>NC_083277.1:3019339-3626178 GCF_963506605.1 Zootoca vivipara
TCCTGCTCCCCCCAGGCTCTGCCTCCTGCGGCAGGGGAGGGGTGAGCTCCTCCAGGACCCTGATCTGCCCCCTCCGAAATCAGCTGCTGAAGCCCCTTCCTCAGTGGGGCGGAGATGGGGAGGGCAAACAGGGGGAGAGGAAGTGGAAGCAGCTGGAGAACAGAGTCGCCTCTGGATTGGGAGAGAGGGAGGAGATTTTGAATTGGGTGGGGGGGTGAGAGATGGGGAATGTCAAGGAAGATAGAGACTGATGTGAGGAGGAAGGGGGAGGCCCCCCAGCTCCTCTTTCAGAAATCCCAGTCTGGCAGGCTGAGGTTGCTTTGGCACAAAGGAAAGAGCCTTGTTGGGTTTCCTATGTTGTGGGTGCAGTTGGGGAGGGTTTGCTGTGCTGCTTTTGTGCCCCAAAACTGGAGGGAAGAGGCGGATTTTCCATTTCCTGAAGCTTGGAAAAGCACCTTGTCAGTTTCCCTCCTGCTTGGCAAGGGAAATGGGCCCATGGGTGGCAGGATTTGAAACTGATCAAGGCCTTAGGAGCCCTTTAAAAAGCTTCAAGGCAAAGACTGGAGGAATTAAAGAAATGCCCCCTCCCCAGCTGGACTTGGGGGGGAAAGAGGGGTGGGTGGGTTTTTGATGCTGTTTCTTTCCAAAAAGAGGCCTCTCCAGATATCCTCTTGGGACTTTGTACGAAAGCAGGATCAAAGCACCCAGGAGTGGGAGATCTGGCCTGTCTTGCAGGATTGGCCCAGCGCAGAGGTGCTGAGGGACCTTTTCTGCCTGTTCTGCCAGCCTCACTCCTGCCTGGCCTCGTCCCCATCCAGGTTGCCAGGAGGGTCTTATAACACTATAGGTGATCTAAAGCCCACCACCTGGGCAATGCTCACACAAGAACCCTGCAAGGTGGGCCAGGATGACTGCCAGTTTACTATTTGGATAACGGGTGGAGACTATTATCCAGCCTGAGGGCCACATTTGCTCCTAAGCAGCCTTCCAGGGACCACTTTCCATTGATGGGCAAGGCCAGAGGACAGAGTTGAAGGGGCTATGGAGCTGACTCCGAGCTTTGTCCAGGAGCTGCCTGCCTTCCAGGGATTTTTTTTCCAGCCGCCCCCCAAAAACCCAGGAGGCATATGGGAAGCATTGGAAAGAGGGTGTGGTGCTTGGGAAATTCCTGCGGGCCAGAGATAGAAAGAGAGCCAATTTAGCCCCTATGTCTGAGGTTCTCCACCCTGCAGTTTGGGGCCTGGGCTTACACCAGGAATTGATGTTAGCGCATTGGAATCCATGTTAGCACATAGAGTGCTCTAAACATTTCCATCTGCTCCGCTTGGAGGGAGCTTCTGCAACCTGGTGCCCTCCAGATGTTGCTTTTCTTCCAACGGCAAATTCTGCCCATAATTTAGGAGTTTGCCTTATTCACTTTATTCTAAATGCAGCAAAAGATCAGAAACTGGTTTCCTGGATGGCTGTTCGGGGGAAAGAAAAAGGGAGGTCTAGAGGTACTGACCTTAATGCTTTCTGCGAAGCTTCATTAAGAGTTTGGGATTTGAAGCTGAATGTCCTCTTATCTCTCTCTCTATATATAAATGTAGGCATTGCGCACGCGGATGAAACAGCCTTTTCTCCATAACTGCTGAACCGAACTGAAACAAATTTGGGCACAACGTACCTTGCCCATCAGGGAGGGATCTGGCATTAAAAAATTATCAAAAAACCACACCTTTCACACCTAAAATAATGATGAAACACAAAAAAGTGGCGCCCCTATTACACGTCACCAACAGAAGCTCTGAAGACTCCAGCAGCATCCAATAGAAAGCCTGATTGCACGCTCCCACCTCCAAAGCCGCGTCGCCAAATCCGCAAAGGCAGATTGCGCGCAGCCATTGCTGCTTCAAACACCTGCCCGCCATTTTTGCCGCGCCGCAATCCGCTGCCTACAGCCACTGGTGCCTCACATCGCAGCCTCAAACGGCTTAAATCTCGCCTCCACACGAGGCCCCACTGCCGGGAGACCACTCCCGAACCGCCACCGTCGGAGAATATACCAACCCAACAGGGAGCCAGGCCTCAAGAAAGAATTCTCCCCTATCCCAGAACCAACCCTCCCAACACCCTTGACCATTCCGCGGACCACGTCGCTGCCCATCAGCCGCAAAAGAGACAGGCCGAAAAAAATAAAACACCGACACCCACATCTTCAACACCAAGTCTCCCATGGCCCCTGCTTGATCTGCCACCCACGTCGCTGCCCGAGAACCACCCCACCCAGTCACACAGGCCTCTCTGGAGCCCTCCACGCCGCCGGAGAACCGTGTCCTCAACGGATCGGGACCTTCCACAAACCTCCCCCCCAACATGATAACTGTATTCTCCACTCACCCGACCCCTTACAAAACGCAAACCCCAGCCATAACGGACTTTCCCCCCTCTTACACAAGACAAAGCACATACAGAACGGACTTACCCCTCCACAAACCTCACCGCTCCAGAGGCCGACTCACCGCTGGAGACCCACGTCCGCAGAGGATCGGGACCCTCCACAAACCAACCCCCCCCCACGATAACTATGTAATCCACTCAACCGACCCCTTACAAAACCCAACCAGAACGGACTTAATCCCTGGGATCAACAGAAGGCTCAGGCAAAGGTGCATACTGGGAAATATAACCCAGAACCTAACAGTTCCTTCTCCAAGGGAGGGGGCCAAGGTATGGAAATACAGGGGGGAGGGGCCAACACTCCCCGGGAACAACAGAGGACTCAGACAGGTGGGGAGGGGACTCGATATCTTATGAGTGGGACCAGTCACAGGGATGAAATGGAGGGGTGGGGGGAGAAAGGGACTCGATAACTCATGGGTCAGGACTGAGTGGTATCAGTCACGTGGATGTGCCACGGGGGTGGGGGGAGGAGGGGACTAGATACCGCATGGGTCGGGACAGGGTGGGGACAGTCACAGGGATGAGCCGGGGGTGGGGTGGGGTGGGGACAGGATAACTTGTGTATGGACAGAGTGGGGGGAATCACAGGATAGAACCACAGCAATGTGTGCCCGGGTCAGCTAGTATTATTATAAAGTTCCAGTAGAAAGGATTACAGTGGTACCTCGGGTTACAGACACTTCAGGTTAGAGACTCCACTAACCCAGAAATAGTACCTCGGGTTAAGAATTTTGCTTCAGGATGAGAACAGAAATCGCGCACCGGCAGCAGCAAGAGTGGTACCTCAGGTTAAGAACAGTTTCAGGTTAAGAACAGACCTCCAGAACGAATTAAGTTCTTAACCTGAAGTACCACTGTACATCCTTCCACTTCCCTGCCTTTGTAATTAGAATTTATGAGTGTTAGTTTATTCGTGTTAATATTTGTAATTTGTAACAGGTATGCTATCTCTGTAAATGTCTCCCACCCTAATTAAATCCATCTTTATGTGAGCCACCCTGAGACCTCCGGGTATAGGGCGGTATATAAGTTCAGTTAATAACAACAATAACACTAATTTATTCATTGTTCTCCTTAAAGAGGTGCTCCCTGCATTGAAGTACGTTGTGGCAATAGCTGAGAGGGTCCCAGAAGTGGCCCAATTTACACCTCCTCCTCCTCCTCTGTCCTTTCCACTGGCAACACAATGGCCTCTGAGACACCCTCTGAACAGTCTCTTCTTAAAGATGGAATGGAAAGAGGAGCCAGGCAGCTTCCTCAGGTAGGGAAAGAGCAATGGGAGGAGGTAGGAGGGAAGAGGCACAGATGGGACAACCCAGTTTCCCTCTGTGTTGAGCGAGGATGATGGCGATGTAAGAGAAGCTCTGTTTTCTCCCTCTTCTTCTTCCAGGCCCCCTTGACCTTTGAGGAGGTGGCTGTGTTTTTCACGGTGGAGGAGTGGGCTCTGCTGGATCCAGGCCAAAGAGCACTGTACAAGGAAGTCATGGAGGAGAATTATGAAATGGTGGCCTCTTTAGGTAAGAGCAGATTTTTATCACACTTGGCCACACATGTTTCTGCAGGGGGGGACATAGGTTTCTGGGTGGTGGGAGTTAATCACAATGAGAGTTTACCAAACGTGCTTTCCTCATAGCTTGTTTCTCCCGTTCTTCTGGAGTTTGTGCTTCTTCAAAGTCCATGACGCCTTTGCTAAAGGAGTGTTATTCAACTGGATATTATATATATATATATATATATATATATATATATATATATATATATATATACCTGCCCATCTGGCTGGGTTTCCCCAGCCACTCTGGGCGGCTCCCAGCAAAATATTAAAAATAGAATCAAACATTACAGTGGTACCTCGGGTTACTGACAGTTCAGGTTACATACACTTCAGGTTACATATTCCGCTAACCCAGAAATAGTACCTCAGGTTAAGAACTTTGCTTCAGGATGAGAACAGAAATCGTGCTCTGGCGGTGCGGCGGCAGCAGGACGCCCCATTAGCTAAAGTGGTACCTCAGGTTAAGAACAGTTTCAGGTTAAGAACAGACCTCCAGAACGAATTAAGTTCTTAACCCGAGGTACCACTCTAATAACTTCTAAAAGTTATTTTATTCTAAAAGTCATATACTGTAGTTGTTTATTTCCTTGACATCTGATGGGAGGGCGTTCAACAGGGTGGGCGCCGGTACTGAAAAAGTCCTCTACCTGCTTCCCTGTAACCTCACATCTCGCAGTGAGGGAGCGCTCGCAGGCCAGTGTTTCCTAATTTTCTGCGCTTTTTAGATTTGCCTTGAAAGTGCCCTTAAACCCCTTTGGTTGTCCACCAGTACATCAATTTCCATTCTTAAGTTGGGAAAGAGTGTTGTTGTTGTTTAGTTGTTTAGTCATGTCTGACTCTTCGTGACCCCATGGACCAGAGGAGGCCAGGAACGCCTGTCTTCTACTGCCTCCCACAGTTTAAATCTGTTATTATTTTCAGATTCCCTTTCCTTTCCTAATATTTTGGTACATGGGAGAGGGGGGAATGCTAGAGGTGTTAAAATAAGAGAAAGTGCTGATTGATCTTGCTGCGTGTTTATTTCTCTTGTTTTCTTCCTTGAATACATAACAATATTTTCTTTCCCCAACTTTCAACCAGGTGATGGAGAAGACAATCAGAATTTTGAGGGGCCATCTGTGAAGTACTTCAATGTGAGTGAAGACCTTAGCACACATCTACAAACTAACACAGGGGATAAACTATTTAAATGTATGGAGTGTGGAAAGAGCTTCAGTCAGAGTGCAAGCCTTACTAGACATCAACAGATTCACGGAGGGGAGAAACTATTTAGATGTATGGATTGTGAAAAGAGCTTCACCGAGAGTGGTGGGCTTAGAAAACATCAACGGACTCACACGGGGGAGAAACCATATAAATGTTTGGAGTGTGGAAAGAGCTTCAGTCAGAGTGGACAGCTTAGAATTCATCAACGGACACACACGGGGGAGAAACCATTTAAATGCATGGAGTGTGGAAAGAGCTTCAGGCAGAGTGCAAACCTTACTAGACATCAACAGATTCACGGAGGGGAGAAACCATTTAGGTGTATGGAGTGTGGAAAGAGCTTCAGACAATGTTCACACCTTACTAGTCATCAACAGATTCACAGAGGGGAGAAACCATTTAGGTGTATGGAGTGTGGGAAGGGTTTCAGTGACGGTGGAAAACTTACAAGACATCACCGAACTCACACAGGGGAGAAGCCATTTAGATGTCCGTTGATATTTTGTCTTTGCAGAAAGAATTGGGAATGCAGAGTTGTGAAATGTAGGGTATGACAGTGGTGTTTAGGAAGAAGGATTAGTTCTGGAATCTTAGAACTATAGAGTTGAAAGGGACCCCAATGGTCTTCTAGTCCAATTCCCTGTTATAAGAACAACAGCATAAAACCCATTTTTATAATTGCAATAAAGGAACAATGAAAACATGGGAAGGCTGAAACCATTGTTGTGCAGAAAGTAATATTTAGACCTTCATATATTGCTTAATCTTACTCAGCTACGACACAGGGGAATGTGGGGTTGCCAATGTTTGTTTGTTTGTAAAAAATATATATTTTTATTGAAGAAAAAGGATTTTTAAACAATACAGGTTACATATCTGATTACGATTTTGTGAAGAATATCAGAGCTTAATCAGTAAATGCCTCTGCTATGACCCACTGGGCCACTGTTCATATTCTGGAATTTTCCTATGTAACTGACTCTGTTCTGCGACCATTTTTTCGAGCCAGGAGATAGCAATGGCAGAAAGCTATCCTAGAGTTTATTAAATTATTGATAAATTTTTACAGTTTGGAAGAAAACTGTTACAGCATTTTATTCAAATTAAATCAATAACCTTTATTAGGCATGACTCAGCGTTTTATTACTGAGAGCTTTATACACAGAAGAGCTGCAAACCGCTGCTTTAAAGGCTGCTGTTAAAGAAGAAACTCTGCTGTATTTCATGAGGTAAAAAAACAGAGAGGCGCAAGGGAAACGTGAGGGCACCATTTTGTACGTTTCAGTTCTCAATCTTTATTAAAACTTACACAAATTTTCCCCCCTTTCCCCTTCCCATCCCTCCCTCTCCCACCCTCTAAAGACTTCCCTCAGCTCCCCTCTCTGATTTGTTAGTACATACTTTTTTCTCCATGTTATAAAATTATACATATCATTACCTTATCTATCATATGCTCTACTAATAAATTGTGGATGTTTCGTCAAAACAAAAGGAATCCAAATCCTTTCGTTGTCTTTTATCTCAACTTTGCCAACTCTGCATAGCTCATTAGTTTTTCTTGCCACTGTTCTTTCGTTGGGATTTCCTCTGTCTTCCATCTTTGTGCTAACAGGACTCTTGCTGCTGTCGTGGAGTACATGAATAAGTTCTTTATTCATGGCAGGTCTTTGTCAGGTCTTGTCCTAAAATCCCAAACAAAAATGCTTCTGGTTTGTTTACAAATGTCATTTTAAACATCTTTTTCAATTCATTATATATCATCTCCCAAACACTAGCATTGCCAATGTTTTGTTTTGTTATTATATTATATTATTATTATTTTATTCCCTGCCCATCTGGCTGGGTTTCCCGCGGCTTCCAACAAAAGATTAAAAATACCGTACATTAAAACATCAGTCATCAAAAACTTCCCTAAAGAGGGCTGATTTCAGATGTCTTCTGAATGTCAGATAGTTGTTTATTTCTTTGACATCTGATGGGAGGGCGTTCCATAGGGCGGTGCCACTACCGAGAAGGCCCTCTGCCTGTTTCCCTTTAACCTCAATTGTTGCAGGGAGGGAACCACCAGAAGGTCCTTGCCCCTGGACCTCAGTGTCCGGATTGAACGACAGGGTGGAGACGCTCTTTCAGATATACTGGGCCGAGGCCATTTAGGGCTTTAAAGGTCAGCACCAACACTTTGAGTTGTGCCCGGAAACATGCTGGGAGCCAAAGCAGGTCTTTCAGGGGAGTCATTGCCCATGCGGGGAGAGAAATCTCTGTGCCCACATAATTGGCCCTGTTTCAGAAATCAGGCAGTATAGGAGGCTATACTAGTCACGTTAGACTTGTGGGGAATAATAGGCCTATGAGCAGCAAACAAAAACAAATTTAGTTCTCTTTATATGGTAAAAAATCTTCAACAAGGGTCCAGATTGACAACATTCTCAGCCGAAATCCTGTTCTAAAAGCAGCTACCAGAATTGACACCCTGCCGTTCCTTACCACCCCCTTTGTATGCGTGAATCATAGAATTGTAGAGTTGGAAGGGGCCGCGAGGGTCACCGTATTCATCCCCCTGAAATGCAGGTACCACATCTTGATAATCCCTGACAGGTGGCCATTCAGACAGATGTTTATTAAGACTGCACCTGGGACTTCCTTCTGCATGCAAAGCTTTGCATCTGAGGCGTTCTGCATGCAAAGCAACTGCTCTGCCCCTGAGCTGCACCCCCCCCCAAAATAACAAAGCCTAACTTTATCCATCAACACCAGCTTTTTTGTTTTACAAAAGGTATGCACTGAAATGAGAAGAGAAGAATCCTTGGAAAAAGACCTTCTCATGAGAAGAGAAGAATCCTTGGAAAAGACCTTGATGCTGGGAAAGATGGAGGGCACAAGGAGAAGGGGACGACAGAGGACAAGATGGTTGGACAGTGTTCTCGAAGCTACAAACATGAGTTTGACCAAACTGCGGGAGGCAGTGCAAGACAGGAGTGCCTGGCGTGCTATGGTCCATGGGGTCACGAAGAGTCGGACACGACTAAACGACCAAACAACAACAATGCACTGAAATGACACTGGACCAGCCATTAAGGTTGTTTTAAGTTACTGCTCTAAACCCCTTCCAAGGAGGAGGCTTTTCAAAAATTGGGGGTGGGGGTGGTGTTGCCTTTCGCTGCCGCTGGCAGGAATTGAACGCATGGATTTCTCACTCAATAAATGGGAATATACTGTACAGCAGATCTATGCTGCCTGGGAAGGGAATTTCTGCTTGCAGGGAGGCGGATCTCCTGCCAATCATCCCTCCCTCTGGGCCAATGAGCTCCGTTTCCTAGAGAGGCAGGAAGTGGGGGTTTTTTGCGGGGGGAGTAGAAGCGAAGTTGGAGGGGAGGGGTCTCCATGCACATCCCCGGAAGAGAAAGAGGCCTGCAGAGGAGGATGAAGAGGTGCCATGTATTGGGGGGGGCGGGGGGGCGCGATTTGGTGTTGGGGCTTGGCAGAAGAATTTGCATTTCCTCCCCCTGAACCTATAAACAGAGCAGCTGGGAAAGGAGAGGGGGGAGGGCAAGGAAGGGAAGGCTACCCACTTTCCGTTTGGGAAGGGAATCAGTAGGGGGGGCAGGATGCAGACCGTCCGTCTGCAAAGTGGAGTCCTCCCCCCAAAAAAACAGGGTTTGCATTGCAAGATCCTTTTTGAAGTGCAGAGATCAAGCCAGCCTCCCATGGGGGGGGGGTAGTGGTGGTGGTGGGGGCAAGACACTTGAGACGAACCACAAAAGGGTCCCCCCCCAGTGCACCCTAACTAGAAAGGGATTTTCAGCCCCACCCTGTGCATGTTGACTGAGAAGTCAGTCCTCCGTTCAAAGGGGTGGCAGCCCCATTCCACCTAGTGATGCTCCTCTCTGATTAACAGCCTCCATCTCCCTTCTCACTACTGCCCCCCTCCTGCCCCCCATGGCTCCCCCCAGGCTCTGCCTCCTGTGGCAGGGGAGGGGTGAGCTCCTCCAGGACCCTGATCTGCCCCCCTCCGAAATCGGCTGCTCAGTGGGCGGAGATCGGGAGGGCAAGCAGGGGGAGAGGAAGTGGAAGCAGCTGGAGAACAGAGTCGCCTCTGGATTGGGAGAGAGGGGGGAGATTTCGAATTGGGGGGGGTGAGAGATGGAGAATGTCAAGGGAAATCGGCCTCCAGAGCTTCCTTAGTAAGAAAGAGGCTGATGTGAGAAGGAAGCAAAAGGAAACAAGAATTTGCTTTTCGAGAAGAGGGAGGCCCCCCAACTCCCATTTCAGAAATCCCAGTCTGGCAGGCTGAGGTTGCTTTGGCACAAAGGAAAGAGCCTTGTTGGGTTTCCCATGTTGTGGGTGCAGTTGGGGAGGGTTTGCTGTGCTACGTTCGTGCCCCAAAACTGGAGGGAAGAGGCACATTTTCCATTTCCTGAAGCATGAAGAAGCACCTTGTCAGTTTCCCTCCTGCTTGCCTGTTTCCCTCCATATATAACACTATAGGTGATCTAAAGCCAACCACCTGGGCAATGCTCACACAAGAACCCTGCAAGGTGGGCCAGGATGACAGCATGTTCCGTGTTTGGAACAGGGGTGGACACCATTATCTAGCCTGTGGGCCACATTCGCTCCTGACCAGCCTTCCAGGGGCCACTTCCCATTGATGGACAGGGCCAGAGGACAGAGTTGGTGGAGCTATGGAGCTGACTCTGAGCTTTGTCCAGGAGCTGCTTGCCTTCCAGGGATTTTTTCCAGCCACACAAAAGCCCCCCAGGAGGCAGCTGGGAAGAGTTGGAAAGAGGGTGTGGTGCTGGGGAAATTCCTGAGGGCCAGAGAGAGAGAGGACTGAGGGCCAATTTAGCCCCTGGATCTGCGGTTCCCCATCCTGCAGTTTAGGTGCTGGGCTTAAACCAGGGAGACCCAATCTCACATCCTGATGCTCAGGAGGGATGCCCTGTGGCCAGTTTGGACACCCTGGTTATTTATCCTCCTGTCCTTCCTCACAGTGTAGGGAAGATAAAAGGGCACACACACAAACACACACACATATGTTCTTAAGAGGAAGGACTGGGGCCCATAAGCCACTGAACTTCGTATTTCTGTCCCCTAAACTACAATCCATGTTAGCGCAGAGAGTGCTCTAAATATTTCCATCTGCTCCGCTTGGAGGTGCCCTGCAACCTGGTGCCCTCAAGATGTTGCTATTCTTTCTACGGCAAATTCTGTCAGATAGTAGTATTATAAAGTTCCTGTAGAAAGGATTACAGTGGTACCTCGGGTTACAGACGCTTCAGGTCACAGACTCCACTAGCCCAGAAATAGTACCTCGGATTAAGAATTTTGCTTCTGGATGAAAGCAGAAATTGTGTGGCGGCAGCGGGAGGCCCCATTAGCTAAAGTGGTACCTCAGGTTAAGAACAGTTCCAGGATAAGAACGGACCTCCAGAACGAATTAAGTTCTTAACCTGAAATACCACTGTACATCCTTCCATTTCCCTGTCTTTGTAATTAGAATTTATGAGTGTTAGTTTATTCGTATTGATATTTGTAATTTGTAACAGGTATGCTCTCTGTGTAAATGTCTCCCACCCTAATGAAATCCATCTTTCTGTGAACCGCCCGCCCTGAGACGTCCCGGTATAGGGCGGTATATAAGTTCAGTTAATAATAATAATAATAATTTCTTCATTGTTCTCCTTAAAGAGCTGCTCCCTGCATTGATGTGCATCGTGGCAACAGCTAAAAGAGTCCCAGAAGTGGCCCAGTTTACGCTTCCTCTTCCTCCAGCCTTTCCACTGGCAACGCAATGGCCTCTGGGAAACCCTCTGAACAGTCTCTTGTTAAAGGTGGAGTGGAAAGAGGAGCCAGGCAGCTTCCTCAGGTAGCGAAAGATCTAATGCCCACCCCCGGGTATAGGGCGGTACATAAATTCTAATAATAATAATGATAATTTATGCATTTTTCTCCTCAAAGAGCTGCTCCCTGCTTTGAATTGCTTCATGGCAACAGCTGAGTCCTGGAAGTGGCCCAGTTTCCGCCTCCTTGTCCTCTGTCTTTCCCACAGGCAGTACAATGGCCTCAGGGACACCATCGTTTGGACCTTCTCTTCTTAAAGATGGAGTGGAAAGAGGAGCCAGGCAGCTTCCTCAGGTAGCGAAAGAGCAACGGAAGCAGGGAGGAGGGAAGAGGCACAGATGGGACAACCCAGCTTCCCTCTGTGTTGAGTGGGGATGATGGGGATCTAAGAGAAGCTCTGTTTTCTTCTTCTTCCAGTCCCTCTTGACCTTTGAGGAGGTGGCTGTGTTTTTCACGGAGGAGGAGTGGGCTCTGCTGGATCCAGGCCAAAGAGCCCTGCACAAGGAAGTCATGGAGGAGAATTACAAGATGGTGGCCTCTCTAGGTAAGGGCACATTCTTTTCCTCCTGGCTGTTAGACGTTGGAGGTGTGAATCTGCTGTTTGGTTTTTGGGACACCAGATATTACTTGAAAAGATTATTATTTTGAATACTTTTACAGTCACATATGAAGTAAATAGCACTTCTGTTTCACTTATTCCACATAGGAGAGATACTCAAGTCTGAGCTCATTTCACTTGATACAGAAAAATACGAAGATGTTGTTCTGGACCAATTGAGAGGTATGTCCTTCCACTTTGTTGTGAGACTGTATCTCTGTGTGTCTCAATTCAGTGTGTAGGAATATAAAAACAGCCCATCCGGATCAGGATGAGGGCCCATTTTTTCCTGCATCCTGTTCTCTCTTTTTTAAAAAAATAAACATTTTTATTAGCTTTTCCAATTTAAACATCTAATCCATTTTCAAATAATACAAATTATGCAAATATCAATTAAACAATCCAAATCGTCTGCCAAATTATACTAATTTAAATTTGACTTCCCATGCTTCAGACTCAGAAAGCCTAGTCCTCTTACAGTCACTGCTTTCTAATCAATAAAATCCAGATCTTATCCAATAATCTGTTAAAATCCTTCTATCTTCTTTCAAGCCCGAGTTTTTTTCAAGCAAGCCAGTTTAACCAAACCAATATGTTTTTGTGTGAATTCATGCCTATGCCTATGATTCTTCTATAAATTAGCACGGTCTCTTCACACGCTAGTTTCTTGCCAAGTCCGTCCAAAAATCCTTCTCACAGCCAGCAGCAGCCATCTTTTGAGCAGTCCCCATAAATCAAATCTTTAAGCTCCTGTGATGTTTCTCTCCAGATCGCTCCAAATCACTACTCAATATAGTCTTTCCAGGGGAAATTTGCCAGAACAAAACTGCAAACACGCATCTAATTTCTTATTTATGGCTCTCTCCCCCCTTGACTAATATCGTAGCTGGCTTTATCACCAACATGGCAGACTCTAAATTATAGCTGCGTTATAACTCAAAAGTTTCTTGACAAGTTTCCAACCACTAATGAGAAAGCTTCTCTTTGATGTCCATACCTTGAGGAATCCCCAACCACATTCCAAGCGAATCCAAGAATACAACTTTGATTATTTATGTTTTCAATTCACACAGTTTATATATTTAAAAAGACCATATTAATTCAGTAAATTTCCCACTTTCCAATCTCGCTTGCTTTATAAATGTTATTTACGGTTCTTCAGGCGAGAGTTTTGTTAAGTGAATTGTAAAGCACAATGAAGCAGAGTTATAAAGTTCTCACTCTCCCCTTCAGTCCGTCACATAACATTTCTTGCTGATTGCATTCCTCTGTTATCTTTTGTTTTCTCAGTGGCTGAGCTTGGCAGTATAAATCTTCTTTCCTTGTCTGAAGCATGTCTACGACTTACATCCAATCTTTCTCTTGTCATGGGTCCTGTTTTTACTCGTAGAGATGGCACCCAGGGATCCGGGCTCCCATTGGGGCTTACCATCCAGAGCCCCCAGCTTCTCCCTCCTTCTGAAGTCAAAGCTGGTAGTGGGCAGCTGTGGATGAGACTGCATCTCCCCATACTCTGGGGAGACTTCGGGAGGCTGCATACTCCCCTCTACAGCCTCATAAATTTCCCCATGGGGGTCGGAGAGATGGAATTTTCAAACATCTTCTACGGCGATCCAAGCGGAAGTGCCTGCATCCTGTTCTCAGAGTGACCATCCAAGGAGAAACCCACCAGAGGGCCGGAGGGCAACTGCAGTCTCCCAACTCATGATTCCCAGCCACTAGGATTCAGATTAATAATACCCCTGAAGTTGGAGAGGCGCGCACCGCTGCACTCCAAACACTGACTAGCTCCGCCCACAGCTAGTCACCTGACTCACCTGACTCACCAGAAGCCCTGCCCCCTCAGACCATGTGCTCAGGGAGAGCACACTTCCAAGGTCACCTGCCAGAAACAAACACACACAAGCCTGGACAGTCACACCCAAATCCAAGAGGCAGAAGCCCTAGAAAACAAGCACAAGCACACAAACAAATAAGGAAACAAATAAGCACACAAACTTTCTCACACACAGCCCCAAAAAGACAAACCCACAAAACCTACAGAGTGTCTCCCAAGCTCAGCTCACCTTGTGCTCCCTCCTCAGTCGCTGCACTCCAAACACTTGGAGTGTTTTCAAACACTTGAAATCTTAGTTCTTTTGTTATTTTCTGGGATTATTTCCTAAAAATGTGCTACATAGGAGAAGGGAGATTGTTGGAGGTGTTGAAAAAGAGAAGGTGCTGATTGGTCTTGCTGCGTGGTAAGTTCTCTTGTTCTGTTCCTTGAAATCCTAACAATATTTTCTCCCCCCCCCCACTTTTAACCAGGTGATGGAGAAGGCAATCAGAATTTTGAGGGGCCATCTGTAAAGTACTTAAGTGTGAGTGAACACCTTAGCACACATCTACAAACTAACACAGAGGAGAAACCCTTTAAATGTATGGAGTGTGGAAAGAGCTTCAGTAAAAATGGAAATCTTACCGCACATCAACGAATTCACACAGGGGAGAAACCATTTAGATGTATGGAGTGTGGGAAGTGCTTCAGTGAAAGTGGAAATCTTACTGTACATCAGCGAACTCACACAGGTGAGAAACCATTTAAATGTATGGAGTGTGGAAAGACCTTCCGTGAAAATGCTAAACTTACTATACATCAACGAACTCACACCGGTGAGAAACCATTTAGATGTACAGAGTGTGGGCAGAGCTTCAGTCAGAATGGAACTCTTACAACACATCTACAAATTCACACAGGGGAGAAACCCTTTAAATGTATGGAGTGTGGGCAGAGCTTCAGTCGGAATAGAACTCTTACAGCACATCTACGAATTCACACAGGGGAGAAACCATTTAAATGTACGGAGTGTGGGCAAAGCTTCAGTCAAAATGGACGCCTTACTCTACATCAACGAACCCATACAGGGGAGAAACCATTTAGATGTATGGAGTGTGGGAAGTGCTTCAGTCAGTGTTCACACCTAACTCTACATCAACGAATTCATACAGGGGAGAAACCCTTTAAATGTATGGAGTGTGGGCAGAGCTTCACTTCGTGTTCACAACTTACTCTACATCAACGAACTCATACAGGGGAGAAACCATTTAAATGTATGGAGTGTGGGCAGAGCTTCAGTAGATGTTCACAGCTTACTCTGCATCAACGAACTCATACAGGGGAGAAACCATATAAATGTTTGGAGTGTGGAGCGAGCTTCATTTGTAGTTCGAGACTCACTGTGCACCAGCAAAGTCACACTGGGGAGAAGCCATTTACATGTTTGGAGTGTGGGAAGTGCTTCAGTCAGTGTTCACACCTTACTATACATCAACGATCTCACACAGGGGAGAAACCCTTTAAATGTATGGATTGTGGGAAGTGCTTCAGTCATAGTGGATCTCTTACAAAGCATCAACAAATTCACACAGGGGAGAAACCATTTAAGTGTATGGAGTGTGGAAACAGCTTCAGACAGTGTTCACACCTTACTAGACATAAACGAACTCATACAGGGGAGAAGCCATTTAAATGTATGGATTGTGGAAAGGGCTTCAGTCATAGTGGAGGTCTTACAAGACATCTACAAACTCATACAGGGGAGAAACCCTTTAAATGTTTGGAGTGTGGAAAGAGTTTCAGTGAAAATGGAAAACTTACAATACATCAACGAACTCATACAGGGGGAAAACCATTTAAATGTCTGGAGTGTGGAAAGAGCTTCAGTGCAAGTGCAAAACTTACAATACATCAACACTCACATGGGTGAGAAACCATTTAAATAGTGTGGGAAGTTATAACAGAGTTATTAATAAATACCTATGAACTCTCACAGGGGAGAACCCATTTAGATGTATGGAGTGTGCCATGTCTTCCCCCCAGAGTTCACTTTGTCCCTCATATCAACAAACTCATATAGGGAAAAATCAATCGTAAATGTATGGGGTGTATTTGATGTTCTGGTGTTTGTATGGAATGTTGTGCATATATGTATTGAAGCAATGAAGGTAATGTCTCATAATACAGTGGTACCTCAACTTACGAACGACTCGACAACCGAAATTTTTGACTTATGAATGGGGGTAATGGCCGCGCACTTAAGATTTTACTTAACAAAACCACCCTGGAAGAACCGTCTATAATATCTCTAACAAGCGAAAAATTATAAAATGCAAGCTGTGTGGAAATTGAACTATATATAATTAAGGATTTATTTGTATGTTAATAGTATGTTGTTAGATGTGTGTTTTCTATTTGGACTTGGCTGACCCTTTCCTGGAAAGACTGTAAATCTGCAACCGGAGAAATTAATGAGCAGACGCTCGGACATTATTTATTGGATTTGGTGGAAGATGGCGGCTGCCAGCATGATAAGACTTTGGGTTGGACTCTGAAAAAAATCCCAGCACAGAAGGAGAGACTGCAATGGAATTTATTGGGAAGCATAGACATAAAATCCACACAGAAACGGATATTGTTTGCTTAATCTCGTTTGTGAGAACATCTCAGAGGCCGTGAGAGGATCGAAGGGTAATAATAGAATTATTGGAAATGATCTAGATTATATTGGACTATAATGATTGGAAAGGATTTGGACGATATTGATTAGAAAGGCAGTAATTCATCGATGATCAGAACCCTCAAAGTCTGAAGCATGGGAAGTGAAAAAGTTTATAATTTGGCATAATATTTGGATTAATCGATATGCATTTGTATAATTTGGAATAATTAATATGATATGATTGGATTGTTAAAGTGAAAATTTTAATAAAAATGATTTATAAAAGAGAGAGAGAGTGAACATGTGCTGAGAGTCCGTTTGTCTTTGGCAGACATAGTTAAGAATGGATAGTTGTGAAAAGTATAACACAACAGTGGTGTTTAGGAAGCAGGATAGGCTCTGGAATCCTGTAACTGTAGAGTTTAAAGGGACTCCAAGGGTCTTCTAAATAAAGGAACAATGGAAACACAGAAAGACTGAAACCATCGTTTTATGTGAACAATGTAATTTTAACCCATCCTACGTTGCTTATATTTTATAAATTCATTGTTTTATGATACCTTCTCATTCATGGCTCCATTAATGGGCAAAGTGAATAAAATATCCCTGGTGGCATAAAGGAGGTGCTGTGGGGAACAACCAGTATGGGGTGGGGGGAAGGTGGCACAGGGGAATGTGGGCATTGCCAGTGGTTTCAGGAGAGTCATTTCCTCCCTAAATGGTGGTCCAGTGTCATTATAATGTGTACCTTTTTGCAAAAAGCAGGAGCTGATGGTGAGTTAGGCTTTGTTATGGGGCGTGGGGGTGGGGTGGAGCTCAGGGGCAGAGCAGTTGCTTTGCATGCAGAAGGTCTCGGATCCCTATTTTCACGTTTGGTGGGAGTGTAGTGTGGTCCATGTCTTCTGGGGAAGACCTTTTTATCTGACCTCCAAAGTCTCTAAACAATCTATCCATACTAATTCAGCACTTGCATTATTATAACTCAAGGAGGACTGCCTGCTGGGAGCCTGGGGGCACTGCTCTGCCTCTCCCCACCTGGCCTCACCTGGTCTCACCTAGCTGTGCCCACCTGGGTACTCGGTGCAGCATCAGGCCAGACTCAAGGGTCGGTGAGGGGGAGTTGCTGTGGTCTGTAGATATTCTCTATCTCCAGGTTCTCTGAGCCGTTGAGGGGGAATCTAGAGCAGCGTTTCTCAACCGGTGTTCCGCGGCACACTAGTGTGCCGTGAGACGCTGGCTGGTGTGCCGCGACGTGCGGCGACGAGAAGGGCGATTTGCATTGTCACGTGCCTGGCGGCCACCAATATACAACACTGACCCGCCGGAAAGGAAGCCGGCCGGGTCACGACGCGGGGCGAGCACAGCTCTCAACAGCCACCACCACGGGAGGGTGGTTTTAGACAAACTTAAAGAAGCTGGCTGGATGAGCTCAACCTGAAACTTGCTGAGCAAAGGATTGTGCTGGCAGAGAAATCAGCGGCTTGTGAAGGCTTATTACAGGAGATTGCAACCAACACAGCAATTGGCAACTGTTTCTTACAGTCATAATTATATAGTCAATATAGGGCGGCACAGAGTTAAATTTTTTAACTTTTTTAATGGTGGTGTGCCTCGTGATTTTTTTCATGGAACAAGTGTGCCTTGGCCCAAAAAAGGTTGAGAAACACTGATCTAGAGTGTGTGTTCCTGGCTATGGGCAACCAGGAAAGATTCTGGATTCTGCTGGTTTATCGCTCATCTTGCTGCCCAGAAGTCTCCCTGCCTGAGCTGACAGAGTTGGTCTCGAAGGCGGTGTTGAGGACTCCCAGACTGCTGGTTCGGGGAGACTTCAACATCCATGCCGAGGCAGCTGGTTCTGGGGCGGCTCAGGACTTCATGGCCGCCATGACATGCATGTGGCTGTCCCAACGCACATGGCAGGCCACACTCTGGACCTTGTTATCTCTACTGAGCAGGAAGAGGGTGGTCTGAAGGTGGGGGACATTGACATCCGGCCCTTGTCATGATCTGATTACTTCCTGTTGAGATTTAGGATGTCCACACCTTTCCCCCTCCGCAGAGGCGGGGGACCTATTAGGAAGCGCCGCCTTCAGAGGCTGATGGATCCAGGGGGATTCCAAACGGCTCTTGGGGGTGTGTGTGTTTACGGCTGATATTACTAGAGCCCCTTTCAAAGCTCTGGCCAGCCTGTGGAACACCGGAATGCCTCAGTCTATTGACATGATCGCCCCTCCATGTTGTGGAGCCTGATTGGTCCCCGGTATACTCCAGAGTTTAGGGCAAAGAAAGTAGCTGGGAGTAGACGGCTCGAATGCAAGTGGAGGAAAGATCCGAATGAATGCAACTGAATGGAACACTGGTAAGGGCTCACTATCGAGCCTACCTGTAGTGGTCTTTGCTGCCTCCATTGCATCCTCATTTGACATATTGCAGAGCTTTTCCGGGTTGTATGGGACCTTTTACAGGCTGGCCCCAAAGCAGTGGAAGAACCAATGGTAGCTTGCTGTGACTTGTCTGCAAAGCATTTTGAGGATAAGATCGCTTGCTTGTGTTGGATGAGTTTCAGTTGGTAAGGCTCAAGGATGTGGACAAGGTGATTGGATCAGTCAGGGCGACTACTGCAAGAAAGAAGATTCCACCTAAACATTAGGAAGAACTTCCTGACAGTAAGAGCTGTTCAGCAGTGGCATTTGCTACCAAGGAGTGTGGTGGAGTCTCCTTCTTTGGAGGTCTTTAAGCAGAGGCTTGACAGGCATATGTCAAGAATGCTTTGATGATGTTTCCTGCTTGGCAGGGGGTTGGACTGGATGGCCCTTGTGGTCTCTTCCAACTCTATGATTCTACTTGCGCTCTAGACCCTTGTCCCTCTTGGCTGATGAAAACCAGCAGGGTTTAAACAGCTGGCTGGGCCAGGGAGGTGATCAATGCCTCTTTACGATAGGGGGTGGTACCTGCCTGTATGAAGGAAGCAGTGGTTAAGAAACTTTCCCTAGATTCAAAACCTAACAAACTACTGCCCAGTTGCTAATCTCCCTTTCCTGGGCAAGGTTCTGGAGCGAATGGTTGCGGACCAGATCCAGGCGCTTTTGGAAGAAACTGATTTTCTGGATCCATTTCAATTGGGGTTTAGGCACAGTTTTGACACAGAAACTGTTTTGGTCACCCAGAGAGACAAGGGAAACATGTCCCTGTTAATTCTTCTCAACCTCTCAGCGAGGGTGTCGTCTTTCATCCCTGCTTGCAAGAATTGAACCCATGAGGCTTGACAGGCATATGTCAAGAATGCTTTTGATGGTGTTTCCTGCTTGGCAGGGGGTTGGACTGGATGGCCCTTGTGGTCTCTTCTGATTCTATGATTCTACGAATTTCTCATTAAATAAACGGGCATATAGAGCCTGCCGGCATTTCTGTTTGCAGGGAGGGGGGAGGCGGATCTCCTGCCCCTCCCCCTCCCTCTGGGTCAATGAGCTCCGCTTCCTAGAGAGGCAGTAAGTTTTTATTGGGTAGGGAGGCAATCTGGAGGGGCGGGGTCTCCATCCTCATTCCCGGAAGAGAAGCGGAGTTGGAGAAGAGGAGAAAGAGGTGCCGCATACAGTATTTGGGGGTTATTTGGGGACGGGGGTGGGAGAAGGATTTGCTTTCCCTCTCCCTGAATTTACAAACAGGGCAGCTGGGAAAGGAGGCGGGAGGATGGGGGGAGGAGAAAGGAAAGCAGGGAAGGGATAAGTGTGTGTGTGTGTGTGGGGGTGGTGGTAAAGGCCATCCTGTTGCAAAGTGGGGCCCTCCCCCCCCCACAGGGTTTGCATTGCAAGATCCTTTTCGAAGCGCAGAGATCAAACCAGCTTCCCATGGTGGGGGCAGGGGGGAGAAGACACTTGAGATGGACCAGAAAAGGGTCTCTCTCTCCCCCCCCCCAGTGCACCCTAAGTACAACGGGATTTGCAGCCCCACCCTCAGTGCCGGATTTACCTATAAGTTAAACAAGCTGTAGCTTAGTGCCCCGCTCTCTTGCCCCCCCCAAAAAAAAATCTAAAGAAAAAAAACCTGGATGTACATTTAAAAAATAAAAGATAAAAATAAAATAAAAACTGCATACAGCAACAGTGTTTTGACAGGAGTGCCTGGCGTGCTCTGGTCCATGGGGTCACGAAGAGTCGGACACGATTAAACGACTAAACAACAACAACAGGCTCCTATGATGTAAGTCATGGCCCCACCTGCTCACCTGCTGCCTAAAATATCACTGGTTTGCTCATTTCTATATATAGGGTGCCTACATTCTGCATGGACTGGTTGCATGGCAACAAGTGCAAATGGCTTTAGATATCTATTAGGTCCATAAATCACCATATAGCATATATCCAACAACAAAAAAGAGCAACAATTTGTTGTTGTCAAAGGACAGCTGGACATATAAAGGGCCCCTACTCCATTCAAAGGGGTGGCAGCCCCATTCCACCTAGTGATGCTCCTCTCTCTTTAACAGCCTCCATCTCCCTTCTCACTGCTGCCCGCCCTCCTGCCCCCCATGGCTCCCCCCAGGCTCTGCCTCCTGTGTCTGGGGAGGGGTGAGCTCCTCCAGGACCCTGATCTGCCCCCCTCCGAAATCTGCTGCTGAAGCCCCTTCCTCAGTGGGGCGGATATGCCACATTGTATCACTACCAGATTACCCCACACATTTCTCATTAACATTAAAAAATAACAAACAAAGAAAAAGACATTCTCCCCCCCCCCAATCCCCGGACTTCCCTCCACCCCCTCTTCCAGTTAAACAAACCGAATCATCTTACATTCCATCTTTACACAATTTCCCAACTACTAAACAATTAAACTTGTGGGATACTGCACAGATATTTTAAACATTCAGACTGCTTTATACATTACACATCTATGCTTACAGACTATTTCCCCTTTTAAAATTATCTTTATTGTTGCTTTATGTAAGCATTTAATCCATGTCTGCTGACTTATTGTTGCTTTATGCAAGCATTTAATTATTGTTGCTTTATGCAAGCATTTAATCCATGTCTGCATCCATGTTGCAAACTGTTCCTTAAAGTCTCATTTGTGTTTGTGGACCTCCTTTTTTAACCCTTCGTGTATCGCCAAATTCAGTCTAATTAAATCTAATCTGATTTTATTTATTTCTTCGATCAAAATGATAGAAGATGCAGAGTTCTTCTTACCCTTTTATTTCAGCTTGAATATTTTTAGTTGAGAATCTCCTGCTGACAGTAGGCAGCTCAAGGTTTCGTCCCACAGAGTCACAGTGTAGGCGAGAGCGCTCTCAACCGCTCCCCCCCCCCGCTTGCCCTGCGGCAACGGTTGAATTCTGTGCTCGTGAGGGGTCAGTTTTGACCCCCTGCTTATATTTCACCCTGTCCTACCTCGCAGAGTTGGGAAGATAAAAGTGCAGCTCATTGCTTTGAAGTACAGCTGGGACAGTCCCAGAAGTGGCCAACTTTACGCCTCCTCCGAATTGCCTACAGGCAGCGCAGTGGCCTCAGAGGCACCACCTTTTGGACCATCTCTTCTTAAAGGTGGAGTGGAAAGAGGAGCCAGGCAGCTTCCTCAGGTAGCGAAAGAGCAACGGGAGGAGGGAAGAGGCACAGATGGGACAACCCAGCTTCCCTCTGGGTTGAGTGGGGATGATGGGGATCTAAGAGAAGCTCTGTTTTCTTCTTCCTCTTCTTCTTCCAGGCCCTCTTGACCTTTGAGGAGGTGGCTGTGTTTTTCACGGAGGAGGAGTGGGCTCTGCTGGATCCAGGCCAAAGAGCTCTGCACAAGGAAGTCATGGAGGAGAATTATGAGATGGTGGCCTCTCTAGGTGAGGATGCATTTTTACCCCTCTTGACTGATAAACGTCGAAGGTGTGAACCTGCTCTTTCTGTCATTTATTCATGCCGTGAAGGAACAACATAGGAATAGCCTGCTGGATTTGACCAGTGGCCAATCTAGTCCAGCATTCTGTTCTCACAGTGGCAAAGGCAGATGTCTGTGGGAAACCAGCAAGCAGGATTTGAACACAAGAGCACTCTTGCCTCATGTAGTTTCCAGCAACTGGTATTTCGAAACATTGCTGCTTCTGACTGTGCTGGCATTGCAGAGCCATCACGGCGAGTGGCCGGCAATAGACCTCTCCTCCATGTATTTGGGCCATCATTGCCCCCTGTGTGCTGTGTGAAGAAGGATGATATTTTATTTGTGCTATTATTATTATTATTATTAAATTTGTATACCGCCCTATACCCGCAGGTCTCCCAGCGGTTCACAGGATAAAATCACAATGTTAAAACACAAAATACAGAATTAAAATAAAACCTCAAGACAACCCATTTGTTGCATTCCTTGCTGAAAGAAATGTGATTTGGCTAGATTCAAGATGAAGGGGAGGGCGGGAGGAATCCTGCTTTGCTCTATGATTATTGCTGCACTTCTAATCCTATATAATAATGTCCAAGATGTCCCTGCGTCCAGTTGTCCCGTGTGTCCCTGAGGTACTGCGCATGTACCCCAGATACACAGGGATTGGACAGCAGAGACTGCCCGCGCGCACTCTCCCCCCCTCTGCCTCCTCCAACCGCCGCTCCCGCCGGACAACGCCTCACTGCAGGGCACGTCAGGGAAGCGAGGGTGGAGGCCGGCGAAGGCCTCCTCACAACCCTCCCTGGCCCGTGAGGAGCGGCGGTTGGAGGAGGCGGGGGGGGGGGAGAGTGCGCGCGTCCTTCCTGTCGGCGGCTGGGGGAGAGGAAGGAAGGAGAAAGCGCTCCTCCGTTCCTGTCCCCCTGCCGCCGACAGCAAGGACGGGTCCCAGGGTTCGGAGAAGCGCTGCGCAAGCGCTTCTCCGAACCCTGGGAGGAGGTCTTGCTGTCGGCGGCTGCGGGAGAGGAACGGAGGAGGAGAAAGCAGCGCTTTCTCCTCCTCCGTTCCTGTCCCCCTGCCGCCGACAGCAATGACAGGTCCCAGGGTTCGGAGAAGCTCTGCGCAAGCGCTTCTCCGAACCCTGGGAGGTCTCCTTGCTGTCGGCGGCTGCGGGAGAGGAACGGAGGAGGAGAAAGCGCTGCTTTCTCCTCCTCCGTTCCTCTCCCGCAGCCGCCGACAGCAAGGAGACCTCCCAGGGTTCGGAGAAGCGCTTGCGCAGAGCTTCTCCGAACCCTGGGACCTGTCATTGCTGTCGGCGGCAGGGGGACAGGAACGGAGGAGGAGAAAGCGCTGCTTTCTCCTCCTCCGTTCCTCTCCCGCAGCCGCCGACAGCAAGGAGACCTCCCAGGGTTCGGAGAAGCGCTTGCGCAGAGCTTCTCCGAACCCTGGGACCTGTCATTGCTGTCGGCGGCAGGGGGACAGGAACGGAGGAGCGCTTTCTCCTTCCTTCCTCTCCCCCAGCCGCCGACAGGAAGGACGCGCGCACAGCATTGACAGGTCCCAGAGCGCAAGTGCTTCTCCGAACCCTGGGAGGAGGTCTTGCTGTCGGCGGCTGCGGGAGAGGAACGGAGGAGGAGAAAGCAGCGCTTTCTCCTCCTCCGTTCCTGTCCCCCTGCCGCCGACAGCAATGACAGGTCCCAGGGTTCGGAGAAGCGCTGCGCAAGCGCTTCTCCGAACCCTGGGAGGAGGTCTTGCTGTCGGCGGCTGCGGGAGAGGAACGGAGGAGGAGAAAGCAGCGCTTTCTCCTCCTCCGTTCCTGTCCCCCTGCCGCCGACAGCAATGACAGGTCCCAGGGTTCGGAGAAGCGCTGCGCAAGCGCTTCTCCGAACCCTGGGAGGTCTCCTTGCTGTCGGCGGCTGCGGGAGAGGAACGGAGGAGGAGAAAGCAGCGCTTTCTCCTCCTCCGTTCCTGTCCCCTTGCTGCCGACAGCAATGACAGGTCCCAGGGTTCGGAGAAGCGCTGCGCAAGCGCTTCTCCGAACCCTGGGATGTCTCCTTGCTGTCGGCGGCTGCGGGAGAGGAACGGAGGAGGAGAAAGCAGCGCTTTCTCCTCCTCTGTTCCTGTCCCCCTGCCACCGACAGCAAGGACAGGTCCCAGGGTTCGGAGAAGCGCTGCTCAAGCGCTTCTCCGAACCCCAGGATTCTAGCGCCCGTTATTAAACGGGCTGAAAACCACTAGTTTAATATAACATCATCAGTCCAGAAAGTGTGTCCCTCCAGATGCTGCTGCCCTGCAACTTATCATCCTGACCATTGGATGTTCTTGCTTGGGTTGATAATAGTTTAAGATCAACCACATCTGGAAGGCCATAGGTGCCCACCTCAGCTTAGCAACCATTCCTTCAACCAGCACAGACAAGATGCTTCATAATATAATCTTATATCAGGCAGAGAGAAACCTCCTCTACCTTTCATGTCTATCAGTATTTTATATTTTATTCTCATTTTCCCCCTTGCCAGATATGTTTAGAAATATCTTTTTGCCATTTGTTGAAGCAATCAGTCTTGCAGATTACCGGCATTTCCAATCTTCTTCAAATACTTTTTTATCTTGATCTCTTATTCAATTTGTCAATCTTCCCATTTCTATATATTCTATTAATTTATCTGCCACTAGTGGATTTTAGCCCGTTTAAAAACGGGCGCTAGAGGAAGCGGCCTGCCGGGACTGGCTTGGCGGTGGCGGGTCTTCCCGCCACCACCAAGCCAGTTCGCAGCGGGGGCTTTTCGCCGTTTGCCTTCCCCTGAGGGGGAGGCAAACGGCGAAAAACCCCGCCGCGCCGCAATTCGGCTCCGGGACTGGCTTGGCGGTGGCGGGTCTTCCCGCCACCGCCAAGCCAGTCCGCAGCGGGGGCTTTTCGCCGTTTGCCTTCCCCTGGGGGAGGCAAACGGCGAAAAACCTCGCCGCGCCGCAATTCGGCTCCGGGACTGGCTTGGCGGTGGCGGGTCTTCCCGCCACCGCCAAGCCAGTCCGCAGTGGGGGTTTTTCGCCGTTTGCCTTCCCCTGGGGGAGGCAAACGGCGAAAAACCCCGCCGCGCCGCAAATCGGCTCCGGGACTGGCTTGGCGGTGGCGGGTCTTCCCGCCACCGCCAAGCCAGTCCGCAGCGGGGGGTTTTCGCCGTTTGCCTTCCCCTGGGGGAGGCAAACAGCGAAAAACCCCGCCGCGCCGCAATTCGGCTCCGGGACTGGCTTGGCGGTGGCGGGATGTTCCCGCCACCGCCAAGCCAGTCCGCAGCGGGGGCTTTTCGCCGTTTGCCTTCCCCTGGGGGTGGCAAACGGCGAAAAACCCCGCCGCGCCGCAATTCGGCTCCGGGACTGGCTTGGCGGTGGCGGGTCTTCCCGCCACCGCCAAGCCAGTCCGCAGCGGGGGCTTTTCGCCGTTTGCCTTCCCTCGAGGGGGAGGCAAACGGCGAAAAACCCCGCCGCGCCGCAATTCGGCTCCGGGACTGGCTTGGCGGCGGCGGGAAAAAGGGGAGGAATTCCTCCCCTTCTTCCCGCCGCTGCCAAGCCAAAGCGGGCCTCCCTCCGCGCCCGCTGCCGCTTCGGCTTCCTCGGGTTCCCCGAGGAAGCGCCGTCCCATGCCGGAGGTGTGCGGCAAGGCTGCCGGGGGGGGAGCGCTTCTCTCCCCCGCCGCCTCACCGCGCACCTCCAGCATGAGACTGGGCTTCGGAGCGGCGGTTGGCGGAGCGGCAGTTGGCTGTTCCCTGTGTCCCGAGAGCACGGGTCCAATCCCTGTGTCCCTGGTTGTCCCTCCGTCCAATCCCTGTATCCCTGGGGCACATGCGCAGTACCCCAGGGACACACGGGACATCTGGACGCAGGGACAACATGGACATTATTATATAGGATTCCTCCTTTGTTGGCATCCTCCATCCACCTCTGATCATACGCCATACCTGCTGCTGTAGTTGCATATAAAAAGAGATCTATGATCCCTAGATATACTTGCATCTATTATACCTAAAAGAAAAGCTTCTGGGGTTTTAACAATGGTTATCTTAAACATTTTTTCCAGCTCATTAAATATCACTCCCCATAAGTTCTTAACCTTTTTGCATGTTGACCACAGATGATAAAAAGTACCTACTTTTCCCTTTCATTTCCAGAAAATATCTGATTCAGTTTTGTACATCTTAGCTAATTTACTCAGTGTCAGATACCACATATATATCATTTTCATAAAATTCTCCTTCAGTGAGCAACATGCTGTAAATTTTAAATCTCTTCCACATTTTTCCTAATCTCTATATTATGGTCTATATCTCTTGCCCAGTGAATCATAGCTGGTTTTACCAGTTCATCCTCAATAGAATTGAGTTGTGATCAGAAATATTCCTCGGTAGAATTTCTACTTTTTGGGGTCTTAAATCTTAGTTCTTTTGTTATGCATATTGAATTATTTTTCCAGAAGAATTATTAGCGTTGGAATAAAATATCCATTGTCTTTCTAGTGGGTGTTTGTATCTCCATTTATTCTCGTATAGTGCAAAGACTCTCACCAAGACCATTTTTTTCTCCTTCAACAATTGCCTCTACCCTGATAATTCTTTCTTGGTCCTCTTTAAATTATTGTTAGGGCTGAAAACCGTGTTCTATATGCACTACCACATTACTCTTTTTAGTTTTTCACAGGTTATAAACCAGGCATCCCCAAACTGCGGCCCTCCAGATCTTTTGGCCTACAACTCCCATGATCCCTAGCTAACAGGACCAGTGGTTGGGGAAGATGGGAATTGTAGTCCAAAACATCTGGAGGGCCGAAGTTTGGGGATGCCTGTTATAAACCCTTCAACAAATGTTTTGTTTCCCAATACTCTGCTGGGTTGACTTGCAACATGTGTCTCCTGCGCTAAGGGACTACAGTAGTACAAACACTTCGGGTTACAAACTCCACTAACCCGGAAGTCGTACCTTGGGTTGAGAACTTTGCCCCAGGGTGAGAACAGAAATCGTGCGCCGGCAGTGTGGTGGTAG
Organism: Zootoca vivipara; assembly: GCF_963506605.1. Lineage (NCBI taxonomy): Eukaryota > Metazoa > Chordata > Lepidosauria > Squamata > Lacertidae > Zootoca > Zootoca vivipara. Next base: position 3,046,353 of record NC_083277.1, read on the forward strand.
TGGGAGATCCCATTAGTGAAATCATGCCTCAGGTTATGAACGGTTTCAGGTTAAGAACGGCCCTCCGGAATGAATTATGTTTGTAACCCTAGGTACCACTGTATTTTCTGGGATGTTTTCCTTTCCAAAAAATATGCTACATAGGAGAGGGGAGATTGTTGCAGGTGTTGAAATAAGAGAAGGTGCTGATTGGTCTTGCTGCGAGTTAAGTTCTCTTGTTCTGTTCCTTGAAATCCTAACAATATTTTCTTACCCCCAACTTTAAACCAGGTGATGGAGAAGGCAGTCAGATTTTTGAGGAGCCATCTGTAAAGTACTTAAGTGTGAGTGAACACCTTAGCACACGTCAACAAACTAACACAGAGGAGAAACCCTTTAAATGTATGGAGTGTGGAAAGAGCTTCAGCAAAAATGGAAATCTTACCGCACATCAACGAACTCACACAGGGGAGAAACCATTTAGATGTATGGAGTGTGGGAAGTGCTTCAGTGAAAGCGGAAATCTTACGGCACATCAACGAACTCACACAGGCGAGAAACCATTTAAATGTATGGAGTGTGGAAAGAGTTTCCGTGAAAATGGAAAACTTACTATACATCAACGAACTCATACAGGGGAAAAACCACTTAAATGTATTGAGTGTGGGCAGAGCTTCAGTCAGAATGGAACTCTCACAACACACCTACGAATTCACACAGGGGAGAAACCATATAAATGTATGGAGTGTGGGCAGAGCTTCAGTCGGAATAGAACTCTTACAACACATCTACGAATTCACACAGGGGAGAAACCCTTTAAATGTATGGAGTGTGGGCAGAGCTTCAGTCGGAAGGGACGCCTTACTCTACATCAACGAACCCATACAGGGGAGAAGCCATTTAGATGTATGGATTGTGGGAAATGCTTTAGTGAAAGCGGAAATCTTACCGTACATCAACGAACTCACACGGGTGAGAAACCATTTATATGTACGGATTGTGGGAAGTGCTTCAGTCACAGTGGAGGTCTTATAAGACATCTACAAACTCACACGGGATAAACCCTTTAAATGTTCGAAGTGTGGAAAGAATTTCAGTGAAAATGGAAAACTTACAGTACATCAGCGAACTCACGTGGGTGAGAAACCATTTAAATGAATGGAGTGTGGGAAGAGCTTCAGTTATAACGGAGTTCTTAATAAACACCTACGGACTCTCCCAGGGGAGAACTCATTTAGATGTATGGATTGTACCAAGTGTTTCCACTTTGTCCCTCATGTCAACAAACTCGTATAGGGAAAAATCAATTGTAAATGTATGGAGTGTATTTGGTGTTCTGGTGTTTGTATGGAATGTTGTGCATATATGTATTAAAGCAATGAAGGTAATGTCTCATAATAGTAAGTTTAATGAAATATACAATGTACTATTAGGGATGTGCAGAATGTGACCCCGGAGTGCTCATTGTCAGTGAACATGTGCTGAGAGTCCGTTGATATTTGATCTTTGGCAGACAGAGTTAGGAATGGAGAGTTGTGAAAAGTAGAACATAACAGTGGTGTTTAGGAAGCAGGATAGGCTCTGAAACCCTGTAACTGTAGAGTTGAATGGGACTCCAAGGGTCTTCTAGTCCACCTCCCTCTTGTAAGAACAGCAGCATAAAGTCCATTTTAAAAATAATTGCAATAAGGAAACAATGAAAACACAGAAAGACTGAAACCATTGCCATATGTGCATAAAGTAATTTTTAACCCGTTCTACGTTGTTTATATTTTATAAATTCATTGTTTTTACGATACCTACTCATTCATGGCTACATTTAGGACAAAGTGGATAAAATCCCTGGTGGCAGCCAGACTAAAGGAGGTGCTGAGGGGAACAACCAATATGTGGGCGTGGCCAGTGGTTTCAGGAGTGCCGTTTCCCTGCGGAGAGAGGGATCTCTCTGCCCACGTAATTGGCCCATCTTTCAGAAATCCATAGAAAGAGCAGGAAGTATAGGAGGCTGAAAGCAGAGTTCATCTGGAGCTGCTCCTCCCTCTGCCAGCATTGAGCATTTGCCCATGACATGAAGCAGCCACAGCAGGAGCTGCAAGCTGCCCACAGTTGGACTGCCCACAGCCCCGTGGTTTTCCCCGTAGCTGAGGGTGATAAAACAATCACTGAGACGGCTAGTGCTGGTGGTGGAAAACACATTTTTAATTGAATCGGGCAAGGGTTAGAGCTCAACATTGAGCCTACCAAGTGGCGATAGCGATGGCAAAGAGGACTTTCTTCACCGCCTCTATTGCATCTGCAGAAAATAGCAGCAGGAGACTCTTTCAGGTGGTTTGCAATTTAACAGAACCACCTTTGCCATTGGGGCCTGGTAAAGACCCCAAGATCTTCTGCAACGATTTTGCAAAGTTTTTTGCAGATGAAGCGCTCAAATTCGGACGGAGGTAGACTCCACCATGGGATCAGGGCTGGGGAGGTAGAGTGCTAGGGTTCCTGTCTAGTTGAGTTGCATGGAATTCATTCCAATCTGTTACCTCTGAGGATGTGGACAGGCTGCTTGGACATGTGAAACCAACCACCTGTCTCCTTGACCCTTGCCCATCCTGGCTAATAAAAGCAAGCCGGGAAGGGCTGGGAGATGGGCTCTGCAGAGTGGTGAATGCTTGCCTCTGTGAGGGAGCCTTCCCAGACCCACCGAAATAGACAGTCATTAAACCGCTTATTAAAAAACCATCTTTAGATGCGGCCAATATGGACAACTATCGCCCAGTCTCAGATCTTCTATTCTTGGGCAAGGTGATTGAGCATGTGGCTGCTGAACAACTCCAAGCACGCCTGGAAGATTTTGGATACCTTCCAATCAGGATTCAGGCCACATCATGGGACTGAAACTGCCTTGTTCGTTGATGATCTCTGGTGGGCTAAGGACAAAGGTGAAAGCTGTTTCCTAGTTCTGCTGGAACTCTCAGTGGCCTTTGATACCCTCAAGCATAACATCCTTCTGGACTGTCTAGAGCAGGCTTCCTCAAACTCGGCTACAATTCCCATCATCCCTGACCACTGGTCCTGCTAGCTAGGGATCATGGGAGTTGGAGGCCAGAAACACATGGAGGGCTGAGTTTGATGAAGCCTGGTCTAGAGGAGCTGCCTCCTATCTAGTAGCCCTCCCATTCGTCGAGACCTTGGACTAAGAGGGTCAGCTCCCTCCTGTTCCTCATTCTCTGAGGGACTGTCTCTTCACTCTTTCCCGCCTGATGAACTGCTTCCTTCTCTCTTTGCGGTATTTTGCACTTCTCGAGAACGTTGGCAGGGCTCCGGCTTGCCCTCCGTCATTCTCTTACCAACTGCCATTCCTAAGGGCGGGGGAGTCGGCACTAGGCTATGCTCATCTTGTCTGGCAGTTAAACCTCTCTCTTCCTGGCTACTTCCTTCACTGGGAGCTGGCTGCAAACCTTCCCTGGGGGCTGGCTCATTCATGACACCTGCCTAAGGTCCTCCTCCACCTCTCCCTGCTCCCTCTCCTTGCAAGGGGCGCTGCCAAAACCTCCCCACCATTCACCCTCACTCTCTTCCCAGTAACCTCCCCCTGGCGGGTTTTCCTCTACTTCCAATCCCCAATCTGCCTCACTCTCTTCGTCTTCTTCCCATGCCTCATACTCTTTCTGCCACCCTCTTGGTTTGGGTTTGTTAGGGTACGTGCGGTGAAACTCCACCTGCAACCTAGGGGCGTGTATGTTCCCAGAGTCCTCCCATGAATTTTCCTCACCCCTTCCAAGACATTAGATACTGCAATCTCCCCCCCTCCAACGAGAGTCCAGCAGTTGTGACACCTCATATTCAGGTTCCCCCTCTACCATTATAGGAATCACGGGAGACAGTAATAACCTATGAAAGACAGGGTATGTCTTCTGGGACGCAGGTAGTCAAAGCTTGAATGACACAGAGTTAATTGGCTCTACCACTTCAAACATCCCCACCCTCTGAGGGTCCAGCTTACGACTCCGCCCCTTACTCGGCAAATCTTTGGTGGACAACCACACCTGGTCTCCTACAGACTCTCACAAGGGAGAACCCATTTAGATGTATGGAGTGTGCCAAGTTTTTCCCATAGAGTTCACTTTGTCCCTCATATCAGCAAACTCATATAGGGAAAAATCAATTGTAAATACATGGAGTGTATTTGATATTCTGGTGGTTGTATGAAAAGTTGTACATATATATATGTATTAAAGCATAGGTCGGCAACGTCCAGCCAATGGGCTGGATGCGGCCCACGAAGGCCATTTATCTGGCCCATGGGCCGCCCGTGAACCGAGCCGCCCGCTCAGCAAGTCCCCTGCCTGCTGCACTAAACTTGCCAAGCGGCGCTGGAAATGACGCCGGTGCCTGCACAGACACTGTAAATCACATCCGCGCAGCCGCAGAAACGATTTCCGGTGCTGCAGACATGCGCAGAAGCCATTTCCAGCTTTCCAGCTTTCTGTTTAGGGAGGCTTTTAATGTTTAATAGATTACTGTGTTTTATTTTTCTGTTGGAAGCCGCCCAGAGTGGCTGGGGAATAAATAATAAATTATTATTATTATTATTATTATTATTATTATTATTCCAGACATGGGCACCATGGCACCAGAAATCGCTTCTGCGCATGTGCGGTCCGTGTCTGGCCCACGGACAATAGTCCGTGTGAATGCTCCGGCGGCCCATGGCCGAAAAACGTTGCCGACGTCTGTATTAAACCAATGAAAATATCTCATAATAGTAAGTATAATGAAAGAGATAATGTACTATTAGGGATGTGCAGAATTTGACTCTGGAGTGCTAATTGTGAGCAAGCATGTGCTGAGAGTCCCATTTGCCTTCAGTACCAGTAAAGCTCTGCTGGATGAAGTACAATTGCCTCTGGTCTATTTTTTTTTTTGAAATTCTGCCACATGTTTAAGTTTTTCTCTCCTCTGGCACTGACGTGACAGCATATACTTTTGTAACTCAATAAAATATTTAATTAAAAAAATTAAACAAAAAATAATGCCAGTATCTTATTGAGGGGAGACCTAACTCAGATGAGTCGCCAGAATCCCAGGAGGAAGCCCTTTATATCCTCAAGACTCATTTGCCTAAAATATTTATTTTATTGTTTGGTAAATGTGTATCAACTTTGTAGATTCCCATCATACCTTTTACCTACCTCCATGGTGCAGCAGGTTTCATGTTACCGTTCTGCTAATTTAGCTACATTAATTTTATACTTAGTCCGCTATGTTTGCAACATCTTAAGCAGATTTTGAAATTTAGCTATGAGTACTGAGCAGCTTAACTCAAGATACAAGAGCCTGGTAAAGGAATGATTTAAAGAAATAATGGGGTCTCCTGGTCTCCACAGTTGCCATTGCTGAAGAATTGGGAGTCAGAAACTCTTAGAGGTCTACTGCAAATCATCCAGATATCTACCAGCAGATCTTTTTCTTTCTCTTTACCACCAGGATTCAAATTTCTTTTTTTATCCCCACAACCAGCTGTGATCAAATGTCTTGTTTAGCTTTTTCTTGTCAGGTGCTCCTTCATGTTCAGATCAGGCCTTAGTATAATAATGAAGCACTTGGGAACGAAGATGCAGCCCAGAAGCCCAGCACTGGAGGCCAACATAGAGAGGACCTGCACGGCTACCATGTCCTTCCCCTTGGTGCTCAGGTAGGTGGGAACAAAGGACACCCAAACACTGCAGAAGACCAGCATGCTGAAGGTGATCAGCTCGGCTTCATTGAAGGACCCAGGCAGCTTCCTGGCTAGAAAAGCCACCGTGAAGCAGATGGCAGCCAGGAAGCCCATGTAGCTGAGGGCAGCATAGAACATGCCCACAGACCCTTCGTTGCATTGCAGGATGATCTCCCCAGGTTGGGAGTAGTTGTCAGAGTCAGGGAAAGGAGGAGATGTCCCCAGCCACATCATGCAGATGAGAACTTGTACACTGGAACAGGAAATGACAATGGAGTTGGCCAACCTCTTCCCCAGCCATCTTCTCACCCTGCTCCCTGGCTTAGTGGCCAGGAAGGCCAGCACCACAGTGATGGTTTTTGCCAAGACGGAAGAGACAGCAACTGAGAAGATGATGCTGAAGGCTGTTTGGCGCAAAAGGCAGGTCAATTTTCTTGGCTTTCCAATGAAGAGGAAGGAGGACAAAAAGGAGAGCAGGAGGGAGATGAGGAGGATGTAGGAGAGGTCCCGGTTGTTGGCTTTGACTATGGGAGTTTCCTTGTATTTGATGAAGATTCCTAACACAAAACCTGTGGTTAAGGATAAGAAGAGGGCAAAGGAAGCCAGGATGCTCCCCAAACATTCTTCATAGGACAGAAAATTTATTGCTTTGGGGACACATTGGTCTCGATCCTCATTTGGATGCTGATCTTCTGGACACATGGTGCAATCATCAGCATCTGCAGAGAGGAAAACACACTTCAGTCTCCTAACATCAGGCACAGACCTACAATGGTCTGAATGCTGTTCCAGTTGTGGGGAAAGGTGCGCCTATGGGAGAGATCAGGAAAGAACACTGTTGTGTTGGAAAGGAGAGGAGCAAACATTCACTGCTTGATAAGCCTCAGTCCACTGACTTAGTCCCCCCAAAAGATCTCGTGCAGCGTGGCTGGAAACACTTTCTTTGTGAGATACTTCAGAGCTGTCTCTATTAAGGTTGCCACAATATCTGTAGCTGTCACATGAGTAAAAGAGAGGCTTCAAAAGAACAGTTGGCACCTTAAGTAAGGTACACTACCACCCACCCCATCAGCTTATATATTGTGTTGGTATGAAGGAGTTAAAGTGTACACAGGATATTACGTTCTGTCACTGAGAATGCTGGGAATGCATGAGCTTGTATAAATGTCTCTCTATGAAAGGGGGAGTTCTCTTCCTCTTCTTCCTAATTGCTTTGTGTTCTGTTAGTTAGTTTCGTTTCCTGGCTGGAGAGAGCATGTCAGCTCAATCCCCAGGAATGTAAATAAATATACCGGTAGCTAAAAGATAAGGAGCCCAACGCAGTCCTGGTTTACTTGAGACCAGCTGCTGTGCTACTGTTGTGCTCTCTGCTAAAGGGAGACGAAAAGCAGGACGCTTCAGAAGTGTGCTGGGCGGCCATTATTGCCAAATTAGTCTCCTGGTCTGCGTTATTGAGGTTTCACCACCTCATAACTCAAAGTTGACCATAAAACTATAAATTAATGAACATATTGCAATGGTCTGTCTACCAGCTCCACCCGGTACACTGGCTGAGACCCTACCTGCCCGCAGACTGTCTCACCAGAGTAGTGCATGCCCTGGTTATCTCCCGCTTGGACTACTGCAACGTGCTCTACGTGGGGCTACCTTTGAACGTGACCCGGAAACTGAAATTAATCCAGAATGCGGCAGCCAGACTGGTGACTGGGAGCGGCCGCCGGGACCACATAACACCGGTCCTGAGAGATCTACATTGGCTCCCAGTATGTTTCCGAGCACAATTCAAAGTGTTGGTGCTGACCTTTAAAGCCCTAAATGGCCTTGGTCCTGTATACCTGAAGGAGCGTCTCCACCCCCATCGTTCTGCCCAGACACTAAAGATCTAGCGCCGAGGGCCTTCTGGTGGTTCCCTCTCTGTGAGAAGCAAAGCTACAGGGAACCAGACAGAGGGCCTTCTCGGTAGTGGCACCCACCCTGTGGAACGCCCTCCCGTCAGAGGTCAGAGAGATAAACAACTACCTGACATTTAGAAAATACCTAAAGGCAGCCCTGTTTAGGGAAGTTTTTAATCTGGGATATTTTAATGTATTTTAATGTGTGTTGGAAGCCGCCCAGAGTGGCAGGGGAGTTCTGGCCAGATGGGCGGGGTATAAATAATAAATTGAAATTGAAATTGGTCAAGGGGGCAGAAGTGGTTTCCATCCCATAGAAACCCCTTCTCTTTTTCAGTGGTGTTATTGTGGATCTGAGGGACGCCCCCTGGCACAGCCCAAGTCCCAGCCTGCATCCCCATTTGCCAAAGCAGGGTGCAGGCTAGGATCCGGTTCCTGATAGGCAGCAGGGGCTTATGCCCTCACCGCCTATCAGGAAGGGCACCAAAGTTCAAGTTCTCTTGTCGGTGCTCCAGGGAAGTCTCTGCTGTCCCGCAATGCCGCTGCACCAGGAGGGGTGAGCAGACTTATTTCAACCTTCCGAAACCACAGGTTCAAAGACTAGTGTGGGCTGCTTCAGCTTGGCTGCTTTTTGGACCCTGAAACACCAGAGTTTTTGGAACAGTGTTCAGCACCTTCTGAAGGGTGAAATCAGCTGAAATCACTACTGCATTAGGTGGTTGACAAGTTGTCAGCAGCTCCCAGCTGCTGGTTTTTGCTTGGGAAATTAAGATTTAGAGCAGGCATCCCCAAACTGCGGCCCTCCAAATGTTTTGGCCTACAACTCCCATGATCCCTAGCTAACAGGACCAGTGGTCAGGGATGATGGGAATTGTAGTCCAAAACATCTGGAGGGCCAAATTTGGGGATGCCTGATCTAGTGGAAAGGTTAGGGGGGGAAATTCTGGACTTCTGGATTAAACAAAAGTAGGTTTGCTGGCTTAATGAGTTGACTTGGTATATACAGTGGTACCTCTACTTACGAATTTAATGTGTTCCGAACACACATTTGTAAGTCGAAAAAAATTGTAAGTTGGATCCTATAGGAATGCATTGTGAGAAAAAATCCGTAAGTAGAAGCAACCCTATCTAAAAATTCGTAAGTAGAAAAAATCCTATCTAAACCGCATCCAAGATGGCGGATGGATCTCCATTTGTAAGTAGAAACATTCGTAAGTAGAGGTACCACTGTAGGCAACTTCTTGTCATGTTCCAGTATTGAGAAGCAGGTATATTAAGCCCAACTTAATTTTATTATATAGTGACTCTAGAATAAAAAATTTAAAAATCACATATTACATTTGGATCTGATGATTCCTCTGAGGAACGGGGGGGCAGTATTATTTTGTATCACCATCTCCATTCCTGAACTGCTGGAGAACTCTGAGAAATAGTCAGGTCCTCTCACTGGCCCTAGTGCTGACTGACACCGTAGCTCACCAATAACCCTCCTGAGATCACAGGTTTGGTGAACCCAGGGCTGTCTGTCTTGTGCACTTTTCTCTCAACCATCAAAATATCCCCCAGTATCAGATTCACTGCCATGTACTCCCTGCAACAGGGAGGTGACCTTTGAATGTCTTTGTATACCAATTGCGATAGATCACATGGGGCGTCAGTTAGACTGGTGGGTGATATAATAGAAGACAAAATGAGAAAGGATAAAACGCCAATATAAAAATCATAAACCAGAGTTCTGCAGAACAGCTACCATTAAATCCAGATTTCTTGTCCAAGTGTGAGCTAGCAGGCAAATAAAAGTTTCTGGTGCTGGGAGGACATTGCGGACTAACAACAGGTGAGCCCTCTCTGGGAATGACATTCCCTTCATGGGGTGCCATTACAAACATTATGTTCAGCCTGGCCCAGAAATTACCCCATCCTCCCATCGAAGGCCATTTTCTCCTACCTTCCTGAGTGGAGATTGTTCCTTCTGAGCAAGGAGCGCAATCATAGCAGCAGGGCGGCTTCCCTTCCTGAACTTTTCTGGAATATCCAGGGAGACAACTTTCTGTGCACCTTGAACGAGGCACTGTCTAGGCACAAAGAGAATATTGAGCATTAAGGAGAAAGTGATAGGTGCATTTGTGCCTTTGGACACAGAGGATAGAATTTTGGAAGGATACCAGAGAAGAGTTATTTACTTCAAGGCCCTATTTGGGAGCAATTACATTTTCCTTTGGTTTTTGCAGACCAGCGTGGCAGAGAAACCCTTGTGGTGTTTCTGCTCTTTTACCTTAACCCCGATAATCTCGCTTTTCTATAAAGGGCAGCATGAAAAATACAAAAAACAACAACTTAAGTAACTAATTTACACTACTAGGACAACAGGTAACAAGAAAGAGGAGCATGAAATAAACCACCTTAAAAAGAACAGCAGCAATAAAACAAGTCCTCAAGCTGTTGCCATCACATCTGCTACTGTATTACACAGTTTTGAAAGAAGGAATGGCTGCCTGACTGATTTCTGCCACTCTCAAGTTAACTGCCCTCTTAGAATCATAGAGTTGGAAGAGACCACAAGGGCCAGCCAGTCCAACCCCCTGCCAAGCAAGAAACACCATCAAAGCATTCCTGACAGATGGCTGTCAAGGACAAAAAAGGACTACTATAAGCCAATGTCCGCTGTTTGGTCTTGATTGACCAAACAGATGTGGAAAACCTTACTATACTCCAGCCTTACCCAGTCTGATGCCCCTCAGATACCTTCACCCATTGCTGGCTAGGGCAGGTGGAAGTTGCAAAAATTCTGGAGGGCACCTCTTTGGAAAGTCTCCTATCCCACTGCGAAATCTTATTCATGAATACCCATTGAGCTCCATTAAGCTCAATGGGACTTAGCTCCAGGGAGGTATCTAGAGCTTAGCACAGGCATCCCCAAACTGTGGCCCTCCAGATGTTTTGGCCTACAACTCCCATGATCCCTAGCTAACAGGACCAGTGGTTGGGGAAGATGGCAATTGTAGTCCAAAACATCTTGAGGGCCGAAGTTTGGGGATGCCTGGCTTAGCACATGCCACAGGTAATAAAATGACACATATAATTTTCCTACCTTGTTAAAAAGCTTGGACCATACAATTGCTTCCGGGTTTATGGTGAACTTTAGATCTGGGGAGGTTTGTCTCTCTATGCTCCCAATCTTCACTCTAGCACGAGAATTATTAGGAAACATCACCCAATTCACGATATCAAATCCAATGGCTAATGCTCCATTCTCATCCACGTTCTGTCCATCAGCTGAAGTATTAGAAGAGAAATGGACTTCTTTCAAGAAAGGATGAAGCTACAATGACAGAGAAAACTCCAATATTGAGAGAACATGAAACCATGTTGGATAATTCAGCCCTGCTTACACTGCATCCTGATCTCCTCTGAATTAAACCTACAGTGGCTCCCAGTACATTTCTGAGTGCAAGACCAAGTTTGGTGCTGACCTTTAAAACCCTGAACAGCTTTGGCCCTGAATACCTGAAGGGTGTCTCCACCCCCATCATCGATCCACCCTGGACACTGAGATCCAGCTCTGAGGGCCTCCTGGCAGTTCTCTCCTTGTGAGAAGTGAGGTTACAGGGAACCAGGCAGAGGGCTTTCTTGGTAGTGGCACCCGCCCTGTGGAATGCAGCTTTGAAAAGGGGAGTGAAATTTATAAGATAATTTCCCAACATCTTTCTCTACAAACCTCTCTCACAACAAACACAATGCTATTGGATTATTTTAATAGTTGTTCACATATACTGTTCACTGCATTTTTAGGGAAACTTCCCTGGGGTCATATTGATGCAATGGAGGGTGGCTTATAAATTTGTGGAAATAAACTGCACCACTGCTGTGTCTGACTCATTGTGAGGCGGCTTCCTCTGTCTTTGCCAGTGGATGTAAAACAAGCTGGATCACACAATATAATGAGCTTCCTAGGTTCACATCTTGATGATTCCAGAGCTGGGACAATGAATGGAAGTTTGCAGAAGTCAAAAGACGTACCTGCCATGGCTGTAGCCTCTCAAGTTCCAACTTGTTTCCACCACCCACCCTCAACATCCATTTTGAGCTGGAAGAATATGCAGCATTCAAGGCCTCAGCCACGACTTGGACACTGTAGTAATTGACATAGTTGTCTTGGGACTGAATTTTTTCAATCTCCTCCTGGGGCAGGATCCTCAGATTCTCCTTCTCCCTGCACCTTGTCCAACCCCTCACAGACAAGGCATGCTTTGAATATGTTGTTGTTGTTGTTGTTTAGTCGTTTAGTCGTGTCCGACTCTTCGTGACCCCATGGACCATAGCACGCCAGGCACTCCTGTCTTGCACTGCCTCCCGTAGTTTGGTCAAACTCATGTTCGTAGCTTCGAGAACACTGTCCAACCATCTTGTCCTCTGTCGTCCTCTTCTCCTTGTGCCCTCCATCTTTCCCAACATCAGGGTCTTTTCCAAGGATTCTTCTCTTCTCATGAGGTGGCCAAAGTATTGGAGCCTCAGCTTCACGATCTGTCCTTCCAGGGAGCACTCAGGGCTGATTTCCTTAAGAATGGATAGGTTTGATCTTCTAGCAGTCCATGGGACTCTCAAGAGTCTCCTCCAGCACCATAATTCAAAAGCATCAATTCTTCGGCGATCAGCCTTCTTTATGGTCCAGCTCTCACTTCCATACATCACTACTGGGAAAACCATAGCTTTAACTATACGGACCTTTGTCGGCAAGGTGATGTCTCTGCTTTTTAAGATGCTGTCTAGGTTTGTCATTGCTTTTCTCCCAAGAAGCAGGCGTCTTTTAATTTCGTGACTGCTGTCACCATCTGCAGTGATCAAGGAGCCCAAGAAAATAAAATCTCTCACTGCCTCCATTTCTTCCCCTTCTATTTGCCAGGAGGTGATGGGACCAGTGGCCATGATCTTGTTTTTTTTGATGTTGAGCTTCAGACCATATTTTGCGCTCTCCTCTTTCACCCTCATTAAAAGGTTCTTTAATTCCTCCTCACTTTCTGCCATCAAGGTTGTGTCATCTGCATATCTGAGGTTGTTGATATTTCTTCCGGCAATCTTAATTCCGGCTTGGGATTCATCTAGTCCAGCCTTTCGCATGATGAATTCTGCATATAAGTTAAATAAGCAGGGAGACAATATACAACCTTGCCGTACTCCTTTCCCAATTTTGAACCAATCAGTTGTTCCATATCCAGTTCTAACTGTAGCTTCTTGTCCCACATAGAGATTTCTCAGGAGACAGATGAGGTGATCAGGCACTCCCATTTCTTTAAGAACTTGCCATAGTTTGCTGTGGTCGACACAGTCAAAGGCTTTTGCATAGTCAATGAAGCAGAAGTAGACGTTTTTCTGGAACTCTCTAGCTTTCTCCATAATCCAGCGCATGTTTGCTATCTGGTCTCTGGTTCCTCTGCCCTTTCGAAATCCAGCTTGCACTTCTGGGAGTTCTTGGTCCACATACTGCCTAAGCCTGCCTTGTAGAATTTTAAGCATAACCTTGCTAGCGTGTGAAATGAGCGCAATTGTGCGGTAGTTGGAGCATTCTTTGGCACTGCCCTTCTTTGGAATTGGGATGTAGACTGATCTTCTCCAATCCTCTGGCCATTGCTGAGTTTTCCAAACTTGCTGGCATATTGGGTGTAGCACCTTAACAGCATCATCTTTTAAAATTTTAAATAGTTCAGCTGGAATATCATCACTTCCACTGGCTTTGTTATTAGCAGTGCTTTCTAAGGCCCATTTGACTTCACTCTCCAAGATGTCTGGCTCAAGGTCAGCAACCACACTACCTGGGGTGTACGAGACCTCCATATCTTTCTGGTATAATTCCTCTGTGTATTCTTGCCACCTCTTCTTGATGTCTTCTGCTTCTGTTAGGTCCTTACCACTTTTGTCCTTGATTATGGTAATCTTTGTACGAAATGTTCCTTTCATATCTCCAATTTTCTTGAACAGATCTCTGGTTTTCCCCATTCTATTGTTTTCCTCTATTTCTTTGCATTGCTCATTTAAGAAGACCCTCTTATCTCTCCTTGCTATTTTTTGGAAATCTGCATTCAGTTTCCTGTATCTTTCCCTATCTCCCTTGCATTTTGCTTGCCTCCTCTCCTCCGCTATTCGTAAGGCCTCGTTGGACAGCCATTTTGCCTTCTTGCATTTCCTTTTCCTTGGGATGGTTTTCGTTGCTGCCTCCTGTATAATGTTACGAGCCTCCATCCATAGTTCTTCAGGCACTCTGTCCACCAAATCTAAATCCTTAAACCTGTTCCTCACTTCCACTGTGTATTCATAAGGGATTTGATTCAGATTGTATCTTACTGGCCCAGTGGTTTTTCCTACTTTCTTCAGTTTAAGCTGGAATTTTGCTATAAGAAGCTGATGATCTGAGTTACAGTCAGCTCCAGGTCTTGTTTTTGCTGACTGTATAGAGCTTCTCCATCTTTGGCTGCAGAGAATATAATCAATCTGATTTCGATGCTGCCCATTTGGTGATATCCATGTGTAGAGTCGTCTCTTGTGTTGTTGGAAAAGAGTGTTTGTGATGACCAGCTTGTTCTCTTGACAGAACTCTATTAGCCTTTGCCCTGCTTCGTTTTGAACTCCAAGGCCAAACTTGCCAGTTGTTCCTTTTATCTCTTGATTCCCTACTTTAGCATTCCAATCCCCTGTAATGAGAAGAACATCCTTCTTTGGTGTCATTTCTAGAAGGTGTTGTAGGTCTTCATAGAATTGGTCAATTTCACTTTCTTCAGCACCGGTAGTTGGTGCATAAACTTGGATTACTGTGATGTTAAAAGGTCTGCCTTGGATTCGTATCGAGATCATTCTGTCATTTTTGAGATTGCATCCCATTACAGCTTTTGCCACTCTTTTGTTGACTATGAGGGCCACTCCATTTCTTCTACAGGATTCTTGCCCACAGTAGTAGATATGATAGTCACCCGAACTGAATTCGCCCATTCCCTTCCATTTTAGTTCACTGATGCCCAGGATGTCGATATTTATTCTTGTCATCTCATTTTTGACCACATCCAGCTTACCTCTATTCATGGTTCTTACATTCCAGGTTCCTATGCAATATTTTTCTTTACAGCATCGGACTTTCCTTTCGCTTCCAGGCATATCCGCAACTGAGCGTCCTTTCGGCTTTGGCCCAGCCGCTTCATCAGCTCTGAATCTACTTGTACTTGTCCTCCGCTCTTCCTCAGTAGCATGTTGGACGCCTTCCGACCTGAGGGGCTCATCTTCCAGCGTCATAACTTTTATATGCCTGTTGTCTTTGTCCATGGAGTTTTCTTGGCAGGGATACTGGAGTGGCTTGCCAGTTCCTTCTCCAGGTGGATCACGTTTAGTCAAAACTCTCCACTATGATCTGTCCATCTTGGGTGGCCCTGCATGGCATAGCTCATAGCTTCTCTGAGTTATTCAAGCCCCTTCGCCGCGACAAGGCATTGATCCATGAAGGGGGCTTTGAATATAAACAATCAAAATTTTCTGCCCAAACATTTAGACTTGCAGCGGACATTGGCTTATAGTAGTCCTTTTTTGTCCTTTTTTTGGTCTTCAGTATAAAGGACAAAGAGCCATGGGCATACCGGAAGGATTCGGTATCATAGAACAAGATTGTGTCCTGAAGAGCTGTGGTTATCCAGACTTTACCCCCAGTTTGTAACCTTTCAAGGAAGGATTGTACCTCTATGATTATAAAAAGTCCATACTGAGAGCCTGTGTAGTAAACAAATACATTGACTTGTCTCCACATTGCAGGCTGTTCATGGGGTAACCACAGCCAAGTTTGTAGTAGTACTCTTTTTGCGAAGGCAACACAAATTTCCCTTTTGTTCATCAGGGATGTCAAGGTACTCAGGAACCTTTCTCCATTGTCATTGTCTGGAGCAAAGAGGCCAACCCATGTCCACTTGAAATGCAGGAGGAGTTGGACCATCCCCAGGTGCTGAGTTTCTTGCTTTGGAACCATGCGATAGACAAAAGGGGATTGGACATCATCCTGAACTAAGCCGTAACTGAGCTGTTGAAATGAAAAAAGACTCATGCCTTGTTTTTCAGGACAAAGATTGGACACTTCTGTGTGAAAGATTCATTTACTTCATACCTCTCAAAGAGTCTGGGAACAAAGACTTATCCGCTACCCTTCTAATCTGGTGAATTTCTATATATTAATCACCTGATCTAAGGTTAAACACTCACGTGTTAGCTAGCAGAGAATAACAACAGTTAATTATCAACTCAGTTAGAACTCCAAGTTCCTTTTTGCTCTTAATTTTGCGTCAGTGGCATCTTCCAGTTAAACCCTATCACCAATACACATAGCCATTTCCGTTTCAGTGTCAATTAAACCAATTCTACTCAATACACCACACAATAAAATTGGTGAAGAGCCATGCCACAGAGCATCCGTTTTACATGCAGAAGTGCTAGCATCAATTTAGTTACTGAAATATTTCTACAGTATATGGCTCTTCACTTCATGAAAAGCAAAGTTTCAAAGTGATGTAGAATGTAAAGCAAGCAGTAAAATCAGTTGCATAACTTGTTCTTTCATGAGGTAGCCAACGTTGCCAGGTGTGTTTGTTATGAACCCAGTTCTTGTTCTTACCTGTGGGATCTTGTAGGTGCCCAGCATGCTTGCAATGTATGTGGAGATGTTGGATTCACCCCCTTCGAGAAGAGCCAACAGCTTATTCCATCTTCCACACCTGTAGTTTGGAATGTTGATTTCCCCACCAGCAAGGAGGTCTGTCAGGGCATCAGAAGTCGTTCTTCCATCAAGATAAGTATCATAAATGCTGTAGCCCAGGGTGATGTTTGGCAAGAGCATGAGGTTATGATTGATCTCCTGAACAGCAAGCAGGAAGGAAAGAATGTGCCAGTCCCTCCCATTCATCCGACTGCAAAAAAAGCACGTCACATAGTCATCCACAATTCACTGAAAATGAAAGTCAGTTGCTTCTCTTTGCACTAATTGAATTAAATTTGAAAGGAGACGAGAAGTATCTTAGAAAGAGAGGAGGATGGGGTGGGCAAAACAGAACATGAATCAGTCCTTTTCCTGGTGACCTGCCTTGGATGCTATAGTTGAGATTCCTGTATTGCAGGGGGTTGGACTAGATGGTCCTCAGGGTCCCTTCTAACTCTACAATTCTACACGTCTATGACCTCCTTGGCCACCCCATCAGGTCCAGTGTGTGGGATGTGTCAGTCAACTCCAACATTCCAAGAAGGACCAACTGTCATCTCTGTGTCAGTTAGAATCATAGAATCATAGAGTTGGAAGAGACCACAAGGGCCATCCAGTCCAACCACCTGCCAAGCAGGAAACACCATCAAAGCATTCCTGACATATGCCTGTCAAGCCTCTGCTTAAAGACCTCCAAAGAAGGAGACTCCACCACACTCCTTGGTAGCAAATTCCACTGCCGAACAGCTCTTACTGTCAGGAAGTTCTTCCTAATGTTTAGGTGGAATCTTCTTTCTTGTAGTTTGAATCCATTGCTCCGTGTCCGCTTCTCTGGAGCAGCAGTTAGTTTTAGTCTGTTGAACAACTAAGCTGCTGCTGCTGATAGATGCTATGAAGGAGTTGTTAAGACTTACTAATATGTAATTTATGTAATTTATTTTGTAACCTAAGTATGAATCTGACAGTAAACTTGTTTGTTTTATTATAACACAGATTCATGTGTATTGTTGACTCTGCAACTAAACTAAAGTTTTAACACTTTTTTGTTCTTACACACTAAATGTTCTTACACAGTGGTTAGCAGCTACCACTGTATCTGAGAACCTCTCCAAGCATTGAATATCGCACAACAATTGGTTCTCAAATAATGGTTTGTATATTTCTAGTGAGAGCATGGGAAAAGCAGCCCAGGATAGTTTCATCCATTTCATATCACAGATTTTAAAGCAAGGAGGGTGTTTGTTGCTTTTGTATAACATTGTAATCCTACCCACAATTTTCCAATTGTACGCGATCCCACAAAATGAAATGCTCCGTCAGTCTTCAAACAAATATCAGGAGATAGTGATTCATCAGGAGTACCAGAAAACAGAGGCTGACCTGGCTACATCAAGAGAACTGGAGAGTGGGTAGGAAGCAGAAATATGTCAATGCATCATTACTTACGACTGAAGCTCGCTGTAAGGGGTGCTTGAAAAGGTGAATGGAGAGAGATCTTTAATATATTTCAAAGGTGTGACTCCACTAATGAGGTAGTCTCCTGACCTGTAGAAATTCATAACAGAATTTTTATCCCTGATCAGATTCAGTGGGCATTTGGCCGCCTGCTGCATTCTGGAGGTGGCAAGAGGCAAAAGCAGAAGAACCAGTGTTATCATCCTGGGTCTGCCTGCTACACTTCCCTTATGACTTCCTTCCAACCCCATAGCCAGCTAATGAGAAGAAGCCCCAAACTCTTGTAAAACAAGGGTTGAGAAAGACAGGACTTGAGAAATACAGCTCTGATGCTAGGTTCAATCCCACTAAACTCTGCATGTAGGGGCTGGGAAGGTCCTCTATCAGGAGAACTCTCATTCAGTAGAGAGTACTGAGCTAAATGGCTCAGCTTCCTGTATTCTGAGGAAGCTTCACACACACTTATCTCACCCCTTCACCTGTCCGCCCTGTATCTTGGCCCCAAATATTCTGTGGAACATGAGGTATTTTATGCATCAAACTTCTCAGGCACAGTGGAATAAATGACACCACACTGAGCCTGACTGTGATATTTACATTATTGTTCCCATAGGTAACATGGAAGTGGGTGTGAGGGAGTCACTTGGACTCTGGACAGAATAAGCATAGATAACTGTAGTTCTGATAATTATTGAGGGAAAAAGTTCTCTGAACTTTATGGGAGCAGGTGCAGAGTAGGGGAAAAACATGTTTACTCAATACACTGAGGTGGATCATGGAGGGAGAAAGGTGAGTTTGGCTAACTTTTATTGACATCAGAAGAGTTCTGAAACTGGATCAGGCCAAGGTTCCATGAATTCCAGCTTCCAGTTCTCACACTGACCAACCAGACGCCCCAAAACAAAAGATGACGACAGTGGCAATTCCATACATGTGGTTCCCCAAAGCATGTACTCCTAGGAATCCTTAACTGTGGGGAGGGGGGGAATATATCCACCTCCATGAATTTGCCTGAACCTCTGTTTTTCTTATTTTTAACAAGATTTATATACCACTTTATTGTAAACACACTCTCCAAGTGTTTTGTGGCCATGTTTTATGGTGCCCTTGGCTACATGGGCTTCCTGGCTGCCATCTGCTTCACGGTGGCTTTCCTGGCCAGGAAGCTTCCTGGGGCCTTCAATGAAGCCAAGCTGATCACCTTCAGCATGCTGGTCTTCTGCAGTGTTTGGGTGTCCTTTGTGCCCACCTACCTGAGCACCAAGGGGAAATACATGGTGGCCGTTCAGGTCCTCTCTATCTTGGCTTCCAGTGCTGGACATTTTGGGCTGCATCTTCATTCCCAGATGCTACATTATCATACTCAGGCCTGATCTGAACATGAAGGAGCACCTGACAAGAAAAAGCTAAATAAGACATTTGATCACAGCTGGTTGCGGGGGTCAAAAAAGATATTTGAATATTGGTGGGAAAGAGATAGAAAAAGATCTACTGGTAGATATCTGGATGATTTGCAGTAGACCTCTAAGAGTTTCTGAGTCCCAGTTCTCTGGGAGTCAGAAGGAGCACTCTGGCTCTGAAGGAGCACCTGAGCACAAAAAAATAAACATGGCATTTGATTCCTAGCACTTGGGATATGGGAAAGTCCCCCAACAGAATATGGACTTGACCACAGCTTATAGTGGGGAGTGAGTTTGTTTGTTTGTTTGTTTTTAAAAAACAACCTAGATTCCAGGCCTATTGTTTCCCAGAAGGTGCCCGTATACTCTAGAATTATTTCTGTATGTATGTCCTACGGTACTACTGCAATGTACAGTTCACCAGGTTTAAGGTAAGTCAGAGATCCAAAAGCATCATTGTCAGCATCCCAGAATTACACCAGGAGTTTGAGGGAGGTCACAGCTCAGAGGCAGATGAGGGGGAAAGCTGGGAACTAATGGGAAAGGAGGAGGAGGTGTGGGGTTTAAAGGTGCAGTCAAGTGCAACATTCCGACAGAGGACTAACGGCCTCCATGTTCTAAACGGTTGCCGTGACAACCAGTTTGTTGGTTGCTGGTACAGTAGTTTTGAAAGATAACTGATCAGTTGCAGTCACCTCAGGACCAACTTCCCTCTGGTATAGTTTATTTGCTTGTTATGTAACCTAAGCCTGCCTTCAGGTACAGTTCTGTAAACCTGAATGAATCTGAGAGTTTTATATTAACATGAATCAGATTTCGTGTGTGTATTCTTTAAGAGGGGTTCAAAGGGATTTTTAACCAGGAAGGCATCTTTATTAGTAGAACTCAGACGAGTCAGGTCATCAACAAGCTGATCGCTGCATAAACTTGAAAAGGAGATTGTTTAACTCTGCTAAAGTAAACCTTCCCACACTAAATGCTAAAGCCGTCTCCCTCTCCTCTGCTGGAACCTGTCACCTTCAACCACTGCCATACATTCTCATCCCATTACAAAAATACATGTCCTAATGGCTGTCACAGAAGTGAAAGAATATTTCCTCCTTTGAAACACAAATGAAACCATAGATTTCTAGTGCAGTTCTCTGCTCTCTGACCCTTTAAAGCTGCTGACCGTGACCTGGCTCCTCAAACTGGGCTTGTTGTTGTTGTTTAGTCGTTTAGTCGTGTCCGACTCTTCGTGACCCCATGGACCATAGCACGCCAGGCACTCCTGTCTTGCACTGCCTCCCGCAGTTTGGTCAAACTCATGTTCGTAGCTGCGAGAACACTGTCCAACCATCTCGTCCTCTGTCGTCCCCTTCTCCTAGTGCCCTCAATCTTTCCCAACATCAGGGTCTTTTCCAAGGATTCTTCTCTTCTCATGAGGTGGCCAAAGTATTGGAGCCTCAGCTTCACGATCTGTCCTTCCAGTGAGCACACAGGGCTGATTTCCTTCAGAATGGAGAGGTTTGATCTTCTTGCAGCCCATGGGACCCCTTCATGGATCAATGCCTTGTCGGGCCAAAGGGGCTTGAATAACTCAGAGAAGCTATGAGCTATACCATGCAGGGCCACCCAAGATGGACAGGTCATAGTGGAGAGTTTTGACTAAACGTGATCCACCTGGAGAAGGAACTGGCAAGCCACTCCAGTATCCCTGCCAAGAAAACTCCATGGACAAAAACTCAAACTGGGCAATTGATGTAAACTAGAAAGCTGGTCTTTTTCCTCCAGCAAGGGGCTAGAGACCAATAGCCTAAGTATGTGTCACGAAATCATCATGTCTCAAAGATGAATAATTCTTTGGCTTAATTTTACTGGAAGCAGGCGGAATATGTTTCTTGCTAGATTAAATATTAAACATTAAGCAGGCATCTGAACCCACTGTATCCAGTTCCCAGCAGCTACTATGGCCAAGGATTGGGAGGGATGGGGGGGGTGGAGTTGTGCAACGTATTGAGAGACCTTTTATTGTGGGGCATTGGTTGTGCAGATTGCTGAAGAGCTTGTGAACTGTGTTCACTTTGCAGATTAAATACATTCATAGCAGAAATGATTCCCCGCCCCCTTGCCTGGGATATATTCATCATTTTTGTGCTAAGAGTTCAAATTATTTATTGCTGAAAATTTATGGGCTTGTATGTGGAACAGTCCCAAAGTTGCCAATTATCAACAGTTTTGACGCATAAAAGAAATGAAAAAATTCCTTCCAGCAGCACCTAGAGACCAACTACGGTAAGTTTGTCATTGGTATGAGCTTTCGTGTGCATGCACACTTCTTCAGATACACTGAAATAGAAGTCCCCAGACGCTTATATATAGTGAGAGGATGGGGAGGGGTATGACTCAGAAAGGTGGTGGTTCAACTAAATTAGAAAAAAAAGCGACATTAAAACCAGATACTTCAAAGACATATATGAAAGATCTCATTGAAATCTGAAAAGTATAGACACTTTTTAAAAAAGCTTATGGAACGGAAATATTTTGGACAAATGGATCTTGGTGAGGCTCTAATCTGCAAAGCTGGGAGTAAGCTTGGTACCTTTAAGGATTTGAATGAAGACTGTGGTTTTGGATGTCAGTCTACTTAGTAAACATGTTTTCTTCCTGCTCTGCACCTGCTCTTGTAGTTTCAGGGGAGATTTTTCTTCCCTTTACAATAATCAGAATCACAGCGAACTAAGCGTCACAATCAAGGGCAACAGGGGTTTGTTTATTCCACTGTGACTGAAAGGTTTGATGTATAAAATACCATCTGGGTGCAAGTCCCTGAAACATCATTCTTTCAGTGAGACAGGATTTCTTCTGAATGGCTGGCTACAAAGTTGAGAGGAACTATCAATAGGAAAGTGTAGTAGCAAGTAGACCCGGAATGACAACACTGCTTCTGTTGCTGCCTCTTGCAACCTATGGGATGCAGCAGAGGACTAAATGCCCACTGAATCTGATCAGGGATCAAGATTTGGCTGTGAATTTTTACAGGACAGGAGACCAGCTCATTAGTGGGATTGTATCTTCACAAATGATTGGAGGTCAATATCCCTTCACCTTTACCAGCACTCCCTTAACCCAATTTGAGTAGTAAGTAATGCTGCCTTCAGGACTTTTTTTTTTCAGCAGGAGATCATCAGGACTCAGTTCCGGCACCTCCCTGGTTTTCCTCAAGCACCTGGTAGAAAATGATAGATGAACAAATGAGTCATTGGCCTGATCCAGCAGGCTATTCTTTTGTTCTTTATGTAAAAGAATTGGAGAGTAGGTAGCAATACATTCATAAAGTCAGTGATATTTTTCTAGAAAAAGAGGTGCCAGAATTTACCACTAATGTTCTGGGCACTACTCAATATTAAGTCCAAGGTCACTGCCCTTCTTGTCAGTTCCAGCATCAAGTGTCTAGTACACAGTCATTTGGGGTGTCTAGAAATGTCACCTCTTTGCCATGACTGGAAACATACTGTATGTAGCCAGTCTACGTAAGGGTAGTTGAAGTGACCACTTATCACAATGTCTCCCCTTTTAGATGCTACACTTGATTTCATTCATCATCTGAAGGTCCCCTTGAGCATTTTTATCACTTTGGGGGGGCTATATCACCACCTACAAAGATTCTGTGAAGGTGTACAATGCTTTCAAGATTTCTAGTTTCCTGGGCTCAAGGCTTTATTTGAAATACAGAGTAATACCACCTCTGGAATGCCCATCTAGTTTATATCCAGAGATAACCATGACCCACTGGTTCTCTCCATTCCACCTGATGTCCCTTGTGCTCAGTATATTCATGTTGTCCTCTAAGACCAAAAACTTCAGTTCACCCATCTTGGCTTGGAGGCTTTCAGCATCCAACCCTTTGATCTATATTTGACTTCCAGGAAGTTGAGACTACATTTCCCCTTTTCAACATGCCCCAGCACTATCCATCATCCTATATAGAAATTCATCTTGCAGATTGCATGATTTGTTGTCGCTGGTTCAGCCCGTTTTATTGTACCCCTAATAAATAAATAAATATCTCCTATCTTACGTCTCAAGACTGAGGGAGCATCTCATTCGGTGGGATCAAATACAATGGGAAACACTGGATAGGAGCACAATGTTTTTAAAAAGCGACAAACACCCTCTTTGCTATTAAAACTGGGAGATGAATCTGATTGAAACTAGGATGGGTCTTTTCTGGGGCTGTAAACCAGAATGTCAATGTGAGGGGACCTGTGATTTATTTCATTTGTTTATTAAAATATTTCATGAAAAGCAGCGTTTCAATGCATTTGCATTGCAATGTAAGTTTTAAAAATTCAGTCATGCTCCCCAAAGCAGAACTTGTTTTCTCAAAGGTAGAAGAAGCTGTGAGATGTGTTTGAGTTGCAGGCTTTCATTCGTAAGCAAAATGCAATTGAAACAGGAGTGGGAAACCTGATTTTAAGTAATTGTATTCAATGAAAGTAATTTGGTTTGATTTGTAATACTTTGGAAAATTAATGAAAATTATTTTTTTTTAAATCCCAAAAAGGACAGATAAAAAAAGGGGGGGACTCATTCCCTCATTGCCTCTCTCAGAATATCATGAAAGGCTGAATACTGTGGTCAAGATCCTTAGCATGAAAACTGGGGAGTTTCACATTCTCAATTTGAAATTATTTTCTGGAAGTTCATAGACAGAATTAGTGACTTTGGTTTGAGTCATTTGGAGTGGCAAGAAAAGCGGGTGCTCTCATGGATAAAAGTGAATAATAATGTATTTTGGATTCTCATTTTGTGTTTTTATGCTGTGAACCACCATGTGATATTTGCATGAAATGTGTTCAACAAATTTAATAAATAAAAATAAACTGACAAGGTCTCCCCCCCCCAGTTGGTTTGATGGGGGAGTCTGGCATGTTTATTCTTTCCCAAATGCCATTCGGGAGATCAATCATAACCCAAGGCTCTTACCCAACATCACCCTGGGCTACAGCATCTATGATACCTTTTTCGAGGGAAGAACAACTTCTGATGCCATGACAGACCTCTTTTCTGGAGGGAAAATCAACATTCCCAACTACAGCTGTGGAAGATGGAAGATGCCACTGGCTGTTCTTGAAAGGGCTGAATCTGACACCTCCACACATATTGCAAGCATGTCAGGTATCTACAAGATCCCACAGGTAAGAACTGGGTTAGAATCATAGAATCATAGAGTTGGAAGAGACCACAAGCAAATTCCACTGCCGAACAGCTCTTACTGTCAGGAAGTTCTTCCTAATGTTTAGGTGGAATCTTCTTTCTTGTAGTTTGAATCCATTGCTCCGTGTCCGCTTCTCTGGAGCAGCAGAAAACAACCTTTCTCCCTCCTCTATATGACATCCTTTTATATATTTGAACATATTATATATTTGAACATCACCCCTTAACCTTCTCTTCTCCAGGCTAAACATACCCAGCTCCCTAAGCCAGACATCCCCAAACTGCAGCCCTCCAGATGTTTTGGCCTACAACTCCCATGATCCCTAGCTAACAGGACCAGTGGTCAGGGATGATGGGGATTATAGTCCAAAACATCTGGAGGGCCGAAGTTTGGGGATGCCTGCCCTAAGCCGTTCCTCATAAGGCATCGTTTCCAGGCCTTTGACCATTTTGGTTGCCCTCCTCTGGACACGTTCCAGCTTGTCAATATCCTTCTTGAACTGTGGTGCCCAGAACTGGACACAGTACTACAGGTGAGGTCTGACCAGAGCGGAATACGGTGGTACTATTACTTCCCCTGATCTAGATGCTATACTTCTATTGATGCAGCCCAGAATTGCATTGGCTTTTTGAGCTGCTGCATCACACTGTTGACTCATGTCAAGTTTGTGATCTACCAAGACTCCTAGATCCTTTTCACATGTACTGCTCTCAAGCCAGGTGTCTCCCATCCTGTATTTGTGCCTTTCATTTTTTTGCCCAAGTGTAGTACTTTACATTTCTCCTTGTTAAAATTCATCTTGTTTGCTTTGGGCCAGTTGTCTAATCTGTTAAGGTCATTTTGAAGTGTGATCCTGTCCTCTGGGGTATTAGCCACCCCTCCCAATTTGGTGTCATCTGCAAACTTGCTCAGGATGTCAAGCATGCTTGGCAACATTTGCCACCTTGTAAAAATGCAAGTTATGCTTGGTAGAATGCATCTGATTTTTTTAAAAAATAATTTTTATTGAATTTTCCATAGAGAAAACAAAAACGAAGAAAAGAAATTTTTTAAAAAGAAATACAAAACTACAGAAAAGAAAAATAACAATATTATCACATCTTATCTCTTCAAGCTTCTTCACTTCCCCTTCTTACAGTCCTTATTAATAATTAACTCTTACCATTTCCAAATCTTAGCTAAGCATCATAAAATTATGCCTTATCTCTCATTTCATAACCTTATTCTTAAATAATTCTTATTCATTTTGTATAGAAGAGTGAAAGAAAAATAGAAAGAAAAAAAACCAAGATAAAAATAAAAAGACACAATCATATTTTCCAATTTCTAATCTAAACATTTCGGACTTCCTCATTTCCCCTTCTTGAGTTCCTTATTAATCACTAATTATTGCAGTTTCCAAATCTAATATTACATTCTTTCTTCCAATTTACCCAAAAATATTCATAATTAATTTTCAAAATCTTTCCCCCCCTTTTTATTCCCACCCTTGAAACTTAATCTACCCCCTTTCCTTGGAATCGATGTCTCCAGAGATTTCAGCCAGCTCCTTAATGCTTTCCGAGTTCAAACCGTGTTTTATCCACCTATAAAAAATCACCCCAGTTCCTCCTCACCCCACTCCTGCTCTGTCCCAGTCTAGATTTTGCTCAACCTTTCCCCCCCTGCTGTATTCCCAACATTTTATCTTCAATCTCATTCTCTTTCTGCCCCCCACCTGCTTCCTTCTCCCCCTCTCTCACTGGGGTAACAACCTTTTGTTTTTCTCCTTTTTGGGGGACTTTTGGATCGAATCCCTTCCCTGTTCCACCCCTCCCACCGGTGAAACAGTGATTTCTTCTTCATCCTCTTCTTTCTCAAAGTTCAGTTCTGTTAGGTCAGCAGTCTTCTCTCCCATAGTTATTGCATTTCCTTCAGGATTGCAGTTCTCCTCTGTCATTTCCAGAATTTTCCCTGGAATCAAATCACAGCATGCGTCTTCTTCTAGTCCTTCCCCTAGTCCTTCTTCCTCTTCTCCCCTTTCTTCCCTTTTCTTCCTCTCTGAATTCATATGGATCATCTATTTCACTCTTATGTAGACTTGTTATCTAGGTAAACATAAATCTCAGGTTACAATTCTCTCTTTTAGTATGTAGGCTTGTATCTATGTAGACTTCAGAACTTTAGTAAGAAGTGAGGGGCCCTCGAAGGTCTGCCACGCCAAGGTGCAGACTAGGCATCGCAAAGAGTTGTATCCAACGAGTGTTTTGCCAGCTACCCTCTACAGATGTCTGGGGCTTTTTGACTGGATTCTATATGAATTCTTTGTCTGAAAACCCTATAAAAAGTCTAGGTGGATAACACCCCGGAGTTCAGCCTTTGGGAAAAACGTCCCAGTGAATCTGTTGGCTTTGCACAAACCAATAAACACTCCTCATCGCCTGCGTCTCATTGGCCAGGAAAAGCAATATTTTGGCTGGCTGCACCAGGGCCTAAAGAAGACTTCTTTTTTAAAAAAAAAGTTGCAGCAGTTTTACATTCTCAATTTTTTGTATTGAATCTTTGAAAACTATTGCCGTTCAGCAGTATATAAATAGCTTAAATGAAGTATATAGAAGTACAGTGTTCGATCATTGTCCTGAAAAACAAAACCCCAGTCTCTTTTCCTTTCATCACCAGCTCAGCTATGGCTTCGTTCTTCACGATAAAGTCCAGTCCCCTTTTGTCTACCGCATGACACCAAAGCAAGAGATTCAGTACCAGGGGATGGTCCATCTCCTCCTGCATTTCAAGTGGACATGGATTGGGCTCTTTGCTCCAGACAATGACAATGGAGAAAAGTTCCTGAGTACTTTGACACCCCTGCTGATCAAAAGGGAAATCTGTGTTGCCTTCACAAAAAGAGTATTACTACAAACCTGGATGTGGCTACCCCACAAAGCCCCTGCCATGTGGAGACAAGTCAATGTATTTGTTTACTGTACAGACTCTCAATATGGACTTTATATAATCATGGAGGTACAGTCTTTACTTGAAAGGACAGAAACCGGAGGGAAAGTCTGGATAACCACAGCTCTTCAGAACACAATCTTGTTTCATGATACTGCATCTTTCCGTTATGCCCACGGCTCTTTCTCCTTTGTAATGAAATCCAAAAAAATGACAAAATATAAATACTATGAGCCAGTATACTTTCCTACTCGACCCGTTTGGAACCATGAATTTGATTGTTCATATTCAAAGCTTGCCTTGTCTGTGAGGGGTTGGAAAAGATGCAGGGAGAAGGAGAATCTGAAGATGCTGCCCCGGGAAACGAATGAAAGAATCCAATCCCAAGACAGCTATGTGAATTACTTAAGTATCCATGTTGTGGCTCAGGCCTTGAATGCAGCATATTCATCCAGATCAAATCAAGTGTTGGTGGGCGGAGGAGGCAGGGTGGAACTTCCAAGGCTACAGCCATGGCAGGTATGTCCTTTTACTTTTGCAAACGGCAATTCTTTATCCCAGCTATATGGAATAATCATGACAGGAACTTAGAAAGCTACCTATTCAAACCAATAAAGTAATTTCGTTGGGGCTTCCTGGTTCAGCGCCAACGCCGATCGGCGGGGTTTCGTCTCGTCTCCGAGACGGCCCGTCTCTGCTAGGAGTGGGGAGGGCAGCGAGAGCGACGCTGCGCCCCTTAGAACCTCGGGAAGGGCGTCCCGGGGGCAATTTGCTCGGCATAGACCCAATCCGGACACCCCAACTCTTCGGTTAGCTCTAATAAGAGCTCCGGAGTGAGGAGGGTAGAAGTCGCGGGGGCCATTTTGAGCGGCAACGTTATTCTAGCAGGGAGAAGCTTCAAGCCGAAGGCGGAGAGCGCTGGATTCTTCCGAAAATAAAACGATTGGAAAAGACTGTAAGTAACCTCACGATTTGGATTATAAAACAATTTGGATCTGGGAGAGAGGGGAGAAAAGAGGAAGCCACCCCCCCCACGGCAACAAAGAGACAGTAAATAGAAACCCGAAGCCATAAACAGAAGATTTGTAATTCAAAAGGATCCCTCAAAGGCATCAAAGAGAATCTCCCCTTTGATGCAGGGTGAAAAGGGGAGAGAGACTGTGATTTATGACTGCCCTGCAACAAGAGGTAAAGGCTAAGATAAACCTTTCTTTCCCTTGGGAGCCGGCAGCCCAGACAACCCAGTGAGTTGATCAGGATTTATAAGTCAATTTTTATTTCACTTGGTATTCCTGGACTTTGTGGAATTTCTTTTTTGGTTTAAGTGCTTGTGAAATGTGAGTTCGAACTTTATTGTTAACAAGACTTGAAGAATGCAGTCAGCTTGTTAAAATGGAGTCGAGAAAATAAACTGTGATCATATTCCACCCCACGTGACAAGTTTTGACCTTGGCAGGATTGAATTATGTCAACAAAGAAGTGTTCCCCTGAGTTCCAGCGGTCTGTTTTGACCTTAATGTGGGAAACAAGAATAGAGCTATGTCAAGAGGAGATAAGACGGCAAGAGTTACAGGAAAAATTTCAGATGGTGATGGCGGAATATGATTTTTTAGGAGATGCTTTTGACACTGAAAAAGATGAATGTGAGAATGACAATGATGATAACTATGATTTGGAAGGAAAAGATGAAGATGAGGACTGTGATGATTCAACACAAAATGAAGCACACCATGGAAAAAATGATGACTCTACTCTACAAAAAGTTGGATGGAGTGCCCTGCTTTTGAGGGGGGCACGATTGGTATTATTGGAACTCCAGAACGCCCACAGGGAAGAAGGAAAAAATATGCAGAGAAGAGAAGAAATCCAGGGGTCCTGTATGGTGGCCTGGATGGTAAAAGACTGTAAACAGGGGGTGGGGTGAAGGGAAAGGGATGTTGTGATTATAAGGATGGATTAACAGGTTTATAACTGGTCTGCTGATTTTGGAATTTGCTGGATTGGGGGGGGGTGGAGCCGGTATCGGGGATGTAAGGTTAAATTGAGAATAGTTATGGTTTTAAAAGTGAATGGATTTTGGAAAATGTGTAAATATGGAGGCTTATAGAGGGAGAAAAAAATTAGGCACGGGAAGAGAAAATGGGAGTTTGATTTTTCAGTGATTTGAGTATTAGATGAAAATGTTAACAATTGATTTATAAGTTGTATAAGATACAAAGGTGTATTTTTATAAAGTAAGAAACTGTTGCAGATGATAAAAAAGGGAGGAAAACCGGGGAAGGGGGGGGAGGGGAAGCCCACAAAATATGGTTTTACAACTATGAATGTAAGAAAAATTTTTCTGTTTTGTATTGTTTTTTTCTTTTTTTCTGCCCTTTCTTTTTTCCCTTTTTTCTATTTCTATTTTTTTTCTTTTTTTGGTATGACAATAGATGGTTGGATGGATGTCCTCCTGCGTACTGCCCTGGTTTGCTGGAGCTCCCTGGTGGCAGGGGGGGGCTTTGGGGTCAGGGGAGGGGGAGGGGGACAGAAATCCAAGCATAAAATGGACCATCTCTGACTGTCCACATACATGGGATACTTCTGTGGCAGGGGAGGACCCATGTGGGTGGGTAGGAAGGAGGTGGAAAAGGGGTTTAAGTATGTACCGTTTTTTTGTTTTTTTGTATTTTGTAAAATTAATAAAAAGTATGTTCAAAAAAAAATGAAACATTCTGAATCCTTAAAATAAAAAGGGGGTGAGCGTTCATAAAAAAATAATAATAAATAAATAAAGTAATTTCGTTAAGAAGCATTTTGTATATACAGTCAAACCTCGGTTTACAACTACCTCGGCGAGCGACCGCTTCGGCGAACGTCTGCCGGATGCGCAGACACGATCTGCGCAGCTCGCACATGTGTAGAAGTGATCTGCGCAGCGCATGCGTGCGCAGAAGCGCTCTATCGGTGCTTCGCGCACGCGCAGAAGCATTCCTTCGGTGAGTGACCACTTCGGCGAGCGACCACCTCCGTGGAACGGATTGCAGTTGCAAACCGAGGTACCACTGTATATTGGATGAGATGTTTTATTTAGAAAAAAAAATTATAAGATGCCCTTCATCACATTGATGTGATTCCACTGCGGTTTCCCTAAAAAGATGTTGAGGCTGTGTGAGGATTCAATATGTGGAGTTTTTAGAGTTGGAAGCCAGAGTAGGTCTTTGCTATTCAAACATCAGTGGACTAACCCGAGAGAAAACATAGACTATAGTGTGCTTCTCAGTCCCCTCACGCTGCTCAAGAATGAGCTCATAACCAGGGGACTTGCTGAAGCTGCCTGTTCACACCCCTGGCCAGCCACATTAGAAAAATTATATACAAACATTGGCATATTGTGGAAGACATACCTGGCTGTAAAGATCCCCCCCTTTTAGGGTTGAGGAAGAAAGGAACTTTGCGTAATCAGTTGGTCAAGGCTGATTGTTTGGAGTCACCATCCACTGTCACTAAAGGCCACTATAGATGCGGTTCATGCAATATGTGCCCCTACAGTTTACAAGTAAAAGAAATAAAAAGTGAACACATGCAGTTCACTTTTAAAATCAACTCTATGACCACATGCAACTCTAAGAACGTAGTTTATTGCATATGGTGTCCTTGCAACAAATTGTATGTAGGAAGCACTACACGGGCACTAAAGGTACGTATAGGGGAACACAGATCACGCATCCGCAATAAAGTGATGGAAGCCCCTCTTACACCTCATTTTTTTTACGAATGAAGCATAGTGACTCCGATTTAATGTTTTTTGGCATTTGGCAGTATACACCCAAGAAATACCACCAGCAGGACATCACAAAAATATTGAGACAACAAGAAACTAAATTGATTTTTATGTTTAAGACATTACAACCGGACGGTTTAAATTTAGAACTTGACCTTTCTGTATTCATTTAAACTAACACACCAGCAGTATAACATACAGAAATTATAGAGATACTGTAAGTGTTATGGTTCTCCTATTGTTCTCTTTTTGTACTAATAATACTTGATTGAAACTTGATTGAATCTTGTGCCCTTGCGTGCTGCTTGTATTGTATTGGACTTTTGAAGAAATTGGCAGCATTAGCCCATTATTTCAGTGTTTGAAGCTGCCTGTTCATCTTACCCCTTTCATGCCCAAGAAAGGTCAAGACAGATACTATCCCACAGTTTTCACCTGCTGGCAAAAATCCATGATAGACTCTGATACCCATGCTCCTCAGGAAAGGGAATCCTCCGAGAGTTATGAAAGGGCATCATTTTACACATTTCCCCAAAGGAGAATGAGGGGACCTAAAATCAACATGGTCAATATGAGCCCTGATGAGAGAAGCTCTGATCCTTATTCAGGGGAGATTAGGATGTGGAGCAAGCCCAGCCAAATAATCCAAAATAGTTTCTTACTCTCTCAATGCTGGAGTTTCCTCCATCATTCTAGCTTCATCCTTTCTTGAAAGAAGTCCAGTTCTACTCTAATACTTCAGCTGATGGACAGTACCTGGATGAGAATGGGGCACTGGCCGTTGACTTTGATATCGTGAACTGGGTGCTGTTTCCTAACAATTCTCGTGGTAGAGTGAAAATTGGGAGCATAGAGAGACAGACATCCTCAGATCTAAAGTTCACCATTAACCCGGAAGCAATTGTGTGGCCCAAGCCCTTTAAGAAGGTAGGAAAAATTATATGTGTCATTTTATTACCTTTGACATCTGCCAAGCTCTGACAGCTTGATGACTAGAACATATAAGACTTTAACTGCAATCTTACAGGTACTTCTCTGGAGCTCAGTCGCATTGAGCTTAATGGAGTCGGTTCTTGATTAAACATGTATAAGATTTTACCGTGAATACAGAGACTTTCCAAAGCAGAGCAGAACACCTTTACCAAAATTGGTACCCTCCAGATATTGTGGACTACAACTACCTACTGCCTCAGTCAGCATTGGGCAAATATATCTGAGGGGCAACAGGTTGGGTAAGACTAGAATGAATTTTGCCCCATCTGCTTGGTAGATCAAGAAAACAGAATGAAAACAGTGGAGCTCAAGGTGGCCTGTGTAGCTGAATACACATTCAAATAAAAAACCTAGCAGCAGATACAATGGCAGCTATCTGAGGACTTTTGTCATTGCTGCTGGTCATAGGAGTGTTTTATTATAGCTGTTTGCATGGTTCTGAGATGCTGGCATTTGTTTGTTTGTTTATCTATTTTATTGTTTATTGTATTTTTAATGCTACATTGTATACAAAAATGAGGCAGGGATGTTAAATAAGTAAAGGTAAAGGTACAGGTACAGGTACAGGTACCCCTGACTGTTAGGTCCAGTCGTGGACGACTCTGGGGTTGCGGCGCTCATCTTGTTCTATAGGCCGAGGGAGCCGGCGTACAGCTTCCGGGTCATGTGGCCAGCATGACAAAGCCGCTTCTGGCGAACCAGAGCAACACATGGAAACGCCGTTTACCTTCCCGCTGTAGTGGTACCTATTTATCTACTAGCACTTTGACATGCTTTCGAACTGCTAGGTTGGGAGGAGATAGGACCAAGCAACGGGAGCTCACCCTGTCGCGGGGATTCGAACCACCAACCTTCTGATCGGCAAGCCCTGGCTCTGTAGTTTAGACCACAACATCAAAGAGAATTATTGGTTGCCCACTCTCCACCTTAGAACAAATCTATACCACCAGGTGCCATAGAAAAGCACTAGACATCTCAAGAGATCCAATGCACCCTGGTCACCATTTCTTTGAGCTTCTGCCATCGGGACGGAGATATAGAACTATGCAGGCAAGAACGAGCCGTCTCAGGAACAGTTTCTTCTCTAGAGCGATTTTGGCCTTAAATGGAAAGCCTGGACTTTGAAGTCATCTTATTTTACTTGTTATTTGTATTATATTTACTGTTTTTAATTAGGTTTTGTAATTTTGGATTATGCGGAATGCTTTATCTGAGTGGATGTAGCAACCGAGTAATTTCGTTGTTCCCGCAAGAGGACAATGACAATAAAGATATCTTATCTTATCAAAGAGGTTTGTTGCCCTGACGGGCTGCTCTGCAAAAGAAAAATAATAATAATTTCCACAAAATAGGGCCTTTTGTCTATTGGAAGCAGATATGCCTTCTGTTTATGCCTAGACCATTCCTCGCTCAAGATGCACAGAGAGCTGTTAGCCTGGATATGCCAAGAACATTCAGGAAGGGAAGCCACATTGCTGCTACGATTGTTCTCCCTGCTCAGAAGGCACAATCTCAACACAGGAAGGTAGGGAGGGCAGCGCCTCAGGGGAAAGGCCTTCAATGGGAAGATGGGGCAAATATTTCAGGCAGCCTCAATTGCCTTTCCTGATCTCTCCTATGGGCTCACCTTTCCCCACAAACGTAACAAGCTAGGATTCTCATTTTCTCTATGCAGATGCTAATGAATGTATTAAATGTCCGGAAGATCAGCATCCAAATGAGGACCGACATCAATGTGTCCCTAAATCAATCACCTTCTTATCCTATGAAGAATCTTTGGGGATCCTCCTGGCTTCTTTTGCCCTCTTCTTGTCGTTAATCACAGGCATTGTGTTTGGAATCTTCGTTAAATCCAGGAACACTCCCATCGTCAAAGCCAACAACCGAGACCTGTCCTACATCCTCCTCATCTTTCTCCTGCTCTCCTTTTTGTCCTCCTTCCTCTTCATTGGACAACCAACGAAAGCAACCTGCCTTATGCAACAAGTGGCCTTTAGCACCATCTTCTCAGTTGCTGTCTCTTCTGTCTTGGCCAAAACCATCACTGTGGTTCTGGCCTTCCTGGCCGCTAAGCCAGGGAAGAAGATGAGGAGATGGCTGGGGAAGGGTTTGGCCCACTCTGTTGTCATTTCCTGCTCCAGTGTCCAAGTTCTCATCTGCACCATCTGGCTCGGGGTCTCTCCCCCATTTCCAGACTCAAACATGCAGTCCAAACCTGGAGAGATCATCCTGCAATGCAACGAAGGGTCTGTGGCCATGTTTTATGGTTCCCTCAGCTACATGGGCTTCCTGGCTGCCATCTGCTTCATGGTGGCTTTCCTAGCCAGGAAGCTGCCTGGGGCCTTCAATGAAGCCAAGCTGATCACTTTCAGCATGCTGGTCTTCTGCAGTGTTTGGGTGTCCTTTGTTCCCACCTACCTGAGCTCAAAGGGGAAATTCCTGGTAGCCGTGCAGATCTTCTCTATCTTGGCCTCCAGTGCTGGGCTTCTGGGGTGCATCTTCATTCCCAAGTGCTATATTATAATATTGAGGCCTGATCTGAATATGAAGGAGCACCTGAGAACAAAAAATTAAACATGGCATTTCATTCCTTGCACTGGGGATATGGGAAAATCCCCCACTAGAATCTGGACTTGACCACAGGTTATAGTGGGGAGTTTCTTTCTTTCTTTCTTTCTTTCTTTCTTTCTTTCTTTCTTTCTTTCTTTCTTTCTTTCTTTCTTTCTTTTTGTTTGTCTATATTCTAGACCTATTATTCTCTAAAGATGCCAGTAGACTTTAGAATTTGTTCTGTATGTGTGTCCAGAAGCAAACCAAGGTGGGCGTGATGGGTGTGGTCCACCCCGGGTGCCATCCTGACGGGGGGTGACATTCTGAGCCCCGCCTGACCATGTGCCATTGCCCGCCCCCATACTCCCGGCTGGAGAAGGCAGGCAGGCAGCCAGGCAGGGGAGAGAGAGGACGAGCTGTGCAGCAACTCCCCCCTTTCCCATTGGGCTGGAGGAGGCAGACATGCACCCATGCAGGGGAGAGGACTTGACGGAAATGGAGGCAGGCGAGCAAACAATGGAGGGGGATGGAGTCTTGGCTGCTGGGCGGGGATGCGCTTGAACTGCTGCCTCTTGAGTTGCTCTGTCTGTCAGGTTGCCATCATGTGCCTCCCCACATGTGCCTTGTATGTCATAAATGAATGCAGGAGCTGAAGGCTTCACAGGCAGTAGGGTAAACAGCACCTTCTAACTTTGTCTGTGATAGGATTGCTGAAGGTGTCGTGGGGAAGGGATAGCAACACTTTATTTATTTTTGGTCAGGGCAAGCATTTTGAAACCCCAGCTGTTAGGTGGTAGTGAGCTCAGTGTTTCTTGAGGCCAATGTGCTTTGTGGCAGCTTTGCTTCCATTCTCCTTCATGGGAAGCAATTTGGAGCTCAATTCGCCAAGAAGCAAGCAAAAATTCATAGCGTCCTGAGTTTTGGGCTAAACTACTGAAGACCCTGCAATAAAATCCTGCGTATGCTTACTCAGAAGTATGTCAGATCGATGTGAGTGTAGACTTTCCCCCAGCAAGTGTGCTTAGTAAACTCTGCAGTTCTGCAGCCGAATCCCAATGCATAAGTAATGTTGCAGAAGTGAAAGAATATTTCCTCCTTTGAAACACGAATGAAACCATACATTTCTAGTGCAGTTCTCTGCTCTCTGACCCTTTAAAGCTGCTGGCCATGACCTGGCCCCTCAGACTGGGCAATTGATGTAAACTAAAAAGCAAAGTTGAATCATTCTTTGGCTTAATTCTATTTTTATTTTATTGGTTATGCAGATCGCTGAAGAGGTTGTATGGCAACGATTTGAGCCCCTAAGAGAAATGATATCATTGGAAAATCAATAATGCTATATACGGTATAAAGTTGGGTATCATAGAATCATAGAATCATAGAATCATAGAATCATAGAGTTGGAAGAGACCACAAGGGCCATCCAGTCCAACCCCCTGCCAAGCAGGAAACACCATCAAAGCATTCCTGACAGATGGCTGTCAAGCCTCTGCTTAAAGACCTCCAAAGAAGGAGACTCCACCACACTCCTTGGCAGCAAATTCCACTGCCGAACAGCTCTTACTGTCAGGAAGTTCTTCCTAATGTTTAGGTGGAATTTTCTTTCTTGTAGTTTGAATCCGTTGCTCCGTGTCCGCTTCTCTGGAGCAGCAGAAAACAACCTTTCTCCCTCCTTTATATGACATCCTTTTATATATTTGAACATGGTTATCATATCACCCCTTAACCTTCTCTTCTCCAGGCTAAACATACCCAGCTCCCTAAGCCGTTCCTCATAAGGCATCGTTTCCAGGCCTTTGACCATTTTGGTTGTCCTCTTCTGTACACGTTCCAGCTTATCAGTATCCTTCTTGAACTGTGGTGCCCAGAACTGGACACAAAACTCCAGGTGAGGTCTGACCAGAGCAGAATACAGTGGTACTATTACTTCCCTTGATCTAGATGCTATACTCCTATTGATGCAGCCCAGAATTGCATTGGCTTTTTTTGCATTGGGTAAGGTTGCTGGAAACTTGCAGACTCTGCCCTTAAAAAGAGACCCAGACTATGGCAATGTGACGGGTCTTTTCTGCAGTGGCCTCCTCTTTCCCAAGGGTGGCTGGCTGTCAGGTTCAATGTCTCTCCCACACAAGACGCAACCTCCGACAGTTAATTATTTCAGATTTATTGGGCAATTAAAAAGACACGGCTGCTGGAGCTCCCATAAATCACTCCTCGCTCGACGAGTCAGTTGTTGAATATGTCTTCCTTTTCCTTCCAAAACAGGAAATCCGCCACTTCCTCTTTCTCCCTGACTAATAATAATAATAATAATAATAATAATAATAATAATATTTATTTATACCCCGCCCATCTGGCTGGGTTTCCCCAGCCACTCTGGGTGGCTTCCAACCGAATATTAAAAACAGTACAGCATCAAACATTAAAAACTTCCCTAAACAGTTGTCTTCTAAAAGTAAAATAGTTACTTATTGCCTTGACATCTGCTGGGAGGGCGTTCCACAGGGCGGGTGCCACTACCGAGAAGGCCCTCTGTCTGGTTCCCTGCAACTTGGCTTCTGGCAACGAGGGAACCGCCAGAAGGCCCTCGGTGCTGGATCTCAGTGTCCGGGCAGAATGGTGGGGGTGGAGACGCTCCTTTAGGTATACAGGACCGAGGCCTTTTGGCTAAACGACTGAATTTGCGGGACCTCGGGGACTCTACCCCTCCCCCCATCTCCCCCCCCCTCTGTTGTATTCTGTTCTCGCTGTACTGTGTTATTTACAAAACTTCCGGTCTGAATTCCAGAGTAAGATAAGCTTGTCTCTCTCTCAGTGTGTGAAGAATGCATATTCCTGCTGCTCTCTTGTCCGTCCGTCCCCCCACCTTGGAATGTCTCCCTCTATGCTGCCTGTCAGAGCATCCACTTCTCTGACACTGACCTTGCACCTTCCTTACATATCATTTGCTGTCAGGGGAAAATGTTTCTCTTCAACCAGGTATTTGACTTTTTAAATGTTTTGTAGGAGGGGAGTTATTGGTTTGTTTTTGTGTTTGTTGTATTATGTACCACGTATTCTCATTTTGTATTTTTCTGTAGTGAACAACCCTGCAATCTTTTGATAAAGGACATTGTACAAATTTAATGAATAATTAAAAAATTCAGAAATCAGTCATTTGTGCCACTGGCATATGTTAACATGTTGTTGTTGTTTAGTCGTTTAGTCGTGTCCGACTCTTCGTGACCCCATGGACCAGAGCACGCCAGGCACTCCTGTCTTCCACTGCCTCCCACAGTTTGGTCAAACTCATGTTCGTAGCTTCGAGAACACTGTCCAACCATCTCATCCTCTGTCGTCCCCTTCTCCTAGTGCCCTCAATCTTTCCCAACATCAGGGTCTTTTCCAAGGATTCTTCTCTTCTCATGTGTTAACATGCATATTAACAAATAATGAAAAACTACACTAAGAGGTTATGAAGACTGGCTATCTCAATCGCTTGTATCTACCAGTATATCTATTCTGTATTTATTCTGTATTTGTATTTATATCTATAATGAGTTTAAATTCGGAAAAAGTGACATTAAAACCAGATACTTCAAAGATCTCATGGAAATCTGAAAGGCATAGACACTTTTTTTTAAAAAAACTTATGGAATGGAAATATTTTGGACAAATTGATCTTTATGAGGCTCTAAACCACAAAGCTGTGAGAAAGTTTGGTACATTTAAGGATTTGAATGAATACTATGGTTTTGGACATGTCATGGACATTTATTTTAGGTGGCCAGAAAGAATACGACTGTTCATAGCAGAAGTAACGTAGTTGGACCCAGACAATAAGAAAGGGCAACTTGGCAAAAGTTTTGTATCATCTACAGAATTTGGAATCCACGTGTTCATGGCCCCATGTTCGTAGTCTTGCTGTCTATGCCAACCAAAGGGGAATGTGAGCAGTTTGGCATCACAAATGATGCGTAATATTAGGAAACCAGGTTGTTGTAGACCAAGCAGCCGTCTCCTCTTCAGAAACTGATGCCTCTGGATAAAAGTCCCATTCTCTGGAAACATCTTTTCTACTTTGCATGCTTCACTTTATCTTGATCTCTGTTGCTTTTAGGGTCCAGATTTCTTATTGGTTTTAGGGACTCTGATTCTTACAATAAACCTCTTGTATAACCCATTTCCTGTGTCTTCTCGTATGGTCCTTATAGCTGGCAATCCCCTCACAAATTAAGAATTCATATTACAGCCCGGCTGAAGGACTTACCAAAGCTCTTAACAGCTTGCCTTACTCCCTATATGGCCACTCAAGTGATTCAATTTGCAGAACCGGCAGAGTTATTGGTGCCATTTGATACTTGTTCCGTCCTGGTAATAAACCCATCATTTCGAGTAGCAGAATGTATAGTTTGGCATTCCTTGTCTTTTGACATCATCCCTTTATTATTTTTTGGTGCCCGGAAACCATATTTATTCAGGGAAGCCTGTTCAGATAAGCAGACATGTCTTTTAACCTATTTATAGCTTAGCTGCTTCTTTTAAGTATATTTTGCATTTTCCAATTTTTTGTTTTGTTCTTGTATACTCCTAAGAGGGTCAATTTATAATTTATAGTGTGCTTAAAATAAAAGCAGGTGTTTAGACAAATTTACAGAAACAGAAAGGGCTATCAAAGGCTCCTAGGCCTTATTGATATCTTCTTTTACCACCGTTAGAGAGAGGATGCCTTTGGGGAATCACACGTAGGGAAAGTGCTTCTGCCCTAATCTGCCTTGTGGGCTTCCTTTTGGGGCATCTGCTTGGCCATTGTAAGAACAGGATCATTGACTTTGTGGGCCTTTGGCCTGATCCTGCCTCAGGGCTATTCTGATGTCAATAACGTTCAGCCAAACTCACCTTTCTCCTTGAACCACGTCAGTCTACTTAGTAAATATGTTTTCTTCCTGCTCTGCACCTGCTCCTGTAGTTTCAGGGGAGATCTTTCTTCCCTTTACAATTATCGGAATCACAGTAATCTATTTTTATTCTTAACTGAGTCCAAGTTACTCCCCACCACCACCTTAAATACTGCATTTGGGACCAATAAGCTAAACATCACAATCAAGGGCAGCAGGATGTTGTTTATTCCACTGTGCCTGAAAGGTCTGATTTATAAAACACCTCCTGGGTGCAAAGGAGATGCTCTTCTCCTGAGCCATGATCCTTCCCTTCCCCTTTGTCTCTGAAGCCTGATCCATAAAGCACTAGACATCTCAAGAGATCCAATGCACCCTGGTCACCATTTCTTTGAGCTTCTGCCATCGGGACGGAGATATAGAACTATGCAGGCAAGAACGAGCCGTCTCAGGAACAGTTTCTTCTCTAGAGCGATTTTGGCCTTAAATGGAAAGCCTGGACTTTGAAGTCATCTTATTTTACTTGTTATTTGTATTATATTTACTGTTTTTAATTAGGTTTTGTAATTTTGGATTATGCGGAATGCTTTATCTGAGTGGATGTAGCAACCGAGTAATTTCGTTGTTCCCGCAAGAGGACAATGACAATAAAGATATCTTATCTTATCAAAGAGGTTTGTTGCCCTGACGGGCTGCTCTGCAAAAGAAAAATAATAATAATTTCCACAAAATAGGGCCTTTTGTCTATTGGAAGCAGATATGCCTTCTGTTTATGCCTAGACCATTCCTCGCTCAAGATGCACAGAGAGCTGTCAGCCTGGATATGCCAAGAACATTCAGGAAGGGAAGCCACATTGCTGCTACGATTGTTCTCCCTGCTCAGAAGGCACAATCTCAACACAGGAAGGTAGGGAGGGCAGCGCCTCAGGGGAAAGGCCTTCAATGGGAAGATGGGGCAAATATTTCAGGCAGCCTCAATTGCCTTTCCTGATCTCTCCTATGGGCTCACCTTTCCCCACAAACGTAACAAGCTAGGATTCTCATTTTCTCTATGCAGATGCTAATGAATGTATTAAATGTCCGGAAGATCAGCATCCAAATGAGGACCGACATCAATGTGTCCCTAAATCAATCACCTTCTTATCCTATGAAGAATCTTTGGGGATCCTCCTGGCTTCTTTTGCCCTCTTCTTGTCGTTAATCACAGGCATTGTGTTTGGAATCTTCGTTAAATCCAGGAACACTCCCATCGTCAAAGCCAACAACCGAGACCTGTCCTACATCCTCCTCATCTTTCTCCTGCTCTCCTTTTTGTCCTCCTTCCTCTTCATTGGACAACCAACGAAAGCAACCTGCCTTATGCAACAAGTGGCCTTTAGCACCATCTTCTCAGTTGCTGTCTCTTCTGTCTTGGCCAAAACCATCACTGTGGTTCTGGCCTTCCTGGCCGCTAAGCCAGGGAAGAAGATGAGGAGATGGCTGGGGAAGGGTTTGGCCCACTCTGTTGTCATTTCCTGCTCCAGTGTCCAAGTTCTCATCTGCACCATCTGGCTCGGGGTCTCTCCCCCATTTCCAGACTCAAACATGCAGTCCAAACCTGGAGAGATCATCCTGCAATGCAACGAAGGGTCTGTGGCCATGTTTTATGGTTCCCTCAGCTACATGGGCTTCCTGGCTGCCATCTGCTTCATGGTGGCTTTCCTAGCCAGGAAGCTGCCTGGGGCCTTCAATGAAGCCAAGCTGATCACTTTCAGCATGCTGGTCTTCTGCAGTGTTTGGGTGTCCTTTGTTCCCACCTACCTGAGCTCAAAGGGGAAATTCCTGGTAGCCGTGCAGATCTTCTCTATCTTGGCCTCCAGTGCTGGGCTTCTGGGGTGCATCTTCATTCCCAAGTGCTATATTATAATATTGAGGCCTGATCTGAATATGAAGGAGCACCTGAGAACAAAAAATTAAACATGGCATTTCATTCCTTGCACTGGGGATATGGGAAAATCCCCCACTAGAATCTGGACTTGACCACAGGTTATAGTGGGGAGTTTCTTTCTTTCTTTCTTTCTTTCTTTCTTTCTTTCTTTCTTTCTTTCTTTCTTTCTTTCTTTTTGTTTGTCTATATTCTAGACC
Organism: Zootoca vivipara; assembly: GCF_963506605.1. Lineage (NCBI taxonomy): Eukaryota > Metazoa > Chordata > Lepidosauria > Squamata > Lacertidae > Zootoca > Zootoca vivipara. The sequence continues at coordinate 3,087,943 of NC_083277.1, forward strand.
TATTATTCTCTAAAGATGCCAGTAGACTTTAGAATTTGTTCTGTATGTGTGTCCAGAAGCAAACCAAGGTGGGCGTGATGGGTGTGGTCCACCCCGGGTGCCATCCTGACGGGGGGTGACATTCTGAGCCCCGCCTGACCATGTGCCATTGCCCGCCCCCATACTCCCGGCTGGAGAAGGCAGGCAGGCAGCCAGGCAGGGGAGAGAGAGGACGAGCTGTGCAGCAACTCCCCCCTTTCCCATTGGGCTGGAGGAGGCAGACATGCACCCATGCAGGGGAGAGGACTTGACGGAAATGGAGGCAGGCGAGCAAACAATGGAGGGGGATGGAGTCTTGGCTGCTGGGCGGGGATGCGCTTGAACTGCTGCCTCTTGAGTTGCTCTGTCTGTCAGGTTGCCATCATGTGCCTCCCCACATGTGCCTTGTATGTCATAAATGAATGCAGGAGCTGAAGGCTTCACAGGCAGTAGGGTAAACAGCACCTTCTAACTTTGTCTGTGATAGGATTGCTGAAGGTGTCGTGGGGAAGGGATAGCAACACTTTATTTATTTTTGGTCAGGGCAAGCATTTTGAAACCCCAGCTGTTAGGTGGTAGTGAGCTCAGTGTTTCTTGAGGCCAATGTGCTTTGTGGCAGCTTTGCTTCCATTCTCCTTCATGGGAAGCAATTTGGAGCTCAATTCGCCAAGAAGCAAGCAAAAATTCATAGCGTCCTGAGTTTTGGGCTAAACTACTGAAGACCCTGCAATAAAATCCTGCGTATGCTTACTCAGAAGTATGTCAGATCGATGTGAGTGTAGACTTTCCCCCAGCAAGTGTGCTTAGTAAACTCTGCAGTTCTGCAGCCGAATCCCAATGCATAAGTAATGTTGCAGAAGTGAAAGAATATTTCCTCCTTTGAAACACGAATGAAACCATACATTTCTAGTGCAGTTCTCTGCTCTCTGACCCTTTAAAGCTGCTGGCCATGACCTGGCCCCTCAGACTGGGCAATTGATGTAAACTAAAAAGCAAAGTTGAATCATTCTTTGGCTTAATTCTATTTTTATTTTATTGGTTATGCAGATCGCTGAAGAGGTTGTATGGCAACGATTTGAGCCCCTAAGAGAAATGATATCATTGGAAAATCAATAATGCTATATACGGTATAAAGTTGGGTATCATAGAATCATAGAATCATAGAATCATAGAGTTGGAAGAGACCACAAGGGCCATCCAGTCCAACCCCCTGCCAAGCAGGAAACACCATCAAAGCATTCCTGACAGATGGCTGTCAAGCCTCTGCTTAAAGACCTCCAAAGAAGGAGACTCCACCACACTCCTTGGCAGCAAATTCCACTGCCGAACAGCTCTTACTGTCAGGAAGTTCTTCCTAATGTTTAGGTGGAATTTTCTTTCTTGTAGTTTGAATCCGTTGCTCCGTGTCCGCTTCTCTGGAGCAGCAGAAAACAACCTTTCTCCCTCCTTTATATGACATCCTTTTATATATTTGAACATGGTTATCATATCACCCCTTAACCTTCTCTTCTCCAGGCTAAACATACCCAGCTCCCTAAGCCGTTCCTCATAAGGCATCGTTTCCAGGCCTTTGACCATTTTGGTTGTCCTCTTCTGTACACGTTCCAGCTTATCAGTATCCTTCTTGAACTGTGGTGCCCAGAACTGGACACAAAACTCCAGGTGAGGTCTGACCAGAGCAGAATACAGTGGTACTATTACTTCCCTTGATCTAGATGCTATACTCCTATTGATGCAGCCCAGAATTGCATTGGCTTTTTTTGCATTGGGTAAGGTTGCTGGAAACTTGCAGACTCTGCCCTTAAAAAGAGACCCAGACTATGGCAATGTGACGGGTCTTTTCTGCAGTGGCCTCCTCTTTCCCAAGGGTGGCTGGCTGTCAGGTTCAATGTCTCTCCCACACAAGACGCAACCTCCGACAGTTAATTATTTCAGATTTATTGGGCAATTAAAAAGACACGGCTGCTGGAGCTCCCATAAATCACTCCTCGCTCGACGAGTCAGTTGTTGAATATGTCTTCCTTTTCCTTCCAAAACAGGAAATCCGCCACTTCCTCTTTCTCCCTGACTAATAATAATAATAATAATAATAATAATAATAATAATAATATTTATTTATACCCCGCCCATCTGGCTGGGTTTCCCCAGCCACTCTGGGTGGCTTCCAACCGAATATTAAAAACAGTACAGCATCAAACATTAAAAACTTCCCTAAACAGTTGTCTTCTAAAAGTAAAATAGTTACTTATTGCCTTGACATCTGCTGGGAGGGCGTTCCACAGGGCGGGTGCCACTACCGAGAAGGCCCTCTGTCTGGTTCCCTGCAACTTGGCTTCTGGCAACGAGGGAACCGCCAGAAGGCCCTCGGTGCTGGATCTCAGTGTCCGGGCAGAATGGTGGGGGTGGAGACGCTCCTTTAGGTATACAGGACCGAGGCCTTTTGGCTAAACGACTGAATTTGCGGGACCTCGGGGACTCTACCCCTCCCCCCATCTCCCCCCCCCTCTGTTGTATTCTGTTCTCGCTGTACTGTGTTATTTACAAAACTTCCGGTCTGAATTCCAGAGTAAGATAAGCTTGTCTCTCTCTCAGTGTGTGAAGAATGCATATTCCTGCTGCTCTCTTGTCCGTCCGTCCCCCCACCTTGGAATGTCTCCCTCTATGCTGCCTGTCAGAGCATCCACTTCTCTGACACTGACCTTGCACCTTCCTTACATATCATTTGCTGTCAGGGGAAAATGTTTCTCTTCAACCAGGTATTTGACTTTTTAAATGTTTTGTAGGAGGGGAGTTATTGGTTTGTTTTTGTGTTTGTTGTATTATGTACCACGTATTCTCATTTTGTATTTTTCTGTAGTGAACAACCCTGCAATCTTTTGATAAAGGACATTGTACAAATTTAATGAATAATTAAAAAATTCAGAAATCAGTCATTTGTGCCACTGGCATATGTTAACATGTTGTTGTTGTTTAGTCATTTAGTCGTGTCCGACTCTTCGTGACCCCATGGACCAGAGCACGCCAGGCACTCCTGTCTTCCACTGCCTCCCACAGTTTGGTCAAACTCATGTTCGTAGCTTCGAGAACACTGTCCAACCATCTCATCCTCTGTCGTCCCCTTCTCCTAGTGCCCTCAATCTTTCCCAACATCAGGGTATTTTCCAAGGATTCTTCTCTTCTCATGTGTTAACATGCATATTAACAAATAATGAAAAACTACACTAAGAGGTTATGAAGACTGGCTATCTCAATCGCTTGTATCTACCAGTATATCTATTCTGTATTTATTCTGTATTTGTATTTATATCTATAATGAGTTTAAATTCGGAAAAAGTGACATTAAAACCAGATACTTCAAAGATCTCATGGAAATCTGAAAGGCATAGACACTTTTTTAAAAAAAAACTTATGGAATGGAAATATTTTGGACAAATTGATCTTTATGAGGCTCTAAACCACAAAGCTGTGAGAAAGTTTGGTACATTTAAGGATTTGAATGAATACTATGGTTTTGGACATGTCATGGACATTTATTTTAGGTGGCCAGAAAGAATACGACTGTTCATAGCAGAAGTAACGTAGTTGGACCCAGACAATAAGAAAGGGGAACTTGGCAAAAGTTTTGTATCATCTACAGAATTTGGAATCCACGTGTTCATGGCCTCATGTTCGTAGTCTTGCTGTCTATGCCAACCAAAGGGGAATGTGAGCAGTTTGGCATCACAAATGATGCGTAATATTAGGAAACCAGGTTGTTGTAGACCAAGCAGCCGTCTCCTCTTCAGAAACTGATGCCTCTGGATAAAAGTCCCATTCTCTGGAAACATCTTTTCTACTTTGCATGCTTCACTTTATCTTGATCTCTGTTGCTTTTAGGGTCCAGATTTCTTATTGGTTTTAGGGACTCTGATTCTTACAATAAACCTCTTGTATAACCCATTTCCTGTGTCTTCTCGTATGGTCCTTATAGCTGGCAATCCCCTCACAAATTAAGAATTCATATTACAGCCCGGCTGAAGGACTTACCAAAGCTCTTAACAGCTTGCCTTACTCCCTATATGGCCACTCAAGTGATTCAATTTGCAGAACCGGCAGAGTTATTGGTGCCATTTGATACTTGTTCCGTCCTGGTAATAAACCCATCATTTCGAGTAGCAGAATGTATAGTTTGGCATTCCTTGTCTTTTGACATCATCCCTTTATTATTTTTTGGTGCCCGGAAACCATATTTATTCAGGGAAGCCTGTTCAGATAAGCAGACATGTCTTTTAACCTATTTATAGCTTAGCTGCTTCTTTTAAGTATATTTTGCATTTTCCAATTTTTTGTTTTGTTCTTGTATACTCCTAAGAGGGTCAATTTATAATTTATAGTGTGCTTAAAATAAAAGCAGGTGTTTAGACAAATTTACAGAAACAGAAAGGGCTATCAAAGGCTCCTAGGCCTTATTGATATCTTCTTTTACCACCGTTAGAGAGAGGATGCCTTTGGGGAATCACACGTAGGGAAAGTGCTTCTGCCCTAATCTGCCTTGTGGGCTTCCTTTTGGGGCATCTGCTTGGCCATTGTAAGAACAGGATCATTGACTTTGTGGGCCTTTGGCCTGATCCTGCCTCAGGGCTATTCTGATGTCAATAACGTTCAGCCAAACTCACCTTTCTCCTTGAACCACGTCAGTCTACTTAGTAAATATGTTTTCTTCCTGCTCTGCACCTGCTCCTGTAGTTTCAGGGGAGATCTTTCTTCCCTTTACAATTATCGGAATCACAGTAATCTATTTTTATTCTTAACTGAGTCCAAGTTACTCCCCACCACCACCTTAAATACTGCATTTGGGACCAATAAGCTAAACATCACAATCAAGGGCAGCAGGATGTTGTTTATTCCACTGTGCCTGAAAGGTCTGATTTATAAAACACCTCCTGGGTGCAAAGGAGATGCTCTTCTCCTGAGCCATGATCCTTCCCTTCCCCTTTGTCTCTGAAGCCTGATCCAGTAACCCCACCCTCACCCCACCCTCATATCTGTCAAGTCCCTGAAACATCATTCTTTCAAGAGACGGGATTTCTTCTGAATAGCTGGCTGTGAAATTGGGAGGAACAATCAATAGGGAAGTGTAGCAAGTAGACCCGGAATGACAACACTGCTTCTGCTGCTGCCTCTTGCAACCTATGTGACGCAGCAGAGGACAAAATGCCCACTGAATCTGATCAGGGATCAAAATCTGGCTATGAATTTTTACAGGCCAGGAGACCAGCTCATTAGTGGAATTGTATCTTCAAAGGTTAATGAAGGTCAATATCCCTTCATCTTTACCAGCACTCCCTTAACCAAATTTGAGACGTAAGTAACGGTGCATTAATGTATTCCTACCTTTTCTCCAATTCTCTTACAAAGGAACAAAATAATAGCCTGCTGGATCTGGTCAATGGTGCATTTAGTTGGACTCCCTTTTCTCACAGTGCCCTACCAGGTGGTTGTGGAAAAATAGGGAGCAGAACATTCTTCTTCTTCTTCTTCTTCTTCTTCTTCTTCTTCTTCTTCTTCTTCTTCTTCTTCTTCTTCTTCTTCTTCTTCTTCTTCTTCTTCTTCTTCTTCTTCTGCAAAAACAGGGAGTAGATCATGACCACAAGTGACTCTCCCCTCCTGTGGCTTCCAGCAACTGATATTGAGAAGCATTTTCAGGAATTTGCCTTATCTTCTTTTAAAGCTATCTAACTTGGCCACCATCACTGTCTCCTGGGGGAGCAAGTTCCATACTTGGACTATTCACTGTGCAAGTAAGTCTGTTTGCATCTGTCCTGAATTTCATAGTCTCAAGTTGTAGTGATTTGAGAGAAGGAGAAAATCGTTTCTCTAACCGTTTTCTCCACAATATGCATAATATTAAAAAAATCATGTCCTCTCATCTCTTGCTCACCTTTTCTCAACTAAAAAGAACAAAACACTGCAATGTTCCTCATTTATTTTCAATTCCCTTCCTGATGATATATAGCTCAGAAATTCCCTTTTTTACAGCCGCCTAACATGGATTTGTTAGTAAGGTAAGGTAAACGGCATTCCCGTGCGCTGCTCTGGTTCGCCAGAAGCGGCTTTGTCATGCTGGCCACATGACCTGGAAGCTGTACGCCGGCTCCCTCAGCCAAAAATGCGAGATGAGCGCTGCAACCCCAGAGTCGGTCACGACTGGACCTAATGGTCAGGGATCCTTTTACCTTTACCTTTAACATGAATTTGACTAATATGATCCCAAGACCTTGCTCCTGGTCCTTCCCTTCCAGTTCAGAATCCATGAACATGTATCTCTAGATTTATGATTTATGAACAAGATAAAAAGCACAGGTCCCAAAACGACCCTCAAGGGACTCCACTTTCCACTCCTTCCATTTGGAGAAATGTCCATTTATTTCTACATTTTGCTTCCTGCAACTTAACCAGTTCCAGATTCACAAGAGGACCTCTCTTCTTATTCCTTGACTTCTAATCTTGCATATGAGTCTTTGGTGACATACTTTGTCAAAAGCTTTTTGAAAGCCTAAGTACACTATGTCAATGGCATCACCTCTATCTTTATGTTTTGTATCACTTTCAAAGAATTCTAATAGGTTTGTGAGACAGGCCTTCCCCTTGCAGAAGCCATGCTGGCTATGCTTCTATAGGGCTTTTCCTGCTACACACCTGACTATTTGATTGTTAACAATGACCGCTCCCCACATCAAATGTGGGGCGACTTTTGCATGGTCATGTGCAGCCCCCTGGACCCCAGAGCGGCCCCCTGGTAGTTCGGAATTGGCACTACCTTCCCAGGCTGGATACCTGGTGTCTCCACCTACCCCAGCCAATCGTCCAATCCCGCCTGGGGAGGTGTTGCCAGGGGACTGGCCAGTTAAGGAGAGGGGCTGTCCAGCTCACACAATAGAATTTGAATCTTACCTGCAAAGCAGCAGTCGGCTTCAGAGCTTCTCCCACCCTCCACACCCTCATTGAAGTTTTCTTTTGCAGGTTAACCTCTTTTCCACAGGTACGCAGGCGCTGCTACGTCAAGGTCGCTGTTGAAGGGCCAGAAAGGAATTTTCCTGCATTGGCAGGTTTTGCCTTTCCCGTAGCAATACGTCACAACTTTGGCGGTTTCAGGCTTTGGTCTATCTTCCTAAATGGAGGGGCGTGAGGCAGTGACCTCACCCCCCTTTGCGGTGGCAAGATTGGGGTCCCCCCGTTAAAGGGGTATTGGGGGGAGGCATTGGCCATACACCAAGAGGTTGTCATTGCTCTCCCCCTCCAGCGGCGGCAAATGGGGGGCGCATTCTCTCTGCTTGAACATATGTTCTCCAGAGCCAGCCCAACCCACCCATACATTCTGGATAACCCCGGCTGGGGACTGGGGAAGGATAACGCCCAATGCCTGAGCCAAGGTCTCCCTACATCTGAATCTTAATAAAGTTGTGGCCAATTTTAATCCCATAGCACGTTGTCTTGAGTCTTTATTCCACTCAGGGGTCACCTGGGGTTTGGGGGGCTCTGCCTGGCCACGCAATAGCTTCCACCAGTTTTGGAAAGAGAGACATTAAGTTAACTGACCAGTAACATCCAGTATCCCACTGGATCCCTGTTTAAAAATTGGCCTTGAACATCATCTCTCATCACCACTATTTGTCTTCTGTCTTTGTTCTTCAGACTCACCTCACGCAAAGGTTAGTTCCGCACTGGCATCTGCCTTATATCCTCCGTTGTGAAGACATTCAGCTTCTCTGCAACCTCTTTATCCTCCTTTACAACTCCTTTGACTCCCTCATTATCTAAGGTTCTCATTGCCTCTCTTAGTGGTTTCCTGCTACTATTTAAAGGAAATCATGTTGTTGATCTTAATGTTTTCAGCAATGGGTTCTTCAATGTCTTTTTTAGCCTCCCTGACTGTCTGCTTGCACCTATTTCGCTAGAGTTTCCTTTTCGTCCTCTTCATTTGGACAAATTTTCAGGTTTTTTAAAAAAGAAGTCTTCTTGCTTCGAATAGCTTCTTTGGCCGTACTCATTAACCATGCTGGTGTCCTCTTGGTCCTCATGGAGTGATCGACCCTCTTCACTTTGCCTTTCAACTTCCTTTTTACCAACTTTTGTGGTATGTATGTTTGATGTGTCCAAATCAGCCCCTATTTTCTGGTACTCCTGGTAAATCAATATCTCCTTTTTTGTTGTTTGAAGGAGGAGGAAGCATCTCATTCAATGGGATGAAATACAATGGGAAAATCTGAATTGGGTGTAATCTTTAGAAAAAGCAAGAAGCGCCTCCTTTTATTCTAAATTAGTGAGATGAAACGCACTGAAACTATGCTGAGTCTTTTAAACAAGACTGTCAATACATGGGGACCTGTGATTCAATTCATTCATTTATTAAAGCATTTCTAGACATTTTCCAGGATTATAACCCCTCCACAGACACCTCTGTGGTGGTGGTGGTGGTGGTGGTGGTGATGATGATGATGATGATGGCATTAAAATATCTCATTCTTCTCCAATAAAATAGGGGGGGGAACTAAACCAGATACATATAGTTGGGTTTTATTAAGTGTATTCGGCAAGCCAAAATGACAGTGAGGTGGAACTGAGGACTTGAGAGATCATTCTGTGATATTATGGCAGTGGACAAAGCTGTATTGTGACATTTGAATACAATTTTCTAATAAATAAATAAAGCTGTATTTCTTTTCATTTGGTGAAAAGCAATATTTCAATGAGTTTTACATTACAATTAAAGTTAAAAAACATGCTCCCCGTGAGGAACTTGTCTTCTCTAAGAAGCTGTCAGGTATGTATGAGTAATAATAATAATAATAATAATAATAATAATAATAATAATAATAATAATAATAATTTATTATATATACCCTGCCCCCGCCCAGCTGGCTGGGTTTCCCCATCCACTCTGGGCGGCTTCCAACAAAGATTTAAAATACATTAAAATGTCACACATTAAAAACTTCCCTGAACAGGGCTGCCTTCAGGTGTCTTCTGAATGTCAGGTAGTTATTTATCTATTTGACATCTGATGGGAGGGCATTCCAAGAGTTGCAGCTTTTCAGTAATAAGCAATATGAAATTCATTTTCTCATTGTGTCTCATGGACCCTTGGGGAAGGTTGAATGCTCAGGCCATGATCCTTAGCATGAAAATTGGGGAGTTTCCCACTCTCAATCTGAAATGATTTTCTGGAAGTTTATCCACGGAATTAGCACCCCATAATTTTTACTCCTTGCTCTATGCTTGGAGTTGGAAGAGAGACTGGTTCTCTAATGGAGAAAAGTGAACAATAAGGTAACTCTCTTCCCCTGTATAAGGCAGGCGCCTCCTTTATAGCTTTCTCTGAGACACAACATCGTTTATGTAACTGAATGTGACTTCCACTTTCTCTGAATCAAGGGTGATTATGTGTCACACTTTCCTCTTCAGTTGGATGGATGGGAAAGACTGGCACATTCTTTCCTCTGCACTTGCCACTCAGGAGATCAATGATAACCCCAGGCTCTTACCCAACATCACCCTGGGCTACAGCATCTATGATACCTTTTTTGAGGCAAGAACAACTTCTGATGCCCTGACAGACCTCTTCGCTGGTGGGGAAATCAACATTCCCAACTACACCTGTGGGAAACGGAAGACACCACTAGCTGTTCTTGAAGGGGGTGAATCCGACATCTCCATGCACATTGCAAGTATTTCAGGCATCTACAAGATCCCACAAGTAAGAACTGGGTTAAAGTCAAGCACAGCTGGTAATATATAATTGCTTAAATAAAAAAACAGTTTATTTAAAAAATATTTCAGGTTTATACTAATTAAATATGTCATAATCTTTCACGCAGATTTATTGTCCTGAAAAACAAAACCCCAGTCTATTTTCCTTTCCTCACTAGCTCAGCTATGGCTTCGTTCTTCACGATAAAGTCCGGTCCCCTTTTGTCTACCGCATGACACCAAAGCAAGATATTCAGTACCAGGGGATGGTCCAACTCCTCCTGCATTTCAAGTGGACATGGATTGGGCTCTTTGCTCCAGACAATGACAATGGAGAAAAGTTCCTGAGCACCTTGGCACCCCTGATGATCAAAGAGGAAATCTGTGTTGCCTTCACAAAAAGAGTATTACTACAAACCTGGATGTGGATACCCAACAAAGCCCCTGCCATGTGGAGACAAGTCAATGTATTTCTTTACTCTGCAGACTCTCAATATGGACTTTTTATAATCATGGAGGTACAGTCTTTACTTGAAAGGATAGAAACCGGAGGGAAAGTCTGGATAATCACAGCTCTTCAGAACACAATCTTGTTTGATGATACTGCATCTTTCCGTTATGCCCACGGCTCTTTCTCCTTTGTTATGAAATCCAAAAAATTGACAAAATATAAATACTATGAGCCTATTTCATTTGATAGTATAAATGTTTGGAAAACAGCATATGTTTGTTCATATTCAAAGCATGCCTTGTCTGTGAAGGGTTGGGGAAAATGCAGGGAGGAGAAGAAGCTCAGGATGCTGCCCCAGGAAAAGATTGAAGGAATCCAATCCCAAGACAACTATGTGAATTACTTGAGCATCCAGGCTGTGGCTCAAGCCTTGAATGCAGCATATTCATCCAGGTCAAAGAGGATGTCGATTGTGGGCAGAGGAGACAGAGAGGAACTTTTGAGGCTACAGCCATGGCAGGTATATCCTTTACTTTTGCAAACTGAAATTATTTATATGGAATCACCATGATAGGTATTTAGGAAGCAGCCTTAATACCGAATCAGACTAAAAAATATTATTATTATCATGCACATGAAAGCTCATACCAATGGCAAACTTAGTTGGTCTCTAAGTTGCTACTGGAAGGATTTTTTCTATTTTATTTTTATTTTGTTTCGACGGCATACCAACACGGTTACCTACCTGTGACCGGTAGTGGTTTCCATGGTTTCTGGAAGGGAATCTTTCAGTTGCGGATTTAACCTGAATGCAAACCAGATGCTCCACACACAGGGCTATGCCCCTTCCTCCATTATTCTGCATTCAACGTCAAGCATAGCATTGTTTTGTTTTGTTTTATTTATACTATTATGAATATTATTTATTTGTGTAGCCAAAGCTATTACAAAAACCAAAATGCATAAGATGGAATAAAATGCATTACACAGTTAAACTAATTTATAAAACCAGGCATTCTCTTATTATATAAGAGTTTGCTCCCCTGAAGAATTAAGTTTATCATCCTTAGAAAAAAAAATCTCAAAACTGCCACTCAAAAGGCAGAACAGGCCACTCTTTCGGAGATATAAAGGTAATATTACTCACTTTGGTTCACTTCGGTCACACTGCAAATGCTGGAGCAGAATGTGGGGACCTCATGAGCAACTATGAGTCCTAGTTCTCTAGCCCTTGTTAAAAGGCTGTTGGGAAGCATCGTGGTTTCATGTTCTCTCAATGCTGGAGTTTCCTCTGTTGTAGCTTCATTCATTCTTGAAAGAGGTTCACCTCTATTCTAATACTTCAACTGATGGACAGTACTTGGATGAGAATGGGGCACTGGCAATTGGCTTCGATATTGTGAATTGGGTGCTCTTTCCTAATGACTCTCGTGCTAGACTGAAAATTGGGAGCATAGAGAGACAGAAGTCCTCAACTGTGAAGTTCACCATTAACCCAGAAGCAATTGTGTGGCCCAAGCTGTTTAAGAAGGTAGGAGAAATTATGTTATTCCCTTCAACATCTACTATTGTCCTATAACATGTTGAATAGTACAGATGAGGCTTTGATTGCAATCTGGGGCTTATTCCCATTGAGCTTAATGGAGTCTGTTCTTGAGGAAAACGTGTATAAGATTTCACAGTGAGTAGGAGACTTTCAGGAGCAGAGCAGAACACCTTCCTCCAACTTGGTGCCCTCCAGATATTGTGGACGAGAACTGCCTTCTGCCAAGGCTGATACTGGGCAAATATATCTGAGGGGCAAAAGGTTGGGTAAGACTGGAGTAAATTCTGGCCCATCTGTTTGGTAGATCAAGAAAACAAAATGAAAACAGTGGGTGTCAAGGTGGCCTGTGTAGCTGAATACACATTCAAATAAAAAAAACCCTTACAGCAGATAGAATGGCAGCAATCCGAGGACTTTTGTTATTGCTGCTGGTCATAGGAGTGTTTTTTACAGCTATTTGCGTGGTTCTAAGACGCTGGCATTTATTTATTTATTTAGGTTATTGTTTATTGTATAGTTGCTAGGTAAAGGTAAAGGGACCCATGACCATTAAGTCCAGTCATGGACAACTCTGGGGTTCCGGCGCGCATCTTGCTTTACAGGCCGAGGGAGCTGGCGCACGGAAACGGCATTTACCGTCCCGCCAGAGTGGTACCTATTTATCTACTGGCACTTTGATGTGCTTTCGAACTGCTAGGTTGGCAGGAGCGGGGACCGAGCAATAGGAGCTCACCCCGTCGCAGGGACTCTAACCGCTGACCATCTGATCAGCAAGCCCTAGGCTCTGTAGTTTAACCTACAGCGCCACCCACATCTCATTCTGCCCCATGCTATCTTGTATGAAAAATTAAGCAGGGATGTTAAATAAATAGAAACATCAAAGAGGTTTGTTTCCCTGATGAGCTGCTCTGCAAAAGAAAAATAATAATAATTTCCAAAAAAGTAGGGCCTTTAGGCCGTTGGAAGCAGATATGCCTTCTGTTTATGCCTAGACCATTCCTTGCTCAAGATGCACAGAGAGCTGTCAGCCTGGATATGCCAAGAACATTCAGGAAGGGAAGCCACATTGCTGCTACGATTGTTCTCCCTGCTCAGAAGGCACAATCTCAACACAGGAAGGTAGGAAGGGCAGCACCTCAGGGGAAAGGGCCTTCAATGGGAAGATGGGGCAAATATTTCAGGCAGCTTCAAGCTGATGCGTGTAAGGGCACCCCGTTTTGACTACCTCCTTCCCAACAACACAATTGCCTTTCCTGATCTCACCTATGGGCGCCCCTTTCCCCACAAACGTATCAAGGTAGGATTCTCATTTTCTCTATGCAGATGCCGATGAATGTATTAAATGTCTGGAAGATCAGCATCCAAATGAGGACCGACATCAATGTGTCCCCAAATTAATCACCTTCTTATCCTATGAAGAAACTTTGGGGATCCTCCTGGCTTCTTCTGCCCTCTTCTTGTCGTTAATCACAGGCATTGTGTTTGGAATCTTCGTTAAATCCAGGAACACTCCCATCGTCAAAGCCAACAACCGAGACCTGTCCTACATCCTCCTCATCTTTCTCCTGCTATCCTTTTTGTCCTCCTTCCTCTTCATTGGACAACCAACGAAAGCAACCTGCCTTATGCAGCAAGTGGCCTTTAGCACCATCTTCTCAGTTGCTGTCTCTTCTGTCTTGGCCAAAACCATCACTGTGGTCTTGGCCTTCCTGGCCGCTAAGCCAGGGAACAGGACGAGGCGATGGCTGGGGAAGGGTTTGGCCCACTCTGTTGTCATTTCCTGCTCCAGTGTCCAAGTTCTCATCTGCACCATCTGGCTTGGGGTCTCTCCCCCATTCCCAGACTCAAACATGCACTCTCAGCCTGGAGAGATCATCCTGCAATGCAACGAAGGGTCTGTGGCCATGTTTTATGGTTCCCTCAGCTACATGGGCTTCCTGGCTGCCATCTGCTTCACGGTGGCTTTCCTAGCCCGAAAGCTGCCTGACTCATTCAATGAAGCCAAGCTGATCACCTTCAGCATGCTGGTCTTCTGCAGTGTTTGGGTGTCCTTTGTTCCCACCTACCTGAGCACCAAGGGGAAATTCATGGTAGCCGTGCAGATCTTCTCTATCTTGGCCTCCAGTGCTGGGCTCCTGGGCTGCATCTTCATTCCCAAGTGCTATATTATAATATTGAGGCCTGATCTGAATATGAAGGAGCACCTGAGAACAAAAAATTAAACATGGCATTTCATTCCTTGCACTGGGGATATGGGAAAATCCCCCACTAGAATCTGGACTTGACCACAGCTTATAGTGGGGAGTGAGTTTGTTTGTTTGTTTGTTTGTTTGTCAAGATCCCAGGCCTATTGTTCTCCAGAATGTGCCAGTAGACTTTAGAATTAGTTCTGTATGTGTGTCCAAGTGCTATATTCCTACTGCAATGTATAGCTCACCATTGCCTTCACCTCATTTGTTACTATACACACATGCCTCTTTCTTTTATTCATTTGCTGCCATCGTTTCCTCAGAATGCTTCAGAAACCCTCCTAGTAGCGTCTTTCTCAGACATGGACATGGGATGTGTCTACTACTAGTGACAGTAAAAATTTAAACTGGTTCAAACCTACTGGTGACACAGAGGTGACTATGGTCAGTTTCTGTACAATTAGGTTAATCCCTTACTCCAGACAATGATTTCCACTACTCCTTTCTCCAAGCAATTCCTAGTTGTCCATCCCTCACTGAACTGATTGTTCACTGTTGAACTGAATTGAAACATCCAGCCAATCAGAGATTTGCTGTTTGCCAGTTCCCACCTACTAAATGCTAAAGCAGTCTCCCTCTCCGCTGCTGGAACCTGTCACCTTGCAACCACTGCCATACATTCTCATCCCATTATAAAAATGCATGTCTCATTCTACTGAAAGGAGGAAGAAGGTTTCATGCTAGATCAAATGACAAACATTCAGCAGCCATCTGAATCAACTGTATCCAGTTCCCATCAGCCACTATGGCCAAGGATGAGAAGTGATGGGAGGTGGAGTTGTGTAACATATTGAGAGAGCTTGTACAGTGGTGCCTCGCTTAACGAATGCCCTGCTTAATGAAATTTCCGCTTAATGAAAGGTTTTTTCTAGCGGAGGTTGCCTCGCTAGACGAATTCGTTTTACGAAAAATTCATCTAGCAAATCGCGGTTTCCCATGGGAATACATTGAAATTCAATTAATGCGTTCCTATGGGCAAAAAAATTTCTAAAAAAATTCAATGCATTCCTATGGGATTCGCTAGACGAATTTTTCGTTATAAGAAAAGACCCGTTGAACGAATTAAATTCATCTAGTGAGGCACCACTGTGCAGATTGCTTCAGCAGATTGCTGAAGAGGTTGTACGGATAGTACTGATTGCTAGGATGATGTGATGCTTTTGAATTATGGTGCTGGAGGAGACTCTTGAGAGTCCCATGGACTGCAAGAAGATCAAACCTATCCATTCTCAAGGAAATCAGCCCTGAGTGCTCACTGGAAGGACAGATCGTGAAGCTGAGGCTCCAATACTTTGGCCACCTCATGAGAAGAGAAGAATCCTTGGAAAAGACCCTGATGTTGGGAAAGATTGAGGGTGCTAGGAGAAGGGGACGAGATGTTTGGACAGTGTTCTCGAAGCTACGAACATGAGTTTGAGTAAACTGTGGGAGGCAGTGGAAGACAGGAGTGCCTGGTGTGCTCTGGTCCATGGGGTCACCAAGAGTCAGACATGACTAAATGACTAAACAGCAACAAATTCTCATTTTGTATTTTTCTGTAGTGAACACCCCTGTGAACTTTTGATAAAGGGCATTGTACAAATTTAATGAATAATTAAAAAAATTCAGAAATCAGTAATTTGTGCCACAGGCATGTGTTATTAACATATTAACAACTAATGAAAAACTACACTAAGAGGTTATGAAGAATTGCTATTATAATCGATTGTATCTATATCTATTCTGTATTTATTCTGTATCTGTATTTATATCTATAATGAGTTTAACTAAATTAGAAAAAGGTGACATTAAAACCAGATACTTCAAAGATCTCATGTAAATCTGAAAGGCATAGACACTTTTTTTAAAAAAGCTTATGGAATGGAAATATTTTGGATAAATTGATCTTTATGAGGCTCTAAACCACGAAGCTGGGAGAAAGTTTGGTACATTTAAGGATTTGAATGACAACTGTGGTTTTGGACATGGCATTTATTTTAGGTGGCCAGAAAGAATATGACTGTTCTTAGCAGAAGTAAAGTAGTTGGACCCAGACAATAAGAAAGGGCACCTTGGCAAAGGTTTTGTGTCATCTACAGAATTTAGAATCCACGTGTTCATGGCCCCATGTCCATGCCAACCAAAAGGGAATGTGAGCTGTTTGGCATCACAAATGATGCTTAATATTAGGAAACCAGGTTGTTATAGAACAGGCATATCTAACAGGTAGATCATAATCTACCGGTAGATCACTGGACTTCTGTGATAGATCACTGGTAGATCATTGGCTCCCCCCAAAGAAGCTGAACAACTGTGGCTCCCCCCCAAAAAGCTCAACATTTTACCTCCTTTCTCAACAACTTTGATCTGAACCCCCCAAAAATGGGCCTTCCTCCTTCCTAAATAGAGCTCAACAACTTTGACCTGAACTGCCACTTTTTTTGCTTGGCCATTCTAAGAATGGGAGCCTTTGTGGGCCTTTGGCATGATCAGAGCCGTCTTAAGTATATTTGGCGCCCTGGCGCCGTGGTGCGAAGGATCCCTCCGGCACCCCCGCCCCGCCCCGTTTCCCAGTGTGGCGGGCGCGCGCAGTGCACAGCGCAGCAGGCGGGCGGGCAGGCAGGCGCCCTGGCGCCCCCCGCCACCCAGCCTGGCTGTAGGGCTATTCTGATGTCAATAACGTTCAGCCAAACTCACCTTTCTCCTTGAACCACGTCAGTCTACTTAGTAAATATCCCCCCCCCCCCGCTCTGCACCTGCTCCTGTAGTTTCAGGGGAGATCTTTCTTCCCTTTACAATTATCAGAATCACAGTAATCTATTTTTATTCTTTCCTGAGTCCAAGTTACTCCCCACCACCACTTTAAATACTGCATTTGGGACCAATAAGCTAAACATCACAATCAAGGGCAGCAGGGGTTTGTTTATTCCACTGTGCCTGAAAGGTCTGATTTATAAAACACCTCCTGGGTGCAAAGGAGATGCTCTTCTCCTGAGCCATGACCCTTCCCTTCCTCTTTGTCTCTGAAGCCTGATCCAGTAACCCCACCTTCACCCTACCCTCATATTTGTCAAGTTGCTGAAACATCATTCTTTCAAGAGATGGGATTTCTTCTGAATAGCTGGCTATGAAGTTGGGAGGAACAATCAATAGGGAAGTGTAGCAAGTAGACCCGGGATGACAACACTGCTTCTGCTGCTGCCTCTTGCAACCTATGGGATGCAGACTAAATGCCCACTGAATCTGATCAGGGATCAAAATTGGGCTAGGAATTTTTACAGGCCAGGAGACCAGCTCATTAGTGGATTCATATCTTCAAAGGTTATTGGAGGTCAATATCCATTCTCCTTTACCAGCTCTCCCTTAACCAAATTTGAGTAGTAAGTAATGGTGTATTAATGTATTTCTATCTACTCTCCAATTCTTTTACAAACAAACAAAAGAATTGCCTGCTGCATCTGATCAATGGCTTTATTGAAACATCCTTTTTTTCCACAGTGCCCTACCAGGTGCTTGTAGAAAAACAGGGAGCAGAACATTCTTCTTCTTCTTCTTCTTCTTCTTCTTCTTCTTCTTCTTCTTCTTCTTCTTTTTCTTCTTCTTCTTCTTCTTCTTCTTCTTCTTCTTCTTCCAAAACAGGGAGCAGAAAATGACCACAAACACACTCTCCCCTCCTGTGCCTTCCAGAACTGATAGTCAAAAGCATTTTCCTGAATTTGCCTTATCTTCTTTTAAAGCTAACGTGGCCGCCATGACTGTCTCCTGGGGGAGCAAGTTCCAAAGAACTGTGCAAAGAAGTCAGTTTGTCAGTCAGTCTTGAGTAGCCTCACGTTTTAGTGTTTTTAGAAGAGAACATGGAAGTCACATTTAATGTTTAATACATTATTGTATTTTATTTTTCTGTTGGAAGCTGCCCAGAGTGGCTGGGGAAACCCAGCTGGATGGGCGGGGTATAAATAATAAATAATAAATAATACATTATTATTATTATTATTATTATTGTTATTATTATTATTATTTAAATAGTTTATCCATTTTCTCCACAATATGCATAATTTTAAAAAATCATAGAATGATAGAATCATAGAGTTGGAAGAGACCACAAGGGCCATCCAGTCCAACTCCCTGCCAAGCAAGAAAAATCATGTCCTGTCCTTTCTTGCTCACCGTTTCTCAACTAAAAAGAACAAAACACTGCAATGTGTCCTCATTTATTTTCAGTTCCTTTCCCAATGATCCATAGCTCAGAAATTCCATTTTTTACAGCTCATGGATTTGACTTCTATGATCCGAAGGTCTCACTCCTGGTCCTTCCCTCCCAGTTCAGAATCCATGAACATGTAAAACTCTAGATCATATATGAACAAGATAAAAAGCACATGTCCCAAATCGATCCTCAGGGGACTCCACTTTTTTCTTTGGCTGTACTCATCAATACCCTCATGATATATTTCCTCATTTGCTGTATATACTCGAGTCTAATACAGTGTTTTTAAACAACTCCCAAGTGTTTGGGAGTGATTGATCCTCTTTACGTTGTCTTTCAACTTCCTTTTTACCAACCTTGGTGGTTTATATGCTTTGATGTATCTGGATCAGCCCCTATTTTCTGGTACTCCTGGTAAATCAATATCCCATGCTTTTTTGTTTGATTCATTCATTACTTAAAACATTTCTAGACATTTTCCATCAATATAACCCCTCCACAGACACCTCTGTGATGATGATGATGATGATGATGGTGATGATCTTAAAATATGCTGTTCTTCTCCAATAAAAGAGAAAGAACTACAGTAAACAGATATATGCATAGGTTTTATTCAGCATATTTGGCAAGCTAAAATGACAGTGATGTGGAACTGATCACTGGAGTGATAATTCTGAGTGATATTATGGCAGAGGACAAAGCGTTATTTTGAATATTTCTTTTTTAAAAAACTATATGTCTTTTCACTTGGTGAAAAGCAGTATTTCAATGTGTTTTACATTAAAATTTAAGTTAAAAACATTCACTCATGCTCTCCGCGCAGAACTTGTTTTCTCTAAGAAGCAGTGAGGTATGTTTGAGTTGCAGCTTTCCAGTAATAAGCAATATAAAATTCATTCTCTCATTGTGTCTCATGGACCCTTGGGGAAGGTTAAATGCTCAGGCATGAAAATTGGGGAGTTTCCCACTCTCAATCTGAAATGATTTTCTGGAAGTTTATCCACGTAATTGCTGTTGTTGTTTAGTTGTTTAGTCGTGTCCGACTCTTCGTGACCCCATGGACCAGAGCACGCCAGGCACTCCTGTCTTCCACTGCCTCCTGTAGTTTGGTCAAACTCATGTTCGTAGCTTCGAGAACACTGTCCAACCATCTCGTCCTCTGTCGTCCCCTTCTCCTTGTGCCCTCCATCTTTCCCAACATCAGGGTCTTTTCCAGGGAGTCTTCTCTTCTCATGAGGTGGCCAAAGTATTGGAGCCTCAGCTTCACGATCGGTCCTAGCACCCCATAATTTTTACTCCTTGCTCTGTGCTTGGAGTTGGAAGAGAGAGTGGTTCTCTAATGGGGAAAAGTGAATAATAAGGTAACTCTCTTCCCCTGTATAAGGCAGGCTCCTCCTTTATAGCTGGAAGTGCACAATTCTTTCTCTGAGGCACAACATCGTTTATGTAACTGAATGTGACTTCCACTTTCTCTGAATCAAGGGTGATTATGTGTCACACTTTCTTCTGCAGCTGGATGGCTGGGAAAGACTGGCACATTCTTTCCTCTGCACTTGCCACTCAGGAGATCAATCATAACCCTAGGCTCTTACCCAACATCACCCTGGGCTACAGCATCTATGATACCTTTTTCGAGGCAAGGACAACTTCTGATGCCCTGACAGACCTCTTTGCTGGTGGGGAAATCAACATTCCCAACTACACCTGTGGGAAACGGAAGACACCACTAGCTGTTCTTGAAGGGGGCGAATCTGACATCTCCATGCACATTGCAACCATTTCGGGCATCTACAAGATCCCACAAGTAAGAACTGGGTTAAAGTCAAACACTGCTAGCAACATTTGCCATCTCGTAAAAAACAATACAAAACCCACGTTTTTCTTATGACAATGATTTTATATTGCTTACTTTACATTGTACACTGCTTTGAAACATTGCTTTTCATGAAATGAGAAGTCATGCAAAGATATTTCAGTTTCAGGATCAATAGAAAAAAAGAGGATTGGACGAATTCACAGAAGAGAGGGCTACTGATGCCTATTGCAGAGATGGAGACACAGCCCCTGCTGCTTCTCTATCAGCATCTGTGGCAACAATAACAATAACAATAACAATAACAATTTATTATTTATACCCCGCCCGTCTGGTTGGGTTTCCCTAGCCACTCTGGGTGGCTTCCAACAAAAGATTAAAAATACATTAAAACCTCAAGCCTCTCCCCTTCACCTTCTCTCTCTGCTGATGATTCCTCTCTGTCCCACCAGTCTGAACCGGGTTCAAAGCTTCTGCCTTCTGCCTCCTGGACCACGGGCTGCCGCCACTCTTCCTCATCCACCCAGTCTCTGACATATGCTCTCCCTCCACAGTTGGAAGCAGCTGTTTAGATAGAGGATAGATAGATGATAGATAGATAGATAGATATACTTTATTGTCATTGTACATGTTGTTGTTTAGTTGTGTCCGACTCTTCGTGACCCCATGGACCATAGCACGCGAGGCACTCCTGTCTTGCACTGCCTCCCGCAGTTTGGTCAAACTCATGTTCGTAGCTTCGAGAAGCTACGTGGCGTGGCGAAGGGGCTTGAATAACTCAGAGAAGCTATGAGCTATGCCATACAGGGCCACCCAAGGTGGACAGGTCATAGTGGAGAGTTTTGACTAAATGTGATCCACCTGGAGAAGGAACTGGCAAGCCACTCCAGTATCCCTGCCAAGAAAACTCCATGGACAAAGACAACAGGCATTGTACATAGTACAACAAAATTGAATACCATCCCATAAGAACAAAAAAACAAAAACACAATGCTGTTGGCATCCGTCTGGCTCAAGATAAAAGGGAATGCACCTCTGAAGCGAAGTCGATCCACTGTGTTAGCAGAATCAAAACCAGATTCATAAGGCCATTAATTATTTGGGTCCAGGATATCTCAAGAATGACATAATCCCTTATATGTGTCCCCAATAACTGAGCTCTTTGGGGCAAACAAAATAGAAAGAAATCCTTACAGTAGCACCTTAGTATGAGCTTTCATGTGCATGCACACTTCTTCAGATACTTTGACTCTTTGGGGGAGTCACTCTTAGTGGCTCAGATGACCAGCTCGTTTCCAACAGGAGCCACATGTTTAGAATTGTGGGACTCATTTCATGGAACTCTCTTCCAGTTGGGGTCTGACAAGGTTACTTAAAAAGCTTCCAGAGCCTAATGAAGACCTTCTTCTTCTTTTAACTGCATGCAGTAGCCAGTTCAATTGAAGTATGATCTTATAGTTTTAACGTTTGCCTTTTTTACATTGAACCTTTGAAAACTGCTTAGAATCTATTGCAGATAAGCAGAATATAAATGGCTTAAATGAAAAAAGTATATTTTAAAATATTTCATAGAATCATAGAATCAAAGAATCATAGCGTTGGAAGAGACCACAAGGGCCATCCAGTCCAACCCCCTGCCAAGCAGGAAACACCATCAAAGCATTCTTGACATATGCCTGTCAAGCCTCCACTTAAAGACCTCCAAAGAAGGAGACTCCACCACACTCCTTGGGAGCAAATTCCACTGCCGAACAGCTCTTACTGTCAGGAAGTTCTTCCTAATGGTTAGGTGGAATCTTCTTTCTTGTAGTTTGAATCCATTGCTCCGTGTCCGCTTCTCTGGAGCAGCAGAAAACAACCTTTCTCCCTCCTCTATATGACATCTTTTTATATATTTGAACATGGCTACCATATCACCCCTTAACCTT
This sequence comes from Zootoca vivipara, assembly GCF_963506605.1. Classification (NCBI taxonomy): domain Eukaryota; kingdom Metazoa; phylum Chordata; class Lepidosauria; order Squamata; family Lacertidae; genus Zootoca; species Zootoca vivipara. Next base: position 3,109,863 of record NC_083277.1, read on the forward strand.
CTCTTCTCCAGGCTAAACATACCCAGCTCCCTAAGCCATTCCTCATAAGGCATCATTTCCAGGCCTTTGACCATTTTGGCCAGGTGTCTCCCATTTGAGGTTTATGCTAATTATACATGTCATAATTTTTCACATAGAAGTACAGTGTTAAATCATTGGCCTGAAAAACAAAACCCCAGTCTCTTTTCCTTTCCTCACCAGCTCAGTTATGGCTTCATTCTTCAAGATAAAGTCCAGTGCCCTTTTGTCTACCGCATGACACCAAAGCAAGAGATTCAGTACCAGGGGATGGTCCAACTCCTCCTGCATTTCAAGTGGACATGGATTGGGCTCTTTGCTCCAGACAATGACAATGGAGAAAAGTTCCTGAGCAACTTGACACCCCTGATGATCAAAGGGGGAATCTGTGTTGCCTTCACACAAAGAGTACTACTACAAACCTGGATGTGGATACCCCACGAAGCCCCTGCCATGTGGAGACAAGTCAATGTATTTGTTTACTGTACAGACTCTCAATATGGACTTTATATAATCATGGAGGTACAGTCTTTACTTGAAAGGATAGAAACCGGAGGGAAAGTCTGGATAATCACAGCTCTTCAGAACACAATCTTGTTTCATGATACTGAATCTTTTCGTTATGTCCATGGCTCTTTCTCCTTTGTAATGAAAACCAAAAAAATGACAAAATATAAATACTATGAGCCAATTTCATTTCATAGTCTGAATGTCTGGGAAAGAGCATATGTTTGTTCATATTCAAGGCATGCCTTGTCTGTGAAGGGTTGGGGAAAATGCAGGGAGAGGAAGTATAAGCTCAGGATGCTGCCCCAGGAAAAGATCGAAGGAATCCAATCCCAAGACAGCTATGTGAATTACCTGAGCATCCAGGCTGTGGCTCAAGCCTTGAATGCAGCATATTCATCCAGGTCAAAGAGGATGTCGATTGTGGGCAAAGGAGGCAGGTTGCAACTTCCAAGGCTACAGCCATGGCAGGTACCAGTCCTTTAGAAGGCATCTTAAGGCAGCCCTGTTTAGGGAAGCTTTTAATGTTTGATTGATTTCTGTATTTTAATATTTTGTTGGAAGCCGCCCAGAGTGGCTGGGGGAACCCGGCCAGATGGGGGCGGGGTATAAATAATATATTATTATTATTATTATTATTATTATTATTATTATTATTATTATTATATCCTTTTCTTTTGCAAACTGAAATTCATTATCCCAGCTTTATGGAATCACCATGATAGTAATTTAGGATCAGCCTTAATACCGAATCAGACCAATGGACCGTATAGTTCAGTATTGTCTACACTGACTAGCAGCAGTAGCCAAAGCCATTACAGAAAGGAAGATGGAATAAAATGTATCACACAGTTAAGGTAAAGGTAAAGGTACCCCTGACCGTTAGGTCCAGTTGCGAACGATTCTGGGGTTGCGGCGCTCATCTCACTTTACTGGCCGAGGGAGCCGACATTTGTCCGCAGACAGCTTCCAGGTCATGTGGCCAGCATGACTAAGCTGCTTCTGGCGAACCAGAGCAGCGCACGGAAATGCCGTTTACCTTCCCGCTGGAGCGGTATTTATCTACTTGCATCAGAATGGTTTCAAACTGCTAGGTGGGCAGGAGCTGGGACCAAACAATGGGAGCTCACCCCATCGTGGGGATTCGAACTGCCAACCTTCTGATCAGCAAGCCCTAGGCTCTGTGTAATTCCTACACAGTTAAAGGAATTAATAAAAACAGGCATTTTATCATATAAGAGTTTTCTCCCCAGAATAATTAAATGTATCATCCCTAGAAACATTTCTCATGAAACGGCAGAACAGGCCACTCTTTCGGAGACATAGCAGAATAAAGGTAATATTACTCACTTTGGTTCACTTCGGTCACCGTGCAATTGCTGAAGCAGAATGTGGGGACCTCATGAGCAACTATGAGTCCTAGTTCTCTAGCCCTTGTTAAAAGGCTGTTGGGAGGCATCGTGGTTTCATGTTCTCTCAATGCTGGAGTTTCCTCTGTTGTAGCTTCATTCATTCTTGAAAGAGGTTCACCTCTATTCTAATACTTCAACTGATGGACAGTACTTGGATGAGAATGGGGCACTGGCAATTGGCTTCGATATTGTGAATTGGGTGCTCTTTCCTAATGACTCTCGTGCTAGACTGAAAATTGGGAGCATAGAGAGACAGAAGTCCTCAACTGTGAAGTTCACCATTAACCCAGAAGCAATTGTGTGGCCCAAGCTGTTTAAGAAGGTAGGAGAAATTATGTTATTCCCTTCAACATCTACTATTGACTTATAACATGTTGAATAGTGATATAATAATAATAATGATAATAATTTATTATTTATACCCCAGCCACTCTGGGCGGCTTCCAACCGAATATTAAAACATTAAATATGAATGAACTCAGGCTCGCCAGAGAGGTTGAAAGCAACAAAAAGGGCTTTTATGGGTATGTCCGTAGCAAAAGGAAAAACAAGGAAACAGTGGGGTCACTCAGAGGAGAAGATGGTGAAATGCAAACAGGGGACAGAGAAAGGGCAGAACTCCTCAATGCCTTCTTTGCCTCAGTCTTCTCCAAGAAAGAAAACAACGCCCGACCTGAAGAATATGGAGCAGATGATTCAGCAGGGGAAACACAGCCCAGAATAAGTAAGGAGGTAGTACAAGAATACTTGGCTAGTTTAGATGTATTCAAGTCTCCAGGGCCAGATGAACTACATCCAAGAGTATTAAAAGAACTGGCAGAGGTGATTTCAGAACCACTGGCAATAATCTTTGAAAATTCCTGGAGAACAGGCGAAGTTCCAGCAGACTGGAGGAGGGCAAATGTTGTCCCTATTTTCAAAAAGGGGAAAAGAGAGGACCCAAACAATTACCGCCCAGTCAGCCTGACATCAATACCAGGAAAGATTCTAGAGCAGATCATTAAGCAAACAGTCTGTGAGCACCTAGAAAGAAACTCTGTGATCACTAAAAGTCAGCATGGGTTCCTGAAAAATAAGTCATGTCAGACTAACCTGATCTCATTTTTTGACAGAATTACAAGCCTGGTAGATGAAGGGAACGCTGTGGATGTAGCCTATCTTGATTTCAGCAAGGCCTTTGACAAGGTGCCCCATGATATTCTTGTAAAGCTGGTAAAATGTGGGCTAGACAATGCTACCATTCAGTGGATTTGTAGCTGGATTACTGACCGAACCCAAAGGGTGCTCATCAATGGCTCCTCCTCATCCTGGAGAGTAGTGACTAGTGGGGTGCCACAGGGTTCTGTCTTGGGCCCAGTCTTGTTCAACATCTTTATCAATGACTTGGATGATGGGCTTGAGGGAATCCTGAGCAAGTTTGCAGATGACACCAAGTTGGGAGGGGTGGCTAACACCCCAGAGGACAGGATCACACTTCAGAATGACCTTAACAGATTAGACAACTGGGCCAAAGCAAACAAGATGAATTTTAACAAGGAGAAATGTAAAGTACTACACTTGGGCAAAAAAAATGAAAGGCACAGATACAGGATGGGAGACACCTGGCTTGAGAGCAGTACATGTGAAAAGGATCTAGGAGTTTTGGTTGACCACAAACTTGACATGAGTCAGCAGTGTGATGCAGCAGCTAAAAAAGCCAATGCAATTCTGGGCTGCATCAATAGGAGTATAGCATCTAGATCAAGGGAAGTAATAGTACCACTGTATTCTGCTCTGGTCAGACCTCACCTGGAGTATTGTGTCCAGTTCTGGGCACCACAGTTCAAGAAGGATACTGATAAGCTGGAACGTGTCCAGAAGAGGGCAACCAAAATGGTCAAAGGCCTGGAAACGATGCCTTATGAGGAACGGCTTAGGGAGCTGGGTATGTTTAGCCTGGAGAAGAGAAGGTTAAGGGGTGATATGATAACCATGTTCAAATATATAAAAGGATGTCATATAGAGGAGGGAGAAAGGTTGTTTTCTGCTGCTCCAGAGAAGCGGACACGGAGCAACGGATTCAAACTACAAGAAAGAAAATTCCACCTAAACATTAGGAAGAACTTCCTGACAGTAAGAGCTGTTCGGCAGTGGAATTTGCTGCCAAGGAGTGTGGTGGAGTCTCCTTCTTTGGAGGTCTTTAAGCAGAGGCTTGACAGCCATCTGTCAGGAATGCTTTGATGGTGTTTCCTGCTTGGCAGGGGGTTGGACTGGATGGCCCTTGTGGTCTCTTCCAACTCTATGATTCTATGATTCTATGATTCTATGAAATACTAATATTAAACATTAAAAACTTCCCTAAACAGGGCCGCCTTCAGTTGTCTTCTAAAAGTAAAATAGTTACTTATTGCCTTGACATCTGTTGGGAGGGTGTTCCACAGGACGGGTGCCACTACTGAGAAGGCCCTCTGTCTGGTTCCCTGTAACCTCACTTCTCGCAATGAGGGAACCGCCAGAAGGCCCTCGGTGCTGGATCTCAGTGTCCGGGCTGAATGGTGGGGGTGGAGACGCTCCTTCAGGTATACTGGACCGAGGCCGTTTAGGGCTTTAAAGGTCAGTACCAACACTTTGAATTGTGCTCGGAAACGTACTGGGAGCCAGTGTAGATCTCTCAGGACCGGTGTTATGTGGTCCCAGTGGCCACTCCCGGTCACTAGTCTAGCTGCCGCATTCTGGATTAATTGCAGTTTCCGGGTCACCTTCAAAGGTAGCCCCACGTAGAGCGCATTGCAGTAGTACAGATGAGGCTTTGATTGCAATCTTAGAAATCCTTCTCTGGAGCTTAGTCCCATTGAGCTTAATGGAGTCTGTTCTTGAGGAAAACGTGTATAAGATTTCACAGTGAGTAGGAGACTTTCAGGAGCAGAGCAGAACACCTTCCCCCAACTTGGTTCCCTCCAGATATTGTGGACTAGAGCTGCCCTTTGCCCCAGCCAACATTGGGCAAATATATCTGAGGGGCAACAGGTTGGGTAAGACTGGTGCACAGTAAGTCCTGCCCCATCTGCTTGGTAGATCAAGAAAACAGAATGAAAACAGCGGAGCTCGGGGTGGCCTGTGTAGTTGAACAGCAGAGGTCAAGATCTTTTCATCCAGCTTAAAAAGGCTTCTCAAAACAAGATTTTCTGCAGTTGGTTCCAATAAGTACAGATATGCCACACAAGCAAACTAGGCACCATGTTCTGCACTAGGAGCAGCCATTGTTGGGGTTCCGGTTTCCGCCTGCAGGAATGGCGGACCTGTTTTCCATCCCTCTGACCTTCGTAAGGAATTTGGCGGTTGCTAGGGGAGTAAATGGCAACCCCCTACTCTCTCCGGGGGTTACGGAGAGGGGCCGCTGGCCCGCGATGCCCCCAGACCCACTCCGATTGTTTATGGAGTGGGGGGAGCTTGGGCTGAAGCACTTACGAGGGCCAGGACTCCCGGACGCTAATCTGCATGGCGGGGATTTCCATGATTAAAGAAGATAATTAGGCTTAAATCTATGGACATACTTCAGAAGGAGGGGCAGAAGCGCTGTTTACTGCCGAGAAATCTATGCTGCTGAGGGTGAGGAGTTAAAGGCTGTATTTCATCTGGAAGAAGGATTGATGGGGACGGAGCGATAAGGGAAGTGAGTTTTTTTAAACTTTTCTTCATATGAGTTACTTCGTACCTTCCCAGACGCGATGTCCTGGCTTGTTTGGAGTGAAAGAGAAGCAAAAGACTGTGTGAGTTGAACTTTATAAACTGTTGTTACTGAGCATATTTTTTAAAGATGTGGAGTTGCCGACGAGAAAAGCCCCCCTCTAGTTGGACGGGAGGAGTGCCTGGACGCGTTCGGAGGATTTATGAGCTGTGACGCACTTTGAATTGGAGCAGCGACCTGAAGCTAAGTTCAGCTATAGGGCAAGGAGATCCATTAATTTACCAAGAGTCTATGGTTTGATGTTTGGATCTTCTGCCTGGAAAAGCTGTAAATTTTACAAAGATCGTTAATCTACATGGTTATGAGAGAAAACGAAAGTGATTTGAGTTTTTTAAGATGGCGCTGCTTCGTGTGGACGACGCAACAGGGAGCTCCAGACCAAGAAGATTTATGGGGAGGCTGGACTGATTAACTCACACAGGAGAAAGAACATTTGTGAAACTTTGTTTGACATTTATCTCAGCAGCTGGGAAACAATCGGTTGAAAGAGGAAAACATCTATGTGACTGTAAGGGAAAGATCTGGATTATTATGAACTCGGAGAGACGATTTGAACTTTAGAAAAAAGACGGCAGTGGACGGTTGCGAGGAATCCCCAATTTCTTGAAGCATGGGAACCCAAAAAAATTTTTTTAGATGATTTGGCATAACATTCGGTTTGATTGATATATATGTGTATTATTTGAAATAATGAATGTGATATAATTGGTTTTAATTGGAAAATTAATAAAAATATATTTTAAAAAAAGGAGCAGCCATTGTTGCCAACCTCAATGACACTGTTGAGTCTTTGGAGTAAAATAGGAACCAGTCAGTCCTTATTCACAACTGTGCAACCTAGCAGAAGATACAATGGCAGCAATCTGAGGACTTTTGTTATTGCTTCTGGTCATAGGAATGTTTTAACACAGCTGTTTGCATGGTTCTGAAATGCTAGCAATCATTTATTTATTTATTTATTTAGTTTATTTAGTTAGGTTATTGTTCAAAAATGAAGCAGGGATGTTAAATAAATAAAACATCAAAGAGGTTTGTTGCCCTGACGACCTGCTCTGCAAAAGAAAAATAATAATAATTTCCGAAAAATAGGGCCTTTAGGCCATTGGAAGCAGATATGCCTTCTGTTTATGCCTAGACCATTCCTGGCTCAAGATGCACAGAGAGCTGTCAGCCTGGATATGCCAAGAACATTCAGGAAGGGAAGCCACATTGCTGCTACGATTGTTCTCCCTGCTCAGAAGGCACAATCTCAACACAGGAAGGTAGGAAGGGCAGCACCTCAGGGGAAAGGGCCTTCAATGGGAAGATGGGGCAAATATTTCAGACAGCCTCAAGTTGATACTTGTAAGGGTACCCCATTTTGACTACCTCCTTTCCTGACCTCACCTATGGGCTCACCTTTCCCCACAAACGTAACAAGTTAGGATTATCATTTTCTCTATGCAGATGCCGATGAATGTATTAAATGTCTGGAAGATCAGCATCCAAATGAGGACCGACATCAATGTGTCCCTAAATCAATCACCTTCTTATCCTATGAAGAATCTTTGGGGATCCTCCTGGCTTCTTCTGCCCTCTTCTTGTCCTTAATCACAGGCATTGTGTTTGGAATCTTCGTTAAATCCAGGAACACTCCCATCGTCAAAGCCAACAACCGAGACCTGTCCTACATCCTCCTCATCTTTCTCCTGCTCTCCTTTTTGTCCTCCTTCCTCTTCATTGGACAACCAACAAAAGCAACCTGCCTTATGCAACAAGTGGCCTTTAGCACCATCTTCTCAGTTGCTGTCTCTTCTGTCTTGGCCAAAACCATCACTGTGGTCTTGGCCTTCCTGGCCGCTAAGCCAGGGAACAGGATGAGGAGATGGCTGGGGAAGGGTTTGGCCCACTCTGTTGTCATTTCCTGCTCCAGTGTCCAAGTTCTCATCTGCACCATCTGGCTCGGGGTCTCTCCCCCATTCCCAGACTCAAACATGCACTCTCAGCCTGGAGAGATCATCCTGCAATGCAATGAAGGGTCTGTGGCCATGTTTTATGGTTCCCTCAGCTACATGGGCTTCCTGGCTGCCATCTGCTTCACGGTGGCTTTCCTAGCCAGGAAGCTGCCTGGGGCCTTCAATGAAGCCAAGCTGATCACCTTCAGCATGCTGGTCTTCTGCAGTGTTTGGGTGTCATTTGTGCCCACCTACCTGAGCACAAAGGGAAAATTCATGGTAGCCGTGCAGATCTTCTCTATCTTGGCCTCCAGTGCTGGGCTTCTGGGGTGCATCTTCATTCCCAAGTGCTATATTATAATATTGAGGCCTGATCTGAATATGAAGGAGCACATGAGAACAAAAAATTAAACATGGCAGTTGGGATATGTGACACCCCCCCCCCCGAATCTTGACTTAACCATAGCTTATAGTGAGGAGTGAGTTTGTTAGTTTTTCTAGATCCTAGGTCTTTAATTCTTCAGAAGGTGCTAATATACTCTATAATTATTTATGTATGTGTGTCCAAATGCCTTCCTACTACTGCAATGTACAGCTCACCAGGTATAAGGTAAGTCAGAGATCTGAAAAGATCATTGCCAGCCTTCTCTGTTTCCTTCATGTTTCATTCTCTGCTTCCTTCCTTTAAAGTGTTTCATTTAGGGGGATTTTATATCCGTTAGGTAAAGGGCCCCCTGACCATCAGGTCCAGTCATGACCGACTCTGGGGTTGCAGCGCTCATCTCGCATTATTGGCCGAGGGAGCCGGCATACAGCTTCCAGGTCATGTGGCCAGCATGACAAAGCTGCTTCTGGCGAACCAGAGCAGCGCACGGAAACGCCATTTACCTTCCCGCCGGAGCGGTCCCTATTTATCTACTTGCACTTTGATGTGCTTTCGAACTGCTAGGTGGGCAGGAGCTGGGACCGAGCAACGGGAGCTCACCCCGTTGCAGGGATTCGAACCGCCGACCTTCTGATCAGCAAGCCCTAGACTCTGTGGTTTAACCCACAGTGCCACCTGGGTCCCATATCTGTTAGAGGAACCAGATAAACACAGAGGTGACTATGGTCAGTTTCTGTACAATTAAGTTAATCCCGAGTCCAGACAATGATTTCCACTTCTCCTTTCTCCAAGCAATTCCTAGTTGACCATCCCTCAATGGCTGTTAACCCAAACTGATTGTTCGCTGGTCAACTAAATTGGAACGTCCAGTGAATCAGACAGATTTGCCTGCTCTTGCATTTTTAGCGCAGTTCTCTGCTTTCTGATCCTTTAAAGCTGTTGACCGTGACCTGGCTCCTCAGTCTGGGCTATTGATGTAAACTAAAAAGCTGATCCTTTTCCTCCAGCAAGGGGCCAGGAGACCAATAGCCCAAGTATGCAACACATAACCATCATGTCTCAAAGATGAATAAATCTTTGGTTCAATTCTGCAGCAAGGAAGTGAAACATGTTTCTTGCCAGATCAAATGACAAATATTAAGCAGCAATCTGAATCAACTGTATCTAGTTCCCATCAGCCACTATGGCCAAGGATGAGAAGTGATGGGAGGTGGAGTTGTGTGTAACATATTGAGAGAGCTTGTATTGTGGGGCATTGATTGTGCAGATCGTTGAAAAGCTCAATTGGCTTGAACTGTCTTCTCTTTGCAGATTAAATACATTCATAGCAGAAATGATTCCCCCCCCTCTTGCCGGGGAGATATTCATCAGTTTTTCTGCTAAGGGTTCAAATTCTTGATTGCTGAAATTTCATGGGCTATATGTGGAACAGTCCCAAAGTTGCCTGTTGTGATAAATGTAGTATTGTAAAGTTCATTAGTGGGTCGTAAATCCTTAGACCCATGCAGCCAATCTTCAATGGCTGCCCAGCACGCTCTCCAGCTCGCTCTGCAAAGCTTCTTCTTGTTTGGACCCAGCAGAGTTACAGCGCAGCTGGAACGATGGCAGTCTGTGTCTTCAATAAAACAGACTCAACTCCGTTGCTTCTAATCTAACTCAACTTTATTACAGAAGCATAAAAGAAACAGCAAAACCAACAGAAGCTAGCTGCATGTTTGCAGCTCTTATCTCTAGCACTCTCTCCTACACACTCCTCTCCGGCAGAAACTCATACTCGGACTCTCAGACTCATAACCAAAACTGAACTCAGGACAAGGGAAATTGCACGTATCATTTGTGGGGAGACACCCAGAGAATCAGAACGCCTCCAGAGTGTTTTAACTCTGTGTTCACCAGAATCCCAACATTGCCAATTATCAACAATTTGAACCCCCGAAAAGAAATGGTATTTTTGGAGGATCAATAAAGTTCCCAATCAGCATTTCATTTCATTATCTATTGCATAGGAGTGTATAGGATTACTGGGACGAGGTGCAAGCAGGAGCATACATACCATATATAGGTTTGGGTGAAATTGCTGGGAACTTGCAGGCGCTGCCCTTACGAAGAGATCCAGAGGGTGGCAACATGACAACTGGTCTTTTCTGCAATGGCCCCCTTTTTGTGGAATGCTTTCCCCAGGGAGGCAGACCTTGCACCTTCCTTACATATCTTTTGGTGTCAGGTAAAAATGTTTCTCTTCAACCAGGCATTTGACTTTTTAAATGTTTTTATTGGAGGAGGGTTGTTGTTTAGTCGTTTAGTTGTGTCTGACTCTTCGTGACCCCATGGACCATAGCACGCCAGGCACTCCTGTCTCCCACTGCCTCCCGCAGTTTGGTCAAACTCATGTTCGTAGCTTCGAGAACACTGTCCAACCATCTCGTCCTCTGTCGTCCCCTTCTCCTAGTGCCCTCCATCTTTCCCAACATCAAGGTCTTTTCCAAGGATTCTTCTCTTCTCATGAGGTGGCCAAAGTATTGGAGTCTCAGCTTCACGATCTGTCCTTCCAGTGAGCACTCTGGGCTGATTTCCTTAAGAATGGATAGGTTTGTTTTTGTGTTTGTTGTATTATGTATTGCGTATTCTCATTTTGTATTTTAATGTAGTGAACTGCCCTATGATCTTTTGATGAAGAATGTTGTACAAATTTAATAAAAACTTGAAGTATTACTTCAAAGGATAAGGAAAAAGATAAGGAATTCGGAAAACATTGTTGGTATAAAGTTGGGTATAAAAGAATGCAAGGTCAAAGCATTCACAGACGACATTGTATTAACATTACAAGAACCACATTTGTCAATAGAGGAAGCATTTAAATACCATCGAGGACTATGGAAGGGTGCAGGGCTTAAATTAAATAAGAACAAAACAAAAATGATGGTGAAAAACGTAAAGGAAGAATAGTCAGGACAACTTCAGAGGGAAACAGGAATAGAGGTGACAAAAAGATGAAGTACCTGGGTATTTGGCTATCCACGAAAAATACAAATTTATTCAAAGACACCTATGAAGTTAAATAAAAAAATTCCTTCAGTAGCACCTTAAAGACCAACTAAGTTTATATTTTGGTATGAGCTTTCGTGTGCATGCACACTTCTTCAGATACACTAGAAACAGAAGTGTCAGACCCTATATATATACAGAGGGTGGTGGGGGTGGGTGGGAATGGGAGATGGGCTGATGGGAGTGGTAAACCTGTAGATGGATGTTAATGGCTGCTGATGGCTGCAATTAGTCCTGGGCTGAGGTGCTAAAGAAAAGTCCTGGGCTGAGGTGCTTTCTTTAGCACCTCAGCCCAGGACTAATTGCAGCCATCAGCAGCCATTAACATCCATCTACAGGTTTACCACTCCCATCAGCCCATCTCCCATTCCCACCCACCCCCACCACCCTCTGTATATATATAGGGTCTGACACTTCTGTTTCTAGTGTATCTGAAGAAGTGTGCATGCACACGAAAGCTCATACCAAAATATAAACTTAGTTGGTCTTTAAGGTGCTACTGAAGGAATTTTTTTATTTTGCTTCGACTCAGACCAACACGGCTACCTACCTGTAACTAGACCTATGAAGTTGTAATGGGTTAACACTTTCTGTGATTTTTTTTGTGTGTGTGTTACCTGGCCTGTCAAGGGTTAACCCACACCCCAGGCTGGCTGGCTGAACATTCTATTAGGGGAGGAATTCTCGTGTTTAAAAGGCAGGAGCAGCCGTTTGTCAGTCAGTAGAGGGTTCTGGGGAACGGGAGCGTGGGTGGTTAATAAAAAGAAGAAGAAGGTTTTATAGTTAGGATAGGTTTAGGTAAAGGTTGGAAAAGATATATACATTGAATGTTTGACAAAGGTGAAATAACAAAAACCAAGCTTGTACACATTAAACCATAAAGTATTCGTTATGACTAGAAGCAAATAAATATTCATCGTTTAAGTGCCAAGTCATGGGGTCACGAAGAGTCGGACACGACTAAACGACTAAACAACAAGTGCCAAGAGTCGTCTGTATTCTTTTCCAGCAAGGTATCAGCACTTGTTTAGGTGGAGACACCACAAAGGACAAAACTTCTGTGAGGGACAGGGGATATCGCGAAGTCCCTCCCCTCCTGAGTTCAAGCCCGTCCCCGAGCAAAGGGGAAAGCAGGGAGAGTTCCGATTCCAGTGGGGAAGCAGGAAGTCGTGTCCGAGGCTCAGGCAAGGTAGAGGAGCCAGGGTCCCAGGTGGGACAGGAAGGGGCAAGCAAGGGGGGAAGACCCATCCCCCCAACTCCAGAATTACGCAGGAAGAGGAGGGGCAAGAGGATGGGTCTGCCAAAGCTTTTGTGTTGGAGAAAGACGCGCCAAAAGCCATTAGGAGGTTCTGAAACCGACTGACCACATCACTCCGTGTAAATAGCAATGACTTGAGCACTGTAAATACGCAGCACCAATAAAAGAATAAAATGCAGAGCTGCGTAGCGTCGTTACTCTGAAGTAGTCCACTCCGGCCACCGTGACAACTTCCTACAAGAGAGGAATGGGTAGTTTGTGCCTTTGAGTCTCACTGAGGGGGCTGAGTAGGAGGACAAACCTAAAGTGTCACAGAGTTACCTCAGTGGAGAGGGAATCTTTTGCAGTGGGGGAAGTTCAGGGAGAGTGAAGCCCTTTACTGTGGGCAAAAAGGGAAAGTCTCATAAATAGTCCAAAAGGTGCAAATGATACCTGGCCGCGTGTGCTGGAAGGAAAACCTCATTACTATCAAGCCCACAGGGTAGAAGGGTTTACAGCAAGGCGAAAGGGAGTGAGGGAGGTTAGTTTTAGCTCAGGATTCCCTAGTAGCTCTTCAAGTAATATAGAGGTTGAAGTGAAAAAGATGAAAGAAAACGATTTTGTCGCAGAAGTAACTTGGAAGGAGGTAAAATCAAAGCTGGAGGTATGGAACTGACTAAAACTTTCTTTTGGGGGAAGGACTCTTTCTTTTTCAAACAATCCCAATTATAACGGGGCAAAGCAAATTTAGAGAGTGGCAAAGGGAAATTTCCAGGTTTCTGTGGCAAAGAAAGAAGCCCAGAATAGAATTTAAATTATTAACAGACAAAATAAAGAGAGGAGAGGCTCCTCGCCACCTGATTTTAAGATCTACTACGAGGTGGCATGCATAACATGGATGGGTGATTGGTTGAAGCTGAAGAACTCTGACTTACTAGACCTGGAAGGGTTTGACAATATTTACGGATGGCATTCCTCTGGTATGAGAAGGTGGAAGTACACAGGAATTTATTAAATCATGTGATAAAAAGACCACTCTACAAAGTTTGGGAAATATATAAGGATTGGTTCGAGTGAAAGACCCCTTGGTGGTTATCCCCACAGGAAGTGTATGCTGTCAAAAAATTAAATATGGACAGATATTGGCTAACATATGGTGATATGCTATTGGAGGAAAACAATAAAGTTAAGATTAAATCATATGAGGAATTAAAAGATAAATTGGGAGGATGACTGGAGTATCACCAAATAAATAACATTTTCCTAAAAGACAAAAAAGCACCCTATCCCTAAATTAGGATGCTTTGCTGAATAAACAACGAGGGTGACTAGGAGCTGAATTTGGTGTGACAGCGATATAAACTCCTGTTCTGGTGCTAGACATGAATTCCTTATCTGAATATGGACTAGGCAGAATGCTGAGCTTTAGCTCTGAATTACATGTGGTGAGAGTTCTCTAGAAATCAGGTCCTCTTTGCTTACTAGCTTCCTATGGGACACCTTCCGTTGCCTACGCTGCTGCAAGGAGTACTTCAGAATCATAGAATTGTGGAGTTGGAAAGGACCCCGAGGGTCATCTAGTCCAACCCTCTGCAATGTAGGAACCTTGACTAAAGCATCCATGACAGATGACCATCCACTTAGAAATCTCTAGCCTCCAAGGGAGTACAGTGGTACCTTGGTTCTCAAACCACTTGGAAGCCAAACACTGCAAACCCGGAAGTAAGTGTTCTGGTTTGAAACTTTTTTCTGGAAGCCGAACGTGCTCTGTTTTGAGTGTTATGCTTCCGTTTTGAGTGCCACACTTCCGTTTTGAGTGTTACGCTGAGGTCTGACTGTTGTGGCAGCTTGCTTTTTTTGTTTTTGTGACTGTGTGGAACCCAGTTCAGCTACCAATTGATTGATTGTGTGACTGCAGTACATTGTTTATTGCTTTCGTTTTATGGATCAATGGTCTTGTAACTCTTGTTAGACAGTAAAATCCATGTTAAATTGCTGTTTTAGGGGTTGCTTTTAAGAGTTTGGAATGGATTTAATCTGTTTTGCATTACTCTCTATGGGAAAACGTGCCTTGGTTTTTGGAACGCATTGGTTTTGGAACGGACCTCTGGAACGGATTAAGTTTGAGTAACAAGGTACCACAGTAAACATGTTTTGCTCCTGCTTGGCACCTGCTCTCGTAAGATCTCAGAGGAAATCTTTTCCCCTCTTACAATTATCAGAACCACAGTGATCTACTCTTATTTTTTCCTGAGTCTGAGGGATGCCCTCACACATCATTCAAATATTGCCTTTGGGAACATTACGGTAAACAACACAATCAAGGGTGCCAGGGGTTTATTTATTCCATTGTGCCAGAAAAGTTCAATGTATAAAATATGTTGCATGACACAGAGTCACTGGGACCAGGGCGTCTGGCAGGTGAAGAGGTGGGGGAGAGAAGTCTGTGTGACGCTTAATAGGAAGCAGCCTTCTAGCTCAACACTGGCAGGCAGCAGCTCCTCAGCCCTACCTGGAACAGTGAGCAGAGGCTGAACTTGGCACCTTCTGGTGTGAAACAGATGCCTCCCAATTAACTGCTCATGGAGCTGGGAAGAACAATCACAAGGGAAGTGTAGCAGGCAGACCCAGAATGGCAACAATCCTTCTCTTGCTGCTTCTTGCAATTTGCGGGATTCAGCAGAGGGCAAAATGCCCACTGAATCTGATTTGGGATCAAAACGGCGCACTGAATTTTTATAGGCCAGGAGACCACCTCATAAGTGGAGTCATATCTCCAAGATTCATTGGAGGTCAATATCCCTTCACCTTTTCCAGAACCCCCTTAAGCCATCTTGAGTCGTAAGTAGTGATGTATTGATTCGGCTTCCTACCAACTCCCTGGCCTCTGCTTTCTGGTACTCCTGGTAAATTGCTATCCCTTATTTTGGGCTTTTTTTTTCTTTGTTCCCTTTTTCTCATGGGCATCATGATTGAGGCAGTATCTCATTCAGTGGGATCAAATACAACTGAAAAATCTGGAGTGTAGTTTTAAACGAAAGCAACAAATACTTTCTTTTCTTGCAAACCTATGACTGAAGCTAGGTTGTGTTTTCTTGGAAGGTCGAAGCAAGAATGCCCTCATTCATTCATTCATTCATTGAGTGATTGAAAGATTTATGTATGTCTTTTACGTGTTTCAATTTTTTTTTAAATTAAGTAATAAATTGAGTGAGGCTCTACAAAGCATAACTTGTTTTCTGTAGGGTAGCAAATGTTGTGAGGTGTGTTTGAGTTGTAGCTTTTCTGCAGTAACCAAAATAACATTCATTCATTGGGGAAAGTTGAATGCTCAGACCATGTTCCTAGGCATGAAAATTAGATGGCAAGTGGAGAGAACCATTTTCAAGGGGGAGCAGCTCATTTTTTTCTCCCCTCGGCACGAAAAAATACACACAATTGCAAAACGTAAATGACTACTATACTTAAGGAAGTGCAGTTCAGGGAGTATGAATCAGAGAACTTTTTATCTAGTGCTCCTTGGCTGCATTAAGGGCTGCTCTTCTCATACGCCCATTACAAACATGCAAACCATTACTTGATAAACAATTTTTGTGAGATACACAATGCCTAGAGAGGTCATTTAGAATCAAAGAATCATAGAGTTGGAAGAGACCACAAGGGCCATCCAGTCCAACCCCCTGCCAAGCAGGAAACACCATCGAAGCATTCTTGACATATGCCTGTCAACCCTCTGCTTAAAGACCTCCAAAGAAGGAGACTCCACCACACTCATTGGCAGCAAATTCCACTGCCAAACAGCTCTTACTGTCAGGACATTCTTCCTAATGTTTAGGTGGAATCTTCTTTCTTGTCGTTTGAATCCATTGCTCTGTGTCCGTTTCTCTGGAGCAGCAGAAAACAACATTTCTCCCTCCTCTATATGACATCCTTTTATATATTTGAACATGGCTGTCATATCACCCTTTAACCTTCTCTTCTCCAGGCTAAACATACCCAGCTCCCTAACCCATTCCTCATAAGGCATCATTTCCAGGTCTTTGACCATTTTGGTTGCCCTCTTCTGGACATGTTCCAGCTTGTCTGTATCCTTCTTGAACTGTGGTGCCCAGAACTGGACACAGTACTCCAGGTGAGGTCTGACCAGAGCGGAATACAGTGGTACTATTATTTCCCTTGATCTAGATGCTATACTCCTATTGATGCAGCCCAGAATTGCATTGGCTTTTTTAGCTGCTGCATCACACTGCTGACTCATGTCATTTGATACAGTGGCAGCTGCTAACCACGGATCCTGGTGGTAAACAAAAAAGGGCTGATTTCTGGTTTTCCCTCCATCCTCCTCCTTTGAAAAAAAAAGTCCTGCAGCCATGGGTACTGATAGACCTACGACTTCACCATACTTACTGGTCTCATTTCATATTTGCTTTGATGTATATGACGGAAAATGTGACTTTCATTTTCACTGGTTCAGGGATGACTATGTGATGCATTTTATTTGACAGATGGATCGTTGGAAGGAACTGGCACTTTCTTTCTTTCTCACTTGCCATTCAGGAGATCAATCATAACCCCAAACTCTTACCTAACACCACTCTGGGCTACAGCATCTATGATACCTATTTTGAT
Source organism: Zootoca vivipara (assembly GCF_963506605.1). Lineage (NCBI taxonomy): Eukaryota > Metazoa > Chordata > Lepidosauria > Squamata > Lacertidae > Zootoca > Zootoca vivipara. Next base: position 3,126,757 of record NC_083277.1, read on the forward strand.
GGAAGAACGACTTCTGATGCCCTGACAGACCTCCTTGCTGGTGGGGAAATCAACATTCCCAACTACAGCTGTGGGAGACAGAAAAACCTTCTAGCCATTCTTGAAGGCGGTGAATCCGACATCTCCACACACATTGCAAGCATGTCGGGCACCTACAAGATCCCACAGGTAAGAACTGGGATCATGTCAAGCACACCCAACAACATTTGCCACCTCGTAAAAAAGCAAATTATGCCTAGGATTGCCATGGAGCTGTGGCCCTTCCCCGATTTTATTGTGCTTTTGACCCATGAAATGGGCTGACAGCGAGGGAAACTTAGCAGTGCATGTATGGTGTACATAGGAGAAAGTAAACATCTCAAAATATCAAGGTTACATTGAGAACATCTCTTGCCTCAAATCCTGGAGAGATATTGTATATATTCACATGGGTGTCATAACCTTTGAATTCAACAGATATACATTTTTCATGTTGCCTTGTATTTGTCACCTGCAGCTATGTTTTCATTCTCCTGCAGTTGATGTTCCATGGAAAACTATGTCATTCATTTTTCTGTCTGCTTAACAAAATTATATAACTTTTGTAACTTATAATTGCTGTTATGTTATACCACCCCTTTCATTTTTCTGCAAACACATGTAAGCCGGGGACTTAATCAATTTCATACTATATGTGGACTTAAGCAACAACAATAACATCAAATAGGTCTGAGCTTTCGTGTGCATGCACACTTCTTCAGATACAGTGAAATGGAAGTATCTGAAGAAGTGTGCATGCACACGAAAGCTCATACCAAAATAAAAACTTAGTTGGTCTTTAAGGTGCTACTGAAGGAATTTTTTTATTTTACTTCGATCCAGACCAACACGGCTACCTACCTGTAATCAAATAGGTCATTTTTCTTAGGCACAATACTCAGCAAGAAAATTAAGAGGCTTATCTCATAAAATAGCAAGTTTGGCAATGTCATCTCATTTGCTGATGAAATGCTGATGAAAAGGCAAGAGTGTTAATTATCTTGGCTGTGTTTGATCAGCAGTTTGTGAACATTAGGGGTAAGTGGTCTGCCAAAGAGGTATGGACAGCTTTGGAGTATATTCATTTGTACAGAGAGACCAGGTCATCGATAGTGTTTTACAAGAAACTGTGTTGGGCAGAGCTTCCGCAAGGTGGCAACTAACATGAGTTTATGAGCGCTGTTCCACAGTGTATGTTCATTCACATTATAGAGGGGTTTGTGAAAAACCTCTACTTCCTATTGCTGTGCTGAACAAGTTCTTACAAAACAGTGGATGATAGCCATAAACACTGTACACCACGACAGTTGTTGACTACTTCGGCAGCATTGGAACATTACAAAACAAACCCTTCAGCTTCTTTTTTATTGGATGACCTCCTGCTATATTGCTTCAATTTATAAGCAGTAGAGACTTTCAGAGACTTAATAGATTTCCGCTTTATTGTTTATGTTGTGAAGAGAATCCTCTAAGAGATGTTTACATTGTTCATATATGTAAAGTTCTATGTTCTGTTTAGACATCATAAAGAGTTGATATTATATATTGCATGTTCACATTTGGTCGTGTGTTGCTCTGGTTTTGATTCACGGCAGTGTTTGCAACACAGGGGTTTGTTTGTTTGAACACATTTACCAAAGGTGTCATGGACTTTGAAGACACTCAAACTAGGGAAGAAAGAGAGAAATGAGCTAAAAGGAAGGCACGCTTGGCAAACCCTCACTGTGATCAACCCCTGCCTGGAAACCTATGTCCCCACTGTGGAAAGACATGTGGATCTAGAATTGGCATCTACAGTCACTTATGGACTCACTGCTAAAACCATGTTTCTGGAAGACAATCTTACTTGGCTACGAGTGATTGCCAAAGAAGAAGGAGATGTTGTGGGTCCTCTTCCAGTGTCTAGAGGAGGAGCAAAGCATTTCATAGATTTCATGGATCAATTCTCCAGATTTACTTTTGTATATATGTTCTCAAGGAAGAGTAAGGTATTTGAGAAATGTGTTTCTTTACTGACCAAGGTGCGGAATTCTGTTCAGCAGAATTTGAGATTTTTTTGACCAGCAAAGGTATGGAGCATAAAGACAAAAATGCTACAAATGTATTTGCAACCTGGCCACTGAATTCTGCACTAAATGAGTTTCCAAACCGTCTTCAAAGGCAGCCCTATGTATAACACATTGCAGTAATTTGACCTTGAGGTTACCAAAGCATAGACAACAGAAGTTAGGCTATCCCTGTCCAGATAGGGGCATAGCTGGGCCACCAACCAAAGCTGATGGAAGGCACTCCGGGCCACTGAGGCCACCTGAGCCTCGAGCAACAGCAAAGGATCCAGGAGGATCCCCAAACTACAAACCTGCTCCTTCAGAGGAAGTGTAACCCCATAAAGAGTAGGAAATCTCACACCCACTAACAGTGCCTCAGAATTATATGGATTGAGTTTCAGTTTGTTGGCTTTCATCCAGTCCATTACTGAGGCAAAACACTGGCCCAGCACTTCCACTGCCTCACCTGCAGATGTAAAGGAGAAACAGAGCTGAATGACATCAGCATACTGATGACAACATACTCTGAACCTCCAGATAACCCCACCCAGCCGTTTCCTATAGATGTTAAACAACCTGGGGGATAAGCTTGAGCCTGGGGAACCCCACATTGAAAGTTCCACAGGGCTGAAAAGTATTCCCCAAGCAACACCTTCTGGGAACAAGCATCCAAGTAGGACTGGAACCATGGGCGTACCCAGCGCGGGGCAGGGGGGCAGCTGCCCCCCTTAGAAGCGATATATATATATATATATATATATATATATATATATATATATATATATATATAGTGAAAATCACGCGGCTCTGCAACAACGCCTCGGAGCCGTCGTGACTGCGGCCGTGCCTTGCCTCGCCCTCTGCCTCCATTCGAGTTGTGCAGAGCCGTAGTGCTCTGCAAACGCCGGAGAAATTCTTGCCCTTTTTCTCCCGCATCTCCCTCAAGGGGCACGTGACCCCTTCGCCAGAAGAAGGTGCCTGAGACAGGCGGGCAGGCTGCTGCTGCTGCTCCTTGCAAAGGCGCGCCGGATCCCCAGGATGCCGTTGATTGGCGCGTGAGGCAACATTGTGTGGCCCTCACGCTTTGTACAGCAGCAGGGTCGGGATGGATTTGTGCGTGCGCAAGGACACACACACGGGCTTGTGGCTGTGAGGGAACCACAGATGGGAGAATTCCGAGGGACTGGACTTGTGCGGACGTTGCCACACCCTCCTCCTCCTCCTCCTCCTCCTGCTCCTCTGGAGAAGAGCGCATGATGGCGGCAGCGGCTGCCCCAGCCATGGTGGTGAGCCTGAGCAGCACGGCGAGTAGCAGCAGCGACACTTCAAGCACGGGCGAGGAGGAGAGGATGAGGCGCCTCTTCCTGACCGGTGACGGCGACAGCTTTATCAGCAGGTCACCGCAGCCGCTGGGGCAGCCAGCTGCTCTCGCGCTCTCTGCACACGCGCACACACACACCCGCCGAAAAAAGTGGCAGCTCAACTTCTGGCTGAAGGCGAGCCAGAGCCCCTGCGCCGTGGAGGTAAAACGCTGTGTTGTTGGGCCTGCTGGCCCTGTAGCCCTGCCCACATTCCCACTTTGTGGCCCCTCCCCTCCCGATCCTTGGCCCCGCCCCTGAACGACCATGACTTGCCCCACTAGGTAGGCTCGATAGTGAGCCCTTACCAGTGTTCGGCTGCATTCATTCGGGTCTTTCCTCCACTTGCGTTCAAGCCGTCTCCCATCTTGTTTCCTCACCTTAAGCTCAGGGGCTCTTGCTGTGCAGCAGCAGAAGTCCTTTTGAAGCCTGTCAGAACCCTTACCTTCCAAGTTCCGGACTGCAGAATCCGGGACCGGCAGCCATTTTACACCAGAAGTTGCGTCGATGTAACTTCCGGTATTGCTTTGCCCTTCTATGGGCACCCAAAATGGCCGCCGCCGGCTTCAAAAGTCACTTGTACGCATGTCAGGAAGTGTGCCGACGCAACTTCCGGTGTCGCTTTGCCCATCTATGGGCACCAAAATGGCCGCCGCCAACACCGGAAGTCACGTCTATGCACTTCCGGGCATGCGTAGATGCGACTTTTGAAGCTGGCGGCAGCCATTTTTTGTGCCCATAGAAGGGAAAATCGGAAAGAAAAAAATGGCCGCCGGCAGGAGAAAATAATGGAGAAATACGGGAGACGAAGTGATACGGGGGACCACCGGGAAAAGGTAAGAAAAAAGGGGTTTTCCCGGGGGAAAGGGGAGACTTGGCAGCTATGCAGAACCTGCCAGGTGGATAGACAGGAGCAGGGCCCTCAGGTTCTCAGCAGGGTAATACTTTCTGGTCCGTCTTTCTAAGATGCTTAGACACTATCGCAGTTAAGGTGTATAGAAATTGTTTTTATTTAAATAATATTTGAGTTTTACCTTAATTAAATTTGTCATCATCTTTCACAAAGAAGTATCAAAGCTTTGTCCTAAGAAACAAAACCTCAGTCTGTTTACCTTTCCACACCAGCTCAGTTATGGCTTTGTTCTTAAGGATAAATTCCAGTCCCCTTTTGTCTATCAAATGGCCCCCAATAAAGAAACTCAGTACCAGGGGATGGTCCAACTCCTCCTGCATTTCACATGGACATGGGTCGGCCTCTTTGCTCCAGACAATGACAGTGGAGAAATGTTCCTGAGCACCTTGACACCTCTGATGACCAGCAACGAGATTTGTGTTGCCTTCTCAAAAAAAGTACAACTCCAAACTTGGCTGTGGATACCCCACGAAGCACCTGCCATGTGGAGACAAGTCAATGTCTTTGTTTACTATGCAGACTTTCAAGATGGACTTTTTATAATCATGGAGGTACAGTCCTTCCTTGAAAGGATACAAGCTGGAGGGAAAATCTGGATAACAACAGCGCTTCCAAATAAAATATTGTCATATGAGACTGAAGCCTTCCAGTATGCCCATGGTTCTTTGTCCTTTGTAATGAAGACCAAAAAAAGGACAAAATATGACTACTATAAGCCAGTGTATTCTCCCACTTGGTGGAAAGGATTCGATTGTTCATATTCAAAGCATGTATTGTCCGTGAGGGATTGGAAAAGATGCAGGGAGAGGGAGAGTCTGGAGATGCCGCCCCTGGAGGAGATTGAAAGAATCCTGTCACAAGATAGCTACATTAATTACTATAGTGTTCAAGCTGTGGCTCAGGCCTTAAAAATAGCATATACATCTGGATCCAAGCAGAGGTGGATGGTGGGTGGAGGAGACGTTGTTGAACTTCCAAGGCTACGACCATGGCAGGTACACCATTTTCTTTTTGAGAACTATAATTCATTGTCCCATGTCTAGAATCAACATGATAGCAATTCAATAATCTGCATTACACCGAGGAATGACTTAGGGAGCTGGGTATGTTTAGCCTGGAGAAGAGAAGGTTAAGGGGTGATATGATAGCCATGTTCAAATATATAAAAGGATGTCATATAGAGGAGGGAGAAAGATTGTTTTCTGCTGCTCCAGAGAAGCGGACACGGAGCAATGGATTCAAACTACTGTACAAGAAAGAAGATTCTGCCTAAACATTAGGAAGAACTTCCTGACAGTAAGAGCTGTTTGGCAGTGGAATTTGCTACCAAGGAGTGTGGTGGAGTCTCCTTCTTTGGAGGTCTTTAAGCAGAGGCTTGACAGCCATCTGTCAAGAATGCTTTAATGGTGTTTCCTGCTCGGCAGGGGGTTGGACTGGATGGCCCTTGTGGTCTCTTCCAACTCTATGATTCTATGATTCTATGAGTTGTATCATTGTTCTACCTAGAGAATCTTTCCCAGCACTACTCAAAGATGCCACTAGGGATTGAACCTAACATCTTCTGCATGCAGAGCAGATGCTCTCCCCACTGAACCCTTTCCTGCATCCAGAGTCATGCATAGCATTTTATTTATTGCTACAAATTTATAAGGCACTCTTTAACACGTGAGCATGACCCCAGGGCATTTTGCAGGAATACATAAAAATAATCACTAAATGTTGGCGTTTTCCCTGTCATATTAGCTTCATCCTTTCTTGAAAGAAGTGCAGCTCTCTTCAAATACTTCAGATGCTGAACAATACTTGGATGAGAATGGGGCAGTGGCCGTTGACTTCGATATTGTGAATTGGGTGCTGTTTCCCAATAACTCCTGTGCTAGAGTGAAAATTGGAAGCATAAAGAGACAGAAGTCCTCAAATCTGAAGTTCACCATTAAACCAGAAGCAATTGTGTGGCCCAAGCTGTTTAAGAAGGTAGGAGAAATTATGCTTTTCCCTACGGCATCTATTATCTGAAAAGGTATTCAGATCTAAAGTTCACCATCACCCTTTGTAAGTCTTCTTAATACTTTAGTATGTTTTTACTCCTTTGGAACCACTCAAAAGAATGCTTTGTATAATGAGATCATTTGGAATCTCAATCTTCTAATTTTGTTGAGGATTTTGTACATCTAGAAGTGGTGCGGTTCCTGTTTGCCACATAGACTATAGCTGGATCAGCTTTCTTCTTTGTTTCTGTTCAGGGAAGCTTATAATGTGTGACATTTTAATGTATTTTTAATCTTTGTTGGAAGCCACCCAGAGTGGCTGGGGAAACCCAGACAGATGGGCGGGGTACAAATAATAAAATTATTATTATTATTATTATTATTATTATTATTATTATTAACCCAAAAGCAATTGCATGGCCCTTCGGCTTTAACAAGGTAGGCAAAATTATTGTGTCATTTAATTAACCAAGACATTGTTGTTGCTTAGTCGTTTAGTCGTGTCCGACTCTTCGTGACCCCATGGACCATAGCACGCCAGGCACTCCTGTCTTGCACTGCCTCCCGCAGTTTGGTCAAACTCATGTTTGTAGCTTCGAGAACACTGTCCAACCATCTCGTCCCCTTCTCCTAGTGCCCTCCATCTTTCCCAACATCAGGGTCTTTTCCAAGGATTCTTCTCTTCTCATGAGGTGGCCAAAGTATTGGAGCCTCAGCTTCACGATCTGTCCTTCCAGGGAGCACTCAGGGCTGAGTTCCTTCAGAATGGATAGGTTTGATCTTCTTGCAGTCCATGGGACTCTCAAGAGTCTCCTCCAGCACCAAGACATAGTTTGTTGAATATTACAGTTGGGACTTGTTTTTTTGGTCGGTGACCGAAATAAATCAATTCATTCATTCGGGCTGCAATAGATTGTAATGGATTGCTTTAAAGTCATTCAGCACCAGATGAAAAGAAAAAAACTGCCCAACCGCCCTGCCCCGCACCATTCTGTATTTTCAGAACAAAGGCGGCAACCCTACCGGTGACATATCCCCCAAAGCTACCCTGAAGGGTCAATACAAGCCGTAGAACAGCTCACAGGAGCAGGAGAGTGGGGCTGAAGGCACAATCCAAACACTGAGATGTTGAACCTTTGGAAGTATATATCCCACTGTGCTCTTCTCAAAAGCTGTGACCTGATTTCAGAGACACAAATGCTCCTAGCACTTTCTCCTCGATGCTCCTTCTTCTCTTTATGCTTAGAATATGCCGTGTTCGAGATGCACAGAGAGCTGTCGCCCTGGATATGCCAAGAAGGTGCAGGAAGGGAACCCACCGTGCTGCTACGATTGTGCTCCCTGCTCAGAAGGGACCATCTCCACTCAGGAAGGTAGGAGAGGACGTCAGAGGAAAGGGCCTTTCCTGTGAGGATGAAGCAAAAGGTTGAGCCAGTCCAAACAAGACATTTGTAATTGGAGTCTAGCTTACAGCTCCCACCACCATCTTGCTGGGCATGGGGTAGCTTTTTTGTTATCACATCCTATGAATGGAATGGCCTTCCCAAGGAGGGCTAATCTGTTGCCAACAGCATGGTCCTTCTGGCACCAGGAGAAGAAGCCTTTATTTGCTCGCTCACTCCAGCATGTAGAATGAATCTGGATTTAATGATCCACTCTACAGCTTTTATTCCATGATTTTTTTTACTTCTACCAGTAGTATTGCAGATAGTACACATATTTGAATCTGATGTTGCTGGGCTATCTAAGTGGGTTGAGAGAAAGTGGAAAAGATAAGTCAGGGTGTATTGGTTTCACCAAACCTGTGGCCTTTTAAAATGGGGCATCTTCCAGACAGTGATTTCAGGGGAGATATTGTTCTGCTCTGGGGCCTGGTCAGTACTAGGGCCAATGAGAGGGCCCAGCTATTTCACTGTGGCCTCTATCAGTTTAAGGCAGTGTTTCCCAAACTTAGAACTACAACTCCCATCATTCCTAGCTAGTGGGATCAGTAGTCAGGGATGATGGGAATTGTGGCCCAAACTCTAAAGTGTCTTCAAACTCTGGCTTAGTCTTCAAACTATCTAGGAGCTGGAGGAAGAGGCACACCCATTTGCCCTCAGCCACAGAGCCCTTTGTCCTTGGTTTTCCTAATGGCTCATCACTTTTCTTTTGTTCTTCTAGAGAGCCAGTGTGGTGTAGTGGTTAAGAGCGGTAGACTCCTAATCTGGGGAACCGGGTTCACGTCTCCGCTCCTCCACATGCAGCTGCTGGGTGACCTTGGGCTAGTCACACTTCTTTGAAGTCATTCCAATGATCAAACTGACCCAGGTGTCTAGAACCTTTTCTTACTGGTGGGCCAGATCTTAATTTCCCCAGAACTTTAGCAGCTGGGTGCTGCTCACAACCTGTCAATCACCTGGTGCAATAAAAATGTCAGGTAATTCCCATGCTTTAAAGCCCCAATTGCATTTCAGAGTGCAGTGTAGGCTTTTTTTGAAAATTATTTGCAAGCAGCCCAGCACTGTTCCACTAACGCCTGATATTTGGGTGCCCAAAATGCAGCACAGTGGTGTTTACAAGGGGCTTTCTAACTGCCACACACTGCGGCTTGTACCTTTGGTTTTTGAGGACTGAAAGAACAGCAGTGGAAAGGAGAAGTGGCTTCCCCTTCTACAGCAATGCATGCTGCCACCCAGGAATAGAAACTGTGAGCTCCCAATAGTTCCTTTCAAGCCCTACCCTGATGTACATGAGGGCCACTTTCCAAAATTGGATTTGCAGGCCAAATGGAGAGTCCAAGTGGGCCACGTTCCACCCATGGGCTGGAGGTTGCTCTTCCCCGGTCTACTTTAACTGGAAGAGGCTCTGACACATCTCACAAAGTCTCTTTTCCTCTATGCAGATGCCAATAAATGCACCAAATGTCCAGAATATCAGCATCCAAACAAGGACCGAACTCGATGTGTCCCCAAAGTCCCAACCTTCCTCTCCTATGAAGAATCTTTGGGAAGACACCTGATTTCCTTTGCGCTCTTCTTTTCCTTAACTACAGCCATTGTGTTAGGAATCTTCCTTAAATACAAAGAAACTCCAATAGTCAAAGCCAACAACAGGGATCTCTCCTACATCCTCCTCATCTCCCTTCTGCTCTCCTTTTTGTCCTCTTTTCTCTTCATCGGCCAGCCAAGGAAAGCGACCTGCCTTCTCCGACAAATGGCCTTCAGCATCATATTCTCCGTTGCTGTTTCTTCTGTCTTGGCCAAAACCATCATGGTGGTGTTGGCTTTCCTGGCCTCAAAGCCAGGAAACAGCATGAGGAAATTGTTGGGGAAAAGTTTAGCCAACTCTACTGTCATTTCCTGTTCCAGTCTCCAAGTTGTCATCTGCACCCTATGGCTGGGACTGTCTCCCCCGTTCCCAGAATCCGACATGCACTCCCAACCTGGAGAGATCATCCTGCAATGCAACGAAGGGTCCGTGGCCATGTTTTATGGTTCCCTCAGCTACATGGGCTTCCTGGCTGCCATCTGCTTCACGGTGGCTTTCCTAGCCAGGAATCTGCCTGGAGCTTTCAATGAAGCCAAGCTGATCACCTTCAGCATGCTGGTCTTCTGCAGTGTTTGGGTGTCCTTTGTGCCCACCTACCAGAGCACCAAGGGGAAGTACATGGTAGCTGTGCAGGTCTTCTCCATCTTGGCCTCCAGTGCTGGGCTTCTGGGCTGTATCTTCATCCCAAAGTGCTACATTATCATACTCAGGCCTGATCTGAACACAAAGGAGCAGATGATGACCAAAAATTAAGCATGACATTTAATTATTAGTACTAGAGATATGGACAAATTCTGCACCAGAATATGGACCGGACCCCTAGAGGAGGAGGATTACACTGTAGGTGTGAAGCTGAATGAGCAGCCCCAATAATGTTCTGTTTTAATATGCCACTCCATCCCAAAATAAGCTTTGAGCTACTCCAAGTAATATATTTTATAACCAACAGACTTGTCTCCTTTTAGATTCATATTTCTTTCCATTCAAATCCATTGTTTTAACTGAACCTTCTTCCATTCATTTTCACCCCAGGTATCCCCCCCCCTCTCTCTCTCTCACAAACACAGAGAGAGAGAGAGACAGAGAGAGCGCCACATGAGGGGGTAAACCTTCAAATCTGTCTTAGAAAACAAACAGAATTGTTTAGGATTTAAGATTTAAGATTTTAACCGCCCTAGTTAAAAATGAGAAACTAGACTACCTGACCTAGCTTGCAAGAATAAGTGATCTTGTACAAAGCTGAAGTAAGGGATGAGCAGTTTTATTTAGAAATGCTAATACATGTTGCTTGTACTTTTTCATTTTCAGTGGTCCTTGTGTGTAAAATTATGCATAAATATTTGCTGCATTCTGCAGGTCACCAGAGTCTCCATGACGCCCATAATGTTTGGAGAGTCTTCATGTGCTTAAATAAAAAGAGATTTCAAGGTGAATCTGAGTGTGGTAGTTGATTTCCACAACAAAACTAAAAACCAGGCCATGCCAAATCATGTACGTGAACCTCTTGCGCTAGAGAGCTCACCATCGTGTTTCCCCCAAAGCTTCGCCTTGGCACATGACAGAGTTACTTCCACATCATACACTGAGAGTGCTCTTATACCAACACTCTTGTCTCCCCCCAAAAATTAATATTAATAATAATGAGAACTGTAGTTTTTTAAAGATCCTGAAAGTTGTTAGGTGACCCCTCAGAGATATTTGTGTTAGAAAACACCCTGGGGTGCCCCTGCAAGGCCCCGAAACTCCGAGCGTCCTCCAGTGAGCATAACATTGGAGAGGCATTCCCCCTTCTCTCCAGTGTGCCCCAGCGACATAAATCAACTGATTTAGGAACACTAACCTTCTTCCTTAACACAGCAAGAAAGGTGAGACATAGTAGATCTAAACTACTATTTATTTACATACTGTATACAGAGTACAGCATGATGCCGACCGTTCTCTTTCAGCTCCGAGAGAAGCAACAGAAGTGAAAGTACATTCCAAAAGTGCACATAAAGCGGAAGAGATAAGGTGGTCTTCCTGTTCTCACACTCTACTCAGACAGTCATGTGAATTATACTACGGTAATCACAAAATGCAGCCTCGGTGGACTGATTTACTAACAATTTGATCTGGTGATGCTGTTCTTCAATGCCAGTCCAGTCCAAAGTAAGACCACACCCACCCACAACGTAATCCTAGGTGCAGGGGCTGACCTGGGCTGTACTGCTGAAACCTGGATGTGTTAGCTGGGTGGACAGGACAATATTCAGATCAACTGGATAGTCAGTACAGGCCTGCCAGTGGGGTCAAAGGGCTGTGTGTTGTTGCTATTGTCCATAAAAACATCACCTGCTTTAACAAAAAAACTTGGAGTGGGTTAAGAGGGTTTGTTGGGCTGAGGAACAGACAGGAATGCCGATGGTCTAGCAACCACCCAGACCAAGGCAACTCTATAGTATATAACAGCTCTGCTGAGAGAACGGCACTACTTGCTCTTTTGTTAGTGGTCTGATATTCAATGTGTTACTAAAGCCTTTAAGAGCTTTGGGCCAGTTTATGTGAGGGATTGCCTTACCCATCCTTTATTCTCTCATCTGCTTCAAACTGCGGAACTGGCAATGTTATAAGTGCTACAGCATACTCATTCTGCACTTGTAAGTTGTTGATCCGTAAGCTGGCAACACATGTACTTTGGAACTCCTTGCCTTTTGACACTTCAACTGAATTCTTTTCAGCACCTGACAAAACCATTTTGGTTTAATGAAGCCTATTGGGAGGTTTAGAAATTTGCGTGTACTTTAATCTACGTTTAGCATAACTGTTGAACTATACTTCGAATCTTCAAAATAGATGTTTGCAGCTTTGTCTTTCATTGAGTTTTAATATTTTAGTTGGTTTTTGTAAGCAACTCAGAGGGTCTATCTATAATAAAGTGCTATATTAATTTTGTTTAAAGTAAAAGGAGAGATTTAGACAAATTCATGGAAGCAGATATGGCTGTCGTCAGCTACTAGTCCTTATGGATATGTTCTCCCTCCACGGTTGGAGGTAGGATGCCTCTGAATACCGGATTGGAGAATCACATGTATAGAAAGGGCTACTGTCCTCACCTCCTGTTGTGCATTAAAGTAATAGCACAGCCAAGTATGTATTGTAATATAGAGTTTATTGTACAGTATTGTATTACAGAGTTTATTTGAATGTACAAGTTCCAGCGGGAACGTCTATCATTTGCTGGTTCAGAGTGCAGGATTTGGATCCGCTGCCGGATTGGTTTCCGTTGGAGGGAATCCTTGCCTTTGGTTCCCGCCAAAATGTATCTTTCCCCTGCTAGTTCTCTGTCACTATACAAGCCCCAGTTTTCCCCATTCCCTGTGTTCTGGCTCTTACCTGTTCTTTGAAGTAAAGAGATGTTGTACCAGACCCTCGCCTCCAGTTTCTTATTTGCACTGAGCTGAAATCACTGAAGACCCACTACACAACACCTCCTTCTTGTGAGCTTCCCATTAAGCCACCTGGTTGCCCATTATGGAAAGAAAATGCTGGGCTGTATGAGCCTTTGGCCTGATCACCTTTCTCCCTCCACAAACCATGTCAGTACCATATCTACGCGAATCTAATATGCCATCAAATCTAATGCGCACCTCAATTTTCAAAACCTTGAAACAAAAAAAGTATTTGTTGGCAAATGTAGATGCGCCATCAAATCTAATGTGCACCCTAATTTCATGGTGTCATTTGTCCAAAAAAAGTGTGCATTACATTTGAGTAAATACAGAATCTTGAGTAAACATATTTTTCTCATTGTTCTTCCTTTTACAGTTATCAGAGCCACAATCCCCAGAGTCCACCCTTCAAATATTGCCTTTGGTAACTGTGAGGGACAGGGGATATCGCGAAGTCCCTCCCCTCCTGAGTTCAAGCCCAGCCCCGAGCACAGGGGAAAGCAGAGGAAGCTCCGATTCCAGCGGGGAAGCAGGAAGTCGGGTCCGAGGCTCAGGCAAGGTAGCGGAGCCAGGGTCCCAGGTGGAACAGGAAGGGGCCAAGAAGGAGGGGAGACCCATCCCCCCAACTCCAGAATTACGCAGGAAGAGGAGGGGAAAGAGGATGGGTCTTCCAAAGCTTTTGTGTTGGGGAAAGACGCGCCAAAAGTCATTCGGAGGTTCTGAAAGCGACTGACAACATCACTCTGTGTAAATAGCAATGAATTCCTCACTGTAAATACGCAGCACCAATAAAAGAATAAAATGCAGAGCTGCGTAGCGTCGTTACTCTGAAGTAGCCTGATCCAGCCACTGTGACAGCAACCTCCGAATCTTTTTTTGGGCTACTTTGGAGTTGCCGGGATGAGTGCATCAGAGGCGGAGAAATGGCGGCAGATCGCGGAGAAAGCCCAACAGGACCTGCAGCAGCTGACGTTGGAGGCACAGGGGGAATTAAGGGCAGCTAAAGAAGAAACCAAGAAACTCCAGGACGACCGGGTACAACTTGCGGAACAGGTGAGAGCGCTCCAGGAAAGAGAGCAGCAATTAAGGGCGGTGGCGGTAGACCTCCAAAACAAACTGGATGCAGAGAAAAACAAGGCGGGAGGGGCACCCCCAGTCCAAGTGCTGCCAGGAAGGAGAGCCGGGACCCTAGTAAGCAAGTTCAATGGAGACCCGAGGGAATATCATGGCTTTGAGACTGAGATTGTGTATGCTCTTGAGCTGCACCATGATGACTTCCCTGACGATGAGCACAGGGTCGCGTTTATTGTGGAGCACCTGACCGGGGCAGCCAGGGAGTGGCTAAGACCGTTAATCGCAACAAAGAATCCTTGCATGAAAAATGTCAAACTCTTTCTAGAAGGTTTGAAAACGATGTATTCGTCAGATAGTCATATGGACCAGACTAAGGAGGAACTGCATAATTTGCGCCAAGGAAATATGACAGTCCGCGCATATTGGGCGAAATTCACCATGCTGGTGCACAGACTGGGGTGGGAACTGGAATCAGCTCCAATGCAAGCAGCGTTCTACTTGGGTTTGAGTGAGGAGGTGAAGGATGAGCTCTCGAGAGGTCCAAAGCCCAGTAGTATGGATCAGCTGAGCAAAGCGGCTCTGGCGGTGGGGGTGAGACAGGAATCCCGGTGGAACGACAAGCAAGCAACGCGCGCAAAGCGGGCTTGGTTCCCACGGTCGCAGGAGAAGCCACTCCCCCAACAGCCCTTCCAAGCCACGCCTGGAGCCAGCCAGGACCAGGAACCCATGCAGATTGATAGCGCGCGCGCGCGGGCTTTTCAAACCCCAGCGGCGCCAAGACGCAAGGAGGGAAGGGGAGGGAACTGCTTTCTCTGCAACTCCCCCCAGCATCTCGTCAGAGACTGCCCACATCGCAGGGAGTGGCAAGGAAAGGCGGGAACGGTGGTGCCTTCCCCCACTGACGCAGCACCACAGCAGGGAAACGGGAAAGCCTGGCTGCAGGAGACAAGGGGCGGCAGCCAGGCACAGTCAGCAGAGAACAGCCCCAGCCCACCCACCCGCACAGAGAGGAGCAGAGCCAGCCCACCCCTCCCAGAGCAGGAGTGGTTCTAGAAGTCACGCTAACGCTCCCAAATGGCTATCCCCTGACCGTCCTTGCCTTAATTGACAGTGGTGCCTCAGCGAACTTCTTCTCGAGGGACTTTGCAGAAGCGCACCAGATCCAGCTTCTGCAGCTGGATTTTCCTCTGCACGTGGCAACCATTGACGGCCGAGAGCTGCTGGGAGGGGCCATCACTCATCAAACCCCCCCCCCATGAGGATGACAGTGGGAAGGCACTCAGAGACACTGGCTTTCAACGTCACGACCATCTCAGACCCCCCCATCGTCTTGGGCATGAGCTGGCTGGCGCGCCACGACCCCTCCATAAGTTGGCACCAGAGATGCATCACGTTTGGGTCGGACTTTTGTCTGGAGCATTGCATGCAGCACCAACCAGGGGAGGGGCCTCCGATAGCCACGGTGGCCACCATGCACGTCAAAGGGGGTGAGGCGATACCCAAGCCGTACTGGGACCTGCAGGAGGTCTTCAGCGAAGCGGAGTCCGACCACCTACCCCCACACAGGCCTTTTGACTGCCAGATCAACCTGGTGCCAGGGGCAACGATACCCCCAGCCAAGCTGTACGCCATGTCAGATCAGGAACTGGAGGATCTGCGCGCTTTCATCGACAAAAACCTCAAGCGGGGGTTCATCAGAGAAAGCAAGGCAGCTGGGGGCAGCCCGGTCTTCTGGGTGGACAAGAAAGACACGCAACAGCGCCGTCTTGTGGTGGATTTTAGACGGCTGAATTCGGTGACAGAGCCAGTGGCTTTCCCCATGCCCAGAGTGGACGATCTCCTGACAGCGGCACGCAGGGGCAAGATTTTCACCAAGCTAGACCTGAGGGGGGCGTACAACTTGATCAGGATCCGGGAAGGCGATGAATGGAAAACCACGATGTTCACGCCTCTGGGCTCTTTTGAATATCTGGTGATGCCCTTCGGGTTGCAAGGGGGCTCAGCATGCTTCCAGGCCTTCATGCACCACGTCCTGGGGTCCCTACTCTTCAGGAAATGCCTGGTATTCCTGGATGACATCCTTATCTACTCCGAGGACCCTGTGCAGCATGTGAAGGATGTCAGGGAGGTGTTGCAACGCCTGAAGGACAACCACCTGTATGTGAAGCTGGAGAAGTGCAAGTTTCACACCAAAGAGGTGGACTTCCTGGGCTACAAGCTGTCAGACAAGGGGCTGGCGATGGACAAGGACAAGGTGCAGGCCATCCTGGACTGGCACAGCCCCAGGACGCGCAAAGACGCCCAACGCCTACTGGGCTTCGCCAACTTCTACAGGAAGTTCATCAAGAACTTCTCCCGGGTTACGGCTCCCATCACGGACTGCCTGAGAGGCAAGCAGAAGTTCAGGTGGACACCAGAGGCGCAGGCAGCGTTCGAAAGCCTCAAGAGGGTGTTCGCCTCAGACCAGAACCTGTTCCACGTGGTGCAGGATGCGCCCCTACGCATTGAGACAGATGCTTCGGAAAAAGCTGTGGGCGCAATTTTGCTGCAACTGGACGCCAACAGGGAGTGGAGACCCTGTGCCTTCTTCTCCAGGAAGCTGACCCAGCCAGAGAGAAACTACACAGTGTTTGACAGGGAACTTCTTGCGATCCACGCTGCGTTCCGGCACTGGAGACACTTCCTGGTGGGCGCCAAGCACCCCATCCAGGTGTGCACGGACCACAAGAACCTGGAGTTCTGGAGAACGGCCAGGGTGCTCAACCAGCGGCAGATACGGTGGGCAGAGTTCTTCTCGAACTTTAACTTCTCCATCCACTACATCCCGGGGGAGCAGAATGTCAGGGCGGATGCCCTCTCCCGCAAGCCAGAGTACATGGAGGAGGAGGCGCCACCAGCACCCAGGCACATTTTCCCCCCGTCGGCATGGTCCTGCGGAGCAGCAGTGGTGAGCGAGGCAGAACTCACAGCACTGACGGCAGCGGATGAATTTGCCAACCGCATCTTCAGAGAACTGAGAGGGGGGAGGGAGCAGGCAAAGGACTTTGCAGAACGCAGGGGGCTGCTTTTCTACAAGGGTGCACTGTACCTGCCCACCACCCAGCTTAGACGTACGGTCCTCAAGCAGATGCACGACAACCCAACGGCGGGTCATTTTGGAAGGGACAAAACCGCTCACCTAGTCATGAGACACTTCTGGTGGCCAGGGGTGAGGGAAGATGTTCGAGACTATGTACGGGGCTGTGACACCTGCCAGAGGGCAAAGGTGGTCAGAGCAGCGCCAGCAGGATTGCTGGAGCCCTTAGCCACACCACACAGGCCGTGGGAAGTGGTGTCCATGGACTTCATCACAGATCTGCCTTCTTCCAGGGGCAAGACCGCAGTGTTGGTGGTGGTGGACCTTCTGTCCAAAATGTGCCACTTTATACCGTGTGCCAGGGCGGTCTCTGCAGAAGAGACAGCCAAACTGTTTGTTGATCACGTATTCAGACTGCATGGATTACCTTTAAGGGTTATTTCGGATCGTGGCCGCCAATTTGTTTCCAGGTTCTGGCGGCGGCTCATGAACCTCCTGCAGGTGGAGGTCAGCTTGTCGACAGCTAGACACCCGCAGACCAATGGACAGGCGGAGAGGGTCAACGCCATTCTGCAGCAGTACCTGAGATGCTACGTCAGCCAGCGGCAAACGGACTGGGTGGATCGCCTGCCGCTGGCAGAATTTGCCTACAACAATGCAGTGCACGTCTCCACAGGGGTGTCGCCCTTTAAGGCCAATTACGGGCGCGACCTCAGATCTTTCCCAGAGAGGGAGGGGGAGGAGGAGGAGGAGGGCCCACAGGCTGAGGATTGGGCAGAGGAACTGGAGACGGTGCACCAGCAGCTCAGAGAACACTTGGAGAGGGCCAAGGAAGCGTACAAAAAGGGGGCAGATCGCCACAGGCGACAAGGGGAGGTCATCAGGGTGGGGGACAAGGTTTGGTTGTCCTCGGAGGGCCTTCCCACCAGAGGGAGGTGCAAAAAGCTGGCACCCAGACGGCTGGGCCCCTTCACGGTCACGCAACAGGTCAACCCGGTGGCATACAGGCTGGCACTGCCAGAGGATATGAGGGTGCATCCAGTGTTTCATAGATCGCTGCTGTCGCCGTACAGGGAAAGCAGCAGGCTCCGAGACAGCGAACAAACCCCCGAGGGAGGGGGGGAGAGGGGAGGCAGGGAGCAACTCAATGAGGCCACGGCCATCCTTGATTCACGGAGAGGGGTGGGGGGCCTGGAGTACCTCATGGCATGGGAGGATGCTCCACCGTCCCAGAATGAATGGGTCCCAGCCACTCAGATACAGGAGGAATTCTTGGTGGAAGAATTTCACGCCCTCTATCCCCACAGACCCAAGCCCTGGCACATGGAAAGGGAGGGGGAGGAGGAGGAGGCAAGGGAGAGCAGCTCACCATGGCGCTGGGAAGCGGAGTTTGAGGATTCGGGAGACGAGATATGGGTGTCACCGAGATCCACACAGTCAGAGGCAGAAGCAGATTGGCAGCACATTTTTACCCCCACCAGCTCGGACGCCACGGAATTTTTGGGATTCCAGTCCTCCCAGGCGGAAGGGGGGGGCTCGCAGGACTGGGGGGAGGTGTTCACACCAACGGGCTCGGAAAGCACTGAGTTCTTAGGCTTCCAGTCGTCACCGACACCTGGGGGGGACCTGGGGAGGGGAGAAGGGGAGCTTGGAAGGGGGGTGGATGTGAGGGACAGGGGATATCGCGAAGTCCCTCCCCTCCTGAGTTCAAGCCCAGCCCCGAGCACAGGGGAAAGCAGAGGAAGCTCCGATTCCAGCGGGGAAGCAGGAAGTCGGGTCCGAGGCTCAGGCAAGGTAGCGGAGCCAGGGTCCCAGGTGGAACAGGAAGGGGCCAAGAAGGAGGGGAGACCCATCCCCCCAACTCCAGAATTACGCAGGAAGAGGAGGGGAAAGAGGATGGGTCTTCCAAAGCTTTTGTGTTGGGGAAAGACGCGCCAAAAGTCATTCGGAGGTTCTGAAAGCGACTGACAACATCACTCTGTGTAAATAGCAATGAATTCCTCACTGTAAATACGCAGCACCAATAAAAGAATAAAATGCAGAGCTGCGTAGCGTCGTTACTCTGAAGTAGCCTGATCCAGCCACTGTGACAGTAACAATTATGTAAACATCACAATCAAGGGCAGCAGGAGGTGATTTACTCCACAGTGCCTGAAAGGTTTCATGTATAAAATATCTCGTGTGCTACAGAGTTCTTGGGGCCAAGATATAGAGCAGGTGAAGGAGAAAGATAGGTCTCTGTGAAGGTTAATCAGAAAACAGGAATCTGTGTTCTAGGTTGTGGAGTCTCCTTTCCTGGAGGTTTTTAAGCAGCGTTTGGATGGCCATCTGTCATGGATGCTTTAGTTGAGATTCCTGCATTGCAGGGGGTGGGACTAGGTGACCCTTGGGGTCCCTTCCAACTCTACAGAACTCTATGGTTCTATTCCTACCCTACCTAGAGAAGTTTGCAGGGATTGAAACTGACACCTTCTGAGTGCAAAATAGATGTTCTACCTCTGAGCTATGGTCCGTTCCCTTTGGCCTGAAGCCACAGCTGGACACCCCCCCCTGCATTTGTCACATCACTGCAACCTCTGTCATTCAGGTGTTTGGGGTTTCTTCCGATCAGCTGGCTATGGATTTGGGAGGACCAGTCAGGAGGGAAGTGTAGAAGAGAGTCCAAGGATGATAACACTGGACCTGTGGCTGCCTCTTGCAATCTCTGGGATGCAGCAGAAGGCAAAATGCCCGCTGAATCTCATCAGGGATAAAAAAATCTTGCTGTGAATTATTACCGGCCAGGAGACCACCTCATTACTGGAGTCGTATCTTCAGGATTAATTGGAGGTCAATATCCCTTCTCCTTTTCCAGCACCCCCTTAAGCAGGCTTGAGTCGTAAGTAATGCTGTATTGATGTATTTCTGCTTCCTACCTACCCTCCAATTCTCCTGTTATACCAGGGTCATTTCTGGCACCCCTGATAGATCACTATCCCTTGTTTGTTGGCTTGTTTCCCTTTAATTCTGAGCACCATGACCAATGAGGAGGTGTGTATACTTGAAAAATCTGGATAGGAGTATAATTTTAAACAAAAACAACAAGTACCTTCTTTGCTTTCTAAACTCTGCTATGAAACTTATGGAAGCTGGGATTGGCATTTCTTGGGCTCTGAACATTAATGGAACATTGCTTCTTAGTTTTCTCTTTTAAATCTCTTGGTTTTTTTCTATTTTAAATCAGAACCAGTGAGGGTGGTGTATGTCCTGTGTGAGTGCCTGGAGGCGGTTGGAGGAAGGATGGCGGCTAACAGATTGAGGTTGAATCCTGACAAGACTGAAGTACTGGTTTTTGGGGGGGACAGGGGGAGGGCGGGTGTGGGTGACTCCCTGGTCCTGAATGGGATAACTGTGCCCCTGAGGGACCAGGTGCACAGCCTGTGAGTCATTTTAGACTAACAGTTGGCCATGGAGGCGCAGGTTAATTCTGCGTCCAGGGCAGCTGTCTACCAGCTCCATCTGGTACGCAGGCTGAGACCCTACCTGCCCGCAGACTGTCTCACCAGACTGCTCTGGTTATCTCCCACTTGAACTACTGCAATGTGCTGTATGTGGGGGCTACCTTTGAAAGTGACCCGGAAACTGAAATTAATCCAGAATGCGGCAGCCAGACTGGTGACTGGGAGCGGCCGCCAGGACCACATAACACCGGTCCTGAGCGATCTACCTTGGCTCCCAGTACGTTTCCGAGCACAATTCAAAGTATTGGTGCTGACCTTTAAAGCCCTAAACGGCCTCGATCCAGTATACCTGAAGGAGCGTCTCCACCCCCATTGCTCAGCCCGGACACTGAGATCCAGCGCCGAGGGACTTCTGGCGGTTCCCTCACTGCGAGAAGCAAACCTACAGGGAACCAGGCAGAGGGCCTTCTTGGTAGTGGCACCTGCCCTGTGGAACGCCCTCCCATCAGAAGTCAGAGATAAACAACTACCTGACATTTAGAAAATACCTAAAGGCAGCCCTGTTTAGGGAAGTTTTTAGTCTGTGCTATTTTAATGTATTTTTATGTGTGTTGGAAGCTGCCCAGAGTGGCGGGGGAGACCCGGCAAGATGGGCGGGGTACAAATAATAAATTATTATTATTGGTCTTTTCATTTGGTGAAAAGCATTGTTTCAATGTGTTTTACAATGTTATTTAAGTAATAAATTCATTGACAGTGCCCTAAACTTAACTTTTAATAATAATAACTAGATGATGATGATGACAATGATGATGTATCAAATACTGTGGGGTGTGTTTGAGCTGTGGTTTTTCTGTAGTGAGTAAAGTAAAATTCATTTTCTCAGTGTGTATCATGGATCCTTGGGAAAGGTTGAATGCCCAGTCTACCGGTATGTTCCTTGGCATGAAAAGTGAAGAGTTTTCCCACTTTCAATCTAAAATAATCTCCTGGAAGTTTATTCACAGAATTACCGTAGTGTCCCAGGATTGATTCACTGCCCTTGTTGGGAGATAGAGGAGAGGCTGCTTCTCTCATGGAAAAAAGCAAATGATAAGGCAACTCTCCTTCCACAATGAAAGGCAGGCTCCTCCTTTATAACTGGGTGCAACAACAGTTGGAGAGAATTGCACGACTCCTTTCCCCCCAGGTACAATGTAATCTACGCAAACTGCATATGTCTACTATGCTCAGGCAGGTGCAAAGCAGCCTGTGGGTGCAATTTGACTTCATGGACTTTTTCTCAGGTGCTCAACATAGCTACAATATCCTCACTTGGATATTGTGAGGATATGCTCTTCCCGGAGCCCCACTACAGACATGTAAATCATTATTTGGTGACCAATTTTTGTGAGATATATAATGCCTGGAGTGGTCCTATGATAAACTGACAGCTATCAACCATTGGATCTGGTGGAGCAGCCAAGGAGGTCTATGGAAAAGGGCTGATTAAGGTTATGGCAACCTTGAGATTAGGAGACTCATGCTGTGCTATCTGAGCTATCCCAAAGCAATGCGACTTTCATTTTCACTGAATTGAGGGTGACAATGTGACACATTTTTTTGCAGTTGGGTGACTGGGAGAGATTGGTACATCCTTTCCTTCCCACTTGCCGTTCAGGAGATAAATCATAACCCCCAGCTCTTAACCAACATCACTCTTGGCTACAGCATCCATGATACCTTTTTTGATGGAAGAACAACTTCTGATGGCTTGACCAACCTCCTTGTGGGTGGGGAAATCAACATTCCAAACTATAGCTGTGGAAGATGGAAAAATCTGCTGGCTATCCTTGAAGGGGGGAAATCCGACATCTCCATGCACATTGCAAACATCCGTTTGTTTCTCAAGCACCTTCCTCAGACTGCAGTGTGCATCCCAACAGGTATTAGGTGATGAACAGATCCAGCAGGGTCCCTGTCAGGGATCCTGCTTCCCTTAGCCTCACTTGTTTCCACAAACAAGAACACATGCCTATCTTTCTGTAATTTCTTCACTGCCACCAATTGCCCCAGAATAGTTCAAAATCTCCTAGTAGTGTTTTTATTAGGCTTGGGCATGAGATGGGCTCCACCACCAGCCCTTCCTTCAAGTTTGTGTCCTGCTCTTTGGGGAGCACATCACCTCCAAGACTAAGATGAGTACTTAAGGTAAAGTAAAGGGGGCCCTGACCATCAGGTCCAGTCGTGTCCGACTCTGGGGTTGCGGCGCTCATCTCGCTCTATAGGCCGAGGGAACTGGCGTTTGTCCGCAGACAGTTTCCGGGTCATGTGGCCAGCACGACAAAGCTGCTTCTGGCGAACCAGAGCAGCACACGGAAATGCCGATTTACCTTCCCGCCGGAGCGGTCCCTATTTATCTACTTGCACTTTGATGTGCTTTCGAACTGCTAGGTGGGCAGGAGCTGGGACCGAACAATGGGAGCTCACCCCGTTGCAGGCATTTGAACCGCCAACCTTCTGATCAGCAAGCCCTAGACTTTGTGGTTTAACCCACAGCGCCACCTGAAGATGAGTAATTATTTCACTTAATTCTGCTGCAAGGAGGGGGACTATTGAATCCATTCACCACAAAAACAACCAAAGAAAAAACAAATCACATCAAATACAAAAAAAAATGTTATATATAAAATAAAGTTCTTCCATACGTTGAGACTTCCGTCATCCTCAGTATGGGTCGTTGGTAGCTATAATCTTTGTAGCATCCAACATTGCAGAAGTTAATCAAAACATGTCAGTTTTCATATGTGAACAATGTTCTTTTAAATATAATCTGTATATATCCCATTATTTATTAAACTTTTGGTTTGTCTGGTTCCTGATTTTTTCCTGTAATAATAATAATAATAATAATAATAATAATAATAATAATAATATTTTGTGGCATCTTTGCCAATTCGACATAATCAAATAATTTCGCCTGCCACTCCATTTTAGTTGGTATTTTGTCTCCCTTCCAACATTCTCTGGTCTCCCAGCAGCCTATGGTCAGGAATAATGGGAGGTGAAGTTGAGTGATATCTTGAGGGAGCCTGGTTGGGCAAGTTTGTATTGGAGAGCTTTGATTAATGTTTGGCAGATCCCTGAAATGTTTGTATGACTTGAACTGTGTTCATTTTATGGATTAAATGTGTTTGTATGTGCGTGCATGTTGATTTTGTATGTGCATGTTGATTTTCTCCTTCCTTCCTCTGAGATGTTGAATAGGTTTGCCTGTTAAGCATTCAAGTTATTGATTGTTGAAAATCTGGGGGCTGTAAGTGGCATGGTCCCAATGTTTTTAATTATAAACAATTTAAACACCTAATAAATACATCATTTGTTTAGCCTATCTGCAGCCCCCCCGGATCTCCAAGCATCCTCCGGTGAGCATAGCTCTGCAAAAGGCACCCCCTTCTTCTTCAGGGCGCTCCAGCGACATAAACCAACTTGATTTATGCACACTAGCCTTCTGGCTTAACACAGCAAAAGAAAGAGGCATTGTAGTTCTAAACTACTATTTATTTCATAGAATCATAGAATCATAGAGTTGGAAGAGGCCACAAGGGCCATCCAGTCCAACCCCCTGCCAGCAGGAAACACCATCAAAGCATTCTTGACATATGCCTGTCAAGCCTCTGCTTAAAGACCTCCAAAGAAGGAGACTCCACCACACTCCTTGGTAGCAAATTCCACTGCCAAACAGCTCTTACTGTCAGGAAGTTCTTCCTAATGTTTAGGTGGAATCTTCTTTCTTGAAGTTTGAATCCATTGCTCCGTGTCCGCTTCTCTGGAGCAGCAGAAAACAATCTTTCTCCCTCCTCCATATGACATCCTTTCATATATTGGAACATGGCTATCATATCACCCCTTAACTTTCTCTTCTCCAGGCTAAACATACCCAGCTCCCTAAGCCGTTCCTCATAAGGCATAGTTACATATTATTTACATAATATTTAAAGAGAAATGCATAATGGCATCCGTTCTCATCAGCTCCGAGAACAAAACAGAAGGACGTAAAAGTGAAAGTACAGTTTCACAGTCTCACACCGGAAGAGAGATAAGACAGTCTTCCGTTCTCACGCTCCACTCAGACAGGCGTGTGAAATATACCAATCATAAAATCAGCATTGGGGAGCATGAAATCCTAACAGCCTTTGTTCTTTCTCTATACATGCACTATGTTGTTTTATGATGTGGCAACCCTTCACTCAAGAAAGAAAAATAATTCCTAATGAAATAGAATTATTAATGGATGGTAATTAGTAATGGAGAGCTGGAAGTCAGCCCGGAATGGCAAAATGCCAGTGAAAGATGGTGGAGTCGATTGCGCAGCAAGAATTAAGTTCTCGGATTGGGGGGGGGGTAAGGCTCTGGGATTACTGCAAAGTGTGGAAAAGCTATTCTGTCTGGACACACACACACACACAGATATATATATATATATATATATATATATATATATATATATATATATATTCACTCTCTAGCTGCAGAACATTTAGTTTTTGTCTCTGTCGGAGACACCCATCTGGTCTTTCAAGGTTGTTCAGATAATTAAGAATATTGAAATAAAGAACTAGGCTAGAGGTCTTCCTAGGAGCATGTCCAGTTTCAAAGGTGGAGGGAGGCTTTCCACCCTCAGGGCCCAGAAGTGGCTCCTGCCTTGGGGCAGCTGGTGGATTTGAAGAAAGTTGACCCTTAACACTCTCGGTTTGGGACCAGCCTGAACCTCCTTCCACATTATACTCAAACATATTGTTTCTCCCCTGTGTCATTTTGGGGACAGCATTCTACACATACTTGAACCACTGTGCCACCCCCCCCCAGAACATTGCTTTGAGATGCTCTGGTACAGCTGCTTCTTCCCTGTGCCCCCTTCCCTCCTCATGCAAGACGTGCAGCTGGGAACAGAGCCTTTCCTGTTTATGCCACTAAACACCCCTTTTATTTCTCCTGCCACCAAACATATCTATACACAATATATCTATAAATCAAAAGAATAGATGAGGGTTTCAAGATTACCTTCGGCCTATAAGTAGGTACTTTCAGTCTTTCTGTGTCTTCATGGTTCCATTATTGCAATTATAACAGTGGGAGTTATGCTGCTGTTCCTATAATATTAATCTAACTCTGCTTCCAAATAAATCTCAGCTCCACTTTGTGCAACTCTCCATTCCCAGATACAAACATTTCCAACTCGCTCCACCAAACACCAAAACCAGCTCACTCTGAGTCCATCCTCATTCAGAAGCAACACTCCAGACTCACACACTCCCCCTCCCTATCTAACAATACATTAAATATTATATTATGCTTACTATTGTGAAATGTTACCTTCATTACTTTAAATACATGTCTAGACAATGTTACATACAAACAACAGAAGCTCACATACGCTGCATGCATTTAAGATTGATTTCCTGGGTTAAACTTGCTTGCTTGAAAAACCTCAGGGGCTTGAAAGAAGAATTTTAATGGACTATTGGATAAGATCTGGATTTTGTTAAATAAGAAAGCAGAGACAATCAGAGAAGGAGACTTTCTGAGTCTGAAGCATGGGAAGTCAATTTTAAATTTGTATAATTTGGCAAGAGATTTGGATTAATTGTTCAGTTGATATTTGTATAACTTGTATAGTTTGGAAATGGATTAGATATTTAAATTGGAAAATCTAATAAAATGTTTATTTAAAAAAAGATTGATTTTCTGTTATTGATGTGAGAGAAATTGTCAACTTGGGGAAAAACAGGTTCTACACTCTAAAAAGCGTTCCATAATAACCAAAGCAGAATCCACACTCCTCCTATTTAAACAATTTCTCTTCTTTGAGTTAATTGATGGCTTGCAGAGTTTCTACTCTGACAGCTCTTTCCCCTCAGAGTCTTTTGATGGTTTGTATGACTTCTACTTCAACAGAACCTCTGTCCACTTCCCTAGGACTTATATGATTTCTCCCCTGTATGAGTCCGTTGGTGTTTTCTAAGGTTTCCACTCTGACTGAAGCTCTTTCCACACTCCATGCATTTAAATGGTTTCTCCCCAGTGTGAGTCCGTTGGTGTATTCTAAGATTTCCACTGTGACTGAAGCTCATTCCACACTCCATGCATTTAAATGGTTTCTCTCCTGTGTGTGTTCGATTATGTAAATTCAGTTTCTCACTCCTACTGAAGCACTTTCCACACTCTATGCATTTAAATGGTTTCTCTCCTGTGTGAGTTTTTGTATGTCTTCTAAATCTTCCACTATCGGTGAAGCTCTTTCCACACTCCATACATTTAAAGGGTTTCTCCCCCGTGTGACTCAGTTGATGAATTCTAAGCTGTCCACTCTGACTGAAGCTCATTCCACACTCCATGCATTGAAATGGTTTCTCCCCCGTGTGACTCCGTTGATGAATTCTAAGCTGTCCACTCTGACTGAAGCTCATTCCACACTCCATGCATTGAAATGGTTTCTCCCCCGTGTGAGTCCGTTGGTGTTTTCTAAAGTTTCCACTCAGACTGAAACGCTTTCCACACTCCATGCATTTAAACGGTTTTTCTCCCGTATGACTCCGTTGATGTTTTCTAAGTTCTCCATTGTTAGTGAAGCACTTTCCACATTCCATGCATTTAAATGGTTTCTCCCCTGTGTGACTCCGTTGATGAATTCTAAGGTTTCCACTCTGACTGAAGCTCTTTCCACACTCGATGCACTGAAATGGTTTCTCCCCCATGTGACTCCGTTGATGAATTCTAAGGTGTCCACTCCGACTGAAGCTCTTTCCACACTCCATGCATTCAAAAGGTTTCTCTCCTGTGTGAATCCCTTGATGGATTCTAAAGTATCCACTCCGACTGAAGCTCTCTCCACACTCCATGCATTTAAATGGTTTCTCCCCCATGTGACTCCGTTGATGTCTTCTAAGGTGTCCACTCTGACTGAAGCTCTTTCCACACTCCATGCATTTAAATGGTTTCTCCCCCGTGTGAATCCGTTGATGGTTTCTAAGGTGTCCACTCTTACTGAAGCTCTTTCCACACTCCATACATTTAAATGGTTTCTCTCCTGTGTGAGTTCGATGATGTGAATTCAGTTTCCCACTCTGACTGAAGCACTTTCCACATTCCATGCATTGAAATGGTTTCTCCCCCGTGTGACTCCGTTGATGAATTCTAAGGTGTCCACTGTGACTGAAGCTCTGTCCACACTCCATGCATTTAAATGGCTTCTCCCCTGTGTGATTCCGTTGATGGATTCTAAGGTTTCCACTGTGGCTGAAGCTCTTTCCACACTCCATGCATTGAAATGGTTTCTCCCCTGTGTGAATCCGTTGATGGTTTTTAAGCTGTCCACTCTGACTGAAGCTCTTTCCACAATCCATGCATTGAAATGGTTTCTCCCCCGTGTGAGTCCGTTGATGAATTGTAAGCTGTCCACTGTGACTGAAGCTCTTTCCACACTGCATGCATTTAAATGGTTTCTCTCCCATGTGACTCTGTTGATGACTTCTAAGGTATCCACTATGACTGAAGCTCTTTCCACACTCCATGCATTGAAATTGTTTCTCCCCCGTGTGAATCCGTTGATGGTTTCTAAAGTGTCCACTCCGACTGAAGCTCTTTCCACAATCCATGCATTGAAATGGTTTCTCCCCCATGTGAGTCCGTTGATGAATTCTAAGTTTTCCACTCTCAGTGAAGCTCTTTCCACACTCCATAGTTTCAGATTGTTTATCCTCTCTCTTTTCACACTCTATGTATGGTTTCTTTGTTTTTCCTATTGGACATGGCCCACCAGAATTTTAACTGCCTTCTCCATTTTTTTTCCGACTGGGGTGGGTGGGGCGGAGAGAGAAAATCCTACTTGGTTTCTAGGAAGAGAACAAAGGAATATTACACACATCAATTGGCACTTGCTCTTATTTTAACATATCGTACATTATCTCCTGTCCTCCATAAGTTCCAGATTTTTAGGAAAGGCAAATGAGATAATGTTCAATAATGGTAATGCATCATCAGTCCCTCCTAACACTTAATAAACTTTAATGAAACAGCATGTGGGGTTTAATTTTTATAAAAAGTGGTTTCTCACAGGAAAAGGAGCTGCTCTATGTCCATGAACCTGCCCACTGTTCATCAGGGTTTTAAGTTCATCATGAAGTTCTTCATTCTCTGCACAATAATTCTCCACCCCTGCCGAGTGTGGGCACATTGGATTTATAGTGTTAGGGTCTAGATAAAAAATAAAAATAAAATAGAAAAAGTCCTTCCAGTAGCTCCTTAGAGACAAGCTAAGTTTGTCATTGGTATGAGCTTCCGTGTGCATGCACACCTCTTCAGTTACACTGAAACAGAAGTCACCAGACCCTTATATATACTGGGAGGGGAGGGGAGGGGTATTACTCAGAAGCGTGGTGGGAGTGGGTGATTGGCTGATAGGTGTGGTAAACCTGTTGACGACCACAGATTGGTCTAGATACCAATCATAATCCCTGGGAAATTTCTCAAGAACCCTTAAGATCCAGTTTCACCTACTCCCAAATAACACTGAGCCCTAGAGCAGGCTTTCTCGACCTTGGGTCCCTAGATATTGTGGTACTACAATTCCCATCATTCCTAGCCATCAGGGCCTGTAGTTACTGTTTATGGAAGTTGCAGTCCAAGAACATCTGGGGATCCAAGGTTGAGAAATGCTGCCCTAGAGGAACCTTCTATGCTGAGGTGAGGCATCTCTCACCCTCCAGTTGTGGTTGGACACAAAGTAAAGGTAAAGGGACCCCTAACCATTAGGTCCAGTCAGAGACGACTCTGGGGTTGCAACACTCAAATCACTTTACTGGCCGAGAGAGCCGGTGTACAGCTTCCGTGTCTCACCAGAGTGGTGCATGCTCTAGTTATCTCCCGCTTGGACTACTGCAATGCGCTCTACGTGGGGCTACCTTTGAAGGTGACCTGGAAACTGAAATTAATCCAGTATCAGCAGCATCCACCTCTGGCAAATCACAGAAGCGCATGGAAACGCCATTTACATTCCCGCCGGAGCGGTACCTATTTATCTACTTGCAGTTTGATGTGCTTTTGAACTGCTAGGTTGGCCGGAGCTGGGACCAAGCAACGGGAGCTCACCCCGTCGCAGGGATTCAAACCACCGACCTTCTGATCAGCAAGCCCTAGGCTCAGTGGTTAACCCACAGCACCACCTGAGTCCCATTTTGGACACAAAGTACCATCTGCCAAAGCAAGGCTGGCCCATGGCCAGGGATGATAGGAGTCTTATCTGGTTGGACACACTTTCCCCTTCTTCCCCCTCTTCTGAAAATGCTGAATATCTGTATTTCATTTCCTCCTTCTTCCATGATCTCCAAGATCTTCCTTATATAGTCCAACTGCACACATTCCCAAATCATCCAGCACCATTTACTTCCCGAGGCTGCTGTATTGTGTCTAGGACACTGGCAATGGGACAGCACCTTCCACTGGATGAGAGGATAGAGGGTGAAATCAGGGCAGGCCAAATGGCACTCAGCTCAGTCCCCTCCTTGCCCCTCTCTGCATCTGCTGCCTGAGGGGGCTGCCTCAGTCTCCCTCACAGTGGAGCAGGCCCTGGGAACAGCCTTCCTCTGCCCCCAAAATACAGGAAACACGACAAAGAATACCTTGGAGCAGGGGTCAGCAAACTTTTTCAGTAGGGGGCTGGTCCACTGTCCCTCAAACCTTGTGGGGGGGCCAGACTATATATTTTTTTGGGGGGGGGAATATGAATGAATTCCTATGCCCCACAAATAACCCAGAGATGTGTTTTAAATAAAAGC
Source organism: Zootoca vivipara (assembly GCF_963506605.1). NCBI lineage: Eukaryota > Metazoa > Chordata > Lepidosauria > Squamata > Lacertidae > Zootoca > Zootoca vivipara. Next base: position 3,156,945 of record NC_083277.1, read on the forward strand.
ACGCATTTTACTCATGTGAAAAAACCAGGCAAGCCCCACAAATAACCCAGAGATGGATTTTAAATAAAAGAACACATTCTACTCATGTAAAAACATGCTGATTCCCGGACTGTCCACTGGCCGGATTTAGAAGGCGATTGGGTCGCATCCGGCCCCCAGGCCTTAGTTTGGGGGGCCCTACCTTGGAGTGTCACTGTGGAACATAACAACAACAACAACCACGAAATCCCAACATTCCAAGAGTGGCATGCTAAATTAGTAGAATTTATGAACTTAGCTAAGATGACTGCAACTATAAGAAATGTTCCCATCCCAAACAGAAAATTAAAAGCGAGTGGAAATATGTGGAGGATTATCTGAACAAAGAAGGTATCAAAACGAAATTGGTGATTTGCTTAAATTGAGATACGCATAGGACGAAGTATCCAAAAGATGAATCAAAATAAAACATCTTTGGTGGGTATGAATAGATTAGGAAAGCGAGTTAATAGAAATTAATAGAGGAAGTGATATACAACCATTCGGTAGTAGTTTTAATATTTAATGTTTCCTTTCCTTTTCTTCTTTTTGTCTTTTGTTGAGTGATGGATTTTTCATTTTTTATTTTTCTTTCTTGTCTATGATTGTAATATTTTTTAGAATTTAAATAAAGCTTGTTTTATTTAAACAACAACAACAACAACAACAACAACAACAACAGGTTGTAAGTCACTTTGCGCTGCCCTGGGCAAGAGAAAGAGACTAATAGATTCAATAAATAAATAAACATAATAATTACACAGGCTGGGGGGGGAAGGAACCCCGCTCATTTCCATAACAATCTTCCCAATTCCTTAAATCCCACAGATTTAAGAGATCTGAAACAGTAGGAATAATGGAAACCTGGTGGAATGGAGAGAAAGAGTTGGGCACAGGTAGGAACCCTTTAGATGCTTCTCCACAGAAACACAGGCATGTGGGTGAGAATGTAGTTGACAAGACAGAAGTCTCAAAGGGCGGAAATAATAAAGTGGGCTTCCTCCCTTTCCTCTTTCCCCCAATGGTTAGACTCTCTATAACAGCCCCCAGCGCCCCCTGCAGCTGCTGATCTGGGTCTTATGGCAGGGCAAAGACTGAGCTTTAAGGGAGGAGAGGGTGGGTGGATCAGGCCTCCTGTTCAGGGATCTCTCCCTGGTCGACTCCAAGGAGATTCCTGGGCAGGAGAGAGAAGTCAAGGCAGGCAGCCCCCAAGTCTCTCTCTCTTTCTCCAAGATGGCTTCGATCCCTCCCCCAGGGATGCTTCCTTTCCTACCTAAGCCCCCCAACTTCCTCTGCCCTCCACCCCCGAGTCTCCCTTTTGCCCAGAGGCCCCCCTGGCCGGCTCACCCTTCCTGCCAAATCTCTCCCCAGCGCCCCCACCTCTCCATCCGGAGGGGCATCGCAAGAAGAGCAGGGAGACGGGGTGGGGTGGGTCTCCATCCAGGCCTCTCTCGCCTCCTTTAACCCTTCCATGGATTCTCCAAACAAAGGGGACCCACCAAGGCACCCCTCGGCACCTGCGCGGAGCCAGGATCGCGGAGAAAAGAGCGCCCCAGGGATTCCTGCCAGGGAGAACCCGGAACTCGCAGAGAGACGCGGAACTGGGGCCTCGGTTCAAGTCTCAGCCCTTGGGGGGGGGCCTCCCATTTCATTCCCGGAAAGCCCCCGCTCTTGCGGGAGGGGCATCTCTTGACTCTCAACCCGATGGGGCACTGCAAAGTCCTCCCCCCCCTCGCTATTCTATTCTGTAATATAAAGGGCTGGGGGCTCTCCATTGAGGCAAGGCGCTTCCCCCCCATCACCTGATCCACAGAAGGAAGGGGGAGGGGGAGCACTCCCCTACTTTCCTTTCACACACACACACCCAAATCCTGCCGTCCCTTCCCAGTTTCCCTGTTTGCAGATTCAGGGGGAGAAAAGGCGCATCCTTCTCTCCCTCCCCGCCCCCCACAATATATAGATATATTTTGCACCTCTTTCTCCTCCTCCTCTGCAGCCGGATTGCATGGATAGGGGCCTCTGCCAAGGAAGTGAGTTGTTGTTGGGGGTCTCTGCCCCCTTTCTCTCCCCCCTTCTCCCACTTCCCCGCCCTGCAGTTCTACTTCTTTGTCCCCTCTGCTCGCTTTTCTATTCCGATTTCCTTTCCCGCTCTCCAAGGACCAGCCCCCTCTGGGGGAGGGGCTCCTTTATCCCAGCAGTTCCTAAATCAGCCAGAAAGAAGGGGGAGGGGGAGCACTTCCCTACTTTCCTTTCATTCCACCCCCCCCCCCCGGCCCCAAATCCTGCCATCCCTTCCCAGCTGCCTTGTTTGCTGATTCAGGGGGAGGAAAAGCACATCCTTCTCCCCACACCCCCAAATCTCCCCACCCGCCCAAAAAAATGTTTTGCACCTTTTATTCACTCCTCCTCTGTGAATGTGGATGGTGGCCCCTCCTCCTCCAACCTAGGCCCCCTCCCCATCCAAAATTTCCTGCCTCTCTAGGAAGCGGAGCTCACTTCTCGCAAAGAGGGAACCGCCAGAAGGCTCTCAGTGCTGGATCTCAGTGTCTGGGCTGAATGATGGGGGTGGAGACGCTCCTTCACATGGGCGTACCCAGGATCAAAACTAGGGGGGGGGCAGGCAAGCCACGGGGCCCAGCCACGCCCCCCAGCCACCCAATTGGCTGGGGATCCCACAGGAGGTGTGGTCAACATCCATGCCCCCTGGTGGGGAGGGGGTGGTCACCCAGAGAGAGAGAGAGAGAGGCGGAGAGGAGCCTGGCAAAGGCGGCAGGGAGGAGGGAACGCGTGCACGCTCTCCCTTGCGCACAACACAACTCAAGCGCTTTCTCTCCCGCCCTTGCCGCTGCTCCTCAGACTCACTCTGCTTCGCTCCTGCCGCGAACACCAAGTTGCGACCACCGATTGCCGCTGAACTTACGCGCAAGTACAAGGGCAAGCTAGCCTCTTCCTCCTCAGCGCAGAGCGGTCGCTCCGGAGCCCGATCCTGTGGCGGAGGCGACTGTGGCGAAGCATGCACACAGACACACACACCCCTCCCCGCCAAAGCAGCTCAGGTGCCGGGTGGGAGGGGAAAGAGGCGGGAAAGCGGGCCTCATCCTCATGCGATTGGCTGGCTATGACGTCCACGCCCCCCGGAGCAGAGCGGGCGGTCACGCGGTTCTCCGCAACTCCTCCCCGCCGGACACTTTTTGCAGTGAAAAAAACCAGTGCTACGCTACAGCCCGCAGTGTGAGCTGTAATTTATACCTCCCCCCTTTAGCTTCTAGCGGGGGCAGCTCCCCCCCCCCGGGTACGCCCATGCTCCTTCAGGTATACAGAATCTGAGAAGGTCCCAGGTTCGATCCCAGGAGAAAGCAGGGAAAGAGACCCCCCCCACCTCCGAAAAAGTCATCCGGGAGAGGGGGGGTGGGGATCTGGTCATTTTCACACCCATTTCTGCAAAGTAGACCGGAGTTGTTATGCGCGTTTGGGGCTTGGAACAGTGACTTATGACAACCCTAAATGGTGTTATCCAGGCATCCCCAAACTTCGGCCCTCCAGATGTTTTGTACTACAATTCCCATCATCTCTGACCACTGGTCCTGTTAGCTAGGGATCATGGGAGTTGTAGGCCAAAACATCTGGAGGGCCGCAGTTTGGGGATGCCTGGTGTTATCCCTTGACATTGTGTGTGTGTATCCGCTTATTTTATGTGAGCTGCTTGGAAGACAGCTTTCGTTCAAAGGCAAGATTGAAATACAATTATTTCCCCCCCATTCGAAACAAAGAGATATTCCACCGCCCCTCCTCTCCTTGGGCTGGAGCTCTCCAGATCCAGGGCTCTCCCCCTTCCTTTCCCCCTTCTCCCCACTGCCCCTTTGAAGAACCATAGCATTACAGAATCTGAGAACTCCAACCTCTGAAGGCAGCCCTGTTATTATTATTATTTATTATTATTATTAAAACCTCCAAGGAAGGAAAGCCCACCACCTCTCATGGGAGTCTGTTCCCCTGTCAGAGAGGCTTTCCAAGTGTTTCGTCAGAATCTCCTTTCTTGCAACTTGAAGCCATGGGTTTGAGTCATACCCTACAGCCTAGAATAGAGTTATCTTTTTGTTGTTGCTGCTTCACCCTGTGGACTCATGTTAAGCTAGTGGTCCACCAAGACCCCTAGATCCTTTTCACATGTCCTGCTAGTAAGCCAGGTGTCCCCCATCCTCTCTTTGTGCAGGTGGTTCTCTGTTACTCATTTTGTTATGCAAGGATGTGCCCCAGCGGAGCTGCTATTCCTGTTACAGGAAATCTCAGGGGAGCATTAATAGGGCAAGTTGCGCCCAAATTCTCGGTCCTCATTTTCCTGAGCAGTGGGTCTCTATGGCTGGGCAGGATCTGTCCCGCCTCAGACTGCAGGGGAGGCAGCTCACAGGATAGACTGCTCTCCAGTGCACCCCTTTTCCCAAGGGAGGAGGGCCCTGGCTGGACATCTCCCCACTGACTTGGTTTGCTTCCTCAAGTGGTGGAATCAATGTGTCCCAGAAAACAGGGTCTTCCTTGCAGGCTGAAGTGGTGCAGTCCAGATACAGGCAAAACCCTTGGGGTGTGGAGGAGGCAGAGAGTTTGGCTTCTCCCTCCCTCCCTTCCCTACCCCACCCCTTTGAGAGCACTTGTGAATGGGTGAGTTCAACCGTTCCTGGAAAGAGCCCTGAAAAGTGGCCACACCAGGTCCATGTGCCCCTATGACGTTCAAAGGGAGCTTCCTGTTGGCTGCCTCAATGCTCAGAGGTGGCTCCTGCCTCCAGGCAACTTGTGGCTTTGTAGAAAGTTGACCCTTAAGTTTGGGAGCTGCCAAATGCACACTATGGACATCCACAGGGTTTCTCCCCTATGTGTGTTATCTCTGCGATAATCTGATATGACCTTACAGTGAAGCATTTAACACACACTTAGGCCACCTCCCCATTGCATGGAGGTCTCTCTGGCACTGCCCACTCTCTGCTCTGCTACCTTCCCTCCTCATGCAAGATGTGCAACTAGGAGGCAAGTCCTTCCTGGTTATGCTGCTAAACAGCCCTTTTATTCCTGATGCCCCAAGAGACAAAGTTTTATCTGAACATTTCCCCCTTCACATAGCCAAGAATGAGGAGGTTTGTGACAATTTATAAAATATAAACAATTGCACTTCCAGTCCGGAGCTGCCATGGTGGACAACAGATCCCATGATAGCGGGTGCTGGGAGTGCAGAAAATGAGGATTTGAGAGTAATTATCCTTACAAGTCCCCCCCCCCCGGGTGTCAAGGGTGTGAGCTCTCACGCACAGACCGTCCACTACCTGTTGCTCGCTTCTGAGATGTGGGGCTGGGAACGCTGAGTGCACGTATCAGCAACTCTCCAATGCAGTCACCATGAGAGTTACCGTAATTCCTCTGTTTTTTAAGATAGATATGAATTTGGACTTTAAAAACAGACATGCTCTGGAAGAAGGAGACAAGATGATCTGCTAATTGAATCAGCCACTGATTGCGAGGGACTTGATTGGGAGCGGACTATCGTCGTAACCGGATTAGAAGGTGGGTGAAGGTTGTTGTTGTTTAGTCGTTTAGTCGTGTCCGACTCTTCGTGACCCCATGGACCATAGCACGCCAGGCACTCCTGTCTTGCACTGCCTCCCGCAGTTTGGTCAAACTCATGTTCGTAGCTTCGAGAACACTGTCCAACCATCTTGTCCTCTGTCGTCCCCTTCTCCTAGTGCCCTCAATCTTTCCCAACATCAGGGTCTTTTCCAAGGATTCTTCTCTTCTCATGAGGTGGCCAAAGTATTGGAGTCTCAGCTTCACGATCTGTCCTTCCAGGGAGCACTCAGGGCTGATTTCCTTCAGAATGGATAGGTTTGATCTTCTTGCAGTCCATGGGACTCTCAAAAGTCTCCTCCAGCACCATAATTCAAAAGCATCAATTCTTCGGCGATCAGCCTTCTTTATGGTCCAGCTCTCACTTCCATACATCACTACTGGGAAAACCATAGCTTTAACTATACGGACCTTTGTCGGCAAGGTGATGTCTCTGCTTTTTAAGATGCTGTCTAGGTTTGTCATTGCTTTTCTCCCAAGAAGCAGGCGTCTTTTAATTTCGTGACTGCTGTCACCATCTGCAGTGATCAAGGAGCCCAAGAAAGTAAAATCTCTCACTGCCTCCATTTCTTCCCCTTCTATTTGCCAGGAGGTGATGGGACCAGTGGCCATGATCTTGGTTTTTTTGATGTTGAGCTTCAGACCATATTTTGTGCTCTCCTCTTTCACCCTCATTAAAAGGTTCTTTAATTCCTCCTCGCTTTCTGCCATCAAGGTTGTGTCATCTGCATATCTGAGGTTGTTGATATTTCTTCCGGCAATCTTAATTCCGGCTTGGGATTCATCTAGTCCAGCCTTTCGCATGATGAATTCTGCATATAAGTTAAATAAGCAGGGAGACAATATACAACCTTGTCGTACTCCTTTCCCAATTTTGAACCAATCAGTTGTTCCATATCCAGTTCTAACTGTAGCTTCTTGTCCCACATAGAGATTTCTCAGGAGACAGATGAGGTGATCAGGCACTCCCATTTCTTTAAGAACTTGCCATAGTTTGCTGTGGTCGACACAGTCAAAGGCTTTTGCATAGTCAATGAAGCAGAAGTAGACGTTTTTCTGGAACTCTCTAGCTTTCTCCATAATCCAGCGCATGTTTGCTATTTGGTCTCTGGTTCCTCTGCCCTTTCGAAATCCAGCTTGCACTTCTGGGAGTTCTCGATCCACATACTGCCTAAGCCTGCCTTGTAGAATTTTAAGCATAACCTTGCTAGCGTGTGAAATGAGCGCAATTGTGCGGTAGTTGGAGCATTCTTTGGCACTGCCCTTCTTTGGAATTGGGATGTAGACTGATCTTCTCCAATCCTCTGGCCATTGCTGAGTTTTCCAAACTTGCTGGCATATTGGGTGTAGCACCTTAACAGCATCATCTTTTAAAATTTTAAATAGTTCAGCTGGAATATCATCACTTCCACTGGCCTTGTTATTAGCAGTGCTTTCTAAGGCCCATTTGACTTCACTCTCCAAGATGTCTGGCTCAAGGTCAGCAACCACACTACCTGGGGTGTACGAGACCTCCATATCTTTCTGGTATAATTCCTCTGTGTATTCTTGCCACCTCTTCTTGATGTCTTCTGCTTCTGTTAGGTCCTTACCACTTTTGTCCTTGATTATGGTAATCTTTGTACGAAATGTTCCTTTCATATCTCCAATTTTCTTGAACAGATCTCTGGTTTTCCCCATTCTATTGTTTTCCTCTATTTCTTTTCATTGCTCATTTAAGAAGACCCTCTTGTCTCTCCTTGCTGTGTTTTGGAAATTTGCATTCAGCTTCCTGTATCTTTCCCTATCTCCCTTGCATTTTGCTTGCCTCCTCTCCTCCGCTATTTGTAAGGCCTCGTTGGATAGCCATTTTGCTTTCTTGCATTTCCTTTTCCTTGGGATGGTTTTCGTTGCTGCCTCCTGTATAATGTTACGAGCCTCCATCCATAGTTCTTCAGGCACTCTGTCCACCAAATCTAAATCCTTAAACCTGTTCCTCACTTCCACTGTGTATTCATAAGGGATTTGATTCAGATTGTATCTTACTGGCCCAGTGGTTTTTCCCACTTTCTTCAGTTTAAGCTGGAATTTTGCTATAAGAAGCTGATGATCTGAGTTACAGTCAGCTCCAGGTCTTGTTTTTGCTGACTGTATAGAGCTTCTCCATCTTTGGCTGCAGAGAATATAATCAATCTGATTTCGATGCTGCCCATTTGGTGATATCCATGTGTAGAGTCGTCTCTTGTGTTGTTGGAAGAGAGTGTTTGTGATGACCAGCTTGTTCTCTTGACAGAACTCTATTAGCCTTTGCCCTGCTTCATTTTGAACTCCAAGGCCAAACTTGCCAGTTGTTCCTTTTATCTCTTGATTCCCTACTTTAGCATTCCAATCCCCTGTAATGAGAAGAACATCCTTCTTTGGTGTCATTTCTAGAAGTTGTTGTAGGTCTTCATAGAATTGGTCAATTTCACTTTCTTCAGCACCGGTAGTTGGTGCATAAACTTGGATTACTGTGATGTTAAAAGGTCTGCCTTGGATTCGTATCGAGATCATTCTGTCATTTTTGAGATTGCATCCCATTACAGCTTTTGCCACTCTTTTGTTGACTATGAGGGCCACTCCATTTCTGCTACAGGATTCTTGCCCACAGTAGTAGATATGATAGTCACCCGAACTGAATTCGCCCATTCCCTTCCATTTTAGTTCACTGATGCCCAGGATGTCGATATTTATTCTTGTCATCTCATTTTTGACCACATCCAGCTTACCTCCACTCATGGTTCTTACATTCCAGGTTCCTATGCAATATTTTTCTTTACAGCATCGGACTTTCCTTTCGCTTCCAGGCATATCCGCAACTGAGCGTCCTTTCGGCTTTGGCTCAGCCGCTTCATCAGCTCTGAATCTACTTGTACTTGTCCTCCACTCTTCCTCAGTAGCATGTTGGACGCCTTCCGACCTGAGGGGCTCATCTTCCAGCGTCATAACTTTTATATGCCTGTTGTCTTTGTCCATGGAGTTTTCTTGGCAGGGATACTGGAGTGGCTTGCCAGTTCCTTCTCCAGGTGGATCACGTTTAGTCAAAACTCTCCACTATGACCTGTCCATCTTGGGTGGCCCTGCATGGCATAGCTCATAGCTTCTCTGAGTTATTCAAGCCCCTTCGCCACGACAAGGCATTGATCCATGAAGGGGGGGTGAAGGTTAACATACTCTAATAGAGGGGGATTTCCCCTGCCAGATCTAAAGATTTACTATGAAGCAGCTACATTTTGCTGGATGAAAGAATGGTTTCTGCTGGAGAATACTGATGTTTTGGACTTGGAGGGCTTTGACAATGCATTTGGTTGGCATGCATATTTATGGTATGATAAGGTTAAGGTTCATAAAGGCTTTAAAAACCATATATTTAGAAAATCATTGTTTAATGTTTGGAATAGATATAAAGATTTGCTGGAAAGGAAAACACCAAAATGGATTTCACCTCTGGAGGCAAAGACCCATAAAAGGTTGAATATGGAAACCAGGTGGTTAAAATATTGAGATATTTTAATAGAAGAAGGAGACCAGTTCAAGATAAAGACATATGAACAATTAAAAAATCATCTCGATGACTGGCTCCAATATCATCAAATAAATGAGTTGTTCAAACTGGACAGGAAAAATGGTTTCCAATCAGAAAAATCCAAGTTGGAAACGGAATTGCTAGAACCAAAAACAAAAATTCTTTCCAGAATGTATAATTTATTGCTGGAGTGGCATACGAAAGATGAACAAACAAAATCTGTTATGATAATAAATGTTGGAAATGTAAGAAATCAGAAGGAACCTTTTATCACATGTGGTGGACTTGCCCATTAGTTAAGGATTTCTGGGGAAAGATTTATGATGAGTTAAAGAGAGTGTTGAAAAACACTTTTATTAAGAAACCAGAATCCTTTCTTTTGGGTATGGTCGGAAAAGAAATCCCCAATAAAAGTTTCAGGTCTCCCATCATGATATTGATACAGCTTTTTTATACGGGGTTTTGCAGGAAGATATATTTTTACTGCCCCCTGCTGGTGTGGATGTACCAAAGGGAATGGTATGCAAACTAAAGAAATCACTGTATGGGCTCAAACAGAGTGCCAGGTGTTGGAACACCAAACTTACAGAAACATTGCTTTCCTTAGGATTTAAGCAAGGTATCGCTGATCCGTGTGTGTTTGTCAAACAAGAGGGGGAGCAAAAACTGTATTGTATTTGTTTTGTTGATGATTTGCTGTTCTTCTGGAAGAACAAAGAGTTGTACCAGAGTACACTTGCTCAGTTGAAGGAACACTTCAATATGAAAGACCTAGGTGAAGTTTCCAATTATCTTTCTCTACAGGTTGAGAGAAACAAAGAAGGTACTTTTCTGGTACACCAAACTCAAAAGATTACTGATGTGCTGAACCAACTGAATTTAATTGACGCAAATCCTGTTGACACACCTATGGTACAAGGTTATAAAGTTGATGATGATGCAGAACCATTTACCGACACTACACTGTATAGATGTGTGTTAGGTAAGTTAAACTTCATCGCAAGAGTTTCAAGACCTGACATTGCTGTTAGCTGTAATTTGCTGAGCAGACGTGCCAACAATCCTACTGTTCAGGATTGGCGTGCTTTGAAACGCATTTGTAGGTACTTAAAAGGAACCATGCACTACAGATTGCGTTTCACAAGTCAAAAGACTGGAGGTCTGGAAATCTTCGCAGATGCAAGTTTTGGTAGTGGTGTCACAGATAGCAAAAGCACTTCAGGTGTTTGTTATGTATACAACCATTGTCTTTTTGATTGGATGTGCAGGAAACAGACAACCATTTGTCAGAGTTCCTGTGAAGCAGAGCTCAACGCTCTCTCACTCTCCTTAATGGATTGTGAATGGTTGTTGCAACTGTTCAAGGATATTGGAGTTAAAGTGTCTTGTCCTATTCAGGTATATCAAGACAATCAGTCCTGTTTAGCTTTGCTAGCATCCGAGAGTTGCAAGCAGAGGACCAAATATTTGCAGATAAAATTACATCGTGCAAGGGAATGCATAAAGAAAGGACTGGTCCAAATATCATACATGCCAGGTAATGAAATTCCGGCTGATATGTTGTCCAAGGTTGTAAATAAAGAACAGTTGCACAGTTATATGCAAAAGCTACAGTTTGGAACTGCTGAGCTTAAGGTTTCACAGAATGGGGGAGTGATGTCAGGAGATTCAGTTCCACCTTAAGACTTAGGCATGTTGCTGCTGATATATGTCACATGTCTAGGTATATCCTTTTATGGACTCTTACTTTCAGTTCTGTTCTGAGTTCTGTTCTGAACTGTTTGATCTGATGGAAGAGAGAAAGCATCGTTCGCTCTCTCTTCATGCTGTAATATAGCTGTAAATAAACCACTTTAAAATGCCTCTCTGCTGCTGCCTTATCATCTCCGCTGAAACTGCGTGGGCATCTCTGCTGATTGCGTGCTCAGGTTGCTGAGACCCTGAGTCGTGCTCGTGTTCCATGGGAATCACCGGGACTGAGACGAAGAGGGAGCTGCCGGCTGGACCTCCCAATGGTGACTGGACCAGGTGCGCAGCCTGGGAGTCATTCTGGACTCACAGCTGTCCATGGAGGCACAGGTCAATTCTGTGTCCAGGGCAGCTGTCTATCAGCTCCACCTGGTACGCAGGCTGAGAGCCTACCTGCCTGCAGATTGTCTCGCCAGAGTGGTGCATGCTCTGGTTATCTCACGCTTGGACTACTGCAATGCGCTCTACGTGGGGCTACCTTTGAAGGTGACCCAGAAACTACAACTAATCCAGAATGCGGCAGCTAGACTGGTGACTGGGAGTGGCCACCGAGACCACATAACACCGGTTTTGAAAGATCTACATTGGCTCCCAATACGTTTCCGAGCACAGTTCAAAGTGTTGGTGCTGACCTTTAAAGCCCTAAACGGCCTCAGTCCAGTATACCTGAAGGAGCGTCTCCACCCCCATCGTTCTGCCCAGACACTGAGGTCCAGTGCCGAGGGGCTTCTGGTGGTTCCCTCGCTGCGAGAAGCCAAGTTACAGGGAACCAGGCAGAGGGCCTTCTCGGTAGTGGCACCCGCCCTGTGGAACGCCCTTCCACCAGATGTCAAAAAGAAAAACAACTTTTAGAGGACATCTGAAAGCCGCCCTGTTTAGGGAAGCTTTTAATGTTTAAGAAATTAGTGTATTTTAATGTTTCTGTTGGAAGCCGCCAAGAGTGGCTGGGGAAACCCGGCCAGATGGGCGGGGTATAAATTTATTATTATTATTATTATTATTATTATTATTATTATTATTATACTCATCCATATTGTTTCTCCCCTGTGTCATTTTGGGGACAGCATTCTACACACACTTGTGTCACTGTGCCCCCCCCCCCAGCACATTGCTTTGAGATGCTCTGGTACGGACCCTTCTTCCCTCCTCATGCAAGACATGCAGCTAGCAACAGAGCCTTTCCTCGTTATGCCACTAAACAACCCCTTTATTTCTCCTGCCACCAAACATATCTATACACATATTATATTATGCTTACTATTGTGAAATGTTACATCCATTACTTTAAAAACATGTCTAGACAATATTACATACAAACAACAAAAGCTCACATACGCTGCAAGTATTTAAGATTGATATCTGTTATTGATGTGAGAGAAATTGTCAACTCGGAGAAAAATAGGTTCTACACTCTAAAAAGCATTCCATAATAACCAAAGCAGAATCCACACTCCTCCTATTTAAACCATTTCTCTTCTTTGAGTTAATTGATGGCTTGCAGAGTTTCTACTCTTACAGCTTTTCCCCTCAGAGTCTTTTGATGGTTTGTAAGACTTCCACTTCAACAGAACCTCTGTCCACTTCCCTAGGACATATATGGTTTCTCCCCTGTATGAGTTTGTTGATGTTCTGTAAAAACTCCACTCTGACTGAAGCTCATTCCACACTCCATGCACTGAAATGGTTTCTCCCCCGTGTGACTCCGTTGATGAATTTTAAGGATTCCACTGTGAGTGAAGCTCTTTCCACACTCCATGCATTGATATGGTTTCTCCCCCGTGTGACTCTGTTGATGAATTCTAAGCTGTCCACTCTCAGTGAAGCTCTTTCCGCACTCCATGCATTTAAATGGTTTCTCCCCCGTGTGACCCCATTGATGAATTCTAAGGTTTCCACTATGACTGTAGCTCTTTCCACACTCCATGCATTGAAATGGTTTCACCCCCGTGTGACCCCGTTGATGAATTCTAAGGTGTCCACTCTGACTGAAGCTCTTTCCACACTCCATGCATTTAAATGGTTTCTCCCCCGTGTGACCCCGTTGATGAATTCTAAGTTTTCCACTGTCAGTGAAGCTCTTTCCACACTCCATGCATTCAAATGGTTTCTCCCCTGTGTGAGTCCGTTGATGAATTCTAAGGGTTCCACTCTCACTGAAGCTCTTTCCACACTCCATGCATTCAAATGGTTTCTCCCCCGTGTGAATCCGTTGATGGTTTCTAAGGTTTCCACTCACACTGAAGCTCTTTCCACACTCGATGCATTGAAATGGTTTCTCCCCCGTGTGAATCCGTTGATGAATTCTAAGCTGTCCACTGTGACTGAAGCTCTTTCCACACTCCATGCATTGAAATGGTTTCTCTTCTGTGTGAGTTCGATGATGTGAATTCAGTTTCCCACTCCGACTGAAGCTCTTTCCACATTCCATGCATTTAAATGGTTTCTCCCCCGTGTGAGTCCGTTGATGAATTCTAAGTGGTCCACTGTGACTGAAGCTCTTTCCACACTCCATGCATTGAAATGGTTTCTCCCCCGTGTGACTCCGTTGATGAATTCTAAAGTTTTCACTCCTACTGAAGCTCTTTCCACACTCCATGCATTGAAATGGTTTCTCCCCCGTGTGAGTCCGTTGATGAATTCTAAGCTGTCCACTGTGACTGAAGCTCTTTCCACACTCCACGCATTGAAATGGTTTCTCCCCCATGTGAGTCCGTTGATGAATTCCTAGTTTTCCACTGTCAGTGAAGCTCTTTCCACTCTCCATAGTTTCAGATTGTTTATCCTCTCTCTTTTCACACTCCAAGTATGGTTTCTTTGTTTTTCCTATTGGACATGGCCCACCAGAATTTTGACTGCCTTCTCCATTGTTTTTTTCCCGACTGGGGTAGGTGGGGCGGAGAGAGAAAATCCTACTAGGTTTCTAGGAAGAGAACAAAGGAATATTACACACATCAATTAGCACTTGCTCTTATTTTAACAACTCATACATTATCTCCTGTCCTCCATATGTTCCAAATTTTTAGGAAAGGCAAATGAAAAAATGTTAAATAATGGTAATGCATCATCATTCTTTCCTAACCCTTAATCAACTGTAATGAATCAGCATTATCTTAGAATACGGTTGAACTGTGGAGTTTACCTTTTATAAAAAGTGGTTTCTCACAGGAAAGGGAGCTACTCTAAGTCCATGAACCTGCCCACTATTCATCAGGGTCTTAAGTTCATCATGAAGTTCTTCATCCTCTGCACAATAATTCTCCACCCCTGCCAAGTGTGGGCACATTGATCTAGATAAAAAAGAAAAAGAAAAAAAGAAAAATTCCTTCCAGTAGTTCCTTAGAGACAAACTATGTTTGTCATTGGTATGAGCTTCCGTGTGCATGCACACGTCTTCAGATACACTGAAACAGAAGTCACCAGACCCTTATATATAGTGGGAGGGTGGGGAATGGTATTACTCAGATGGGTGGTGGGAATGGGTGATTGGCTGATAGGTGTGGTAAACCTGTTGACGACCACAGATTGGTTTGCCTTATACTTGGTGTTTACCTCTATGGATGTTGGGGATCTGACACTAAGTAAAAGTGAAACACAACAAGTGCCATGGTCAGATCACTTCCTGGTGCAACTGGACTTCTCCGTGACCCTTCCCCTCTGCTGGGAGGTGGAATTTTGATGGTATGCCCCCGCTACTTTATGGATCCAATTGGTTTCCAGAGAGTGGTAGGGGATGTTTTATCCCATGCTGATGGCCTTTCAGCTGATTCCCTGGTGGCCCGCTGGAGTGTGGATTTAACCAGGGCTATTGACTGTCTAGCTCTGAAGCGCCCTCTCCGATTGCATGGAGCCGGGACAGCACTGTGGTTTCCCACGTAGCTGAAGGCGATGAAACAGTCGCTGAGATGGCTACAGTGGCGGAAAACACGTTCTGAATCAGACCGGACACGGGCTAGAGCTCAACTTCGAGCCTACCAAGTGGCAATGGCGATGGCGAAGAGGACCTTCTTCGCCGTTTCCATTGCATCTGCAGAAAACAGCAGCAGGAGACTCTTCCAGGTGGTCCAAAATCTATCATAACCACCTTCCTCATCGGGGCCTGGTAAGGACCCCAAGAGGCTTTTGCAAAGTTTTTTCAGATTCCGAAGGAGGTAGACTCCACTGTGGGAGCAGGGCCGGGGCGGTAGAATGCTAGATCCCTGTCTAGTCATGTTTCATTTGATCACTTCCAATCTGTTACCTCCAAGGATATGGACAGGCTGCTTGGACAAGTGAAAGCGACCGCCTGTCTCCTTGATCCTTGCCAATCCTGGCTAAAAAAAAGTGAGCTGAGCTGGGAAGGGCTGGGCGATGTGCTCCACGGGGTGCTGAATGCTTCCCTCTGTGCGGGATTCTTCCCAGACCCGCTGAAAGAGGCGGTCATTAAACCGCTTCTTATAAAAACATCTTTAGGCCGGCAAATATGGCTAATTATCGCCCAGTCTCAAATCAACCATTCCTGGGCAAGGTGATTGAGCGGGTGGTTGCTGAACAACTCTAGGAATGCCGGGAGGATGCGGACCATTTGGATCCCTTCCAGTCGGGATTCAGGCCTCATCATGGGACTGAAACTGCCTTGGTCGCACTGGTTGATGATCTCCAGTGGGCTAGGGACAAAGGTGAAATCTGTTTCCTAGTTCTGTTGGATCTCTCAGTGGCCTTTGACACCATTGACCATAACATCCTTCTGGACTGTCTACAGGGGCTGGGAGCTAGGGTCACTTGTCATACAGTGGTTCTGCTCCTTTCTCTGGGGTCGGGTCCAGAAAGTGGTGTTGGGGGATGAGTGTTCAGACCCCTGGGCTCTCACTTGTGGGGTGCCTCAGGGTTCCGTCCTCTCCCCCATGCTTGACAGCTATGCCCCCATGCTTTTTAACATCTACATGAAGCTGCTGGGAGAGATCATCAGGGGATTTGTGCTGGGTGTTCATCAGTATGCAGATGACACCCTTTGACAAGGTGCCCCATGATATTCTTGTAAAGAAGCTGGTAAAATGCGGGCTAGACAATGCTACCATTCAGTGGATTTGTAACTGGCTGACTGACCGAACCCAAAGGGTGCTCATCAATGGATCCTCCTCATCCTGGAGAGTAGTGACTAGTGGGGTGCCACAGGGTTCTGTCTTGGGCCCAGTCTTATTCAACATCTTCATCAATGACTTGGATGATGGGCTTGAGGGCATCCTGAGCAAGTTTGCAGACGACACCAAATTGGGAGCGGTGGCTAATACCCCAGAGGACAGGATCACACTTCAAAATGACCTTAACAGATTAGACAACTGGGCCAAAGCAAACAAGATGAATTTTAACAAGGAGAAATGTAAGGTACTACACTTGGGCAAAAAAAATGAAAAGCACAAATACAGGATGGGTGACACGTGGCTTGAGAGCAGTACATGTGAAAAGGATCTAGGAGTCTTGGTAGACCACAGACTTGACATGAGTCAGCAGTGTGATGCAGCAGCTAAAAAAGCCAATGCAATTCTGGGCTGCATCAATAGGAGTATAGCATCTAGATCAGGGGTCCCCAGACTTACCGCGCAGTGGGCCGGAGGGCAGGGGAGTGCGCGCGCAGCGGGCCGGAGGGCGGGGGAGTGCGCGCCCGTGCGCATGCGCGCACGCACACGGGCGGGGGGGAAACGCCGAAAATTGCTTGTGCGCATGCGTATGGGCCTCCCCCGACCCAGAAGTGCATCGGAAATGACCTCTTCCGGGTCGGGAGAGGCCCATACGCATGCGCACAAAGGATTTTCGGCAATTTTTTGCCGATTTTTAAGATCATCGCCGCGCCACGCGCCGTAAGAGTGGGCGGCGGCAGCGGGCGGCGGGGGTCGTCGCAGGCCGGATTGGGAGGCCGATTGGGCCGCATCCGGCCCGGGGGCCGTAGTTTGGGGACCCCTGATCTAGATCTGGGGAAGTAATAGTACCACTGTATTCTGCTCTGGTCAGACCTCACCTGGAGTACTGTGTCCAGTTCTGGGCACCACAGTTCAAGAAGGATACTGACAAGCTGGAACATGTCCAGAAGAGGGCAACCAAAATGGTCAAAGGCCTGGAAACGATGCCTTATGAGGAACGGCTTAGGGAGCTGGGTATGTTTAGCCTGGAGAAGAGAAGGTTAAGGGGTGACATGATAGCCATGTTCAAGTATATGAAAGGATGTCATATGGAGGAAGGAGAAGGATTGTTTTCTGCTGCTCCAGAGAAGCGGGCACGGAGCAATGGATTAAAACTTCAAGAAAGAAGATTCCACCTAAACATTAGGAAGAACTTCCTGACAGTAAGAGCTGTTCGGCAGTGGAATTTGCTACCAAGGAGTGTGGTGGAGTCTCCTTCTTTGGAGGTCTTTAAGCAGAGGCTTGACAGCCATATGTCAAGAATGCTTTGATGGTGTTTCCTGCTTGGCAGGGGGTTGGACTGGATGGCCCTCGTGGTCTCTTCCAACTCTATGATTCTATGATTCGATTTTCCCCACCCTCCTCGTTCCCCCCCCCTTAGCTAGACTTTTTACCGTTTAATCTTTTTCTTTCCACATTTTTTACTATTATTATTACTGTTATTGCGTTTACTTTTTAACTTCATTTTTTTTAAATCCCCCTTTCCCCCCTCCCCCAATATCAACACTTCTACATCACTATTATCACCCATCTCCCACTTTTAATACATAGACTCCCCCCTTCATTTTATACACCAAATCCCCTCCTTTACTCATTTCCTCCTTATCATCCTCACCTACCCCACTTCTCACACACCCCACTCCCACTTTTGTCACTGTTGTTTGACTGCTGGTTGGCCTGGCATTAAATTGAAACCTGCTTGTCTGCAGGAGCTGATCTGGGTCTTATGGCAGGGAAGGACAGAGCTTCAAGCTTCAACCCCCTATCTTCCTCTGCCCTCCTCCATCCGCCCCTGAGGGTCCCCTTTGCCCAGAGGCCCCCATGGCCGGATCACGCTTCGTGCCAAATCTCTCCCAAGCGCCCCCACCTCTCTATCCTGAGGGACCTCGCAAGAAGAGCAGGGAGGGGGGAGAGGAGGGAGACGGGGGTCTCTATCCAGGCCTCTCTCGCCTCCTTTAACCCTTCCATGGACTCCTTTTGATTCTCCAAACAAAGGGGACCCACCAAGGCACCCCTCGGCACCTGCGCGGAGCCAGGATCGCGGAGACAAAAGCGCCCCAGGGATTCCTGCCAGGGAGAACCCGGAACTCGCAGAGAGACGCGGAACTGGGGCCTCGGTTCAAGTCTCAGCCCTGGGGGGGGGGCTCCCATTTCATTCCCGCAAAATCCCCCACTTTTGAGGGAGGGCAGGACAGCTGAGCATCTCTTGACTCTCAAGCGGATGGGGCGCTGCAAAGTCCTCTCCCCCCGCTCGCTATTCTATTCTGATTTCATTTCCTATAATATAAAGGGCTGGGGGATCTCCAAGGACGCGAGGCGCCCCTGCTCGCCTGATCCACAGAAGGAAGGGGGAGGGGGAGCACTCCCCTACTTTCCTCTCATTCCCCCCCCCCAATCCTGCCGTCCCTTCCCAGTTTCCCTGTTTGCAGATTCAGGGGGAGAAAAGGCGCATCATTTTCTCCCTCCCCACCCCCCACAATATATAGATATATTTTGCACCTCTTTTTCCTCCTCCTCTGCAGCCGGATTGCATGGATCGGGGCCTCTGCAGATAGCGCCAAGGAAGTGAGTTGTTGCTTGGAGTCTCTGCCCCCTTCCCCGCCCTGCAGTTCTACTTCTTTGTCCCCTCTGCTCCCCCTCCCTTGCTCGCTTTTCTCTTCCGATTTCCTTTCCCGCTCTCCAAGGACCAGCCCCCCTCTGGGGGAGGGGCTCCTTTATCCCAGCAGTTCCTAAATCAGCCAGAAAGGAGGGGGAGCATTTCCCTACTTTCCTTTCATCGCCCCCTCCCGCCCCAAATCCTGCCCTCCCTTCCCAGCTGCCTTGTTTGCTGATTCAGGGGGAGGGAAAGCACATCCTTCTCCCCCTCCCCACACCCCCAAATCTCCCCACCCGCCAAAAAAATATTTTGCACCTTTTTTCCCCTCCTCCTGCTCTTCAGACCTCCTCCTCTTCTGGGAATATGGATGACGACCCCCCCTCCAACCTTGGCTCCCCCCTCCAAAATTTCCTGCCTCTCTAGGAAGCGGAGCTCACTGACCCTTGGGGAGGAATGAGTGACGCCTCCCTCCCAGAACACACAAACTCTCCTCCTTCCAAACAAGCTCCGTTATCCTGTTTCTTTCCTGAGAATAATTTCAGCTCTCTCTCCCCCCCCCCCCCGGTATGCCCATGCTCCTTAAGGTATACAGGACCTCCTCAGGTCCAGGTCCGATCACCGGAGACAACAGGGAAAGAGACCCCCCACACCTCCGAAAAAGTCCTCCAGGAGAGGGGGGGTGAGGATCTGGTCATTTTCACACCCATTTCTGCAAAGTAGACCGGAGTTGTTATGCGCGTTTGGGGCTTGGAACAGTGACTTATGACAACCCTAGAACTATGGAAGGCACCACATTGAGCCGCATGAAATGGAAGTCCATCAACCTCACCAAGAAACTTGCCCAGGTACAAACTGACATCCTCTTTCTATCTAAATGCAAAAACCTGGACATTGTACCTAAGGGTCTTAGAATTAAGAACCCTCTTCAATCAACTTATCCCACAGAATATGCCAGAAAACTATGCCACACTTTATCTAAGAAACTGCTGAAACATCTTATCGGCGTTCTGTATTCCAAACAGAAGTTAATAAAGGAGGAACTCTCTGCACTGGAGAACTCCATCAGGAATCACCCGGCCTGGCAGAAGTTCCACAAGGAAAAACAAACCATTTACCACTCTCAACTGGAGTTACTGAAGAACCAGAAAAATAAAAAACTCTGCAACCTTTCCAACCTACAGGCCACCAATCAAAACAAGTTCAACAACATTGTCAATCTTTCACAGCAAACACTCAGCCCAGCTGAGGAATCCGTCCTTTCACGGGGACTATCATTCTGCCCTGCCAAATCCCAACACATGATTCAGTTCTGCGGGGACCTGGAAGCATTTTTCCGCCGTTTACGCCTGAAGGAGTATTTTCATCACACACAAGAACAAGACAAAGTAGAACAAACTACATCCCCACAACACAACACCTCTCAACTTACTGGGGAACAACCATCACCCTCCAAACGCATCAATGAACAGAACATTGACCACCAACTACCACCGAAAAGAAGTTACACAAAAAGGGACTCCACATGGACCCCTCCTGATGGACGCAATACCACACTAGATCTGTACATCGAATGCTTCCGCCACAGAATCCAAACGGATGTGACCAGAAAACACCATCGCTTACTACAAAATCTAAACCATGCTGAAAGGAGAGCCATAGAAAATCTCAGGAACAACCCAGACATTATAATTAAAGAGGCAGACAAGGGTGGAGCTGTCGTCATCATGAACAAAACTGATTACATCCAGGAGGCCCACAGACAACTTTCCAATACTGCCTTTTACATGAAATTGGACTCAGACCCCACACAAGCATACAAAAAAGAACTGAACAAGATTATTAAGGAGCTACCCCTACACATCCAAGAACAGATCCTCACAAACACACCAGCGGAACCTCGGCCAGGAACTTTCTATCTTCTACCCAAAATACACAAACCAGGAAACCCAGGACGCCCCATCACCTCAGGTATTGGCACCATTACAGTGGGTGTTTCCGGCTATATGGACTCTGTTCTGAAACCATATGCTATCAGTGCTCCCAGCTACGTACGTGACACCACAGATTTTCTGAGGAAAATACAATATTTGAACAATCTTCCTAACAATACTATACTAGCCACTATGGATGTGGAATCTCTATATACCAACATCCCACACAATGATGGTTTACAAGCCATAAGGAACACCATTTCAGATAAAACCACAGCGGACTTTGCTACCAAACTCTGCCACTTTGTCCTTACCCACAACCACTTCAAATTTGGTGATGACCTGTTCCTCCAGATCAGCGGCACAGCCATGGGCACCCGCATGGCCCCACAGTATGCCAACATCTTCATGGCAGATTTAGAACAACGTTTCCTTAACTCCTACCCACTCAAACCTCTCCTGTACCTGCGATACATTGACGATATTTTTATTATCTGGACACATGGACAACAGACCCTGGAAACCTTCCACCAGACATTCAATGACTTTCACCCCACCATCAACCTAACAATGAACCAATCTATGCAAGAAATACATTTTTTGGACACTACTATAAAAATACAGGATGGACATATAGACACCACCTTATACAGAAAACCAACTGACCGACAAACATATCTACATGCTTCTAGCTACCATCCCAAACATACCAAACAATCCATCGTATACAGCCAGGCCTTACGTTACAACCGCATCTGTTCCAACTCTACAGACAGAGAATCTCACCTAAGAGATCTACAGCAAACCTTTTTAGAACTAAAATATCCACCTGATGAAGTTAAACAACAGATCAACAGAGCCAGACAGATACCTAGAGAGAACCTGCTGCAAGACAGACCCAAAAAAGAAAATAACAGAACACCACTAGTCATCACATACAGCTCCCAAGCTAAAACAGTACAACGCATCATCAGAGATCTACAGCCTCTCCTGGACAATGACAGCTCCCTTTCTCAAGCTCTGGGAGGAAGACCTTTCATTGCCTACAGACAGCCACCCAACCTTAAACAACTCCTCACCCACAATAATACAACCACCAGACTTAACATGGACACTGGTACCAGAGCCTGCAATAAACCCAGATGCCAACTTTGCTGCCACATACACCCAGACAACACCATTACTGGCCCCAACAACATCCAACATACCATCTCAGGACTATTTAATTGCTCATCCTCTAACATTGTGTATGCCATCAAATGCCAACAGTGCCAACTTCCATTTCACTGTATCTGAAGAAGTGTGCATGCACACGAAAGCTCATACCAAAATAAAAACTTAGTTGGTCTTTAAGGTGCTACTGAAGGAATTTTTTTTATTTAACCCTATATGGTGTTATCCCTTGACATTTTGTGTGTGTGTGTGTGTGTGTGTGTATCCGCTTATTTTATGTGAGCTGCTTGGAAGACAGCTTTGGTTCAAAGGCAAGATTGAAATACAATCATTTCCCCCCATTCGTAACAAAGAGATATTCCACCGCCCCTCCTCTCCATGGGCTGGCGATCTCCAGATCCAGGGCTCTCCCCCTTCCTTTCCCCCTTGTCCCCACTGCCCCTTTGAAGAACCATAACATTACGGAATCTGAGAACTGGAAGGGGCTGAAGAGTCATCTAGACCAGTGTTTTTCAACCTTTTGGGGGCAAAGGCACACTTGTTTCATGAAAAAAATCACGAGGCACACCACCATTAGAAAATGTTAAAAAAATGTGCCTATATTGACTATAAAGTAATTCTCTTGAATAGGAACCAAATAAACAAAGAAAGTATATGTATATGATAACAATGAAACTTCAAGCTTTTTGTATCCAAGCTGACAGTGGTTTGAGATCTGGACCTGCTAAGCCCCAAACCCCTGGCCCAGTCCCTTGCGCTGTGCTGCTTAACAAAGGTAACAAAAAGGCCACTTGCCTTGATGTCTCCTGCTGTCCCGGGCCGGGCCTTTTCCTCCTCCTTTTTCTAACAGACAAGGGGAAGGCGGGCCTAGGAGGGAGGTCGCTCGGGGACGCTGTTTTTCGGCTGGCCGACAAGCCAACGACTACAACATCTTCTGAGGAGGTGGGAGGGGCGGCCACATGAGCGCAAAGGATCCTGACGAGACGCAAGTCAGCCCCAGCTATGCCTGCCTCGAAACTCCGAGCAAGGCGGGCGGCGGCTCAAGAGAGCGCTAGCTTTTTCCTCAGTCAGTGCGAACCTCCTGACTTGCCAGCGGCCGGACGCAATGCCAGGGACTAGCGCCGTGGCCAGTTTGAAGCGGCTCGCCGAGGAGTTTCCGCGCGCATTCGCCGCCACCACCGCAACAACGAAGGAATTGGGGAGGTGCTTTTCGCCGGGCCTCTGGGCGCCGCCCACCGCCCACGTTTGGAACGGCACACCAGGCAACATCTCACAGCACACTAGTGTGCTGCGGAACAGCGGTTGAAAAACACTGATCTAGACCAACCCCCTGCAAGGCAGGAATCTGAGCTAAAGCCACCCAACCTCTGCTGAAAAACCTCCAAGGAAGGAGAGCCCACCACCTCTCATGGGAGTCTGTTCCCCTGCCAAACAGCTCTTGCTGTCAGAGAGGGTTTCCAAATGTTTCGTCAGAATCTCCTTTCTTGCAACTTGAAGCCATTGGTTTGAGTCATACCCTACAGCCTAGAATAGTTACAGTATTATTATTTTTTGTTGCTGCTTCACCCTATGGACTCATGTTAAGCTAGTGGTCCACCAAGACCCCTTGATCCTTTTCACATGTCCTGCTAGTAAGCCAGGTGTCCCCCATCCTCTCTTTGTGCAGGTGGTTCTTCCTGCCTAAGTCCAGGGCCTGACATTTGTCCCTGTTGAAATTTATTCTGTTACTCATTCTGTTATGCAAGGACATGCCCCAGCGGAGCTGCTATTCCTGTTACAGCAAATCTCAGGGGAGCATTAATAGGGCAAGTTACGCCCAAATTCTCGGTCCTCATTTTCCTGAGCAGTGGATCTCTGGCTGGGCAGGATCTGTCCCGCCTCAGACTGCAGGGGAGGCAGCTCACAGGATGGACTGCTCTCCACTGCATCCCTTCTCCCAAGGGAGGAGGGCCCTGGCTGGACATCTCCTCCCCACTGACTTGGTTTCCTCCCCCAAGTGGTGGAATCAATGTGTCCCAGAAAACAGGGTCTTCCTTGCAGGCTGAAATGGTGCAGTCCAGATACAGGCAAAACCCTTGGGGGTGTGGAGGAGGCAGAGACTTTGGGCCCCTCCCTCCCTTCCCCACCCCTTTGAGAGCACTTGTGAATGGGTGAGTTCAACTGTTCCTGGAAAGAGCCCTGAAAAGTGGCCACACCAGGTCCATGTGCCCCTATGACGTTCAAAGGAAGCTTCCTGTTGGCTGCCTCAATGCTCAGAGATGGCTCCTGCCTCCAGGCAACTTGTGGCTTTGTAGAAAGTTGACCCTTAAGTTTGGGACCTGCCAAATGCACACTATGGACATCCATAGGGTTTCTCCCCTATGTGTGCTATCTTGGCGATAATCTGATATGACCTTATATTGAAGCATTTAACACACACTTAGGCCACCTCCCCATTGCATCAAGGTCTCTCTGGCACTGCCCACTCTCTGCTCTGCTACCTTTCCTCCCCATGCAAGATGTGCAACTAGGAGGCGAGTCCTTACTGGTTATGCTGCTAAACAGCCCTTTTATTCCTGATGCCCCCAGAGACAAAGTTTTATCTGAACATTTCCCCCTTCACATAGCCAAGAATGAGGTGTTGTGACAATTTATAAAATATAAACAATTGCACTTCCAGTCCGGAGCTGCCATGGTGGACAACAGATCCCATGATAGCGGGTGCTGGGAGTGCAGAAAATGAGGATTTGAGAGTAATTATCCTTACAAATCCCCCCCCGGGTGTCAAGGGTGTGAGCTCTCGCGCACAGACCGTCCACTACCTGTTGCTCACTTCTGAGATGTGGGGCTGGGAACGCTGAGTGCACGTATCAGTAACTCTCCAATGCAGTCACCATGAGAGTTACCATAATTCCTCTGTTTTTTAAGATAGATATGAATTTGGACTTTAAAACCAGACATGCTCTGGAAGAAGGAGACAAGATGATCTGCTAATTGAATCAGCCACTGACTGAGAGGGACTTGATTGGGAGAGGACTATCGTCGTAACTGGATTGGAAGGTGGGTGAACGTTAACAGACTCTAAAGCACGGGTGTCAAACACAAGGCCCGCGGGCCAAATGCGGCCCGCCAGACCTTGTCATGTGGCCCGCGCAGGCCCAGAGCGCTGAAATGGAAGAGGCGCTGGACAGTTCGCTTCAGTTTATGAACACTTCAGTTTATTAACAGACGTCCGGAACCAATTGTGTTCATAAACCAAGGTACCACTGTACATGCACTACGTTGTTTTATGATGTGGCAACCCTTCACTCAAGAAATCAAAATAATTCCTAATGGAATATAATTATTAATGGAAAGCTGGAAGTCAGCCCAGAGCACGGCAAAATGCCAATGAAAGATGGTGGAGTCGATTGCGCAGCAAGAATTAAGTTCTCGGAGTGGGAGAGAGGGGTTTATACCAGAAATAATAGATAGAAAGTTTCAAGATATAAACCCCTCTGGCAAATTGAAAGATCCAGAATAGCTAAATACAAACCAAGTTGCTATGTCAGTGTCTGCGAAGATAAAGGAACAACATTGGAACTGAACTACTTGAATTAAAAAAAGAATGGAAGCAGGAGAAGGAGCATCTCCCCAAAACCACAGCATGGGAAGTCATCCAAAAATGTTTAATTTGGAATGGAACAATTGCCGTCTTTCTATCTTCCAATTCTCAAGGCGGTTGGCAAACTGAAGAAACAAAGAATGTACACCTTATCACAATCTAATGCAATACAAAAATGTGATAATAAAACACAGCTTTAAAATAAGCAATCTACATCAAATAAAGTAACATTCAACAATCATTAGAATATAGAAAAATAATATCAGCATATAAAAATTAAACAGAAACTCACTCTTGACATTTACAATAATTTCAAAACTACAATCGATAAAACAATAGTATTAATGGAGCTTATATTGTATTATTATTAATAAAAACTAATAAAAACTATGATTATAAAATATAAACAATATATGAGGGTTTGGATATTAGCAGAACGTACAAGATGCTTTTAGTCTTTTTGTGTCTTCCTTGTTCCTTTATTGCAATTACATCAATGGGAGATGTGATGCTGTTCCTATAATACTAATCCCACCAACCCTGCTCCCAAACTACCACCACAACTCCTAACAACATTTTCAACTCTCTCCACAAAGGACTAAAACTCAGCTGACTCTCAGCCTGTCATCACTCACCCAGCACTCCAGATTCTCCCCCTCCCTATCTAACATTCTATTGTATCTACTATTATACTTGTGAGACATTACCTTCATTTCTTTAAAGACCTGTCTATACAACTTTATATACAAATACCAGAATTTCACATACACTCCATCCATTTACGACTGATTTCCCATTATCTGAGTTTATTGATGGGAAGGAAAGAGGAAATACGTCAAACACTCCATACATCTAAATGGTCTCTCCCCTGTGGCAGTCTGTAGAGGTTTCGTAAGCATCCTATTCTAACTGATGCACCGCTCTGGGACTTCCAGGTTGTCGCATCTGAGTTCGGTCACCTGCCATGCACTCTCTGCAGCAGATCAGGTGCCACGGGGGTGGGAGAGAGCGCGTGGTTACAGCCCTCCCGTAAGGCTCTGGGATTACTGCAAACCGTGGAAAAGCTATTCTGTCTGGACACACACACACACACACACATTTTAGCTGGAGCTCCCAGAGCTGCTGGAGAAATCTATCTATCTATCTATCTATATAAATGTAAAAATGGTGAAACTGTGGGCTCCACTTTTCTCCGAAACGCTTGACCGATCGCCCTGAAATTTGGACAAAACGATCCATGCCACTTCCCGAGTGTTCGTACAACCTCGGATTGCTCACATCGCATACCTGCACAGGTACAGACCTACTTTTCCACAAACTAAAACAGCGGCCTCAAATGGCGTTATTCCCTCAGCTCCTCCTCCTACACCCCCTCCCTTCCTGTGAAATCTACACCACACCCACAAACCCCGCCTCCACCACGAGATCCACCACTCACATACATCCATGAAGGCCAAACCAACTGAAAACAGGCATTTCCCAGCAACAAGGCCCAACATTGCTAAGTGGAGGTAGGGGCCTGCCTGGGGGGGGGATGGGGGCCCGAATAGAGGGCAGGGATAGGTAATGGGTCAGAACAGGGTGGGGGGAGACACAGGGATGAAACCTGCACTCTCCACAGTATCTCGCCTCGGCTCAGGGGGATCTGAAGAGGGGCTATTACCCTCTATCTCACAGACTAACGTACAGCAACGCATGCAGGGCCAGCTAGTTCAGTTATTAAGACAGAAAATTGAAATAAAGAACTAGGCTAGAGGTCTTCCTAGGAGCATGTCCAGTTTCAAAGGTGGAGGGAGGCTTTCCACCCTCTGGGCCAGAGGTGGCTCCTGCCTTGGGGCAGCTGGTGAATTTGGAGGAAGTTGACCCTTAGCACTCTCGGTTTGGGAGTGCCTGAACCTCCTTCGAGGGAGACCCAGCCAGATGGGCGGGGTATAAATTATTATTATTATTATTATTATTATTATTATTATTATTATTATTATTGTGTAACTGTGCCCCCCCCGGCACATTGCTTTGAGATGCTCTGGTACAGCCCCTTCTTCCCTGTGCCCCCTTCCCTCCTCATGAAAGACGTGCAGCTGGGAACAGAGCCTTTCCTCATTATGCCACTAAACACCCCTTTTATTTCTCCTGCCACCAAACAATATATCTATAAATCAAAAGAATAGATGAGGTTTTCAAGATCTCCTTCGGCCTATAAGTAGGTACTTTCAGTCTTTCTGTGTCTTCATGGTTCCATTATTACAATTATAACAGTGGGAGTTATGCTGCTGTTCCTATAATTTTAATCTAACTCTGCTTCCAAATCTCAGCTCCACTTTGTGGAACTCTCCATTCCCAGATACAAACATTTCCAACTCCAGTCACAGGAATTTTTTTATTTCCAACTCCCTCCACCAAACACCAGAACCAGCTCACTCTCAGTCCATCCTCATTCAGAAGCAACACTCCAGACTCACACACTATCACTCCCTATCTAACAATACATTAAATATTATATTATGCTTACTATTGTGAAATGTTACCTTCATTACTTTAAATACATGTCTAGACAATGTTACATACAAACAACAGAAGCTCACATACGCTGCATGCATTTAAGATTGATTTCCTGGGTTAAACTTGCTTGCTTGAAAAACCTCAGAGGCTTGAAAGAAGAAAGAAGGATTTTAATGGACTATCGGATAAGATCTGGATTTTGTTGAATAAGAAAGCAGAGACAATAAGAAAAGGAGACTTTCTGAGTCTGAAGCATGGGAAGTCAATGTTAAATTTGTATAATTTGGCAAAAGATTTGGATCAATTGCTTAATTGATATTTGTATAACTTGTAGAATTTGGAAATGGATTAGATATTGAAATTGGAGAATCTAATAAAATGTTTACTAAAAAAAAGATTTTCTGCTATTGATGTGAGAGAAATTGTCAACTCGGGGAAAAACAGGTTCTACACTCTAAAAAGCGTTCCATAATAACCAAAGCAGAATCCACACTCCTCCTATTTAAAGCATTTCTCTTCTTAGAGTTAATTGATGGCTTGTAGTTTCCACTCTTACAGCTCTTACCCCTCAGGGTCTTTTGATTGTTTGTAAGACTTCCACTTCAACAGAACTTCTGTCCACTTCCCTAGGACTTACTGTATATGGTTTTTCCCCTGTATGAGTTTGTTGATGTTCTGTAAGAACTCCACTCTGACTGAAGCTCATTCCACACTCCATGCATTTAAATGGTTTCTCCCCCGTGTGAGTTCGTTGATGAATTCTAAGAGTTCCACTCTGACTGAAGCTCTTTCCACACTCCATGCATTTAAACGGTTTCTCTCCCGTGTGACTCAGTTGATGAATTCTAAGGTTTCCACTCTGACTGTAGCTCTTTCCACACTCCATGCATTTAAATGGTTTCTCTACTGTGTGTGTTCGATGATGTGAATTCAGTTGCCCACTCCTACAGAAACACTTTCCACATTCCATGCATTGAAATGGTTTCTCCTCAGTGTGACTCCGTTGATGTTTTCTAAGGACTCCACTGTCAGCGAAGCTCTTTCCACACTCCATGCATTTAAAGGGTTTCTCCCCTGTGTGACTCCGTTGATGAATTCTAAGCTGTCCACTCCGACTGAAGCTCATTTCACACTCCATGCATTTAAATGGTTTCTCCCCCGTGTGACTCCGTTGATGAATTCTAAGTTGTCCACTGTGACTGAAGCTCTTTCCACACTCCATGGATTGTAAGCTGTCCTAAATATTTCATTTTCTTTTTGATTTCAAGGCCTGTTAATTTTTGCAAATTTTTATTTCTTCTATTTCCATAGCAGCGCTTTCTCCTCCTCCGTTCCTGTCCCCCTGCCACCGACAGCAATGACAGGTCCCAGGGTTCGGAGCTCTGCGCAAGCGCTTCTCCGAACCCTGGGAGGAGGTCTTGCTGTCGGCGGCTGCGGGAGAGGAACGGAGGAGGAGAAAGCAGCGCTTTCTCCTCCTCTGTTCCTGTCCCCTTGCCGCCGACAGCAATGACAGGTCCCAGGGTTCGGAGAAGCGCTGCGCAAGCGCTTCTCCGAACCCTGGGAGGTCTCCTTGCTGACGGCGGCTGCGGGAGAGGAACGGAGGAGGAGAAAGCAGCGCTTTCTCCTCCTCCGTTCCTGTCCCCTTGCTGCCGACAGCAATGACAGGTCCCAGGGTTCGGAGAAGCGCTGCGCAAGCGCTTCTCCGAACCCCAGGATTCTAGCGCCCGTTATTAAACGGGCTGAAAACCACTAGTTCCATAATAACGAAGCAGAATCCACACTCCTATTTAAATCATTTCTCTTCTTTGAGTTGATTGATGGCTTGCAGAGTTTCCACTCTTACAGCTCTTACCCCTGAGTCTTTTGATGGTTTGTAAGACTTCCACTTCAACAGAACCTCTGTCCACTTCCCTAGGACTTATTTGGTTTCTCCCCTGTATGAGTTTGTTGATGTTCTGTAAGAACTCCACTCTGACTGAAGCTCTTTCCACACTCCAAGCACTGAAATGGCTTCTCTTCCATGTGACTCCGTTGATGAATTCTAAGGTGTCCACTCTGACTGAAACTCTTTCCACACTCAATGCATTTAAATGGTTTCTCCCCCGTGTGAGTTCGTTGATGGCTTCTAAATGTTCCACTATCAGTGAAGCTCTTTCCACACTCCACGCATTTAAATGGTTTTACCCCAGTGTGGGTCCGTTGATGGTTTCTAAGGTATTGACACTCACTGAAGCTCTTTCCACACTCCTCACATTTAAATGGTTTTTCCCCAGTGTGGGTCCGTTGATGGTTTCTAATGTGTCGACTCTCACTGAAGCTCTTTCCACAATCCATGCATTTATATGGTTTGTCCCCCGTGTGACTCCGTTGATGAATTCTAAGGTGTCCACTCTGACTGAAGCTCTTTCCACACTCCATACATTTAAATAGTTTCTCTCCTGTGTGAGTTCGTTGATGCGTTCTAAATGCTCCACTATGAGTGAAGCTCTTTCCACACTCCATACATTTAAAGGGTTTTTCCCCAGTGTGGGTCCGTTGATGAATTCTAAGGTGTCCACTTTGACTGAAGCTCTTGCCACACTCCATGCATTTAAATGGTTTCTCCCCTGTATGAGTCCGTTGATGTTTTCTAAGGTCTCCACTCCGACTAAAGCTCTTTCCACACTCCATGCATTTAAATGGTTTCTCCCCCGTGTGACTCCGTTGATGAATTCTAAGTGGTCTACTCTTACTGAAGCTTTTTCCACACTCCATGCATTCAAATGGTTTCTCCCCCGTGTGATTCCGTTGATGGTTTCTAAGGTTTCCACTCTGACTGAAGCTCTTACCACACTCCATGCATTTAAAGGGTTTCTCTCCTGTGTGGCTCCGTTGATGAATTCTAAGTGGTCCACTGTGACTGAAGCTCTTTCCACACTCCATGCATTTAAATGGCTTCTCCCCCGTGTGACTCCATTGATGAATTCTAAGGTGCCCACTCTGACTGAAGCTCTTTCCACACTCCATACATTTAAATGGTTTCTCCCCTGTGTGATTCTGTTGATGCTTTTTAAGGTTTCCACTCTGACTGAAGCTCTTTCCACACTCCATACATTTAAATGGTTTCTCCCCCGTGTGACCCCGTTGATGGTTTCTAAGGTGTCCACTCTCACTGAAGCTTTTTCCACACTCCATGCATTCAAATGGTTTCTCCCCCGTGTGACTCCGTTGATGCTTTCTAAGGTTTCCACTCTGACTGAAGCTCTTACCACACTCCATGCATTTTAATGGCTTCTCCCCCGTGTGACTCCGTTGATGAATTCTAAGTTGTCCACGGTGACTGAAGCTCTTTCCACACTCCATGCATTTAAATGGCTTCTCCCCCGTGTGATTCCGTTGATGAATTCTAAGGTGTCCACTCTGACTGAAGCTCTTTCCACACTCCATACATTTAAATGGCTTCTCCCCCGTGTGATTCCGTTGATGAATTCTAAGGTGTCCACTCTGACTGAAGCTCTTTCCACACTCCATACATTTAAATGGTTTCTCTCCCGTATGAGTTCGTTGATGAATTCTAAGTTTTCCACTCTCACTGAAGCTCTTTCCACACTCCACGCATTTAAATGGTTTCCCCCCTGTGTGACTCCGTTGATGAACTCTAAAGTGTCCACTCTGACTGAAGCTCTTTCCGCACTCCATACATTTAAATGGTTTCTCCCCCGTGTGATTCCGTTGATGGTTTCTAAGGTTTCCACTCTGACTGAAGCTCTTTCCACACTCCATACATTTAAATGGTTTCTCCCCCGTGTGACCCCGTTGATGGTTTCTAAGGTGTCCTCTCTGACTGAAGCTCTTTCCACACTCCATACATTTATATGGTTTCTCTTGTGTGTGAGTTCGTTGATGAATTCTAAGTGTTCCACTCTGACTGAAGCTCTTTCCACACTCCATACATTTAAATGGTTTCTCTTGTGTGTGAGTTCGTTGATGAATTCTAAGTGTTCCACTCACACTGAAGCTCTTTCCACACTCGATGCATTGAAATGGTTTCTCCCCCGTGTGAATCCGTTGATGAATTCTAAGCTGTCCACTGTGACTGAAGCTCTTTCCACACTCCATGCATTGAAATGGTTTCTCTTCTGTGTGAGTTCGATGATGTGAATTCAGTTTCCCACTAAGGTTTCCCACTCCGACTGAAGCTCTTTCCACATTCCATGCATTGAAATGGTTTCTCCCCCGTGTGACTCCGTTGTTGAATTCTAAAGTTTTCACTCCTACTGAAGCTCTTTCACTGTCAGTGAAGCTATTTCCGCACTCCATACTTTCAAATTGTTTATCCTCTCTTCACACTCCATGTATTTAAATGGTTTCTTCGTTATTCCCATTGGACATGGCCCACCAGAATTTTGACTGCCTTCACCATTGTTTTTCTTGACCGGGGGGGGGGGAGAGAAACTCCTACTTGGTTTCTAGGAAGAGAACAAAGAAATATTACACACATCAATTAGCACTTGCTCTTATTTAAACATCTCGTACATTATCCTGTCCTCCATATGTTCCAAATTTTTAGGAAAGGCAAATGAAATAATATTAAATAATGGTAATGCATCATGAGTCTTTCCTAACCCTTAATCAACTTTAATGAAGCAGCCATATCTTAGAATACGGTTGAACTGTGGGGTTTACTTTTTTATAAAAAGTGGTTTCTCAAAGGAAAGGGAGTTGCTCTGTGTCCATGAACCTTCCCACTATTCATCATGAAGTTCTTTATCCTCTGCACAATAATTCCCCACCCTTACCGAGTGTGGGCACATTGGATTTATAGTGTTCGGGTCTACAGTGGTGCCTCGCTAGACGAAATTAATTCGTTCCAGGACTCAATTCGTCCGCAATTCGTCCTGACTCAGATGGGTGGTGGGAATGGGTGATTGGCTGATAGGTGTGGTAAACCTGTTGATGACCACAGATTGGTCTAGATACCAATAATAATCCCTGGGAAATTTTTCAAGAACCCTTAAGATCCAGTTTCACCAACTCCCAAATAACACTGAGCCCTAGAGCAGCCTTTCTCAACCTTGGGTCCCCAGATGTTGTGGGACTACAATTCCCATCATTCCTAGCCATCAGGGCCAGTAGTCAGTGTTTATGGAAGTTGCAGTCCAAGAACATCTGGGGATCCAAGGTTCATAGAATCATAGAGTTGGAAGAGACCACAAGGGCCATCCAGTCCAACCCCCTGCCAAGCAGGAAACACCATCAAAGCATTCCTGACAGATCGCTGGCAAGCCTCCGCTTAAAGACCTCCAAAGAAGGAGACTCCATCACACTCCTTAGCACCAAATTCCACTGCCGAACAGCTCTTAGTGTCAGGAAGTTCTTCCTAATGTTTAATGTTGAGAAATGCTGCCCTAGAGGAACCTTCTATGCTGAGGTGAGGCATCTTAGACCCTCCAGTTGTGGTTGGACACAAAGTAAAGGTAAAGGGACCCCTAACCATTAGGTCCAGTCACAGACGACTCTGGGGTTGCGACGCTCATCTCGCTTTACTGGCCGAGAGAGCCAGCGTACAGCTTCCGGGTCATGGGGCCAGCATGACTAAGCCGCTTCTGGCAAACCAGAGCAGCGCATCAAAACGCCATTTACCTTCCTGCTGGAGCGGTACCTATTTATCTACTTGCACTTTGATGTGCTTTAAAACTGCTAGGTTGGCAGGAGCTGGGACAGAGCAACGGGAGCTCACCCCGTCGCAGGGGATGATGGGAGTCTTATCTAGTTGGACACACTTCCCCCTTTTTCACCCTCTTCTGAAAATGCTGAATATCTGTATTTCATTTCCTCCTTCTTCCATGATCTCCAAGATCTTCCTGATACAGTTCAGCTGCACACATTCCCAAATCATCCAGCACCATTTACCGTATTTCATGCTTCGTAGGACGCACCTGACCATAGGACGCACCTGACCATAGGACGCACCTCATTTTTACAGGTGGAAAACCAGAAAAATTTTTTTTTCTGCTTTTCCTCCTCTAAAAGGCTGGGATGAGGGGTGGAAGGGGCTCCCGTCCATCCCTCCTCTCGCCTTGCTGTAAAGCAAGCAGACCTTGAGGACAGCCTCAAGAAGGAGGGAGAGAGGGAAGGAAGGAAGGAAGGGGTGTGAGAGAGAAAGAGACAAGGAAGGAAGGGGTGGAAGAGAGAGGAAGAGAGAGGGAAGAGAGAGAAGGAAGGAAGGAAGCAAGGAGAGAGAGAGAGAGAGAGAGAGAGAGAGAGAGAGAGAGAGAAGGAAGGGGTGAAAGAGGGAGGGAGGAAGAGAAAGGGAAGGAGGGAGGGAAGGGGTGAGAGGGGGGAGGGAGGGAGGGAAGAGAGAGAAGGACAGAAGGAAGGAAGGAAGGAAGGAAGGAAGGAAGGAAGGAAGGAAGGAAGGAAGGAAGGAAGGAAGGAAGGGGTGTGGGTTGCCCCTTCCTCCCTCCCCCTTCCCCCTGCAATCGCAGAGGAGGGGGGCAAAAAAGCCCGATTTCGGATGCACAGAAATTTTCACTTTCATTTTAGGTGGGAAAAAGTGTGTTCTATGGAGCGTAATCCTGAGGTTGCTGTATTGTGTCTAGGCAATGGGACAGCACCTTCCACTGGATGAGAGGATAGAGGGTGAAATCAGGGCAGGCCAAATGGCACTCAGCTCAGTCCCCTCCTTGCCCCTCTCTGCACCTGCTGCCTGAGGGGGCTGCCTCAGTCTCCCTCACGGTGGAGCAGGCCCTGAGAACAGCCTTCCTCTTCCCCCCAAATAGAGGAAACACAACAAAGAAGACCTTGGAGTGTCACCGTGAAACATAACAACAACAACAACAACAACAACAACAACGAAATCCCAACAATTGAAGAATGGCATGTTAAATTAGTAGAATTTATGAACTTAGCTAAGATCACTGCCACTATAAGAAATGTTCCCAAACAGAAAATTAAAAGCGAGTGGAAATATGTGGAGGATTATCTGAACAAAGAAGGTATCAAAACAAAATGGGTGATTTGCTTAAATTGAGATACGCATAGGATGAAGTATCCAAAAGATGAATCAAGTTAAAACATCTTTGGTGGGTGTTTTTTGTATGAATAGATTAGGAAAGCGAGTTAATAGAAATTAATAGAGGAAGTGATATACAAACATTGGGAAGTAGTTTTAATATTTAATGTTTCCTTTCCATTTCTTATGGAATGTTTCCTTTTTATGTTCATATATTTCTTGGTTTTTTTTGTATGTTGTGTATTATTTTTCTATTAATTATCTATATATTTTCTTTTGAAGGATTCTTATATTTTTCTTCTTCTTTTTTTCTTTTTTGTCTATTTTGTCTATTTTAAATTTTTAAATAATTTAAATAAAGCTTATTTTATTTAAACAACAACAACAACAGCTGGTTGTAAGTCACTTTGGGCTGCCCTGGGCAAGAGAAAGCGACGAATAGACCCAAAAATAAATAAATAAAACAAATGTAGTAATAATTACACAGGCTGGGGGGGGGACCCCACCCATTTCCATAACAATCTTCCCAATTCCTTAAATCCCACAGATTTTAGAGATCTGAAATAGTAGGAATAATGGAAACCTGGTGGAATGGAGAGAAGAAGTTGGACACAAGTAGGAATCCTTTAGAATGATGCTTCTCCAGAGAAACACAGGCATGTGGGTGAGACTGTAGTTGCCAAGACAAAAGCCGCTAAGGGTGGAAATAATAAAGTGGGCTTCCTCCCTTTCCTCTTTCCCCCAATGGTTAGACTCGCTATAACAGCCCCCAGCGCCCCATGCAGGAGCTGACCTGGAACTTATGGCAGGGCAAGGACTGAGCTTCAAGGGAGGAGAGGGTGGGTGGATCAGGCCTCCTGTTCAGGGATCTCTCCCTGGTCGACTCCAATGAGATTCCTGGGCAGGAGGGAGAAGTCAAGGCAGGCAGCCCCCCAAGTCTCTCTCTCTTTCTCCAAGATGGCTTTGATTCCTCCCCCATAGATGCTTCCTTTCCTCCCTCAGCCCCCTAACTTCCTCTGCCCTCCTCCCTCCTCCCCCGAGTTTCCCCTTTGCCCAGAGGCCCCCCTGGCCGGCTCACCCTTCGTGCCAAATCTCTCCCAAGCGCCCCCACCTCTCCATCCGGAGGAGCCTCGCAAAAAGAGCAGGGAGGGGGGAAAGGAAGGAGACGGGGGGTCTCTATCCAGGCCTCTCTCGCCTCCTTTAACCCTTCCATGGACTCTCCAAACAAAGGGGACCCCCAAGGCACCTGCGCGGAGCCAGGATCGCGGAGACAAAAGCGCCCCAGGGATTCCTTCCAGGGAGAACCCGGAACTCGCAGAGAGACGCGGAACTGGGGCCTCGGTTCAAGTCTCAGCCCTTGGGGGGGAGCTCCCATTTCATTCCCGCAAAAGCCCCCACTTTTGAGGGAGGGCAGGACAGCTGAGCAACTCTTGACTTTCAAGCGGATGGGGCGCTGCAAAGTCCTCTCCCCCCGCTCGCTATTCTATTCTGATTTCATTTCCTGTAATATAAAGGGCTGGCGGCTCTCCACTGAGGCGAGGCGCCCCCCCCCCTCGCCTGATCCACAGAAGGAAGGGGGAGGGGGAGCACTCCCCTACTTTCCTTTCATTCCCCCCCCCCGCCCCAAATCATGCCCTCCCTTCCCAGCTGCCCTGTTTGCAGATTCAGGGGGAGAAAAAGCGCATCCTTCTACCCCCCCCAAATATATATACATATATTGCACCTTTTTTCCTCCTCCTCTGCCGTCCTGCTCCTCTTCCGGGAATGTGGATGGCGGCCCCTCCCCCTCCAACCTTGGCTCCCCCCTCCCATCCTTCCTGCCTCTCTAGGAAGCGGAGCTCACTGACCCTTGGGGAGGAATGAATGACGCCTCCCTCCCAGAAGACACAAATTCTCCTCCTTCCAAACAAGCTCTGAATATCCTAATTAAAAAATTCCTTCAGTAGCACCTTAAAGACCAACGAAGTTTTTATTTTGGTATGATGCACACGAGTTTTTTTGGTATACAAAGTGACTTGCAGAACAAATTAATTTCATCTTGCAAGGTACTACTCTATCTTGTCATCAATTTTAGGCACTTAGCAACATCGGTTTTCATCAAAATTGGGGAATAACCTAGATGTTTAGAAATGACAGGAAAATTTAAAAAATGTTAAAAAGGAGGAACTTTTCACATAGAGATTTACCAAGCAAGACCTCAAGATTTACAAGGAACCAAAATAGATTTCAAATTACCTCATCATACCACAACTTTTTAACACCCCTCAAATCAGGATTTTTAAAGATGGAAAAAATCAACACGCCCTACTGCATATGTCTGTATTTTGCTGAAAAGAGAAACTATAAGGATCATCAATTGTTTGCAAATCCTCATAGACATTTCAAGAGAATTGGATGAATGAGAACGATCTACTCTTCCCTGGGAAAACAAGTCATTACTTATACTTTCTGGACATTCTGTTGTTGTTGGGTTTTGTCTCTCTCTGTGCATGTTCTTTTTAATGTAAATATTTGTGTATTTTAAAAGTTAATTGGAAATTTGGATTTTATTTTAAATTGCATACATGTAATGGGTAACTGAGCTGGAGGGAAAGTACAGGAAGTGGTGTTTCTTGGGAAAGAAAGTGACCTGGACAAAGTGATAAGGTACTGTTGTAAAACTGACTGTTTTGAGAACCAGAGAAGGCAGAGTGAATTACGTTAATCTCACTCGGTCCTGAGTATTTTGAGTAGTTCAAAACATGGCAAGGAAGGGACAAGGTTTGCTTGGAATCGAGGGGACTTTTCTGTGTGTGGAAATAAGAATTGATTAAAGAGATGAAGGAAAGTTGGGATAATTTAGCAGACAAGATTGGAGCCCAAATGGATGAAAATATTGAAATGGTCTATAAGATAGAGCCATTTGGTAACAGAATGTCTTGAAGCAAGGAAGGGAGGAAAAATGGATGAGACTAATATGAAAAAATTTCAGGAGACATGTAGGGTAGATATGGATGCCTTGGGCTTCCTGTTTCCTGCAGTGAGAAATTGCTGACTCCCATCAATCAGACCTCAGCCGTGCCGATAATTCAGGGTTGATATGGGGGTAATTAGCCCTGGCAGA
The DNA here is from genome assembly GCF_963506605.1 of Zootoca vivipara. NCBI lineage: Eukaryota > Metazoa > Chordata > Lepidosauria > Squamata > Lacertidae > Zootoca > Zootoca vivipara. The sequence goes on from NC_083277.1 coordinate 3,194,898, forward strand.
CTCCCCAGAGTGGGGGAGGACTGTCTCGTAGACCTGCAGATTGTAAACAGTAGGCTCAACAATTTTCAAATGGCAGGTTTGAACAACAGCCCGGATTGGAAGATTGGAATGAAGTCAGGAAAGGCTGCGCTGGCAAATAGACAGTTGAAAAAAATACATAAATACAAACAAAGCTGTATTTGATGAATGAAAGGATGTATGATTTCTGACATGACTGAGAATCGCATAGTCAGGGACGGAGAACTTTAAAGCGTTAAGATCAGAATGTGGAAAATATGAGAACAAGAAGAAGAAGGCAGGAACGAAGATATTGGAGATATGCTTCAAGAGGTCCAGACAATGGGAAGCCCGAAAAAAATTAATAATTAACAATTTGGGTTGTAATTTGTTCGTTTGTTTATTTTAGTTTGTTTTTAATTGGATTATGATTATGATTTGATGGATATCTTAATTGGCTGTTTTTATTGGGAAATTAATAAAAATGATTATTATTCTTTTAAAGAGTGCCCTGATGGTTAAAAAGAGGTTGAAAATACAGTCTCTGCAACAAAAATAGCCTGTTAGGAAGGTGAGCACGATCTTAAACATGATTCATCTGATAATCACCTTCCGGTGAACTATACGTATAACTATAACTATAAGTTAGGAAAAAGAAGGGGAGATATATGTTATATATGTGAAAAATAATATTAATAAATAATAAATAAATAATATTAATAAATCAATACATTAGCAAGCTTGGACAATACACTTGCAATCTGTAGAGATTTGGGTAAAATTAGGTAAATAACAATGGATGAAGTATGAATCATGGATATGCAGAAAAAAATGTGTATATGGAACCAGAAGAGGGAATGGAGGGAAGTCTTGAGGTTTAAAGAACCTCACAGATAAGGTTTTGAAGTGTTATTGCTGTATGGGGACTGGGGGTGGGGGTGGAGGAATTTACTATTTTTATTCTTTTTTATTTGTGGCTAATTGTGGAAATTAATGGTGAAAAAACAATAGGGGAGCTCCAGCAGCTGACCCCAGATGCTGGGTGTTGCTGGCGCTGGATCTGGGCTGGATGTGGGAAGGACCTTTGTTAAGGTTGAACAAAGGCTGCTGCGGGGATAAAATGAACTTTATGCAAGGCAGTAACCTCAGCTCACTGTTTCTGCTGATGAAGCACCTACCAGTAGTGACTGCTAGCATGGCAGGGCTTCTGGGGCAGCCTGTGTCTTGCAAGGAGGATCCCAGCTCCAACACCCGACACCTCCAGTTGAATGCATGAGGTGGCAGAGGAGGGGAAGCCTCTTTGGATCGACCCAAACCACAGGATTCAAGTTACTTACAAGAAAGGCAACTCCAACTAAATGTCAGGAAGAACTTTCTGGCAGTTAAGAGCATTTGACAGTGGAACGGTCTCCCTCAGGAGGGGGTGGCCTCGCCTTCCTTGGAGGCTTTTAAGCAGAGGTCGGAGGGCCATCTGTCTTATGGTTGAGTTGAGATTCCTGCCCTACCTAGACATGTCAGTGGGTCTCATGGACTGGCTGGACTCAGAGGACTGGTGGGAAGCACCAGCTGGGGAACCCCCAAGGGAAGAAGGCTCAGAGCCCAGGGAAGGGTAGCAGATGATGAATGGTCAGAGGGAGAAGAGGGAGCAGACAGGGAGGAGGAAATGTCAGAAGCTGGAGAGGTAACAGGCCTTAGTGAGCTGGGAGAGTCTGTGGCAGAGAACAGTCCAGAATTAGATCTACCGGGAAGAGTTGCTGTGCTCACTTGGCTTGGCCTCCTGAGCTGTTTCTTTCTTTGAAAGAGTTCACTTTCCTGATGCCATGTGAGTTATTACGGACCTGCTCCTGGCACACACACCCAACCAACTTTGTAAAGTATCTTTCAAATTTTCATAACTTTTTAATTTCAAACCTTTCTCTTCTTCTATTAACAAATCTCTATACATAGGCCAGTTTCCTTTTATATTAAATGTTTTTATTGCTATTGCCTCAACTGAGACAACCACCAGGGTATTTTTAGGTTCTAAGAAATATTTGTATTTATTCCAGACCTTTATCAGTGCTTTCCTTATTATATGATTATGAAACCCTTTCTGTTTTTTATCTTTCTCATAGCATGAATACGGATTTCTTCTCTTTCTAATTGAGTTATGACTGAGCCATTTCTGGCACACACACACACAGACACTGACTGTGGGAATTGAACCCGGGACCATCGGCATGCAAAGCAGCTGCTCTGCCGCTGTCAACTTGTCAATCAATCACTGCTGTGCACAGAGTGGGCAAACACTTCTCTCGTCTGGCTACGGAATACGCCTGGTCAGTTCAGGGTTTTGTATTCTGCGGCCGTCATCACCTTCCCTGCTAAGGCCTTTCTAGGGGAAAACAGCAACCCAAATACCATACAGACATCAGAAGAGCCTGCTGCTGGATCAGGCCAGTGGCCCATCTAGTCCAGCATCCTGTTCTCACAGTGACCAACCAGATGCCCCTTTTGGGAAACCTGCAAACAGGATCCAAGCACAGGGACAGCCTTTCCCCTTCCTGCAGTTCCCAGCAACTGGCATTCAGAAACATCACTGCCTCGGACCGTGGAGACAGAGCAGAGCCATCCCTTCCATGAAGGTGTCTCATCTTCCCCTCCATGAAGGTGTGTCGTCTTCCCCTCCATGAAGGTGTCTCGTCTTCCCCTCCATGAAGGTGTCTCGTCTTCTTGTGAAGCCATGCGGATCAGGGCACACACACCCTAGAATTGTATGGCTGAAGGGACCCCAAGGACCTTCTAGCCCACATCTCCCCCTGAAATGGAAGAAGGCAGCACACACATTCACTGGTTCCATGGACGGAGTCCAGCTGGAGGGGGTGTGTGGGTTTTATTCTAGCTCGACCAACTCTGGGAGTTGATGTAATTTCAAAATTTGAAGAGAAAGGGGGTTTTAAGTGCTTATGCTCACAGAAAATAAACCAGAAAATAACACTTGTAACTGTATCTTATTTTTCCTTCTTTTAATAATTTCAATGTATGGGGGAGGGGTGACAAAAAAAAACTGCAACAGGCTCCACCTGACCTTCCCACGCCACTCCTTAGAGCAGCCCCCCCCCGCCTGTGCGAAGCGTATGTGAAGGAGCTGCCTTTTGCCTCTTGCTCCTCCGTTGGGGACATCACTTTATTTACGCCGTCTGAGCTAGGAAGGGAGCAGAGGGAATTGTCGCAGATTCTTTGCATCCTGGTCATCATCTGTGGGGAAGGCCCTCAGAGGACAACCAAACCTTGTCCACCACCCTGATGTCCTCCCCCTGTCGCCTGTGGCGATCTGCTCCCTTCTTGTACGCTTCCTTGGCCCTCTCCAAGTGCTCTCTGAGTTGCTGGTGCACCGTCTCCAATTCCTCCACCCAATCCTCTGCCTGTGGGCCCTCCTCCTCCTCCTCCCTCTCTGGGAAAGATCTGAGGTTGCGCCTGTAGTTGGCCTTAAAGGGCGACACCCCTGTGGAGACGTGCACTGCATTGTTGTAGGCAAATTCTGCCAGTGGCAGGCGATCCACCCAGTCCGTTTGCCTCTGGCTGATGTAGCATCTCAGATACTGCTGCAAAATGGCGTTGACCCTCTCCGCCTGTCCATTGGTCTGCGGGTGCCGAGCCGTCGACAAGCTGACCTCCACCTGCAGGAGGTTCATGAGCCGCTGCCAGAACCTGGAAACAAATTGGCGGCCTCGGTCCGAAATAACCCTTAAGGGTAATCCATGCAGTCTGAATACGTGGTCAACGAACAGTTTGGCCGTCTCTTCTGCCGAGACCGCCCTGGCACACGGTATAAAATGGCACATTTTGGACATGAGGTCCACCACCACCAACACTGCGGTCTTGCCCCTGGAAGGCAGGTCTGTGATGAAGTCCATGGACACTACTTCCCACGGCCTGTGCGGTGTAGCTAATGGCTCCAGCAATCCTGCCGGTGCTGCTCTGACCACCTTTGCTCGCTGGCAGGTGTCACAGCCCCTTACATAGTCCCGAACATCCTCCCGCACCCCTGGCCACCAGAAGTGTCTCATGACTAAGTGAGTGGTCTTGTCCCTTCCAAAATGACCGTTGGGTTGTCGTGCATCTGCTTGAGGACCTTACCTCTGAGCAGGTACAGGGCTCCCCTGTAAAAAAGCAACCCCCTCCTTTCCTCAAAGTCCCTGGCTTGCTCCCTCCCCCCTCGCAGATCTCTGAAGATGCGGGTGGCGAACTCATCTGCTGCCGTTAGTGCTGTGAGTTCTGCTCGCTCACCACTGCTGCTCCGCAGGACCATGCCGACGGGGGAAACACGTGTCGGGGTGCTGGTGGCAACTCCTCCTCCATGTACTCTGGTTTGCGGGAGAGGGAATGAGACCCCGCCCCAACCCCGAAAAAGTCCCCCGGGGCAGGAAGGTGGCACAGCTTACATTTTCCCCTTCCTCTCTTTTCATCCTTTGCCGGTGTTACAGGAATTTTTAGAAGGGTTGGAGAGGGGGGCTGCCCCTCCAGCACGCAGTGTGCCCCCCCCCTTCATTCACACACACACACAATGTCTCCTCAAAGTCCCACATAAGGAAATGGCTACCAAGGGGAGAGCTTGGGACATGAGCGAGGGCAGCCATGATCCCTAAAGTGTGAGCCCAGGTACTCAGCAGCCCCTCTGCCTGAGGGAGCATCTCTGGCATCCTGACACCTGAGTGCCAGACAGGTAGCAATAGCAGAACCAGATCAGTACAAAAGGGGGTGATTAACTTGGTCCCTGCGCCCAGACCCTCCCAAGGTGCGATGTATGCATGAGCAATTATCTATTCCAAACTTAAAAATGGAAAGCGTAATGTTGGTGGTCAAAAAAGAGGTTTAAAGACTGTCTCAAGGCAAATCTTTAAAAATGTAGTATAAACACCGACAACTGGGAAACCCTGGCCTGCGAGCGCTCCAGTTGGAGAACAGCCTTTACCAAAGGTGTCATGGGCTTTGAAGAAACTCGATCTCAGGACGCAAGGGAGAAACATGCTAAGAGAAAGGCACGCTTGGCAAACCCAACTCCCTGGAAACCAATGTCCCCACGTGGAAGGACGTGTGGATATAGAATCGGCCTCCAAAGTGACTTACGGACTCATTGTTAAAATCCTGTTTATGGAAGACAATCTTACTTGGCTACAAGTGATCGCCAAAGAGAAGAGAGTGTAAGTTTAGGGGTGCTGTGGGTCTCTTTGAAAAAGTCTTCTGTTGGTATTCTGTATCAGTGTATAGTATCTTTAGAATTGTGCATGCACACAAAAGCTTATACCAAGAACAAACTTGGTTGGTCTCAAAGGTGCTACTGAACAATTTTTTTAATTTTTTAAAATATATTTCTTTAAAAAAAATTTTTTATTTCACACAAGAATTTAGAAAAAAAATACAAAAATTGCAAGAAACAAACCGAAAATACAATAAATAATCAATAATCAATACATAAGCGCTTGGATTACTGCAATGCGCTTTACGTGGGGCTGACCTGGAAACTGCAACTAATCTAGAATGTGGCAGCTAGACTGGTGACTGGGAGCGGCCGCTGGGACCACATAACACCGGTCCTGAGAGATCTACACTGGCTCCCAGTACGTTTCCGTGCACAATTCAAAGTGTTGGTGTTGACCTTTAAAGCCCTAAACGGCCTTGGTCCTGTATACCTGAAGGAGCTTCTCCACCCCCACTGTTCAGCCCGGACACTGAGATCCAGCTCTGAAGGCCTTCTGGCGGTTCCCTCATTGCGAGAAGTGAGGTTACAGGGAATCAGACAGAGGGCCTTCTCCGTAGTGGCACCCACCCTGTGGAACACCCTTCTATCAGATGTCAAGGAAATGAGCAGCTATCTTAATTTTAAAAGACATCTGAAGGCAGCCCTGTTTAGGGAAGCTTTTAATGCTGTATTGTTTTAATATTCGATTGGGAGCCGCCCAGAGTGGCTGGGGAGACTCAGCCAGATGGGCGGGGAATAAATAAATAAATTATAGAAATCAGTTTTCAACTCTTCAGATACCCCCACCACCCATTGTGTTGTGCTTTCCAGCCGATCTTATATTGTGCATTGTGATCTTATATTTTGTGATCTTATATTTTCATTTGTTTGAGTCTTCATACATCTACTGAGAGATCAGCGTTATAAACTTGCTATATAATCTTTGAATTTAGTCCAATCTTTATCCTTTTTTTTGTTCATTTATTCCTTTAATTTCTGCTATTTTTGTTGCCAGACTATAATATGATATCATTTTTATTTGCCAATCCTCTTTGCTAGGTATCCTATCATACTTCCAGTTATTTGCTATAATTAGTCTAGCTGTTGTTGTTGCATACATTAGAATACATCTATCCTTCACTAAGATCTCCTCATCCAGCATCCCCAATAAGAATAACTCTGGTTTCTTCTTAAAAGGGTATTTAAGTATCTTTTTCAATTCCTTATACATCATTTCCCAGTATTTCTTTATCATATATGTATATACCGTATGTACCGGTATCATTGTGACATCTCCAGCATACATTATTGCTTCCTCTTTTTTCCCCCAAAATTATTTTTATTAAATTTTCCAATTAAAACACATTAAATCACATTGAAAATATTCCCAATTACATTTTATATTACACACCCAAATTAATTATACAATTCCAATTAACATTCCAATTATAGCCAATTATACTTAATTTTTCAGACTCTCATGCCTCAGATTTCCAGAGCTCCCTGCTAATCACTCATACCAATTGCTTTTTTTTATTTGTCCCTTATTAAACAGCCTCTGATATAAACTTCACTTATTTTCCAAATCTAAATCCTGTTTTGGCCTCTGAGTCTATGTTGCAAGCCGGATGTTATCCAAATATTTTCTGTCTCTGCGTGGACTTTGTCTTTAAACTCCCTCTGTTTGCTGGCCCCTAATACCAATTAAATCATAAATTATGTCCAAATTCCACTCCATGGCTTCTCCGGAAATAGAATTGCAGCTTTTCCAGCGGAAATTCAGGCAGTCAAATCTTATCACTCTTCTTGAAATACCGATCGGCTTCTTCCCTGCCTTTAGCTGCATTCCATTCCAGCGGCATCTTCTCTTAATTACGAACTGCGACACAAATCTTAAATCCTCCTTAAAGTCTCAAATCTCAAAGCATCTCAACCAGGACCAGGATTTTAAGGGAGGTTTTTGCAAAATTGTCAAGATATATATAATTCCTCCACTTTCATATTTGTTTATATTTCCATGTCCACACAGTTTATACCAGAGGCTCCCAAACTAAGGCCCGGGGGCCGGATGCGGCCCAATCGCCTTCTAAATCCGGCCCACGGACGGTCCGGGAATCAGCATATTTTTACATGAGTAGAATGTGTCCTTTTATTTAAAATGCATCTCTGGGTTATTTGTGGGGCCTGCCTGGTGTTTTTACATGAGTAGAATGTGCCCTTTTATTTAAAATGCATCTCTAGGTTATTTGTGGGGCATAGGAATTTTTTCATATTTTTTTCAAAATATAGTCCGGCCCCCCACAAGGTCTGAGTAGCAGTGGACCGGCCCCTGCTGAAAAAGTTTGCTGACCCCTGGTTTATACTTTCTATTTTCCTGCTGCTCTAGATCAAGTCCGATGTTCCGTCCAGGAAAGGTATTTGATATATTATATAAGAAAAAAACAAAAAAAGTTGCACTTCCCTGTAAGGCGTCTCGGATCCTCCAGATAATCCATCTTCATTCCTGCGATGTTCCCCCTCTTATCTCTGACCATAGGACGCACCTGACCATAGGACGCACCTCATTTTTAGAGGTGCAAAACAAGAAAAGAAATATTTTTCTGGTTTTCCTCCTCTAAAAGGCTGGGAGGAGGGGTGGAAGGGGCTCCCGTCCATCCCTCCTCTCGCCTTGCTGTAAAGCAAGCAGACCTTGAGGACAGCCTCAAGGAGGAGGGAGGGAAGGAAGGAAGGAAGGGGGGTGAGAGAAAGAGAGACAAGAAAGGAAGCGGTGGAAGAGAGGAAGAGAAAGAGAGAGAAGGAAGGAGAGAGAGAGAGAGAAAGAGAAGAAGGAAGGGTTGAAGGAGGGAGGGAGGAAGAGAAAGGGGAGGAGGGAGGGAAGGGGTGAGAGAGGGGGAGGGAGGGAGGGAAGGGGTGAGAGGGAGGAAGGGAAGAGAGAGAAGGACAGAAGGAAGGAAGGAAGGAAGGAAGGAAGGAAGGAAGGAAGGAAGGAAGGAAGGAAGGAAGGAAGGAAGGGGTGAGAGAGAGTGAAAGAAAGAGGGAGAAAGAAGGAAGACAGATGGAGGGGAGAGAGAGAGAGAGAGAGAGATGCTGTCTGTGGCGTGGCAAAGGGGGAGTTGCCCCTTCCTCCCCCCCCCCCCGCGATCACGGAGGGGGGGCAGAAAAGCCCGATTTCGGATGCACAAAGATTTTCCCTTTCATTTTAGGAGGGAAAAAGTGCGTTCTATGGAGCGTAATCCCGAGGCTGCTGTATTGATAGAGGGTTAAATCAGGGCAGGCCAAATGGCACTCAGCTCAGTCCCCTCCTTGCCCCTCTCTGCACCTGCTGCCTGAGGGGGCTGCCTCAGTCTCCCTCACGGTGGAGCAGGCCCTGAGAACAGCCTTCCTCTTCCCCCCAAATAGAGGAAACACAACAAAGAAGACCTTGGAGTGTCACCGTGAAACATAACAACAACAACAACAACAACAACAACGAAATCCCAACAATTGAAGAATGGCATGCTAAATTAGTAGAATTTATGAACGTAGCTAAGATGACTGCAACTATAAGAAATGTTCCCAAACAGAAAATTAAAAGCGAGTGGAAATATGTGGAGGATTATCTGAACAAATAAGGTATCAAAACAAAATTGGTGATTTGCTTAAATTGAGATAGGACGAAGTATCCAAAAGATTAATCAAGTTAAAACATCTTTGGTGGGTGTTTTTTGTATGAATAGATTAGGAAAGCGAGTTAATAGAAATTAATAGAGGAAGTGATATACAAAGTAGTTTTAATATTTAATGTTTCCTTTCCTTTCCTTCTTCCCCCCCCCTCCCTCCTTCAACCCTTCCTTCTCTTTTTGTGTGAATTGTTTCTATTTGGTTGGTTTTGATATGTTTTATTCATTGTTTATGACTTTTCTTATGTTTGTAATTATGTAAATCTTGTCATGTTGTAAACCACCTTGAACATGGTCCAACTGTGGAAAGGAGGCATACAAATAAAATAATGCTGATGATGATGAACTTACCGTACTTTAAAGCATATATTTTAAGGGTCTAACAGCTCATATTTACATGCTCTACCTTGCTGCATATTTTGTGATTTCAAATCTCTCCTCGGGTTCTGCCACTAAAGAGTTGGAGAGTCTGTCTTTCAGTTCAAATGAGTTGTTATAATGCAAATCATAACGAACCGCCCTGAGACCTCTGGATATAGTGCGGTATATAAATTCAATAAATAAAAATATATAATAGGAAGAAGAAGATCGGTCCACGATAGAAAGTGTTTTCTCATGCTATGGGTTAAACCACAGAGCCTAGGGCTTGCCAATCAGAAGGTCAGCGGTTTGAATCCCTGCGACGGGGTGAGCTCCCGTTGCTTGGTTCCAGCTCCTGCCAACCTAGCAGTTCGAAAGCACATCAAAGTGCAAGTAGATAAATAGGTACTGCTCCGACGGGAAGGTAAACGCCGTTTTTGTGTGCTGCTCTGGTTCGCCAGAAACGGCTTTCTCATGCTGGCCTCATGACCTGGAAGCTGTACGCCAGCTCCCTCGGCCAATAACGCGAGATGAGCGCCGCAAACCCAGAGTCGGTCATAACTGGACCTAATGGTTAGGGGTCCCTTTACCTTTATGCTGGTTTGACAGCCATGGACAGAGAGTCCCTATGGAGGGTGGTGAAGACAGCACACGATATTGTGGGCTGTCCCCTGAGTTGTTGTTGTTGTTGTTTAGTCGTTTAGTCGTGTCCGACTCTTCGTGACCCCATGGACCAGAGCACGCCAGGCACTCCTGTCTTGCACTGCCTCCCGCAGTTTGGTCAAACTCATGTTCGTAGCTTCGAGAACACTGTCCAACCATCTTGTCCTCTGTCGTCCCCTTCTCCTAGTGCCCTCAATCTTTCCCAACATCAGGGTCTTTTCCAAGGATTCTTCTCTTCTCATGAGGTGGCCAAAGTATTGGAGCCTCAGCTTCACGATCTGTCCTTCCAGGGAGCACTCAGGGCTGATTTCCTTAAGAATGGATAGGTTTGATCTTCTTGCAGTCCATGGGACTCTCAAGAGTCTCCTCCAGCACCATAATTCAAAAGCATCAATTCTTCGGCGATCAGCCTTCTTTATGGTCCAACTCTCACTTCCATACATCACTACTGGGAAAACCATAGCTTTAACTATACGGACCTTTGTCGGCAAGGTGATGTCTCTGCTTTTTAAGATGCTGTCTAGGTTTGTCATTGCTTTTCTCCCAAGAAGCAGGCGTCTTTTAATTTCGTGACTTCTGTCACCATCTGCAGTGATCAAGGAGCCCAAGAAAGTAAAATCTCTCACTGCCTCCATTTCTTCCCCTTCTATTTGCCAGGAGGTGATGGGACCAGTGGCCATGATCTTGGTTTTTTTGATGTTGAGCTTCAGACCATATTTTGCGCTCTCCTCTTTCACCCTCATTAAAAGGTTCTTTAATTCCTCCTCACTTTCTGCCATCAAGGTTGTGTCATCTGCATATCTGAGGTTGTTGATATTTCTTCCAGCAATCTTAATTCCGGCTTGGGATTCATCTAGTCCAGCCTTTCGCATGATGAATTCTGCATATAAGTTAAATAAGCAGGGAGACAATATACAACCTTGTCGTACTCCTTTCCCAATTTTGAACCAATCAGTTGTTCCATATCCAGTTCTAACTGTAGCTTCTTGTCCCACATAGAGATTTCTCAGGAGACAGATGAGGTGATCAGGCACTCCCATTTCTTTAAGAACTTGCCATAGTTTGCTGTGGTCGACACAGTCAAAGGCTTTTGCATAGTCAACGAAGCAGAAGTAGACGTTTTTCTGGAACTCTCTAGCTTTCTCCATAATCCAGCGCATGTTTGCTATTTGGTCTCTGGTTCCTCTGCCCTTTCGAAATCCAGCTTGCACTTCTGGGAATTCTCGGTCCACATACTGCCTAAGCCTGCCTTGTAGAATTTTAAGCATAACCTTGCTAGCGTGTGAAATGAGCGCAATTGTGCGGTAGTTGCAGCATTCTTTGGCACTGCCCTTCTTTGGAATTGGGATGTAGACTGATCTTCTCCAATCCTCTGGCCATTGCTGAGTTTTCCAAACTTGCTGGCATATTGGGTGTAGCACCTTAACAGCATCATCTTTTAAAATTTTAAACAGTTCAGCTGGAATATCATCACTTCTACTGGCCTTGTTATTAGCAATGCTTTCTAAGGCCCATTTGACTTCACTCTCCAAGATGTCTGGCTCAAGGTCAGCAACCACACTACCTGAGGTGTACGAGACCTCCATATCTTTCTGGTATAATTCCTCTGTGTATTCTTGCCACCTCTTCTTGATGTCTTCTGCTTCTGTTAGGTCCTTACCACTTTTGTCCTTGATTATGGTAATCTTTGTACGAAATGTTCCTTTCATATCTCCAATTTTCTTGAACAGATCTCTGGTTTTCCCCATTCTATTGTTTTCCTCTATTTCTTTGCATTGCTCATTTAGGAAGACCCTCTTGTCTCTCCTTGCTGTTTTTTGGAAATCTGCATTCAGTTTCCTGTATCTTTCCCTATCTCCCTTGCATTTTGCTTGCCTCCTCTCCTCCGCTATTTGTAAGGCCTCGTTGGACAGCCATTTTGCTTTCTTGCATTTCCTTTTCCTTGGGATGGTTTTCATTGCTGCCTCCTGTATAATATTACGAGCCTCCATCCATAGTTCTTCAGGCACTCTGTCCACCAAATCTAAATCCTTAAACCTGTTCCTCACTTCCACTGTGTATTCATAAGGGATTTGATTCAGATTGTATCTTACTGGCCCAGTGGTTTTTCCTACTTTCTTCAGTTTAAGCTGGAATTTTGCTATAAGAAGCTGATGATCTGAGTTACAGTCAGCTCCAGGTCTTGTTTTTGCTGACTGTATAGAGCTTCTCCATCTTTGGCTGCAGAGAATATAATCAATCTGATTTCGATGCTGTCCATTTGGTGATGTCCATGTGTAGAGTCGTCTCTTGTGTTGTTGGAATAGAGTGTTTGTGATGACCAGCTTGTTCTCTTGACAGAACTCTATTAGCCTTTGCCCTGCTTCATTTTGAACTCCAAGGCCAAACTTGCCAGTTGTTCCTTTTATCTCTTGATTCCCTACTTTAGCATTCCAGTCCCCTGTAATGAGAAGAACATCCTTCTTTGGTGTCATTTCTAGAAGGTGTTGTAGGTCTTCATAGAATTGGTCAATTTCACTTTCTTCAGCACCGGTAGTTGGTGCATAAACTTGGATTACTGTGATGTTAAAAGGTCTGCCTTGGATTCGTATCGAGATCATTCTGTCATTTTTGAGATTGCATCCCATTACAGCTTTTGCCACTCTTTTGTTGACTATGAGGGCCACTCCATTTCTGCTACAGGATTCTTGCCCACAGTAGTAGATATGATAGTCATCCGAACTGAATTCGCCCATTCCCTTCCATTTTAGTTCACTGATGCCCAGGATGTCGATATTTATTCTTGTCATCTCATTTTTGACCACATCCAGCTTACCTCCACTCATGGTTCTTACATTCCAGGTTCCTATGCAATATTTTTCTTTACAGCATCGGACTTTCCTTTCGCTTCCAGGCATATCCGCAACTGAGCGTCCTTTCGGCTTTGGCCCAGCCGCTTCATCAGCTCTGAATCTACTTGTACTTGTCCTCCGCTCTTCCCCTGAGCGGAGTAGGAAGGATAAAAAGGTGTGAGAACCCAGGGCAAATCTCCATGGAGGTGTGCTGGGTTTGTTTGTTGTTGTTTTATTTTCAAGTTTGTTTGTTTTTGTTTTTAATTTAAGGCTTTGTGCCTGTCTTTGCAAAGCCGGCCTCCTGCACTTTCTGAAAGGCCTAGAAGAGGTCATTACATCATGACCTCCCTACCTTGCCAATGACCATTTCAGGAAGTGTGGAAGTCCAGGAATCTGTGGCATTTCAGAGAGTACTAAGAGGGGTGTTTGTTTGGTTTGGTGGTTTTTTTAAAAAAAGGGGCCTGGTGATTCTTTCTTTAAAAAAAAAAGTTGCTACAGGGATGAGTGTGGAAAAGTTGGGACTTTGTTTGTGATTCTAAAGCTTGGACAATTTAAAAATAAATAAATTAACAATTTCAAATTCTGTGCTTTTCATTCTTCCTATAATACATCTGTGTTTGAAATGATTGGCGGGGTGGGGGGGTGGGGCAGAAGGTGATCTCGCCTAGGGTGCAAAAAACCCTAGCACCGGCCCTGGTCCTGCCAATGCTGGCTTCGATCCCTCCCCCAGGGATGCTTCCTTTCCTACCTAAGCCCCCCAACTTCCTCTGCCCTCCACCCCGAGTCTCCCCTTTGCCCAGAGGCCCCCCTGGCCGGCTCACCCTTCGTGCCAAATCTCTCCCAAGCGCCCCCACCTCTCCATCCGGAGGAGCCTCACAAGAAGAGCAGGGAAGGGGGAGAGGAGGGAGACGGGGGGGGTCTCTATCCAGGCCTCTCTCGCCTCCTTTAACCCTTCCATGGACTCCCCATCTCTAGACAAAAGGGACCCACCAAGCCGCTTCTTGGTACGCAGCCGGAGTCAAAAGCGCCCCAGGGATTCCTTCCAGGGGGAACCCGTTATTCGCAGAGGGGCGCGGAATTGAGGCCTCGGTTCAAGTCTCAGCCCTTCCACAGAAGGGAGGGGGAGGGGGAGTACTCGCATACTTTCCTTTTATCCCTCCCCATCGCCCTCAATCCTGCCCTCCTTTCCCAGCTGCCCTACAGAACAGGGGGAGGAACAGTGCATCCTTCTCCCCTCCTCACAACCCCAAACCTCCCCCCAATATAAAGATATAGTTTGCACCTCTTTCTCCTCCTCCTCTGCAGAGCTGCTCCTCTTCCGGGAATGTGGATGGCGGCCCCTCCCCCTCCAACCTCGGCTCCCCCTCCCCCCTCCCATCCTTCCTGCCTCTCTAGGAAGCAGAGCTCACTGACCCTTGGGGAGGAATGAGTGACGCCTCCCTCCCAGTAGACACAAATTCTCCTCCTTCCAAACAAGCTCTGAATATCCTAATTAAAAAATTCCTTCAGTAGCACCTTAAAGACCAACGAAGTTTTTATTTTGGTATGATGCACACGAACCTCATCCCAAAATAAAAACTTAGTTGGTCTTTAAGGTGCTACTGAAGGGATTTTTTTATTTTGCTTCGACTCAGACAAACACGGCTACCTACCTGTAACTAGAACTCTGAATATCCTGTTTCTTTCCAGAGAAGGTCCCAGGTTCGATCCCCGGAGATGGCAGGGAATGACACTTCCCCCCCCCAAAAAAAAACTCCGAAAAAGTCCTCCGGGGCACAGCTTCCATTCCCCCTTTACCTCTTTTAATCCCTTGCCGGGAGAGGGGAGGGGGGTTCCGTTCATTTTCACACCCATTTGGGTGTGAAATGGGTGTGAAGCAGGGTCGTGGCGTAGGGTGTCCCCGTTACAACAGCCCTGCAAAGTAGACCGGAGTTGTTACGCACGTTTGGGGCTTGGAACAGTACCTTTCGACAACCCTAAAGGGTAGTCCAGAGTCCTTATTACGGGTGCCTTTAAAAAATAGGGGCTGGTGTTTGGACTTGGGCTTTGCTAATGAGCGGGGAGGAGCGCAGCTCAGGGGCAGAGAAGTTGTACCCCTCTTTCGGCTCCCCGCTATGAGGGCGAGACCCCCTCCTGATTCGCACCAGGATCCTGAAATGCAGGCCAGGCAGCGGCGCCAGTTCTGCTTCCGCTTCCCAGGCTCCCCTTCTGGCTCCCCTCGCGACGGATCCCCCCATTTCCTCCAGCAGGAATTCTTGGGGCACTCCGGGCTTCTGGCGAGTGCGCCTTTCGTATCTTTCAGTGAGGGAGAGAAAGAGAGGGAGTCCATGGAAGGGTTAAAGGACACAGGAGAGGCCTGGATAGAGACCCCCTCCCTGCTCACCTGTGCTTGGGAGAGACCCTAGGGCTGATGGAGGAGGAGGAAGTTGGGGGGCTGAGGGAGGAATGGGAGCAACGTAGGGGGAGGGAAGCCCAGCAGCACATTGGCAGCAGGGAGACCTTAGAGAGTCATCTCCATCCTGGGCGCTGGCGGGGGAATGTGCGGATTCTAGGAAGAGTTTTTCCCCTTGTGCTATCAAATTGTTAAAGTTGTAGTTGTGTAGTGGAAGGGGAGGCCAGTTGTTTTTTTTTGGGGGGGGGGTTCCTTTGTTGTGCTATTGTATTGTGAGTGGAACAGTGTTTGTATAAGGTACGTTTACATTTCAATGTAGCCGAAGCAAAATTCCAAGTATGTTTGGTACTTGGGCAATAAAACTATTCTTATTCCTATTCCTGTTCTCATCCTGAGGTAAAGTTCTGAAACCGAGGTACAAATTCCAGATTAGCAGAGTTTATAACCTGAAGTGTTTATAACCAGAGGTGTTTATAACCAGAGGTACCACTGTACATAACTTTTGGAAGACCTCTGAAGGCATTTTTTGTGTTTGACATTTTCTTATCTTTTATATTATGCTGGAAGTAATATATGGGTGTGGTAACAACAACAACAACAACAACAACAACAACATGTCCCTTTGTCATGTCAACAAGATTAAACAGATGCATGTTGGGCCAAAAAAATATTAATTTCACAGAGAGACTGATGGGGAGGAGGTGAGGGACCAGGAGCGAGACCTTGGGGTCATGTTTGGTAACTCAGGGAAGATGTTGACCCCATGTGCAGTGGCTCGGAAAAATGCAAATCCCACAACTGGGGGTGTTTATGGAAGGGATTGGAAATACACTGTATGGATTAATTGCGGAAGATTGTATTTTGAGGAGAATAGTGATCTGATAGGGAGTTCTGGCTCTGCATTCCTGTGTTTTATTACTCTATCTCTATCCCTTGCAAACAGTCTTTGATGTGTTATCTATTGACAAATGAACCGCTTGGTAAAAGACTCAGATGTATGGCCTGGCTTTTACCCTTTGATGCAAAGTGGCCTAGCTAAGCCAGTCTGGCCATAAAACATGAGCACAGCCTGTATATAATATCTAGATTTTTAGCATGGCAATAAGGAGTTTGCATCTCAAGCTACCAGGGGGCAGAAAGTGCCGAAGTGACCCCCAGGTAGCTTGAGATGGGAACGTATATTTTTCTTGCTGCTCAGAAAAAAATCTGTAAAACGTCTCACTCACTTCCTCTTGTATTGCTTCTGAATCTAATAAAAGAACCATTTTGCATTTAGCAAAACATACACCTGCCACTATCCTAATGGTCTCATGCAGATCTAGGGTGTGAACGCATTTGGAGTACTGTGCACAGATCAGTATTTGGGACCTTTTAGTTTGGAGAGAAGACGAGGAAGGAGCGACTGATCAGATAACATGGAGAAAGAGGATATAGAAAAGTCCCCCCCCCTTTCATAAAACTAGAACTCATGGAATCCAATGAAGCAGGAATGGTGGAAGATTTAGCAGAGCGAAAAGAGGGGTCTCCCCCCTCCTCTGCATCCAGCCAGTCCATGATGGCAACAGCAACAATAAGATAATTACATCAATAATACACATTGTGCTCTGCTGCCAGGAGGACTCTGTCGGATCATGTCCAGTTGAAAAGGTGGAGGGAGGCTTTCCACCCTCTGGGCCCAGAGGTGGCTCCTGCCTTGGGGCAGCTGGTGGATTTGGAGGAAGTTGACCCTTAGCACTCTTGGTTTGGGACCTGCCTTCCTTCCACATTATAGTCATCCATATTGTTTCTCCCCTGTGTCATTTTGGGGACAGCATTCTACACACACTTGTGTCACCGTGCCCCCCGCCCCACCCCGGCAGCACATTGCTTTGAGATGCTCTGGTACAGCCCCTTCTTCCCTGTGCCCACTTCCCTCCTCATGCAAGACGTGCAGCTGGGAACAGAACCTTTCCTGTTTAGGCCACTAAATACCCCTTTTATTTCTCCTGTCACCAAATATATCTATACACAATATATCTATAAATCAAAAGAAAAGGTGAGGGTTTCAAGATGACCGTCGGCGCTTTCAGTTTTTTATGTGTCTTCATGGTTCCATTATTGCAATTATAACAGTGGGAGTGATGCTGCTGTTCCTATAATATTAATCTAACTCTGCTTCCAAATCAACACCCCCAGTCTCAGCCCCACTTTGTGCAACTCTCCATTCCCAGATACAAACATTTCCACCTCCCTCCACCAAACACCAGAACCAGCTCACTCTCAGTCCATCCTCATTCAGAAGCAACACTCCAGAGACTAACACACTCCTCCTCCCTATATAACAATACATTAAATATTATATTATGCTTACTATTGTGAAATGTCCTCTTCATTACTTTAAATACATGTCTAGACAATGTTACATACAAACAACAGAAACTCACATACGCTGCATGCATTTAAGATTGATTTCCTGTTGTTGATGTGAAATAAAGTGTCAACTCAGAGAAACACGTTCTACACTCTAAGTGGTTGCACCCCATGGAAGTCAGTAGATGTTTTGGAAAAGCATAATAACCAAAGCAGATCCCACACTACTTCTATTTAAACCATTTCTCTTATTTGAGTTAATTGATGGCTTGTAGAGTTTCCAGCCTTACAACTCTTACCCCTCAGAGTCTTTTGATGGTTTCTAAGACTTTCCTCTTCATGGATCAATGCCTTGTCGTGGCGAAGGGGCTTGAATAACTCAGAGAAGCTATGAGCCATGCTATGCAGGGCCACCCAAGATGGACAGGTCATAGTGGAGAGTTTTGACTAAACGTGTGAGGGGGAAAGGGTACAGAGAGCCCCCCCCATCCTGAGGAGCAGCTCCTCCACCAGCAGTAGCGCCAGCGGGGAGGGGGAAGAGACCAGTGAGCTAGGAGGAAGGAGACGGGGCTCTAGTAGCATAGGAGAGCCCCTGCTGCATGTGGGAGAGGAAGAGCGAGAGGGGAAAGAGGGGGAGAAGGAAAGCATGGAAAGGAGACATTTTTCCCTCCGGTTCCGGAATTACGCAGGAGGAGATTTGGGGTGGCCAGACTCTTATGTTGGAAGAAGACGCGGAGCGCGCCATTCCAGGGTTCTGGGTCAGACTAAGCGGATGTATCCTGTATAGCTCTAGCACTGAAAATAGCCTGCACTTAATAGAAGCATGAAAAGGCAAAGGTCTGGAGAGTCGTTATTCTAGAGCAGTCGCAACGCACCGCCTGTGACAAAACGTGATCCACCTGGAGAAGGAACTGGCAAGCTCCAGTATCCCTGCCAAGAAAACTCCATGGACAAAGACAACAGGCATATAAAAGTTATGACGCTGGAAGATGAGCCCCTCAGGTCGGAAGGCGTCCAACATGCTACTGAGGAAGAGCAGAGGACAAGTACAAGTAGATTCAGAGCTGATGAAGCGGCTGGGCCAAAGCCGAAAGGTCACTCAGTTGCGGATATGCCTGGAAGCGAAAGGAAAGTCTGATGCTGTAAAGAAAAATATTGCATAGGAACCTGGAATGTAAGAACCATGAGTGGAGGTAAGCTGGATGTGGTCAAAAATGAGATGACAAGAATAAATATCGACATCCTGGGCATCAGTGAACTAAAATGGAAGGGAATGGGCGAATTCAGTTCGGATGACTATCATATCTACTACTGTGGGCAAGAATCCTGTAGCAGAAATGGAGTGGCCCTCATAGTCAACAAAAGAGTGGCAAAAGCTGTAATGGGATGCAATCTCAAAAATGACAGAATGATCTCGATACGAATCCAAGGCAGACCTTTTAACATCACAGTAATCCAAGTTTATGCACCAACTACCGGTGCTGAAGAAAGTGAAATTGACCAATTCTATGAAGACCTACAACACCTTCTAGAAATGACACCAAAGAAGGATGTTCTTCTCATTACAGGGGACTGGAATGCTAAAGTAGGGAATCAAGAGATAAAAGGAACAACTGGCAAGTTTGGCCTTGGAGTTCAAAATGAAGCAGGGCAAAGGCTAATAGAGTTCTGTCCAGAGAACAAGCTGGTCATCACAAACACTCTTTTCCAACAACACAAGAGACGACTCTACACATGGATATCACCAAACGGGCAGCATCGAAATCAGATTGATTATAATCTCTGCAGCCAAAGATGGAGAAGCTCTATACAGTCAGCAAAAAACAAGACCTGGAGCTGACTGTAACTCAGATCATCAGCTTCTTATAGCAAAATTCCAGCTTAAACTGAAGAAAGTAGGAAAAACCACTGGGCCAGTAAGATGCAATCTAAATCAAATCCCTTAAGAATACACAGTGGAAGTGAGGAACAGGTTTAAGGATTTAGATTTGGTGGACAGAGTGCCTGAAGAACTATGGATGGAGACTCGTAATATTATACAGGAGGCAGCAACGAAAACCATCCCAAGGAAAAGGAAATGCAAGAAAGCAAAATGGCTGTCCAACGAGGCCTTACAAATAGCGGAGGAGAGGAGGCAAGCAAAATGCAAGAGAGATAGGGAAAGATACAGGAAACTGAATGCAGATTTCCAAAAAATAGCAAGGAGAGACAAGAGCTTAAATGAGCAATGCAAAGAAATAGAGGAAAACAATAGAATGGGGAAAACCAGAGATCTGCTGTTAAGGTGCTACACCCAATATGCCAGCAAGTTTGGAAAACTCAGCAATGGCCAGAGGATTGGAGAAGATCAGTCTACATCCCAATTCCAAAGAAGGGCAGTGCCAAAGAATGCTCCAACTACCGCACAATTGCGCTCATTTCACACGCTAGCAAAGTTAAAATTCTACAAGGCAGACTTAGGCAGTACGTGGACCGAGAACTCCCAGAAGTGCAAGCTGGATTTCGAAGGGGCAGAGGAACCAGAGACCAAATAGCAAACATAGGCTGGATTATGGAGAAAGCTAGAGAGTTCCAGAAAAACGTCTACTTCTGCTTCATTGACTATGCAAAAGCCTTTGACTGTGTCGACCACAGCAAACTATGGCAAGTTCTTAAAGAAATGGGAGTGCCTGATCACCTCATCTGTCTCCTGAGAAATCTCTATGTGGGACAAGAAGCTACAGTTAGAACTGGATATGGAACAACTGATTGGTTCAAAATTGGAAAAGGAGTACGACAAGGTTGTATATATTGTCTCCCTGCTAATTTAACTTATATGCAGAATTCATCATGTGAAAGGCTGGACTAGATGAATCCCAAGCCGGAATTAAGATTGCCGGAAGAAATATCAACAACCTCAGATATGCAGATGACACAACCTTGATGGCAGAAAGTGAGGAGGAATTAAAGAACCTTTTAATGAGGGTGAAAGAGGAGAGTGCAAAATATGGTCTGAAGCTCAACATCAAAAAAATCAAGATCATGGCCACTGGTCCCATCATCTCCTGGCAAATAGAAGGGGAAGAAATGGAGGCAGTGAGAGATTTTACTTTCTTGGGCTATTTGATCACTGCAGATGGTGACAGCAGTCACGAAATTAAAAGACGCCTGCTTCTTGGGAGAAAAGCAATGACAAACCTAGACAGCATCTTAAAAAGCAGAGACATCACCTTGCCTACAAAGGTACGTATAGTTAAAGCTATGGTTTTCCCAGTAGTGATGTATGGAAGTGAGAGCTGGACCATAAAGAAGGCTGATCGCCGAAGAATTGATGCTTTTGAATTATGGTGCTGGAGGAGACTCTTGAGAGTCTCATGGACTGCAAGAAGATCAAACCTATCCATTCTTAAGGAAATCAGCCCTGAGTGCTCACTGGAAGGACAAATCGTGAAGCTGAGGCTCCAATACTTTGGCCACCTCATGAGAAGAGAAGAATCCTTGGAAAAGACCCTGATGTTGGGAAAGATTGAGGGCACAAGGAGAAGGGGACGACAGAGGACGAGATGGTTGGACAGTGTTCTCGAAGCTACCAACATGAGTTTGACCAAACTGCGGGAGTCAGTGCAAGACAGGAGTCCTTGCGTGCTATGGTCCATGGGGTCACGAAGAGTCGGACACGACTAAACGACTAAACAACAACAACAAGACTTAAACTACAACTGAACCTCTATAGACTTCCCTAGCACTTATATGGCTGTATGAGTTTGTTGATGAATTCTAAGCTTTCCACTGACAGTGAAGCTCTTTCCGCACTCCATGCATTTAAATGGTTTTTCCCCAGTGTGGGTTTGTTGATGGTTTCTAAGGTTTCCACTCTGACTGAAGCTCTTTCCACACTCCATGCATTTAAATGGTTTCTCTCCTGAGTGAATCTGTTGATGAATTCTAAGGTTTCCACTCTGACTGAAGCTCTTTCCACACTCCATGCATTTATATGGTTTCTCTCCTGAGTGAATCTGTTGATGGTTTCTAAGGTGTCCACTCTGACTGAAGCTCTTTCCACACTCTATGCATTTAAATGGTTTCTCTCCTGTGTGATTTCGATGATGTGAATTCAGGTCTCCACTCTGACTGAAGCTCTTTCCACACTCCATACATTTAAATGGTTTTTCCCCAGTGTGGGTCCGTTGATGGTTTCTAAGGTTTCCACTCTGACTGAAGCTCTTTCCACACTCCATGCATTTAAATGGTTTCTCTCCTGAGTGAATCTGTTCATGGTTTCTAAGGTTTCCACTCTGACTGAAGCTCTTTCCACACTCTATGCATTTAAATGGTTTCTCTCCTGAGTGAATCTGTTGATGGTTTCTAAGGTGTCCACTCCAACTGAAGCTCTTTCCACACTCCATGCATTTAAATGGTTTCTCTCCTGTGTGAATCCGTTGATGGTTTCTAAGGTGTCCACTCTGACTGAAGCTCTTTCCACACACCATGCATTTAAATGGCTTCTCCCCCATGTGAGTCCGTTGATGTGTTCTAAGGTATCCACTAGTAGTGAAGCTCTTTCCACACTCCATGCATTTAAATGGTTTCTCTCCTGTGTGAGTCTGTTGATGACTTCTAAGGTTTCCACTCTGACTGAAGCTCTTTCCACACTCCATGCATTTAAATGGTTTCTCTCCTGTGTGAGTCCGCTGATGCCTTCTAAGGTGTCCACTCTGACTGAAGCTCTTTCCACACTCTATGCATTTAAATGGTTTCTCTCCTGTGTGATTTCGATGATGTGAACTCAGGTCTCCACTCTGACTGAAGCTCTTTCCACACTCCATACATTTAAATGGTTTCTCTCCTGTGTGAGTCCGTTGATGAATTCTAAGTTTTCCAGTCTGACTGAAGCTCTTTCCACACTCCATGCATTTAAATGGTTTCTCTCCTATGTGACTCCGTTGATGAATTCTAAGTGTTCCACTGTGACTGAAGCTCTTTCCACACTCTATGCATTTAAATGGTTTCTCTCCTGTGTGATTTCGATGATGTGAATTCAGGTCTCCACTCTGACTGAAGCTCTTTCCACACTCCATACATTTAAATGGTTTCTCTCCTGTGTGAGTCCGTTGATGAATTCTAAGTTTTCCACTCTGACTGAAGCTCTTTCCACACTCCATGCATTTAAATGGTTTCTCTCCTGTGTGAATCCGTTGATGCCTTCTAAGGTCTCCACTCTGACTGAAGCTCTTTCCACACTCTATGCATTTAAATGGCTTCTCCCCCATGTGAGTCCGTTGATGTGTTCTAAGGTTTCCACTAGTAGAGAAGCTCTTTCCACACTCCATGCATTTAAATGGTTTCTCTCCTATGTGACTCCGTTGATGAATTCTAAGTGTTCCACTGTGACTGAAGCTCTTTCCACACTCCATGCATTTAAATGGTTTCTCTCCTGTGTGAGTCCGTTGATGACCTCTAAGGTGTCCACTCTGACTGAAGCTCTTTCCACACTCTATGCATTTAAATGGTTTCTCTCCTGTGTGACTCCGTTGATGAATTCTAAGTGTTCCACTGTGACTGAAGCTCTTCCCACACTCTATGCATTTAAATGGTTTCTCTCCTGTGTGAGTTCGATGATGTGAATTCAGGTCTCCACTCTGACTGAACCTCTTTCCACACTTCATACATTTAAATGGTTTCTCTCCTGTGTGAGTCCGTTGATGAATTCTAAGTTGTCCAGTCTGACTGAAGCTCTTCCCACACTCCATATTTTCAAATAGTTTCTCCTTTCTCTTTCCACACTCCATGTATTTAAATGGCTTCTTCATTATTCACATTGAACATGGCCCCACAGAATTCTGACTGCCTTCTTCATTGTCTGGTTTGGAGGGCGAAGTGGGGAGGAAATCCGATTTGTTTTCTACGAGGAGAAGAAAGGAATATTAGCACCTGCTCTTATTTTAACATCTCATATATTCTTTCCTTTCCCCCCTATGTTCCACATTTTTGGGAAATGGAAATGAACTAATGTGAAATAATGGTAATGCATCAATGGTCTTCAATGTCTGTATACTAATGCACAGAGCATGGGAAATAAACAAGATGAACTTGAGCTCTTGGTACAGCAAACTAAATATGACATAATAGGCATCACTGAAACCTGGTGGGATGAGTCTCATGACTGGAATGTAGTAATAGAGGGATACAATCTATTTCAGATAAATAGACCAAACAGGAAAGGAGGAGGAGTAGCGTTATATGTCAGGGATGTGTATATCTGTGAAGAGATCCGGGATTTAAAACTTCAAAGCCAAGTTGAGAGTATCTGGGTCAAAATTAAGGGAGAGAGAAATAACAGTGATCTCATTGTGGGAGTTTACTATAGATCCCCAAGCCAAACTGAGGACACAGATGATGCCTTCCTGGAACAGATGACCAGGCATTCAAAAGGAGGCGAGATAGTAGTAATGGGGGATTTCAACTATCCTGATATTTGTTGGATGTCAAACTCAGCCAAGAGCATAAGGTCGAACAGATTCCTCACTGGCCTTGCAGACAATTTCATTGTCCAGAAAGTGGGAGAAGCAACAAGAGGATCAGCCATTTTAGATCTGATCCTAAACAATAGTGATGACCTGGTTGGTGTTCTGGGTGGACAAGAAGGACACGCCCCAGAGGAGGCTTGTCATGGACTTTAGGAGGTGAACAGCTTAACGGAACCAGTGGCCTTCCGTATGCCCAGGGTGGACGATCTGCTGGCAGCGGTACGACGCGGTAAGATTTTCACCAAGCTGGACCTGAGAGGGGCGTACAACCTGGTCAGGATCCGGGAAGCGGATGAGTGGAAGACCACGATGTTCACACCGCTCAGTGCTTTTGAATATTTGGTTATGCCTTTTGGGTTGCAAGGGGGCTCAGCCTGTTTCCAAGCCTTCATGCACTACATCCTGGGGTCCCTGCATAGCTGCCAAGTTCCGGACGTAAAGATCCGGGATCGGCAGCGCGCATGACTGGAAGTTGCGTGACGCAACTTCCGGTGGCGCTTCGCCCTTCTATGGGCACCAGAAAATGGCGGCGTCAGTGCCGGAAGTCGCTTCCGCGCATGACCAGAAACACGTAAAAGCGACTTCCGGCGCTGGTGCCGCCATTTTCTGATGCCCATAGAAGGGTGAAGCGCAACAGGAAGTCGCGTCACGCAACTTCCGGTCATGCGCGGAAGCGACTTCCGGCGCCGGCATTTTCTGGTGCCCATAGAAGGGCGAAGCGCAACCGGAAGTCGCGTCACGCAACTTCCAGTCATGCGCGGAAGCGACTGCCGGCGCTGCCATTTTCTGGTGCCCATAGAAGGGCAAAGCGGCACCAGAAAAATGGCCGCCGGCCGAAGCCGATTTAAGGGACAATACCGGGATTTAAATCTAAATGGGAGACCGCTGGGAAACGGCAAGGATACGGGATACTTGGCAGCTATGGGTCCCTGCTCTTCAAGAACTGTGTCGTATTTTTGGATGATATCCTTATTTATTCAAATGACCCCATCCAGCACGAGAACGATGTCCGAGAGGTCTTGCAGTGTCTCAAGGAGCACCACTTATACGTGAAACTGGAGAAGTGCAAGTTTCACACCAAGGAGGTGGAATTCCTGGGCTACAAGCTATCGGACAAGGGGCTGGCAATGGACAAGGACAAGGTGCAGGCCATACTTGACTGGCACAGCCCCAGGACACGCAAGGATGCCCAGCGCCTGCTGGGCTTTGCCAACTTCTACAGGAAATTCATCAAGAACTTCTCCCATGTCACAGCGCCCATCACAGACTGTTTGAGAGACAAGCAGAAGTTCAGGTGGACAGAAGAGGCGCAAGCAGCTTTCGAGAGCCTGAAGAAGGTGTTTGCAGCAGAACAGCACCTGTTTCACGTGGTGCACGACGCTCCGCTGCCCCTGGAAACTGATGCGTCTAATGTGGCGGTGGGAGGGATCTTGTTGCAACTGGATGCCAACAGGGAGTGGCAACCGTGTGCGTTCTTCTCCAGGAAGTTGAACAAGGCAGAACGTAATTACACGGTTTTTGACAGGGAGCTTCTGGCCATACATGCCTCTATGAAACACTGGAGGCATTTTCTAGTGGGAACCAGGCACCCCATTCAGGTGTGCACGGACCACAAGAACCTGGAGTTTTGGAGAACGGCTAGGGTGCTCAACCAAAGGCAAATACGGTGGGCAGAGTTCTTCTCCCAATTCAATTTCTCCATCCACTACATACCGGGCGAGCAGAATGTCAGGGCGGATGCCCTGTCGCGTAAGCCAGGGTACGTGGAGGAAGAGCAGCTGCTGATGCCCTGGCACATCTTTTCCCAGTTGGCCTGGACCTGCGGGGGGGCGGTGGTGGGTGAATAATAAATCAAGAGACTGACGGCCAAGGACGAGTTTGCCCAGTGCATGTTCAGGGAACTGGGGGAGGGCAAGGGACAGGACAGAGGCTTTGTGGAAAAAGGGGGTTGCTTTTCCACCAGGGGGCGCTGTACCTACCCACCATCGCTCTGAGAGGTAAGGTCCTCAAGCAGATGCATGACAGTCCCACAGCAGGACATTTTGGGAGGGACAAGACCATGTCCCTTTGTCATGTCAACAAGATTAAACAGATGCATGTTGGGCCAAAAAAATATTAATTTCACAGAGAGACTGATGGGGAGGAGGTGAGGGACCAGGAGCGAGACCTTGGGGTCATGTTTGGTAACTCAGGGAAGATGTTGACCCCATGTGCAGTGGCTCGGAAAAATGCAAATCCCACAACTGGGGGTGTTTATGGAAGGGATTGGAAATACACTGTATGGATTAATTGCGGAAGATTGTATTTTGAGGAGAATAGTGATCTGATAGGGAGTTCTGGCTCTGCATTCCTGTGTTTTATTACTCTATCTCTATCCCTTGCAAACAGTCTTTGATGTGTTATCTATTGACAAATGAACCGCTTGGTAAAAGACTCAGATGTATGGCCTGGCTTTTACCCTTTGATGCAAAGTGGCCTAGCTAAGCCAGTCTGGCCATAAAACATGAGCACAGCCTGTATATAATATCTAGATTTTTAGCATGGCAATAAGGAGTTTGCATCTCAAGCTACCAGGGGGTAGAAAGTGCCGAAGTGACCCCCAGGTAGCTTGAGATGGGAACGTATATTTTTCTTGCTGCTCAGAAAAAAATCTGTAAAACGTCTCACTCACTTCCTCTTGTATTGCTTCTGAATCTAATAAAAGAACCATTTTGCATTTAGCAAAACATACACCTGCCACTATCCTAATGGTCTCATGCAGATCTAGGGTGTGAACGCATTTGGAGTACTGTGCACAGATCAGTATTTGGGACCTTTTAGTTTGGAGAGAAGACGAGGAAGGAGCGACTGATCAGATAACATGGAGAAAGAGGATATAGAAAAGTCCCCCCCCCCCTTTCATAAAACTAGAACTCATGGAATCCAATGAAGCAGGAATGGTGGAAGATTTAGCAGAGCGAAAAGGGGGGTCTCCCCCCTCCTCTGCATCCAGCCAGTCCATGATGGCAACAGCAACAATAAGATAATTACGTCAATAATACGCATTGTGGTCTTCTGCCAGGAGGACTCTGTTGGATCATGTCCAGTTTCAAAGGTGGAGGGAGGCTTTCCACCCTCAGGGCCCAGAGGTGGCTCCTGCCTTGGGGCAGCTGGTGGAATTGGAGGAAGTTGACCCTTAGCACTCTTGGTTTGGGACCTGCCTGAACCTCCTTCCACATTAATACTCATCCATATTTTTCTCCCCTGTGTCATTTTGGGGACAGCATTCTACACACACTGAACCACTGTGCCACCCCCACCCCCACCCCCACCCCAGCACATTGCTTTGAGATGCTCTGGTACAGCCCCTTCTTCCCTGTGCCCCCTTCCCTCCTCATGCAAGACGTGCAGCTGGGAACAGAGCCTTTCCTGGTTATGCCACTAACCACCCCTTTTATTTCTCCTGCCACCAAACAATATATCTAAAAGAACAGATGAGGGTTTCAAGATTACCTTCGGCATATAAATAGGTACTTTCAGTCTTTCTGTGTCTTCATGGTTCCATTATTGCAATTATAACAGTGAGAGTGATGCTGCTGTTCCTATATTGTTACTCTAACTCTGCTTACAAATCTCAGCTCCACTTTGTGCAACTCTCCATTCCCAGATACAAACATTTCCAACTCCCTCCACCAAACACCAAAAACCAGCTCACTCTCACTCCATCCTCATTCAGAAGCAACACTCCAGACTCACACACTCCCCCTCCCCATCTAACATTAAACATTATATTATGCTTACTATTGTGAAATGTTACCTCCATGACTTTAAATATCAAATCAAACTTTATTTGCGTAGCCGACAGGCCATAGCATCAAAAGGACAAACACTAACAAAAATACATTACATATATGGTTACCAATAAAACCTATTAAACCTATTAAAACCCAAGGTAAAAGCTGGGTTATCATTCATCGATGTCCCTCTGGTTCCAGGCCGGTTAAGTGTAGAGCCCAGCCAAATTGAAAGATTGTGAATATAGCCTCAGGGGGATGGTCAGGACAAGGAGAAAGATAATAATAACCAAATAAAAGGTAAAGGGACCCCTGACCATTAGGTCCAGTCGTGACCGACTCTGGGATTGCGCGCTCATCTCGCATTATTGGCCGAGGGAGCCGGCGTATAGCTTCCAGGTCATGTGGCCAGCATGACAAAGCCGCTTCTGGCAAACCAGAGCAGCACATGGAAACGCTGTTTACCTTCCCGCTGTAGCGGTTCCTATTTATCTACTTGCACTTTGACGTGCTTTCGAACTGCTAGGTTGGCAGAAGCTGGGACCGAGCAACGGGAGCTCACCCCGTCACAGGGATTCGAACCGCCGACCTTCTGATCAGCAAGCCCTAGGCTCAGTGGTTTAACCAGCAGGGGGTAATAAATAAAAAGAAGTTAATAATCTCATTCCTTAAAATTTAACATAAATAAAATGATGATATTAATAATACTTATAAAATCCTAGATGGGGAATCCGGGTGCCTGCACTGCTATCATTCAAATAGCGGCTCTCAGTCTCATTGCTCTCTCGATAAATCTGGCAACCTTCTCTGTTATCGAGCTGTTCTGGTTGGCTAGGAGTGAAAACAATTTGGCTTCACATGAGCGGCCTGGGATGGCAGATAGGATCAGCGTGATGGTCTCATCCCTCAGATCTTTATATAGGGAGAAAGACAAGAGAACGTGTGACACAGTCTCTACGTAGCCGGATCCACAGGGGCAGAGCCGGTTCTCGATTGGAATTTTTTAGTATCTACCTTCGAGAACAGCTGAGGGTAACATATTTAGTCTGGCCAGCATAAAGGCCCGTCTAAATTTTGGGATAATTAGGTTAGACAGATATGGTGCCCGAGAGTCAAAGTGGGAGGGGGGCATAAAAGCATACCAGGAACTAAATTTCTTAATAGAGGCCAGATTATTCTGCAGTTCGATGCCCTTCAGGCGTTGGTCAATAAGGGTTTTTGCCCTGGGGAGACCCATTTTAAGTAAGTGCTGTGCTGGGAGGCCACATGTCGTAGGGCCGCGTTTGGTGCACATGGTGGAACGGCTAGAATCCGTCTTAAGAATGTAGATTGGACAGTTTCAAGTGTGCTGCAATGATTTCCCGTCCAGATTTGGGCCCCATAGAGTAACTGTGCCAAAGGTTTTGCTTGAAAAACCTCTAGTGCTGCTGGAATATGCCTCCCTCCCTTCGTATAGTAGAAGCGAGACAGTATCTTGGCGCAGGTAGGTAGCCGTGTTGGTCTGAGTCGAAGCAAAATAAAAAAATTCCTTCAGTAGCACCTTAAAGACCAACTAAGTTTTTATTTTGGTATGAGCTTTCATGTGCATGCACACTGAAAGCTCATACCAAAATAAAAACTTAGTTGGTCTTTAAGGTGCTACTGAAGGAATTATTTTAGTATCTTGGCGCTTTGGGATGCTTTTTCCCTAGCGTATTTATGATGAGCCTCCCAAGACCCTGTTGATCTTTTGACCTGTTCTATTGGCCGATTGTCCATCTCCCATCTGTGTGATCTGTGTCTCCTAGCAAAGACCATGACTTTGGTTTTTTGGTGATTTACCACCAGTTGATCTCTCCTGCAGTAGGCTGCGAATTCTCTTAGTAGCCTTTTGAGGCCTACTTTAGTTCGTGATAGGAGAACCGCATCGTCCGCATAAAGGAGCGCTGAAATTGATTTTTCGGCCAGTTTTTGTTAGGTATTTGACCATGTCATTTATATATAAATTGAATAAGGATAAGGCCCGGGCCAAAATGCAGCCCTGCTTGACTCCTTTGGTGGATGGTACAGGGCCAATTAATTGCCCATTAACTGAGGTTCTTACATACAGCTTGGAGTCTTTGTATAGGCTTTTTATCAAGAATAGTAATCTTTTGTCAATGCTGGAAGTGTTTAATTTGGCCCAAAGTTTGACTCGTGGAATCGAGTCAAAGGCTGCCTTCAGGTCAATAAAGGCTGCGTATAGAATCCCACGTGTTTTCTTGACATATTTGTCGATGAGATGTGCTAATACGAAGCAATGGTCAATTGTTGTTCTGCCCTGTCTGAAACCGGCTTGCTCCTCTGCCAGAACTGCCTCGGTTTCCATCCAATCAATTAATTTAGTGTGGAGGTGTTTGGCTGGGGATAGATAGAAGGCTAATGGGCCTGTAGCTTGCTGGATCTGCCATAGGACCCTTTTTATAGATAGGGATGATTACCGCCTCTGTCCAGCAACCAGGGATTGTGTCTGTTGAATCAATGTATGTAAATATTGACGCCGTTATAGGGGCCCACAAGCTAATATTGATCTTCATGAGCTCTGCCGGGATGTGGTCTATGCCCAGGGCTTTGTTGTTTTTCAATTGGGCAATTAATTTCCCAACCTCCTCTATGGAAACAGGAGGCCAATGTGGTAAGTTCTCGGAGTGAGCACTTGGGTCGTTGTGCTGGACTTCCTCATCGTAGAAAAGGGTTTGAAAATATTTCATCCACTCCTGGGGTTCTACAGTACATGTGGGACCGATCCGCTCCTGACTGACTAAGTCGGCTGCTTTAACTGCCCCAGGTAAAATGCTGTTTATAATAGTCAGCAGGTGCCTCACACGGTCTGTCCCTGTGCAAGGGCCCAGTGGTTTTGGATAGTTCGCGAATACGATCTTTTCCGGGCTTAGGACCAGGGTCCATTTTTTATTTATACAAGGGGCTTTGAATTCCAGCAAGTTCCTGTCTATGTTAGAAATTCCCGACTTACTTCTGTTTACAGTTACGACAGGGGCCCTAAGTGGATTCAAGACGGCAGCATCCAAGTGTGGTTTGGTTGCTTTTGTCAGGCCGGGCGGACACAAGGGAAGAACAGCCGTGGAGGGGTTTTTTTCTTTGAGCGTGCTTGGAGAATTATTTTCACATATGGGAGGGGGTTTGGTCTTTGGTGAGTCTTTCTTGTCTATCTCTTTGGTGCCTTGCGCTTTGGTTTTTTTTTTGTGGATATAAGAGGTGATGATAATAAGTTGAAGAGTTTCTGCCACTGTTTTTTACTGATATGTTGGGTTCTTCTCGATGCCTTAAATTTTTTGATGTTTTTAGTTTTCTTCGTCTTGGGTTCCGGTTTTCTTTTGCGTGAGTTCTTTTTACGTGGTATGTGGATTCTAGTGTCTGAGTCTGGAGTCTGATCTGTGACTCTTTTTGCCTGTTTGAAATTCTCCACAAGTGTCAGGAGTAGGCCATTCGTTACTGCTAGGAAATTTTTTATATTGTGGAGGTCTGTGCGTATCTGATTTATTTGGTCATGTAGCTGGTCACCTCTCTCTTCTAAACTGTTGGCATTCGCTGTAGGCTGAGGGACCTTGCTGGTTTTTCCTGAGATTCTGAGTTGATTTTTGAAGATTGAGGTCATTGGAGTTAGGGGAATTACTCGTCATGTCGTTCTCAGCTAGGGCAAGTTCCTGTGCCCAGCTCATGGAGCAATTTGGGCTTTCATGATCAGTTTGTAACTCTTTGTGCTGTATTGACCAATCCAGCACAGTAGGGACAACTTCTTTTAGGGTGTTCTCGCACTGTGGATTGTTATTCCCTTCTTTATGAGGGAAATAATTGGTGATTTTACTTTGCCTCCTTCGGGGCTCCAACTCTCCCTGTGGTGATATTGGCGCAATTCCCAGGTCCATATAGTTCTTTCTTGTAAAGACCATTGTGAGGGACAGGGGATATCGGGAGGTCCCTCCCATCTTGAGCTCCAGCCCATCTCCGAGCGCTGGGGAAAGCAGGGAGAGTTCCGACTCAAGCGGAGAAGCAGGAAGTGGTGTCCGAGGCTCAGGCAAGGTAGCAGAGCCACTGCCCAAGGTGGGACAGGAAGGGGGGAGCAAGGGGGGAAGGCCAATCCCACCGACTCCGGAATTGCGCAAAAAACGTCGGGGGAAAAGGCTGGGTCTCCCCAAGCTTTTGTGCTGGAGAAAAACGCGCCAACCTCCATTCGGAGGTACTGCAGAAGACTGATAAGATGTGTCAATCTCTGTAAATAGCACTGCCTTTAGCACTGTAAATACACAGCACCAATAAAAGAATAAAATGCAGAGCTGTGTGGAGTTGTTACTCTGAAGTAGCCCACCCAGGCCACTGTGACAACCATATTGAGTATGGGGGGGGGGAGTAATTGGGAGCAGTTTGCTAGAGTCTCTTAGTCCCGGGGGTTTAAACTTTTTCCTCCCCCTTCAATTAGGTTGATCACGAGCAGACGTGACAGATTATGCATGCCTGTCTTCCAGTTTCCCGCCTTCAAATCTCAGGCTACAGCTTGTTTTACATGCAAGGTTTCATGCTTGTCCCTCAGCTTGTTAGAGCCTCCAGGGTTATTGCTCCCAACTTTCCACCTTAAGTTCTCAGCTTAAGGCTTCTGATGCTTGCTGTCCTATGGAGCCTTCCCCCTTATATATACAAGCAGAAAAAGTTGAGAATGTCTCCAATACCCTGATAGACCCTCAGAGGTGTTGTAAATGGCTATTAAATCAGGAGGGTTTGTTGCAGCAGAGGAAAAGGGCTTGTGCCGGGGGATAATTGTGAAGCAGAACTTGCCTTTAGTTTCTTGGATATTCGGCCGCTCCTTCTTTCTTGGCGTCCTCCCAGGAAGGAGTATCTTCTGATAAGCGGCTTTGTAGATTTAATAGCTAGTTGTAAGTTACCAAACCAAATTCAGGTTAAAAATAATAAGGTTTGTAAGCCTTATAGACTGATAGAAAGTTAATGAGAATTGATAAAAACTGATAAAACCACATTACTAACGCGGAGCTCAGAATGGGGCTGCTGCTAACGACGCCATCTTGGCTCCGCCTCCATTACTTTAAATACATGTCTAGACAATGTTACATACGAAGAGCAAAAGCTCACATACGCTACATGCATTTTAAGATTGATTTTCTGTTATTGATAGGAGAGGAAATGTCAACTCAGATAGAACCAGCTTCTATACTCTAAAAAGCATTCCATAATAACCAAAGTAGAATCCACACTCCTCCTATTTAAACCATTTCTCTTCTTTGAGTTAATTGATGGCTTGCAGTTTACACTCTTCCCTAGGACTTATATGGTTTCTCCCCTATATGAGTTTGTTGATGTTCTGTAAGAACTCTACTCTCAGTGAAGCTCATTCCACACTCCATGCACTGAAATGGTTTCTCTCCCGTGTGACTCCGTTGATGAATTCTAAGGTTTCCACTCTGATTGAAACTCTTTCCACACTTGATACACTTAAATGGTTTTTCTCCCGTGTGACTCCGTTGATGAATTCTAAGGTGTCCACTCTGACTGAAACCCTTTCCACACTCAATACACCTAAACGGTTTTTCTCCCGTGTGACTCCGTTGATGAATTCTAAGGTGGTCACTCCGACTGAAACGCTTTCCACACTCGATACACTTAAACGGTTTTTCTCGTCTGTGACTCCGTTCATGAATTTGAAGCTGTCCACTCTCACTGAAGCTCTTTCCACATTCCATGCATTTAAATGGTTTCTCTCCCATGTGACTCTGTTGATGAATTCGAAGGTTTCCACTCTGACAGAAATTCTTTCCACACTCCATGCATTGAAATGGTTTCTCCCCAGTGTGAGTCCGTTGATGGTTTCTAAGTTTTCCACTCTCAGTGAAGCTCTTTCCACACTCTATGCATTTAAATGGTTTTTCTCCCGTGTGACTCCGTTGATGAATTCTAAGGTGTCCACTCCGACTGAAACTCTTTCAACATTCCATGCATTCAATAGGTTTCTCTCCCGTGTGACTCCGTTGATGAATACGAAGGTTTCCACTCTGACTGAAGGTCTTTCCACACTCCATGCATTTAAATGGTTTCTCTCCTGTGTGTGTTCAATGATGTGAATTCAGTTGCCAACTCCTACTGAAGCACTTTCCACATTCCATGCATTTAAATGGTTTCTCCCTTGTGTGACTCCGTTGATGAATTCTAAGGTGTCCACTGTCAGTGAAGCTCTTTCCACACTCCAGACATTTAAATGGTTTCTCTCCCATGTGACTCTGTTGATGAATTCGAAGGTTTCCACTCTGACTGAAATTCTTTCCACACTCCATGCATTTAAATGGTTTCTCCCTTGTGTGACTCCATTGATGAATTCTAAGCTGTCCACTGTCACTGAAGCTCTTTCCACATTCCATGCATTTAAATGGTTTTTCTCCCGTGTGACTCCGTTGATGAATTCTCAAGTGTCCACTCTGCCTGGAATTCTTTCCACACTCCATGCATTCAAATGGTTTCTCCCCTGTGTGAGTCCGTTGATGAATTCTAAGGGTTCCACTCTCACTGAAGCTCTTTCCACACTCCATGCATTCAAATGGTTTCTCCCCCGTGTGAATCCGTTGATGGTTTCTAAGGTTTCCACTCACACTGAAGCTCTTTCCACACTCGATGCATTGAAATGGTTTCTCCCCCGTGTGAATCCGTTGATGAATTCTAAGCTGTCCACTGTGACTGAAGCTCTTTCCACACTCCATGCATTGAAATGGTTTCTCTTCTGTGTGAGTTCGATGATGTGAATTCAGTTTCCCACTCCGACTGAAGCTCTTTCCACATTCCATGCATTGAAATGGTTTCTCCCCCGTGTGACTCCGTTGTTGAATTCTAAAGTTTTCACTCCTACTGAAGCTCTTTCCACACTCCATGCATTGAAATGGTTTCTCCCCCGTGTGACTCCGTTGATGAATTCTAAGCTGTGCACTGTGACTGAAGCTCTTTCCACACTCCACGCATTGAAATGGTTTCTCCCCCATGTGAGTCCGTTGATGAATTCTAAGTTTTCCACTGTCAGTGAAGCTCTTTCCACTCTCCATAGTTTCAGATTGTTTATCCTCTCTCTTTTCACACTCCATGTATTTAAATGGTTTCTTTGTTATTCCCATTGGACATGGCCCACCAGAATTTTGACTGCCTTCTCCATTGTTTTTTTCATGACCGGGGGGGGGGGGAGAGAAACTCCTACTTGGTTTCTAGGAAGAGAACAAAGGAATATTTGTTGTTGTTGTTGTTTAGTCGTTTAGTCGTGTCCGACTCTTCGTGACCCCATGGACCAGAGCACGCCAGGCACTCCTGTCTTCCACTGCCTCCCGCAGTTTGGTCAAACTCATGTTCATAGCTTCGAGAACACTGTCCAACCATCTTGCCCTCTGTCGTCCCCTTCTCCTAGTGCCCTCAATCTTTCCCAACATCAGGGTCTTTTCCAATGATTCTTCTCTTCTCATGAGGTGGCCAAAGTATTGGAGCCTCAGCTTCACGATCTGTCCTTCCAGGGAGCACTCAGGGCTGATTTCCTTAAGAATGGATAGGTTTGATCTTCTAGCAGTCCATGGGACTCTCAAGAGTCTCCTCCAGCACCATAATTCAAAAGCATCAATTCTTCGGCGATCAGCCTTCTTTATGGTCCAGCTCTCACTTCCATACATCACTACTGGGAAAACCATAGCTTTAACTATACGGACCTTTGTCGGCAAGGTGATGTCTCTGCTTTTTAAGATGCTGTCTAGGTTTGTCATTGCTTTTCTCCCAAGAAGCAGGCGTCTTTTAATTTCGTGACTGCTGTCACCATCTGCAGTGATCAAGGAGCCCAAGAAAGTAAAATCTCTCACTGCCTCCATTTCTTCCCCTTCTATTTGCCAGGAGGTGATGGGACCAGTGGCCATGATCTTGGTTTTTTTGATGTTGAGCTTCAGACCATATTTTGCGCTCTCCTCTTTCACCCTCATTAAAAGGTTCTTTAATTCCTCCTCGTTTTCTGCCATCAAGGTTGTGTCATCTGCATATCTGAGGTTGTTGATATTTCTTCCGGCAATCTTAATTCCGGAATATTACACACATCAATTAGCACTTGCTCTTATTTTAACATCTCGTACATTATCCTGTCCTGCATATGTTCTAAATTTTTAGGAAAGGAAATGAAATAATCTTAAATAATGGTAATGCATCATCAGTCTTTCCTAACCCTTAATCAACTTTAATGAAGCAGCATTATCTTAGAATATGGTTAAACTGTGGGGATTACTTTTTATAAAAAGTGGTTTCTGACAGGAAAGGGAGCTGCTGTCCATGAACCTGCCCACTATTCATCAGGGTCTTAAGTTCATCATGAAGTTCTTCATCCTCTGCAAAATAATTCCCCACCCTTGCCGAGTGTGGGCACATTGGATTTATAGTTAGGGTCTAGATAAAAAATAAAAATAAAATAGAAAAATTCCTTCCAGTAGTTCCTTAGAGACAAAGTAAGTTTGTATTTGGTATGAGCTTCCGTGTGCATGCATACTTCTTCAGATACACTGAAACAGAAGTCACCAGACCCTTATATATAGTGCGAGGGTGGGGAAGGGTATTACCATATCCCAGCGTATAAGACGACTTTTGAACCCAGGAAAATCTCGTCAAAAGTTGGGGGTCTTATACGTCAGGTATAAGATCTGCGGTCTCCGCATATGGTGGGGGGGGGAGCTCAAAAACGGCCACGGCCACACCCCTGCCGTATATGGTGACCGTGTTTCTTTCTGTCCAGGGAGTGGGGACGCGTGGGGCTTTCCTCCCTGCACGGAAAGAAAGCGGCAGCCTCTTACTCTCTCTCTTCTCCCACTCGCCTCGGTGCCTGGAACAAGAGAGTGCGAGTGGAGCCGGCTCTGGGCTGCGCTCCCTCCCCATCTCCCCGTCTCTCTTCCTACCTCTCCTCCCCTCCCTTACCGCCTGCCTGTCCTGAGTCAGAGGCCGGAGGAGCCGGTTCCATGCCCGCTGGAGCCTCCTCTCACCGCCACCTCATTCTCCCCCTCAGCGCACAGCTCCAGGATGGACGTTAGGTTTTATCCTTCCGCCCCTACCGCCGTTGGTTCCTTGCCTGGGGCTGACCCCGAGGGGTGGACAGCGGGCAGGCAGATGCAGGGGGAGGCGAGGAGGGACAGGCACAAGGGCGGAGGATGCAAGCAACGGAGGAGGATGTGTTTTCAAGTCTCAGCCCACTACCCCACCCCACCCCACCTCCCCTTATTCCCCACATCATCATCTTCTGAATCATAGAATCATAGAGTTGGAAGAGACCACAAGGGCCATCCAGTCCAACCCCCGGCCAAGCAGGAAACACCATCAAAGCATTCCTGACATATGCCTGTCAAGCCTCTGCATAAAGACCTTCAAAGAAGGAGACTCCACCACACTCCTTGGCAGCAAATTCCACTGCTGAACAGCTCTTACTGTCAGGAAGTTCTTCCTAATGTTTAATGTTGAGGAATGCTGCCCTAGAGGAAACCTCTATGCTGAAGTGAGACATCTCTAACCCTCCAATTGTGGTTGGACACAAAGTAATGGTAAAGGGACCCCTAACCATTAGGTCCAGTCACAGAAGACTCTGGGGTTGCAGCGCTCATTCTCGCTTTACTGGCATCGAAACGCTGTTTACCTTCCTGCTGGAACGGTACCTATTTATCTACTTGCACTTTGATGTGCTTTAAAACTGCTAGGTTGGCAGGAGCTGGGACAGAGCAACGGGAGCTCACCCCGTCGCAGGGGATAATGGGAGTCTTATCTAGTTGGACACACTTTCCCCTTTTTCACCCTCTTCTGAAAATGCTGAATATCTGTATTTCATTTCCTCCTTCTTCCATGATCTCCAAGATCTTCCTGATACAGTTCAGCTGCACACATTCCCAAATCATCCAGCACCATTTATCGTATTTCATGCTCCATAGGACGCACCTCATTTTCAGAGGTGGAAAACAAGAAAAAAAATTTTTTTCTGGTTTTCCTCCTCTAAAAGGCTGGGATGAGGGGTGGAAGGAGCTCCCTTCCATCCCTCCTCTCGCCTTGCTGTAAAGCAAGCAGACCTTCAGGACAGCCTCAAGAAGGAGGGAGGGAGGGAGGGAGGGAGGGAGGGAGGGAAGGAAGGAAGGAAGGAAGGAAGGAAGGAAGGAAGGAAGGAAGGAAGGAAGGAAGGGTTGTGTGAGAGAAAGAGAGACAAGGAAGGAAGGGGTGGAAGAGAGAGGAGGAGAGGGAAGAGAGGGAAGGAAGGAAGGGGAGAGAGAGAGAGAGAGAAGGAAGGGGTGAAAGAGGGAGGGAGGAAGAGAAAGGGAAGGAGGGAGGTAAGGGGTGAGAGGGAGGGAGGGAAGAGAGAGAAGGAAGGAAGGAAGGAAGGAAGGAAGGAAGGAAGGAAGGAAGGAAGGAAGGAAGGAAGGAAGGAAGGAAGGAAGGGGGCAGGGCCGTCTTAAGCATATCCGGCGCCGTGGTCCGAAGATCCCTCCGGCGGCCCCCCCTTTCCCTTTTTTTTAGGGAGCTGACACCACACTTGCATATTATCTCTGCTTGGGAAAAGAAAACAGGAAACATAAACAAACTGCTTTTGGTTCCCGTTTATTGCATGAGTAGCAGGATCTTTTTAGGATTCCAGTTTTGACAGTGTCAAAAGCCATCTATTTCTCTTATTTGACCAGTTTCAGCTAAGAAATAAGCCTTCAAATTCATCAAGCTTCTGCAGTCAAAAGGACAGGTCTGCTTCCTACACTTGTTATAATCAAGGCTTTGTGCATTGCACAATTTTTGCCACAATATGTTATCAGGCATAGAATTTAGTACCTCAAGTTTCTCAGGTTTAGTCTTTTTAAAAAGCAAGTGATTGGCCCTCATGATAGTGAAGAAATGCTTGAAAGTGTGAAGGAGCATCTGGTGAAATCTCAGAAGCTTTCTGAAAGCTTCTGGGTGGGGGAGGTGGTTTTATTGGCCTGCATATTATTTTGTAGTACATCTGTTTTTAATAAAGAGTGTACATGCAGGGCCGGTGCTAGGTTTTTTTTGCGCCCAAGGCGAGATCACCTACCCCCCCCCCCCCCCGTTTTAACTACAGAACTAAAAAATGACTAAATGTGTAAATTTCCAGGGTGGAGATAACCTTAACAGATTTGCACCATCTTGCACCAAATTGCTAATACCCCAGAGGACAGGATCACACTTCAAAATGACCTTAACAGATTAGACAACTGGGCCAAAGCAAACAAGATGAATTTTAACAAGGAGAAATATAAAGTACTACACTTGGGCAAAAAAATTTGAAAGGCACAAATACAGGGTGGGAGATACCTGGCTGACATGAGTCAGCAGTGTGATGCAGCAGCTAAAAAAGCCAATGCAATTCTGGGCTGCATCAATAGGAGTATAGCATCTAGATTCAAGGTAATAGTACCACTGTAGTCTGCTCTGGTCAGACCTCACCTGGAGTACTGTGTCCAGTTCTGGGCACCACAGTTCAAGGAGGATACTGACAAGCTGGAACGTGTCCAGAAGAGGGCAACCAAAATGGCCAAAGGCCTGGAAACGATGCCTTATGAGGAACGGCTTAGGGAGCTGGGTATGTTTAGCCTGGAGAAGAGAAGGTTAAGGGTGATATGATAGCCATGTTCAAATATATAAAAGGATGTCATATAAAGGAGGGAGAAAGGTTGTTTCCTGCTGCTCCAGAGAAGCGGACACGGAGCAATGGATTTAAACTACAAGAAAGAAGATTCCACCTAAACATTAGGAAGAACTTCCTGACAGTAAGAGCTGTTTGTCAGTGGAATTTGCTACCAAGGAGTGTGGTGGAGTCTCTTCTTTGGAGGTCTTTAAGCAGAGGCTTGACAGGCATATGTCAAGAATGCTTTGATGGTGTTTCCTGCTTGGCAGGGGGTTGGACTGGATGGCCCTTGTGGTCTCTTCCAACTCTATGATTCTATGATCTACCTATGCATGCAATTAAGCAAACAGGGACTGACAGCACAGCACAGAATTCTGTTTCTATAGAACTAATGGGTCAATTTTGGCAAGGAAAATGGATAAAAATCTAAAAGGCCTATGCGGAGAAGTGGAAGAAAACCCAACTAAAGCATCCTTTCTTTGTCAAGATTTGTGTGTTTTTAATTAGCTAAGATTCATTAGGTTCATTGTCTCTGGCAACATTTTATAGAAAGATCACAACATACAAATTGAAAAGCTTGGTTTACATTTAATTAAATACAAATATTTGTAAAGAGTTAGGTTAGCTCCTCCAATGACATTCTTTTCTTGTACTTTTCTTTCTGCACTCTCAAAAGCTTCATTTTATTTTCCCACATTTAACAAGTCCTGCAACTAAGACTTGGCTTTCAACAACAATTATAAGATAGAAATTATAAAATGTCAATTATAAAATGTCATTTGACAGAGATATAGCAGTCATGTCTGTAAACATTAAAGTCAAAAGTAAAGAATGGCAAAAGGTACTTTCAAAGTTCATATGGCAGGGAGGAAAAGCCCAGAATAAAATATAAATTTCTGACAGATAGTAAGGAAAGAGGGGGCTTTTCCCTGCCAGATTTAAGGATATACTATGATGCAGCTACCTTTTGTTGGTTAAAAGAATGGTGTTTGTTAGACAATACAGATGTGTTGGATTGGAAGGATATGATAATGTATTTGGATGGCATGCGTATTTATGGTATGACAAGGTCAAAAGTCATAAAGGATTTAAAAATCATGTAATTAGAAAATATTTGTTCAATGTTTGGAATAAGTATAAAGACTTATTAGAAAGGAAAACACCCCTTTGGATTTCACCGTTAGAAGCAAAGGCTCAAAAGAAGTTAAATATGGAGACCAGATGGCCAAAATATAGAGATATTCTGGTGGAAGAAGGAGACCAGTTTAAACTAAAGACATATGAAATGTTAAAAAGTAATTTAGATGACTGGCTCCAATACCATCAGATAAATGAATTGTATAAGATGGATAAGAAAAATGGTTTTCCATTAGAAAAGTCCAAGTTGGAGACGGAATTATTAGAGCCAAAGACAAAAAACCTCTCCAGAATGTATAGCTTGTTGCTGCAGTGGCACACGAAAGACGAACAGACAAAAAAGGATATGATAGATTAGGCAAAGGATGTGGGTCATAACATTATGATAGAGGATTGGGAAAGGTTATGGAAGAAGAACATGACTGCATGTACTGCATGTACTGTCTTAAGAGAAAATATGATGAAAATGATGTATAGATGGTATTTAACAC
Source organism: Zootoca vivipara (assembly GCF_963506605.1). NCBI lineage: Eukaryota > Metazoa > Chordata > Lepidosauria > Squamata > Lacertidae > Zootoca > Zootoca vivipara. The sequence continues at coordinate 3,235,927 of NC_083277.1, forward strand.
CAGTAAAACTTGCTAAGATTCACCATAATCAAGACAACAAGTGTTGGAAATGTAAAAAGGTGGAAGGAACATTCTATCACATGTGGTGGACATGCCCATTACTTAAGGGTTTCTGGGAAAAGATTTATAATGAATTGAAAAAAAGTGTTGAAAAACACTTTTATTAAGAAACCAGAATCCTTCCTATTGGGCATAGTAGGAAAAGAACTGCCTATGAAAGATGTAAATCTGTTTTTATACGCCACAACTGCAGCCAGAATATTGCTAGCAAAGTATTGGAAGACACAGAAGATACCTACAGTGGAAGAATGGCAAATGAAGATGCTGGACTATATGGAACTTGCTGATCTGACCGGAAGACTACGTGACTGGGGAGAGGAGAAGGTGGAAGAGGAATGGAAGAAATTTAGAATTTATTATAAAAAATATTGCAGAATTGATGTATTAGGAGAATTATAAGCAATTGTGAAGTTGCAGGTTAAGAAATTAAGTGAGATCTAATTGAAAATAGGTTAGAATATTATAATGAGTTGTAAAATTGAGAAAAGGATGTTGTAATTAGGTTTGGAAAATAAGATATAGAACTTGCCAAGAATGTTATACAATGAACCGTTAGAAAGGGGACTCGGGGAAGTCCCTTACCAAAATGAGATAAAATGGAATGTATATGTTGTTCCTTTTTTTCTTTAATCTTTCCTTTTTTATTTTTGTTTTTTGTTAATATGGATGTTATAACAATGTATAATTATATGGAGGATACTTTTTTCTTTTTATAAAATTTAATTTTATAATTTTTATTTTATAAAATTTAATAAAAATTATTTTCTTTAAAACCAAAAACATTAAAGTCAAAAGTATGCACCCTTTGGTCCAAAATACAGCAGAAAGCCATACATCTGGCTATGATACTGCCCAAAAGCAAAAAAAAAAAAAAAAGTTAGAAGAATTATTCCAGTTGCATTAATATGCTCACTTTACAGGGGAGATGGTTCAGTGTATCTCAACATTTTTATTTCATTCTATAATTAAATAAAGCGAGGTCTTTGCTTCAAATTACACCAATGTAATCTGCAAGATTTTAGACAACAACAGGACTCAGGGCAAGAATTAAGTGGGGAAGAAGGGATTCAAGGATTCAAGTCACTTGACAAGCAATACACTCAATGCAACATGGTAGGGCACCATTCTTGAGCCATTTTCAAGGCTGCATGTTGGCATTACAAAGTAGACATTAGTTTGCTAGAGAGACGAGTAGCTATAACATGTCCGAACCAGCCAACAGGAAGATCATCGATCTTTTGGTCACCAGCCAGCACATCATTCAAGGCCATGTAAAAAGTCTTCCCATTCTACAGCCAGACAAATTGCCAAGCGCCTTTCTAAAACAGGCAGTAAGTGCCCTTAGGAAACTCCTTTCATAGCCATTATTTTCACTTATGCCCAGCCTTCAACAAGCTCAACATTGCAGATATCAACCCCCCCCCATTTTTAACTCGCAACCTCCCTGCAAGGTAGCATTAGGTGAGTCAGAGAGGATGACTGGCCCCAAATCAAAATAAAAAAAATCCTTCAGTAGCACCTTAAAGACCAACTAAGTTTTTATTTTGGTATGACCCCAAATCAGCGAGGGATCTTCACGGCTAGACAGAGATTTCTAGCAAAGCACCACCGGACGAAAGGGAGTCCGGGGAAGCTCCTCCAAAAACCCCTCCCTGGCCTGGCAAGGCGGTCTCGCGGCACCCGGAGGCGGGCTGAGGATGGGCGCCCCAACAAGCCCTTCTCCCGCCCGCTGCCTACCTCTGCGGGTGAAGGTGGCGGTGCTAGGCAGAAGCACGGGGGAATGGCAGCACTGGCACAGGACGGCCTTGCGGTTCCGGCGCAGCGGGAGAAAGAATCTCCCGCCGCTGAGCTGGACTCCGCCCCTTCCCTTCACGCTGCCCAAGCAGCTGAGTACTTCCCGCGCCCCCAGTGGCAGCTTCAGGTACTGCAGGGCTCTTTCTGAGCTCTGCTCAGCTCTCGGCTCTTCCCTGGAGTCCCGGACGGCTTCAGCTCAGCCCGGACTCCCAACCAAGCGCCCTCCGGAGCTTGGCGCCCTGGCGCATTGCGCCAGCCAGCCCAGCCCTAGGGCCGGCCCTGGAAGGGGGTGAGAGAGAGTGAGAGGAGAGAAGGAAGGAAGGTGAGAGAGAGAAGGGGTGAAAGAGGGAGGGAGGAAGAGAAAGGGAAGGAGGGAGGGAAGGGGTGAGAGGGAGGGAGGGAGGGAGGGAGGTAAGAGAGAGAAGGACGGAAGGAAGGGTGGGTGGGAGAGAGAGAGAGAGAGGAGAGAGAAGGAAGGAAGGAAGGAAGGGGCGTGAGAGAGAAAGAGAGACAAGGAAGGAAGGGGTGGAAGAGAGAGGGAAGAGAGAGAAGGAAGGAAGGAAGGAAGGAAGGAAGGAAGGAAGGAAGGAAGGAAGGAAGGAAGGAAGGAAGGAAGGGGGGAGAGAGAGAAGGAAGGAGTGAAAGAGGGAGGGAGGAAGAGAAAGGAAAGGAGGGAGGGAAGGGGTAAGAGAGAGGGAGGAGGGAAGAGTTTCTTTTTTATGTTTATATATTTCTTGTTATTTTTGGAAGTTGTGTATTATTTTTCTATTAATTATCTATATATTTTCTTTTGAAGGATTCTTATATTTTTGTTGAGTGATGGATTTTTCTTCTTCTATTTTTCTTTTTTGTCTTTTTTGTCTATTTTAAATTTTTAAAGAATTTAAATGAAGCTTATTTTATTTAAACAACAACAACAACAACGGCTGGTTGTAAGTCACTTTGGGCTGCCCTGGGCAAGAGAAAGCTACTAATAGATCCATAAATAAATAAAACAATTGTAGTAATAATTACACAGGCTGGGGGGGGGGGAAGGAACCCCACCCATTTCCATAACAATCTTCCCAATCCCTTAAATCCCACAGATTTAAGAGATCAGAAATAGTAGGAATAATGGAAACCTGGTGGAATGGAGAGAAAGAGTTGGGCACAGGTAGGAACCCTTAGATCAGGGGTGTCAAACTCAATTTCATCGGGGGCCGCATCAGCAGTTTGGTCACCCTCAAAGGGCCGGTTGTATCTGTAGGACTATGTGTCCACTGCCTTATGAGTTTGGGCTGCCTCGATTACTGGGAATGGGCAAAACTCTGACTCCCTTTTTACGACACCTGTATGGTTTCATGTGTGTTGCTCCCATCAAGTGAACTTATACAATTTCCTCATATTGAATCAACCCATTAATTACAGGGGTGGCCAAATCCCAAGAAAAATAAAAAAATTCCTTCAGTAGCACCTTAAAGACCAACTAAGTTTTTATTTTGGTATGAGCTTTCGTGTGCATGCACACTTCTTCAGATGTATGCACACGAAAGCTCATACCAAAATAAAAACTTAGTTGGTCTTTAAGGTGCTACTGAAGGAATTTTTTTATTTTACTTCGATCCAGACCAACACGGCTACCTACCTGTAACCAAATCCCAAGAGACAGTGATCTACTTTCAGAATTAAAATCTGGCAGTGATCTACCCCCATTTTTAGGGGTTAAGCTCAAAGTTGTTGAGCTTTTTTTACGGAGAAGGAAAGGGGGTGGATGATGCAGCCTGCACGAAGAGAAGACAGGGGTGTGGGGTGAAGGGTGGTGGGAAATGCTGCCTGCATGGATGGAAAACTGGGGTGTGGGGTAAGGGAGGGAGATGCTGCCTGCAGGGATGGAAGACTGGGGTGTGGGGCAAGGGAGGGAGATGCTGCCTGCAGGGATGGAAGACTGGGGTGTGGGGCAAGGGAGGGAGATGCTGCCTGCAGGGATGGAAGACTGGGGTGTGGGGCAAGGGAGGGAGATGCTGCCTGCAGGGATGGAAGACTGGGGTGTGGGGCAAGGGAGGGAGATGCTGCCTGCAGGGATGGAAGACTGGGGTGTGGGGCAAGGGAGGGAGATGCTGCCTGCAGGGATGGAAGACTGGGGTGTGGGGCAAGGGAGGGAGATGCTGCCTGCAGGGATGGAAGACTGGGGTGTGGGGCAAGGGAGGGAGATGCTGCCTGCAGGGATGGAAGACTGGGGTGTGGGGCAAGGGAGGGAGATGCTGCCTGCAGGGATGGAAGACTGGGGTGTGGGGCAAGGGAGGGAGATGCTGCCTGCAGGGATGGAAGACTGGGGTGTGGGGCAAGGGAGGGAGATGCTGCCTGCAGGGATGGAAGACTGGGGTGTGGGGCAAGGGAGGGAGATGCTGCCTGCAGGGATGGAAGACTGGGGTGTGGGGCAAGGGAGGGAGATGCTGCCTGCAGGGATGGAAGACTGGGGTGTGGGGCAAGGGAGGGAGATGCTGCCTGCAGGGATGGAAGATGGGTGTGGGGTAAGGGAGGGAGGGAGGCTTGGGAGGCAAGCTGTGCAGCAGCCAGCCATCTGGCAGGCGAGCAGGGAAAGGGGAGACCACTGGCTTTGTGGCTGGCTTTAAAGCAGCAACGGGACAGGAGCCTCCTGCACGGGTAAGAACTCTTTGCCGGCAAGATGGAGGCACACGCGGTCGTGCGCGCACACACACACACACACACACACACACCAGCTCTTTGTCGGCAAGAGGGAAGGAGCTCTCCTTGCAATTGCCCATTGTTATTGAGATTTTGGGAGGGGGAGAAAGAGAAGAGTTGGAGAGCTTTCCCTTTTAGGCTGCCGACCTCTAAGGAACCCAAGATCTACCCACGATCACCAGAAACTTTTTGCACCTTCTGGCTGGGGAGGCTCCCCTGAATTCTCCAGCGGAGAAAAGAAATACCTCTGTGCCGCTACCACCGGCCTCTCGCTCCTTTTCCACGTCCGGCCGCTGTTCCCCTCAGGCTCAGGACGCTGCTTCTCAGGCTCCGCTTCAACTCCCGCGCAACCGCCGGAGCTGGGGAAAAACTTTCAGCCAATGGGCTGCCTCGCTCCGAGATTAGCAGCGCCACTAGCCAATGAGGCCTCGAATTCAACTTTGTGTCCCGCCCTTTCCTCCGGAAGCGGCAGTCAGACGACTGCGTGGGTGAGCGAGCGGCCAGCGGCCGCGCGGCCGGTGGGCCACATCGTGAGGTCTGGCGGTGGGCGGGCGGCGGGCCACATCACGAGGTCTGCCGGGCCGGATTAGGCCCCCAGACCTTGTCCTTGACACCCGTGCCTTAGATGCTTCGCCAGAGAAACACAGGCATGTGGGTGAGACTGTAGTTGCCAAGACAAAAGCTGCTAAGGGTGGAAATAATAAAGGGGGCTTCCTCCCTTTCCTCTTTCCCCCAATGGTTAGACTCTCTATAACAGCCCCCAGCGCCCCATGCAGGAGCTGACCTGGGACTTATGGCAGGGCAAAGACTGAGCTTCAAGGGAGGAGAGGGTGGGTGGATCAGGCCTCCTGTTCAGGGATCTCTCCCTGGTCTACTCGAAGGAGATTCCTGGGCAGGAGGGAGAAGTCAAGGCAGGCAGCCCCCAAGTCTCTCTCTCTTTCTCCAAGATGGCTTTGATTCCTCCCCCAGGGATGCTTCCCTCCCTCCATCCCTCCGCCCCCCCACTTCCTCTGCCCTCCTCCCTCCGCCCCCCAAGTCTCCCCTTTGCCCAGAGGCCCCCCCTGGCAGGCTCACCCTTCGCCAAATTCCTCCCAAGCGCCCCCACCTCTCCATCCGGAGGGGCCTCGCCGGATGAGCAAGGAGGGGGAGGGGAGGGGTATCTATCCTCCCATTTCATTTCCCTCCCCCCGCTCGCTATTCTATTCTGATTTCCTTTCCTGTAATATAAAGGAAATTAAGATTGCCGGAAGAAATATCAACAACCTCAGATATGCAGATGACACAACCTTGATGGCAGAAAGTGAGGAGGAATTAAAGAACCTTTTAATGAGGGTGAAAGAGGAGAGCGCAAAATATGGTCTGAAGCTCAACATCAAAAAAACCAAGATCATGGCCACTGGTCCCATCATCTCCTGGCAAATAGAAGGGGAAGAAATGGAGGCAGTGAGAGATTTTACTTTCTTGGGCTACTTGATCACTGCAGATGGTGACAGCAGTCACGAAATTAAAAGACGCCTGCTTCTTGGGAGAAAAGCAATTACAAACCTAGACAGCATCTTAAAAAGCAGAGACATCACCTGGTTTTCCCAGTAGTGATGTATGGAAGTGAGAGCTGGACCATTAAGAAGGCTGATCACCGAAGAATGGATGCTTTTGAATTATGGTGCTGGAGGAGACTCTTGAGAGTCCCATGGACTGCAAGAAGATCAAACCTATCCATTCTTAAGGAAATCAGCCCTGAGTGCTCCCTGGAAGGACAGATCGTGAAGCTGAGGCTCCAATGCTTTGGCCACCTCATGAGAAGAGAAGAATCCTTGGAAAAGACTTTGATGTTGGGAAAGATGGGGGGCACAAGGAGAAGGGGACGACAGAGGACAAGATGGTTGGACAGTGTTCTCGAAGCTACGAACATGAGTTTGACCAAACTGCGGGAGGCAGTGCAAGACAGGAGTGCCTGGCGTGCTATGGTCCATGGGGTCACGAAGAGTCGGACACGACTAAACGACTAAACAACAACAACAACAATATAAAGGGCTGGGTGCTCTCCACTGACGCGAGGCGCCCCCCCTCGCCTGATCCACAGAAGGAAGGGGGAGGGGGAGCACTCCCCTAATTTCCTTTCATCCCCCCCCCCGCCCCAAATCCTGCCCTCCCTTCCCAGCTGCCCTGTTTGCAGATTCAGGGGGAGAAAAAGCGCATCCTTCTATCCCCCCCCCAAATATATATACATATATTGCACCTCTTTTTCCTCCTCCTCTGCAGAGCTGCTCCTCTTCCGGGAATGTGGATGGCGGCCCCTCCCCCTCCCCCCTCTCATCCTTCCTGCCTCTCTAGGAAGCGGAGCTCACTGACCCTTGGGGAGGAATGAGTGACGCCTCCCACTCAGAACACACAAATTCTCCTCCTTCCTTCCAAACAAGCTCTGAATATCCTGTTTCTTTCCTGAGAAGGTCCCAGGTTCGATCCCCGGAGGCGGAAGGGAAGGAGACGCCCCCTCCCAAAAAAACCTCCAAAAAAGTCCTCCGGGGCACAGCTTCCACTCCCCCTTTACCTCCTTTAATCCCTTGTCGGGAGAGGGGGGGGTCTGTTCATTTTCACACCCATTTCACAAGGCGGGGGGAAGCAGGGCCGTGGCTTAGGGTGTCCCCGTTACAACAGCCCTGCAAAGTAGACCGGAGTTGTTACACGCGTTTGGGGCTTGGAACAGTAACTTACGACAACCCTAAAGGGTAGTCCAGACTCAGAGTCCTTATTACGGGTACTTGTTAAAAATAGGGGCTGGTGTTTGGACTTGGGCTTTGCTAATGAGGGGGGAGGGGCGCAGCTCAGGGGCAGAGAAGTTGTACCCCTCTTTTGATTCCTCGCTATGAGGGCGAGACCCCCCTCCTGACTCGCATCAGGGTCCTGAAATGCAGGTCAGGCAGCGGCGCCAGTTCTTCTTCCGCTTCCCAGGCAAGTTTGGCTCCCCTCGCGACGGATCCCCCCATGGGGGGGGTAGATGAAGCATAGGATCATAGAGTTGGAAGAGAGCACAAGGGCCATCCAGTCCAACAGAGGGCCATCCAGTCCAGCAGAAGCTTGACAGCCATATGTCAAGAATGCTTTGATGGGGTGGCAGGAAACACCATCAAAGCATTCTTGACATATGCCTGTCAAGCCTCTGCTTAAAGACCTCCAAAGAAGGAGACTCCACCACACTCCTTGACAGCAAGTTCCACTGCCAAACAGCTCTTACTGTCAGGAAGTTCTTCCTAATGTTGAGGTGGAATCTTCTTTCTTGAAGTTTGAATCCATTGCTCCGTGTCCGCTTCTCTGGAGCAGCAGAAAACAACCTTTCTCCCTCCTCTATATGACATCCTTTTATATTTTTGAACATGGCTATCATATCACCCCTTAACCTTCTCTTCTCCAGGCTAAACATACCCAGCTCCCTAAGATGTAAAATTATTCCTATATGTGACAACAAGAGCAAGAATTAACATCAAAAATAAGACAGCAAGGTAATGAAACGTATGAGAGAGAATGGGGGAAATATGTGAAATATATGGACAAGATTTTGGAAACATGAATAAACCAGCAGAATGAAAATAATATCGTAACTAAAACTTAAATTCTTTATTGGCCATTTAAGATGAATAACAAATTAAATGTACAGTGGAACCTCGGTTTATGAACACCTCGGTTTAAGAATTTTCGGTTTACGAACGCCGCGGACCCATCTGGAACGGATTAATTCACTTTCCATCACTTTTAATGGGAAAGTTCGCTTCAGGTTAAGTACGCTTCAGTTTATGAACAGACTTCCGGAACCAATTACACCCATGCTTCGGGGTAAGTATGCTTCAGGTTGAGTACTCCGTGGACCCGTCTGGAACGGATTAATCCACTTTCCATTACTTTCAATGGGAAAGTTCACTTCAGTTTATGAACACTTCAGTTTATGAACAGACTTCCGGAACCAATTGTGTTCATAAACTGAGGTACCACTGTATGATTAAATAAGACAAGTAGATGAAGTCATATTTGATATAAGATGGAAAGACGAAAGTATGAAAAGCTAATATAGACGATTGTTAAAATGCTTGATAAAAGTGGACTTATGATCTAATGTATAAAGAACGTTAAACTGCGCAAGGTAAAGTACGACTTTAAAAAAAGCAGAAGAAGGTAGAGTGGAAGTCACTTTTTGTATTTGTATTTTTAGTTTTATGGAATTCCCCCCCTCCTTATTTGGATGGAAATTTGGTATGTATATACAAAGTCAAGATAAATGTTAAGTGTATGAGTAACAAAAATGGATATGGAAAAATCAAATGAAAATAAAAAAGGGGGAGGTTTAGGGAAGCCCAAGGGACAATGTTTAGGAAAATAGATAAGGTTTAAATTTTTGGATGTTATTTGTTTTGTTTTTATTTTTATTGTTCTTTTTTGGTGTGTGTGTTTTTTGATACGTTAAGTTGGATCAATAGGTGGGTGGATACCTGCCTGACTCTCTCCTTGGTATCCTGGAGTTTCTCAGTGGCAGGGGGAGACTCTGGGGGGAGGGGGGGGAGAAACCCAACTATAAAAGGAACCATCTTCGGCTGCTCACTTCTCAGGGGATTCTCTTGTGGGAGGAGAGGGCTCTTGGGGGGAGGGCAGGAGGAGAAGGAAAAAATGATATGTATGTGTATGTTTTTCTTTTTTGTATTATGTAAAATCAATAAAATATTTTTTTTAAAAAAAGAAAAACTAAATAAAAATTAATGACAGACAAGAAAGATAAAGGAAGAAGAAAATAAAAAGTACTTAAAGTACAAAAGAAAGAAAGAAAGAAAGAAAGAAAGAAAGAAAGATTTTCCTGTTACTGATGTGAAGGAAACTCTCAACTCAGAGAGAAACATTCTAAATGGTTCCACCCCATGGAAGTCGGTAGATGGTTTGGAAAAGCATTCCATAATAACCAAAGCAGATTCCATATTCCTTCTATAATATCTCCGGGCGGGGTTGCTGCTCTTTTCACTGCTGCTGCTGCTGCTGCTCCTGGGCGCACCTTCTGGCCTCGGGGGCCCAGCACCCTTATCAAACTCACTGTTCTAGCACCCGTTAATTTAACGGGCTTCATGATACTAGTATTTATATATATATATATCAAGCAGCAAATAAAGATATAGTCCAGTATTCCTGAGGAATTATTATGATTATGATTATTATTATTATTGAAAAACACCCCAAAACCACAAAAAGAAAATATGGACATACATATACATATCTACATAAATATACATATGTATGTATGTATGTATGTATGTATGTATGTATGTATGTATTACGGCCAAATACCTGAGCCCAACCATCCCAGTGAGCAATACAAAAAAAAGTCTTTCCTCCCATCAAGCTCCAAAGAGATTCTCCGGAAATTGGGATTCTTTTTCTATCCTGGAATTAACAAAATAACAGTCATTCTTGCTGAATCCCAGTGGATTTCCACCCACAAACTCAGCAACAAAGAAATCCAGGACAAAACATTATTGTGATAAATACGCCCTGAACTCTTGCAAGGCGGGGGGAGTGAGATACCGGACAGACACCCAAACGTCTGGTCATTTCCCCCAATGTTCTGAACCTGTGGCTGAGACCTATGGGTTTGGTGGCCCCTTAATTCTGTACAAAGTTGAAGTGGGGCAAGGGTCTCTTTCTGCTGTCCATGATTTGGGTTTTGGTTTTTATGCTGCGTCAGGCAGCCACCAAGATGTCCCTGAGGACTGAGTGCCTTTTGACCAGGCCTTTTGAACTCCAGGAAGACTATTACAGGCCAGGAGATCTCATTGTGGGGGGGACATTTACGCTTCAGCAGTGCCATACACACAAATCAGATGTTCAATTTGTCGCCCCGAAAACGGGACTTATACATTTCTAAGTACATACATAGAAACTCTGGGGAGGGATTTGGGTTGCTCTAATACAGGGGTCAGCAAACTTTTTCAGCAGGGGTCCAGTCCACTGTCCCTCAGACCTCGTGGGGGGCCGGACTATATTTTGAAAAAAAATAATGAACGAATTCCTATGCCTCACAAATAACCCAGAGATGCATTTTAAATAAAAGGACACATTCTACTCATGTAAAAACACCAGGCAGGCCCCACAAATAACCCAGAGATGCATTTTAAATAAAAGGACACATTCTACTCATGTAAAAACATGCTGATTCCTGGACTGTCCGCGGGCCAGATTTAGAAGGCGATTGGGCCGCATCCGGCCCCCGGGCCTTAGTTTGGGGATGCCTGCTCTAATATCATTGTAGACTAGAGGGCTTGTTCCAGGGATCTGCTCTAGTGATGTTGCTTATTTCCCAGAATGAAAAACGAACGGTGGCATCTCCAAATAATTGTCCATACGAGCAGGTTCTTCTGTTTATGGCGGTGAAAGAAACCCCAAAGCACCCCCATGAATCATGATGGGAAGGCTGCTAGGCTCGCCAACAGAAAATAGAAATTATTGTTATTATTATTATTATTATTATTATTATTATTATTATTATTATTATCTGCTCTATGTAAACATATGGAAAAACTTTCTGGCAGTAAGAGCTGTTTGACATTGGAACATTGGTGAACTCTCCTCCTTTGGAGATTTTTAAGCAGAGGTTGGAGGGCCATCTGTCCCGGATGCTTTAGCTGAGATTCTTGCATTTCAGGCTGTTGGACTAGACGACCCTTGGGTTTATCTTCTATCTTCTCCTTTCCACTGATCAAAGTCGTGCTCAAGGTCGCCAAGGGCATTTAGAAGTACCGTAAAATAAATTGACAAACATTAAACTGAATCTGGAGCAGGGCAGATAATTAAAGCAGTCTGCTTCGAAAACCTTAAGGGGAAATCCACTTGAACAAAATGAACCTTGCTGTAATAAAGCAATAAAGGAATTTAAAAGGAACACAGCTAGACTTGGAAGTTGTTGTTGTTTAGTCGTTTAGTCGTGTCTAAATTTGTACAATGTCCTTTATCAAAAGATCACAGGGGTTTTCTACAGAAAAATACAAAATGAGAATTTGTTGTTGTTTAGTCATTTAGTCATGTCTGACTCTTCGTGACCCCATGGACCAGAGCACGCCAGGCACTCCTGTCTTGCACTGCCTCCCGCAGTTTGCTCAAACTCATGTTCGTAGCTTCGAGAACACTGTCCAACCATCTCGTCATCTGTCATCCCCTTCTCCTTGTGCCCTCCATCTTTCCCAACATCAGGGTCTTTTCCAGGGAGTCTTCTCTTCTCATGTGGTGGCCAAAGTATTGGAGCCTCAGCTTCAGGATCTGTCCTTCCAGTGAGCGCTCAGGGCTGATTTCCTTCAGAATGGATAGGTTTGATCTTGCAGTCCATGGGACTCTCAAGAGTCTCCTCCAGCACCATAATTCAAAAGCATCAATTCTTCGGCGATCCGCCTTCTTTATGGTCCAGCTCTCACTTCCATACATCACTACACACCAGCTCCAACTGGTTTACAACTCTCTCCTCCGACTCCTCCCCAGTGCAGCTCAAGCGCACTCTTACACAGAAGTCAGGCAGTGGAAAGGCTGACAAACTCTGCTGTTCTGTCTGTGTGGTCTACAGCTGGTGTACATCCTTTGCCCTCAAAAGCTGAAGCTTACAGGGAGAGGGAGAACGGACCGACCTGAGGCATTGGCATTCTCAAATGCATGTTGTACTGATTGGACAGCTTTAAAGGGAATTGAACAAATTCACATTCAAGGTCATCCATGGCTGATAATCATGACGGCTGTGTCCACTACCTCTGGTATCAAAGGCAGAGATCTTAAGGGTGCTGCTTACATTTCTTCTCCTTTCCTGTTGAGCAACAACAGACAGCCTTTATTTGTTTCGGGTTGCTTTTGTTGTAGATAGCAAGTGGGAGGGAGTGGAATGTGATTGTGTGTAAGAGAGATGATTTTGGCTGGTCACTGATAATAATAATAATAATAATAATAATAATAATAATAATAATAATAATAATAATTTTATTTATACCCCGCCTATCAAAGTCTCCAGGCTGCTGCAAATACTGAATCTGATTCCACAAAATGTGACTTGATGGAGTTTAGGAAACCTCGCTTGCGGCTGCATCAGTCACGGTATCTTGCCATGTGGCATCTAATGAAAGAATAATATGCCTTTTTAAAAAAGTATATCATTAGAAATGTACTATGCAATTTTATGCAAGTGATATGGGTAGATTAATTGCCTAAATCCAGGCAGTAAATGGGTGGAAATGTTGTTAATTGGATCGAGGACAATTATCAACACTTACCTTTCACTCCTCTCGTTCCAGCCAGAAGTCTGCACTTAATGCTCTATGTGCAAGCATTTGGGGGGGGGGGTTGCCCCAAGCTTTCCCCACCAAAATAAAAACAAACCTCACTCTTTAAAGCTGAATTGGAGCAAATGTCCATTTGGGTTTTCTACAGATGGACATTTGCCCCGGTTGATCCTCAAAGAGTGGGTTTTCATGGGGAAAGATCCAGAGCATGGACATGGAGCTTTAAATTAAATTTAAATTTAATTTAAACCATGCTGCGCAGATCGCGTTATGTGCATCCGATGCTGCGGAACCCGGATGTAAACACTTCCGGGTCCACGGCGGTCGCTCGCCGAAGTGGTCGCTCGCCGAGGTAGTCGTAAATCGAGGTTTGACTGTACTTTTCTTAATAAAGGCACTAGAACCGATCGCTCTGGAGTTTTTGACATAATTCTTTGGAATTCCTGCATCTCATGACTCACACAAGCTCTCCTCTGGCTCTGTGGTTTGCAACAAGAGCAGGAAAGGGAGGCCCGTTCACTTCTGCCTCTGCCACTGGCCACGATTGACTTCAGCGTGGCTTAGAGCTGACAGGTGGAACATCCCCAAAGGGAATGGAGCTCTCTGCAGGAAAATTGGTTCCCCATCAAGGGATATGTGGGAGACAATTCCATTGGGGGTTCATTACTAAGGTTCATACCAAATTCCCAAGTGGTCAGACTTTATTCAGTAATGCATTGCATGACATGTTGTTGTTTAGTCGTTTAGTCGTGTCCGACTCTTCGTGACCCCATGGACCATAGCACGCCAGGCACTCCTGTCTTGCACTGCCTCCCGCAGTTTGGTCAAACTCATGTTCGTAGCTTCGAGAACACTGTCCAACCATCTTGTCCTCTGTCGTCCCCTTCTCCTAGTGCCCTCAGTCTTTCCCAACATCAGGGTCTTTTCCAAGGATTCTTCTCTTCTCATGAGGTGGCCAAAGTATTGGAGCCTCAGCTTCACAATCTGTCCTTCCAGGGAGCACTCAGGGCTGATTTCCTTAAGAATGGATAGGTTTGATCTTCTAGCAGTCCATGGGACTCTCAAGAGTCTCCTCCAGCACCATAATTCAAAAGCATCAATTCTTCGGCGATCAGCCTTCTTTATGGTCCAGCTCTCACTTCCATACATCACTACTGGGAAAACCATAGCTTTAACTATACGGACCTTTGTCGGCAAGGTGATGTCTCTGCTTTTTAAGATGCTGTCTAGGTTTGTCATTGCTTTTCTCCCAAGAAGCAGGCGTCTTTTAATTTCGTGACTGCTGTCACCATCTGCAGTGATCAAGGAGCCCAAGAAAGTAAAATCTCTCACTGCCTCCATTTCTTCCCCTTCTATTTGCCAGGAGGTGATGGGACCGGTGGCCATGATCTTGGTTTTTTTGATGTTGAGCTTCAGACCATATTATAGTACAAAATAGTCTGCGCCTGCATATCTGTTAACACACCCCCTATATAGGATATATGTGCCATCTTCCGCCACCTTCTATTATCTCAGCACCTCACCATCTTTTCACCCAGCCATAGTACTTGAAAACAGTTACTCAACCTGAGATTTTTTACTGTATGTGCAGAAGCTTGCCTTTTACCCCGATGGCTAGTTGTTTTTATTATAATATACACTTGGGTTCCTTCTAAAGTGGTTCCTACCAATTTTGGCATCAGGCCGTACTCTTGCATTCATATCAATATTGGCCTTATTTCTGAATCACAGAATTGTGAAATCAATAAAGAATTCCTCAGTTACCATCCTCAGAATATTCCGTTTTCCAGATCCCCTCGCAGGGTCCTCTCCATCTCCCTCTCCTCTTTGCCCAGGGGTCAAATGAGTATCTCTCTTGGCCCACTTGCAGGAGTTGTGAGCTAGACAGTGTATCCTTGGCCCCACCCTCCGCCATGTAGCCTTCTTCCCCAGCTGCTATTTGCAGATTAAATATCTATCCATGTATTTATTTAAAAGTTGTTCCCTGCCTTACCCCACTGTTAGGCCCAGAACTATTCTGCCATGTTAAAAAAAGAAGTCAGGAGTGTAGGACCTAAGTCCCACCCGGGTATTAGGAGAATGGAACCAACACAAAGAGGCAACATGCCAGGCAGGATACAACAAGATTTATTTGTTCAGCATATGCTTAACCAAATGGTGCAGTGCAATCAGCTCGCAACCTGCACACCGAATGGTGGATTTACAATACTTTTATACAGTCACAACAGGCAACACCTTATTTCCTTAACTACAAAAGCACATGTATTCCAAAATGCCAAACTGCCATATGCCCTTCTCCCTTATCTGGTCCTGTGAACCCAGCTTGTACTCCCCTCCTTCTTTACTGGGCGTGTAGGATATAGGGCAGGCATTTGATAACAGCTTGCAAGCTACGCGCCCATGGGCCCCTGCCTTTGTCTCACTTCAAGCCCCTCTATACAATGTGCTGTGTATTTGAATCCTAAATACTATGCAACTATTTTCATATCAATTATGTGTGTCTTAAATAAAAGTATTGGCCCTCCAGGAGAGAGCTAGGGTCAGCCCAGACAAAGGGTGAGAAAATCCCTCCACTCCTCATGGTAGGGAAACAGCAGCGGCAACTCCAGCCGGAGCCAAAAAGGCGCTCAGGCTGGAGACAGAAAGAAAGAGGAACAATAGTGGAAAGGATGGACCCAGATCTATACACACACAAGATGAAAACAGAGAATTAGTATAGAAAGAAGAAGTAAGGATTTAAGGCGGAGAGGCAAGGGGCTGGGAGACCTCATTTGTTTCTGTTTTTGCTGTACAGTATAAGGGACCCAGGTGGCGCTGTGGTTTAAACCACAGAGCCTAGGGTTTGCTGATCAGAAGATCGGCAGTTCGAATCCCTGCAACGGGGTGAGCTCCCGTTGCTCGGTACCAGCTCCTGCCCACCTAGCAGTTCAAAAGCACGTCAAAATGCAAGTAGATAAATAGGGACCGCTACACAGGGCCGTCTTAAGCCCATCCAGCGCCCTGGTGCTAGGTCCCTCCAGCGCCCCCCTCCAGAGCCTCTCCAAGGGCCCGGGTGTGCCAAGCGGACCGCGGCAGCAGCAGGAGGCCACCTCCGAGGACTCCGCGCTGCGCCTCCTCGTTTCCCCAGCGCTGGGTTCAGCTCAGTCAAGCTTCACCACCAGCGCGCACACCGCGGGACCAGCAAGAGCTGCTTGGGCGCTGTACGCACGCTGGTGGCGAAGCTCGACTGAGCGGAACCCAGTGCTGGGGAAATGAGAAGGAACCCTGCGCTCACTTGGCGCCCTTCCAGCGCCCTCCCAGCGCCCGGTGCCGTGGTTCTCCGCGCCACTAGCCTCTATGGCTAGGACGGGCCTGCCGCTACAGCGGGACGGTAAACGGCGTTTCCGTGCACTGCTCTGGTTCGCCAGAAGCAGCTTTGTCATGCTGGCCACATGACCTGGAAGCTGTCTGTGGACTATCGCCGGCTCCCTAAGCCTATAGAGCGAGATGAGCGCCGCAATCCCAGAGTCGGACACGACTGGACCTGATGATCAGGGGGCCCTTTACCTTTCTATGAGGGAATAAGATATTGTTACGTATACGAGCAGGAATGGAAAACTAGACAGCTGAGGGAGAAGGGGAAAGAGAGAAGAAGAAGAAATTAAATTGGGAAATGTGAAATTTAAGATTGATATAAGGGTTGAAATGTGAATTGGAATATAAATTAGTAATATAAAGCAGTAAATGGGGAAAGTATGACACATCTAGAAAGAAAAGTGGGAAGTCTGATGATGATGATGATGATGATGATTATTATTATTATTATTTTATTTATTTATACCCCGCCCATCTGGCTGGGTTTCCCCTGCCACTCTGGGCGGCTTCCAGGACACATTAAAATACATTAAAATATCACAGTTTTAAAAACTTCCCTAAACAGGGCTGCCTTTAGGTGTTTTCTAAATGTCAGGTAGTTGTTTATCTCCTTGACCTCCGATGGAAGGGCGTTCCACAGGGCAGGTGCCACTACTGAGAAGGCCCTCTGCCTGGTTCCCTGTAGCTTTGCTTCTCGCAGTGAGGGAACCGTCAAATGTATTAAATTTGATATAATTTGGTATTGATTGGTTAAAATTTGGAAAACTAATTTGGCAAAGAGAGAGAAAAACAGACAACATTTTTGAAGGCAGCTCACAGTGGCTTTGACACTACAGAGAGAGCACTTCTCATATTGTAGGCTTGGGTATTTGAACAGGGTGAAGAGAGAGGGATATGGTTGTGGAGGGTGGAATGTTCAGCATAGCACAGTCTTGAATACAACTAACATGTACATCATCAAGACAAAAGGTCTGTGGCCATTGCAGTGTTGTGGTGCCATTTTCATACAGGAACTTTCACATACCATCTTTTGATTTGGTTGTTAGCTGTAGATGCTTCTTTGTGTTCAGATCAGGTCTCAGCACGATAATGTAGCATTTAGGAATAAAGATGCAGCCCAGGAGCCCAGCACTGGAGGCCAAGATGGAGAAGACCTGCACAGCTACCATGTATTTCCCCTTGGTGCTCAGGTAGGTAGGCACAAAGGACACCCAAACACTGCAGAAGACCAGCATGCTGAAGGTGATCAGCTTGGCTTCATTGAAGGCCCCAGGCAGCTTCTTGGCCAGGAAAGCCACCGTGAAGCAGATGGCAGCCAGGAAGCCCATGTAGCCAAGGGCAGCATAGAACATGGCAACAGACCCTTCATTGCATTGCAGGATGATCTCCCCAGGCTTAGAGTGCATGTCAGAGTCTGGAAATGGGGGAGAGGTCCCCAGCCAGATGGTGCAGATGAGAACTTGGAAACTGGAACATGAAATGACAATGTAATTGGCCAAACTCTTTCCCAGCCATCTCCTCACCTTGTTCCCTGGCCTTGTGGCTTGGAAGGCCAGAACCACAGTGATGGTTTTTGCCAACACAGAAGAGACGGCAACCGAGAAGATTATGCTAAAGGCTGTTTGTCGGAAGAGGCAGATCCCTCCCCTTGGCTGGCCAATGAAGAGGAAGGAGGACAAAAAGGAGAGCAGGAGAGAGCTGAGGAGGATGTAGGAGAGGTCCCGGTTGTTGGCTTTGACGATGGGAGTTTCTGTGTATTTCATTAGGATTCCTAACACAAGGCCTGTGGTTAAGGACATGAAGAGGGCAAAAGAAGCCAGGAGGATCCCCAGAGGTTCTTCATAGGCAAGGAAGGTGATAATCTTGGGGACACATTGATCTCGGTCCTTGTTTGGATGTTGATCTTCTGGACATTTGGTGCAACGGTTTGCATCTGCAAAGATCAGAATTATTATTGTGTTGCAATGTGCAAAAAATGGAGTGGTCTGTCATCAGTCAGTCACCCCTGCTTCTGACTTGGCAGGATTTTATTGATTTATGCATTTATGTACTCTTGTTTCATGCAGGTTTTTTTTATAATAAGCAACACCCCATTCTAGTTAAAATATGCAACAATAACGAAATACATGAAACTTTGGCCAAAACTTTGGTCTCCTGAGTCAAAATTTGACACTTGAGTGACATGTCAGAAGGGATTGGTTGCCCAAAACCAGAGGGCAGTCGAGCAGTCACCGAAATTTCTAATGTGAGTTCTGAGGATTCCCCCCCCCCACACTGTGTAGGCTTCCAAATGTCATGGAATTTGACTCTAAGAAAGAAAGTATCTATGCACACATAAGGAAATGCGGAGAACTTGCTCCAACAAGGTAAAATTTGTACATGAATCACATACCATTGGGCAGTTATAAATTTCACTTTAAAAATGTCTTTGATATCTTTGTCAACTTCCCCAAGGGCGTCCCTTTCCAATATGGTCACCCACCTTCCTGCGTGGAGATGGTCCCTTCTGAACAGGGAACACAGTCGTAGCAGCAGAGTGGCTTTCCTTCCTGAACCACCTTGATGAATCCGGGATGGCAGCTTTCCACACACCTGGAAGGAGGCAAGGTCTAAGCATAAAGAGAAAGAGCATTAAGGAAATTTCATGAGGCCTAACTGGTTTCTTGGTTGAAACAAAATAAAAAAATTCCTTCCAGTAGCTCCTTAGAGACCAACTACGTTTGTCATAGGTATGAGCTTTCGTGTGCATGCACACTTCTTCAGATACACTGAAACAGAAGTTACCAGACCTTTATGTATAGTCAGAGGGTGGGGAGGGGTATTACTCAGAAGGGTGGTGGGAATAGGTGATTGGCTGATAGGAGTGGTAAACCTCTTGATAACTGTTAACAACTGTTAACAACTGCAATTGGTCTTGCAGGAAAAAGCAAGGGGTAAGGTGCTAAAGAAAGCTTTATTATGTATAATGAGATAAGAATCCAGTGCCCTTATTCAGACCAGGTCTCTCCATGGTTTTAAGCTTGCTAATGAGTTGCAATTCAGAAACTTCTCTTTCCAGTCTATTTCTGAAATTCTTTTGTAATAAGACAGCTACTTTGAGATCTTGTATAGAATGTCCTGGGAGACTGAAGTGTTCTCCTACTGGTTTCTCTGTCTTGTGATTCCTGATGTCAGATTTATGTCCATTTATCCTTTGGCGTAGGGTTTGGCCTACTAGTCAGGACGTTGCTGGAAACCTCACTATACTAGAGATATGAGGGTGTTCTTACACTCTAAATCTGGCAGGGTGTGGGGGAACCCTTGGCCACCTTATTTAGTAACTAAAATCATCTATGCCCTTGAAATCTGCCTTCTTTCCCAATAGATGGACCCTCCATTTACACAGTTTCTTAGGGGACCACCATAAGATCTTGAAGAAATGTTGGACCTTGGACATGGCATGCATTTGAAGGCAGCTCCACACAGAGCCTGGCACCTTTATTGGAACTTATGGGATAGGGAACACAATTAAATGAAAGAGATGATCTTCCCCCACCTGATTGAGCCATTTGGGCCACACAATGGCATCCTGGTTGATGGTGAGCTGCAGGTTTGGGGAGCCCTGTCTGTCGAGACTCCCAAACTTCACCCTTAGGATGGACTGATTGGGAAACTTCACCCAGTTCACAATGTCCAAGTCAGCTGCCAGTTCCCCATTCTCATCCAAGTATACTCCGTCCATGGAAGAATTGTAAATCTGTGAGTATCTCAGGAAAGGGTGGAGCTAAAATTAAAACAGCAACATTCAGCCCATTTCATGCTTAGAGCTCCTCCGACTCAGAGTTGGAGTCTTTCTAAACATTGAGGGCTTGTCCATAGTGGAGTCTACCGTGCATTCCCATGCTGTTTGCATTCAAACTTAATCTGCATAGTTGCACCCACAAACAACACAAGCAAACCACATTCAGATTTCTACATTTCTTTTCCCACCATGCTTTTAACTATTTCCAGTGTTCTTTTGAACAGAGGTATTTAGACCGCAACCCAAAGGGGAATGTCTACTGCATGAAAGGGAAAGACCAACATTGTTCTCCATAGACCAGGCATGGCTCAACTTAGCCCTCCAGATGTTTGGGGACTACAACTCCCATCATCCCTAGCTAACAGGACCAGTGGTCAGGGATGATGGGAATTGTAGCCCCCAAACATCTGGAGGGCCGAGTTTGGCCATGCCTGCCATAGACAAATTCAAATACATGCAGGTGTGGACTATCCCCTGCTCAACATAAAAAATAAATTCGAGAAACTCTCCTAAATATAAATGATCATTCCAATTAATGGGGCAAGAATATTAAGGCACAATAAATGTTACACATGTATACATAACTCTACACTAATGAGCTTGTGTGTAGCCTACACACTTAGTACCTTACACACACACACACACACACACACACACACACACACACACTCCCTTGGAGAAAGGCTGGGGCTTAGTTTGCCCAAGCCAGTGCCAATGGAGCAGCAGGAGGTAGGAGGACTTACTTCAAATGGGCCGCGGCAGCCAAGGAGGAGTTAGATATTATAAGAATAGAATAGAATAGAATAGAATAGAATAGAATAGAATAGAATAATTTATTATTGGCCAAGTGCATTTTCCAACATACTTGAAATTTGTTTCAGCTACATTGCAATGTAAACATGCACACACTGTTCCACTTACAATACAAATAAGCAAAGAAACCCACCCATAATTGACCTCCTCTTCAGCTACACATCTACAAATTTAACAATTTAATGGCACAAGGGAAAACACTGTTCCTGTGCCTGGCCGATTTTGTATATGAAGACCTGTAGCGACGTCCAGATGGGAGTAAATCTAGCAGATGATGGCAGGGATGTAAAGGATTGGCTGCAATTCTCTCTGCTCTCTTCTTAACTCTGGTAGCCTAGATTGTCTCTATTGTAGGCAAGCTAGCACCAATTACCCTTTCTGCAATTCTTACAGCTCGTTGGAGCCTTTTCTTGTCTGTCTTGGAGGCTGTACCATACCAAGTAATAGAATTACAGTGAACAGTTTCGATGATGCTTCTGTAAAATTGGATCAACACTTCCTGGGGCAATTTAAATTTCCTTAGTTGATGCAGGAAACACAACCTCTGGTGGACCTTTTAAATAAGACTATTGATGTTGCTTGACCAATTTAACTTTTGAGAAATAATAGAGCCCAGGGACTTAAAGGACTCTACTACTCTAAGGAGGCATGAATAAGGACCATTATTCTAATGAATACCTGCCATGGCTGCAGTCTTTGAATTTCCAAACGGACCATCACCATCTGTTTATATCTAGATGTTGTTGTTGTTTAGTCGTTTAGTCGTGTCCGACTCTTCGTGACCCCATGGACCATAGCACGCCAGGCACTCCTGTCTTGCACTGCCTCCCGTAGTTTGGTCAAACTCATGTTCGTAGCTTCGAGAACACTGTCCAACCATCTTGTCCTCTGTCGTCCCCTTCTCCTAGTGCCCTCAATCTTTCCCAACATCAGGGTCTTTTCCAAGGATTCTTCTCTTCTCATGAGGTGGCCAAAGTATTGGAGCCTCAGCTTCACGATCTGTCCTTCCAGGGAGCACTCAGGGCTGATTTCCTTAAGAATTGATAGGTTTGATCTTCTAGCAGTCCATGGGACTCTCAAGAGTCTCCTCCAGCACCATAATTCAAAAGCATCAATTCTTCGGCGATCAGCCTTCTTTATGGTCCAGCTCTCACTTCCATACATCACTACTGGGAAAACCATAGCTTTAACTATACGGACCTTTGTCGGCAAGGTGATGTCTCTGCTTTTTAAGATGCTGTCTAGGTTTGTCATTGCTTTTCTCCCAAGAAGCAGGCGTCTTTTAATTTCGTGACTGCTGTCACCATCTGCAGTGATCAAGGAGCCCAAGAAAGTAAAATCTCTCACTGCCTCCATTTCTTCCCCTTCTATTTGCCAGGAGGTGATGGGACCAGTGGCCATGATCTTGGTTTTTTTGATGTTGAGCTTCAGACCATATTTTGCGCTCTCCTCTTTCACCCTCATTAAAAGGTTCTTTAATTCCTCCTCACTTTCTGCCATCAAGGTTGTGTCATCTGCATATCTGAGGTTGTTGATATTTCTTCCGGCAATCTTAATTCCTGCTTGGGATTCATCTAGTCCAGCCTTTCGCATGATGAATTCTGCATATAAGTTAAATAAGCAGGGAGACAATATACAACCTTGTCGTACTCCTTTCCCAATTTTGAACCAATCAGTTGTTCCATATCCAGTTCTAACTGTAGCTTCTTGTCCCACATAGAGATTTCTCAGGAGACAGATGAGGTGATCAGGCACTCCCATTTCTTTAAGAACTTGCCATAGTTTGCTGTGGTCGACACAGTCAAAGGCTTTTGCATAGTCAATGAAGCAGAAGTAGACGTTTTTCTGGAACTCTCTAGCTTTCTCCATAATCCAGCGCATGTTTGCTATTTGGTCTCTGGTTCCTCTGCCCTTTCGAAATCCAGCTTGCACTTCTGGGAGTTCTCGGTCCACATACTGCCTAAGCCTGCCTTGTAGAATTTTAAGCATGACCTTGCTATCTAGATGAATATGCAGCATTTAGGGCACGAGCCACGGCTTGGACAGTGTTGTAGATCCTGTAGCTGTCTAGAGAGAGGATTCTTTCCAGATCGTCTTGGGGAAACATCTCCAGTTTCTCTCTCTCTCTGCATCTCGTCCAGCCTTTCACTGAGAATGCCTGCTTTGAATAGGAGCAATTAAAAGCTTCCTCACAAAACTTCTGAATAGCAGAGGAAAAGGGTAGAAAATCATCATATTTTGTCTGTTTATTTGTTTCCAAAAAGAAAGAAAAAATGCCGTGGATGTGTTGGAAAGATAAGACAGGGTACACTAAATTCAAATAAATGTCCCACATTGCTGTTGTGATCCACACGTTCCCTACAATGGGTTTCACCACCTCGTCAAATAAATCTTGTATAAGTAATATTCCCTCTAAGACATAAGATTTTTCTACATAGTAAACAAATACATGAACTTGTCTCCACTTAAGGAATGGAAGGTGATGGATCTTCTCTTTCAATGTATTAAGTTGTGGGAAGATTTGTGAGATGGCAATACAAATGCCACTCTTGATGAGCACCGGCGTCAAGGTCTTCATGAACCTCTCTCCATCATCAGTGTCTGGTGCAATGAGACCAATCAAGGTCCACCTGAAGTGCTGGAGCAGCTTGACAATCCCTGGGTACAGGGCTTCTTCTTTGGGTGCCATCCGGTAGAAAAAAGGAAACTGTCTCTTATCATTCAGAACATGAGAGACAAAAGCATAACTGACCTGGGAAGAGAAGGGAGATCAGTGGATGGCTTTGATTTGTTTTTAGTTGCCAACAAATGTATGGCTGTCGTGGAAAAAGCAATTTCCATGCTGAAGAGATTGAAAATAAAAATGCCAATTTCTATTATCTGCATTCATATTTAATGTATCTATTATAACTATATGGGACGCAGGTGGCGCTGTGGGTTAAACCACAGAGCCTAGGGCTTGCCGATCAGAAGGTTGGCGGTCTGAATCCCTGCGACGGGGTGAGCTCCCGTTGCTCGGTCCCAGCTCCTGCCAACCTAGCAGTTCGAAAGACTCAAAGTGCTAGTAGATAAATAGGGACTGCTCCGGCGGGAAGGTAAACGGCGTTTCCATGTGCTGCTCTGGTTCGCCACATGGCTCTGCTGGCCACATGACCTGGAAGCTGTACGCCGGCTCCCTCAGCCAATAATGCGAGATGAGCGCGCAACCCCAGAGTCGGTCACGACTGGACCTAATGGTCAGGGGTCCCTTTACCTTTATTATAACTATAATTTCCTCACTATTTTTTGTTTCCTATAATAAACAGTATCTTCTGAAATATATTCATTGTCTGAATGGTTTGTGCCCCATGATTTTATTCTGTGCCCTGGTGTTACTCATGTTGGTGAGGATATTTGTTCACATTACACAGTCCACAATAAATTGTTGCATGGAAGAATCCTTTGTCCTTGGGTGGATCTACACACATGAAAAAAAAAGCTATAAACAGGTCAGAAATTAGATCATTATAACAAAAGGGGGAACTCTATGGAAAATCATGTAGAAAAATGTTCTGCTCTCTGACGCCGTCTGCTGTTGTATGTTTATAACACATTCAAATCGTTTCTTTACTAATGTATCTGAGTCCCATTGCTTTGAAACCCTGAAAAAACACATTTGAGTACCGGTAGAAATGGCTGTGTGAGGAAAGAAAGGGTGATTGTCCACCAGAAGCAGTTAAAACTCTCTCAAGTCTGTGCAATACTCTTTTTAAAAATGAATGCCGGTCTCCAGGTCCACTTTATATCCACCCCACTTTGAATTCTCTGGAAAGATCACAAAGGGGAATTAGGCTCAGGCTGCAGAAAGTCCCACCCCTCTCCATCCCCACCTGTGGGATTTTATAGATGCCCAACAAGCTTGAAATCTGGATGGAGTTTTGAGAATCAGCCCCTTCAAGGATAGCCAGAATGTCATTTTGTCTTCCACAGTTGTAGTTGGGAACGTTCACCTGCCCTGTGGAAAGCAGGTCTAACATGGCATTATACGTCACCCTGCTGTTATAAAAGTTCTCATAGAAGCTGTAGCCAAGGGTGATGTTTTGTAAAAGCTTTGGATTCTGGTTGATATCCTGAATAGCAAACGAGAAGGAGAGGATCTGCCAGTATCTTGTCTTTAATTTCCTGCAAATATATGGAAAGATGTCCCGCATTCAAAGAATATAAAAAATATTAATTTATTGCTTTTTTGACAAGATGAACTGGATTTAATTTCTGGAATTTAACTTATGCTAGCACTGGTCCAAAACACAACAACCAAATCATCCTTGATGGTGTGTGGGTGTAAAGTACTGTGGACATGCTGAAAATGGAATTTGAGATACCGTAGGAAGAACGAGAAACTGAGAGAAACCAGAATTGATAGATTGGTCCATCCTTAAAGGTAAAGGGACCCCTGACCATTAGGTCCAGTCGTGACCAACTCTGGGGTTGCGGCACTCATCTCACGTTATTGGCCGAGGGAGCCAGCATACAGCTTCCAGGTCATGTGGCCAGCATGACAAAGCCGCTTCTGGCAAACCAGAGCAGCACACGGAATCGCCGTTTACCTTCCCGCTGTACCTATTAATCTACTTCCACTTTGACGTGCTTTCGAACTGCTAGGTTGGCAGGTACTGGGACCAAGCAACGGGAGCTCACCCCGTCGTGGGGATTCGGACCACCGACCTTCTGATCAGCAAGCCCTAGGCTCAGTGGTTTAACCCACAGCGCCACCCGCTGTCCCAGTTAGTGAACCTAAGTGGAAGGTTCAAAGCACTGGCACAAATCCCATTCGGTTTCAGAGGGAGAGGGGACCCAGGTTCGTCAGAACTTGGCAAAAATTCTACAGCTCTTGGACCCTTTCCTATGGTTGCTTGCAAACCTAAATATATATTTTTTTCTATATAACCTTGCCTAATATACACATGAAAAGCGGACAATGAAATCAATTGCACTTTAGCACTGATACACCCTCAAAGTCTCCCTCCAAAGGCTAAAGAGGAGAGGGATTTAGTAGGAGCAAGAAAGAGCCTGGTTGTTGGGGATCATTTGCACTCATGAAATCAATACATAATGGAGCAGCACCAATTCCACCCCCACAAAATGACCGACCTGGAAAAGCTGGTGGAAGGAGAGTCATTGAAGGTGTGTGGATTAGGAAACGCTCTTGTGGGAGAGATGACCCCACCAATGAGGTAGTCTCCTGGCTTGTAATAATTAAATGGGTCAATCTGATCCCTCTCCAAAGTTAATGGGCATTTCACCTTTGGCATCTCACAGCCTGCATAAGGCAGCCACAGCAGTAGAAGAAACACCAGCATCCTATGTCTGCCTGGAACGGCCTCCTGCCTTGCGACAACTCAAAAGAATTACTGGATGAAGCCAAACGCTTTTGCACATCTTTCCTAATGGTGATGGAGCCCAGCAAAGATTTTCCATCATAAGGGGATGGTAGTAAGTCAAGCTCACACAAAGAGATTATTTCTACGCAACTGCCCTCAATCTCAACCCAAGCTCCTGATGTGGCAGGAGATGTTTATGCTCCCATCCTTCCTGGCTCTCATTTTTGATGCTTATTTCAGTAGGCTTAAAGAAGATCTTTGGACAAAGCTCCAGAGAAGAAGAGAAAAATCACTATGATTTTCATAATTATAAGGGGAAGAATCATCCCCCATGCAAGATCATGAACTCTCTGTGTGGCTCCATGCGCAGGTGCAGGGCTGGAGAACAGCTCGCAGATGTGGCTCCAGACTCCAGATGGATAATGGAGCGGGCAGCTGAACATGTCTAAAGTTTGGTGCAAAAACACATTCACAAGAGTTAGGATCAAGATTTCTTTTGAGGACAGTGATGAGGAAACTCTGATCTGCAGACAGAATTAAGCCTGCCACACATCCTCCAACATTTCTCCGATGAAAATAGACACACCCTATTATTATTATTATTATTATTATTATTATTATTATTATTATTCCCTGTCCATCTGACTGGGTTGCCCCAGCCACTCCAGGTGGCTACCAGCATATAAACATAAGAAAACATTAAGAAATTTCCCTACACATGGCCTTCTCGTTAGTGGCACCCGCTCTGTGGAACGCCCTCCCAGCAGATGTCAAAAAGAAAAACAACTACCAGACTTTTAGAGGGCATCTGAAGGCAGCCCTGTTTAGGGAAGCTTTTAATCTTTAAGAAATTAGTGTATTTTAATGTTTCTGTTGGAAGCCGCCCAGAGTAGCTGGGGAAACCCAGCCAGATGGGCGGAGTGTAAATAAATTATTATTATTATTATTATTATTATTATTATTATTATTATTATCATCATCAGTGGCTTCAAGTAAAGATGGCTATGCACTACCTCCACTGACAGAGGCAATGTGCTTAATGAATGCCAGTTGCTTAGGAAGACAAGTGGGAGAATGCTATTGCCTTCTTGCCCGGTGACAACAGAATACTTTGCGTCTGATCCATCGGGGGTCCTTGTATCTTTCCCATTGATGTTTCTGAAGAGCCTACAGGTAATGCTATTAGGTGGAGAATGGATTTTTTTTCCTGGCGTTCTACTTCACCAGGAAAAGCAGCTGATCAAGCAAGAGAGGTGCAATTGGGAAGGTCAGGAATGGGAGTGAGGCTGCAGAAAAGCCTCCTGACCTCTGAGGCCTAGAGGCTGAATATGGCCCTCCAAGCAGGGCCGGTGTGTCCATTAAGGCGAACTAGGCAGTTGCCTAGGGCGCCAAAATGGAGGGGGTGCTGGCACGACAGGGAGCGCTACTGGCTTCACAAGACTTGCTCTGACGCGCGGCCGCTGCGCCCCAACGCCACCTACCCACGTCCAGGGCGGGCAGCAGCGGTGGCGCTGCCGCTGCCCAGGTGTGCCCGGAGCGCCGAGGGCAGCAGCGTGTGGAGGACACGTGGGGCGAGAGCAGCCCCTTCCCGTGGTGCATGCGCGCCAGAGCCAGGCCTTTGGCTCCAGGCGCCATCGCCACACTCTACTTCTCGGGCAGGTGGGAGCAGCTGCTGTTGCGCCTGGGGGTCTGTGGCTGAAGCCCGAGGGCGGCCAGAGCAACCCAGCCGTCGACGTCGCAGGTAAGCGGGAGGGGCGCTGGGAAGGGAAGGGGGTGAAGGCTGAGCCAGGCCCGCAGGGAGGAGGCAGACGCCGGGGGGGGGGAGAAGGTGATCTCACCTAGGGCGCAAAAAACCCTAGCACCGGCCCTGCCTCCATGCGTCTCTTATCTGGCCCCTTAGTACTCTCCCTTGGCACACACCCATTCTAGACATGCCCCCTATTGGCTCTGTTTTGTTCCCTCCTGTGAGGGACAGGGGATACCGGGAGGTCCCTCCCATCTTAAGTACCAGCTCATCGCCAAGCGCTGGGGAAAGCAGGGAGAGTTCCGCCTCAAGCGGAGACTCAGGAAGTGGTGACCGAGGCTCCGGCAAGGTAGCGGAGCTCATGCACAAGGTGGGACAGGAAGGGGGGAGCAAGGGGGGAAGGCCGACCCCGCCGACCCCGGAATTACGCAAGAAACGTCGTGGGAGGCGACTAGGTCTTCCCAAACTTCTTTGCTGGAAGAAAACGCGCCAACCTCCATTCGGAGGTACTGACACCTGACTGACAACATGTATATAGACCGCTCCGAGCACTGTAAATAATCAGCACTTAATAAAAGCCTAAAAGGACAATGTGGTGAGGAGTCGTTACTCTAGAGTAGCCGCATCTGCATCTCTGACACCTCCCAAAGTGTTTTAGCCTGGCTGGACTGTGTCCTTGAACTTTGAGAATGCTTCTTCCTTGCACGGATGACAACAGGGTAGAGTTACAGGTAGGTAGCCGTCTTGGTCTGACGTAGTCGAAACAAAAAATAAAAAGATAAAAAAATTCCTTTCAGTAGCACCTTAGAGATCAACTAAGTTTGTCATTGGTATGAGCTTTCGTGTGTATCTGAAGAAGTGTGCATGCACACGAAAGCTCATACCAATGACAAACTTAGTTGGTCTCTAAGGTGCTACTGGAAGGAATTTTTTTATCTTTTTATTTTTTGTTTCAACAGGGTAGAGAGCGGTGTGTGTTTGTGTTTGTGTTTGTGTGTGTGTGTGTGTGTGTGTGGAAACTAGACTACTGAAGAAAGGTAAAAAATTTCATGAGTTGTTCTGCCCACTTCTATCCCTGCCCACCACTGTCACGTGGCCACCTGAAGGTTGTCCAGAAGGAAATGTGGCTTTCAGTCTGAAAATTTTGCCAACCCCTGCAACAAATTTTAATTTCAGAAGCTCGCAATATTCAGAAATAACCATGCAATGTGTCTATATGTACATACATCGTAAAATAATAATATTTCTGTCCTGGTCAGTTAAAGGCCACACAGACTTTTCTCCCCCCCCCTGTGACCAACGCCAAGAGCAGGGAGCCACATCTGTAAGTTCTCGTAAACATGTTTTCCTCCAACTCTGCACATGTCCCTCAAGCCACACAGAGACTCCAGGACGTTGCCAAGGTGACACATTTTACTCCCCCTTACAATTATTTTTATTCCTGCCAAAGCTGCAGGGATTTGACCAAAGATTGCCTGTGAAACCAATCAACTAAACATCAGAATCTAGAGCAAGGCAAGGCAATTTCTTGCACTCTGCCTGGAAAAATATGCACTATGCTGCTGAGAGCCTACACACACACACACACACACACACACACACTCCTCAGTGTCCTGGCGGATCATGAGATAGTTTGAGCATCTGATGTCCAGCCTCTGGAGACACCACTATTTGATCAAACTTTTCAGCTGTTGTTCTGCAAGTGAAATAACTCTGCAATTTCCCATTTCTAAACACAAGCTTCTGCTGTTGCTGCAAAATGCCTGCACTGTAATATTCATACATTGCAGTGGGTTGGACTATATGGCCCCTGGGTTGCCCTCCAACTCTACAATCCTTTGTTTAATACACCCCTTTTTCAGTTCCCCTTTCTGATTCTCCTTGAGCCTCAGCAACTTTTTCACCAGGCAATACCTTGCGGCATGTTAAGTGACAAGTACACCACTCTTAATTCCCAGTAAGTCCTTGTTGGTGTTACTGCAAATGGAATCCCTGGTCTGGGCCTTGTGTGTGGAGTAGAAATGAATTTGCTTTCCAGCCCAATAATGAGTTTCAACAGGCTTAAAATAGTTACAAATTAATGTTACAAAATACAAGGCAACACATTAATCCTTAAGAGCCAGCCACGCAGCCCACTCTTCTTTTTAATCCTCAGGGCAGTTTATTAACATAGGTTTCTTAAGACAGTAAAATAGCAGCAATACAGAGATCCTCTTACCCAATAAGCATATCAAAGTTTATTTAAGAATTCAGGGGCGTTTAGTTGTGTACACACACAGAAATCTATAAAGGTTAATTTAGGATTGATAATTTACCACCAAGCACTGGCGGAGGAAGGCGGGTGCGGGGGGTGCGGTGCGCACCGGGTGTCAGCCGTGAGGATGGGTGACATCGCTACGCCGCCAACAACCCCACCCCACGCTCACTGCACAGGGGGCACCCCCGGATGCTCACTGGACAGGCGGCGGGCCACTAGGGACGATGCTGCCGCGGGCAGCTAGCACCACCCATAGCTGCCAAGTCTCCCGTTTTCCCCGGGAAATCCCCGTTTTTCCAGCTGTTCCTAGCTGAAAAAATGGATTCCCCCCCCCCCCGGTTTATTCTGGCGCGACGGCCATTTTGGAACTGGGCGGAGCATGCTCAGAAGCGACTTTTGATGCTGCTTTGCCCAGTTCCAAAATGGCTGCAGTGCGACTTCTGGCGCGGCGGCCATTTTGGAACTGGGCAAAGCCGCATCAAATGTCACTTCTGAGCATGCTCCACCCAGTTCCAAAATGGTGGCAGCATTACTTCCAGTCTGCTATTTCCGGCCGGTCCCTTATTTCTCTGACAGGAACTTGGCAGGTATGGCACCACCCCTCCCAACATTCTCCACGTGGGCGGCTAGTGCCACACACCCCACGCTCTCCACGCAGGCAGTGGGCGGCTTGGGACACTCGCCATGCAGGCGGCAGCCCTGCCCCCGCGGGCTGGCTAGCCCCGCCCCTGCACCGCTCCGGGTGCCAGGGCAGGTAGCTCCGCCCCTGCCACCAAGTCACTGACACAGAGATACACACATAAACTGGAAGAGAAATGGCTGGATGAGATCAAGGACCACACAGAAGACAAAGAACAATAACCACAAATGACTGACCGACACAGCGCCAACAGGGCAATGGCCCATCTAGTCTGGCATTGCGTTCTCACAGTGGCGAACCACTCAAGCAGGACACAAGCACCAGAATACTTTCCCCTCCGGTGGTATCCAGCAAATGAGATTTAGAAGCATTGCTTCCTCCAGCTGTGTAGGGCTAGTATACATATAGAATTGGAACTTTGTTGGACTGGTCATGTTGTGCGGGTGCCTGATGATCGTCTTCCAAAGCAACTACTCTATTCCGAACTTAAAA
This sequence comes from Zootoca vivipara, assembly GCF_963506605.1. NCBI lineage: Eukaryota > Metazoa > Chordata > Lepidosauria > Squamata > Lacertidae > Zootoca > Zootoca vivipara. Next base: position 3,267,195 of record NC_083277.1, read on the forward strand.
ATGGAAAGCGTAATGCTGGTGGTCAACAAAAGAGGTTTAAAGACTGTCTCAAGGCAAATCTAAAAAAATGTAGTATAAACACTGACAACTGGGAAACACTGGCCTGCGAGCGCTCCAGTTGGAGAACAGCCTTTACCAAAGGTGTCATGGGCTTTGAAGAAACTCGATCTCAGGACGCAAGGGAGAAACATGCTAAGAGGAAGGCACGCTTGGCAAATCCACACCGTGATCAACTCCTGCCTGGAAACCAATGTCCCCGCTGTGGAAGGACGTGTGGATCCAGAATTGGCCTCCACAGTCACTTACAGGCTCATTGTTAAAACCTTGTTTATGGAAGACAATCTTACTCGGCTACGAGTGATCGCCAAAGAGAGAATTGGAAGGGACCCTGAGGATCATCTAGTCCAACCCCTCTGTAAGGCAGGAATAGGTAGTTGTCCCATACGGGGATTGAACCTGCAACCTTGGCATTATCAGCAGCATGCTCCAACCAAGGGCTATTGAATTTGTCTAATCTTTTAAAGCAGCAGGGACTTAAGATAGTTTAACAATGTGGAATAAGTCCTTTTCTTCTGAACCTTCCAACCATGGCCGTAGGCAGGGAGAGCAGCTGCCCCCCCCCCCGATCAAGTAAATAAATAAAAATACTTAAAGTAGAATTTGCAGGAAGGATATTGTTAGCCCAAAGATGGAAGCAAGAAACGCCAACTAAAGAAGAGTGGCAAGAGAAATTAATGAACGATGCAGGGATGGCGAGATGAACGGGGAAAATTCTGAACCAGCAAGACCAGACTTTCCTAAAAGAATGGAAGAAGCTTTTGACGTATTTGGTAACCAACTGTAACCAATTGACATCACTTGTAGGGTTAAAAGAAGTTTTGTAAGGAGTAATATACGAATTATTGTGAAAAGAATGAAGAATAGGTATTAAGAGTTGAATTTAGAGCAATAAGTGTAGTAACAAAATGCATAATTAGAAAGGATTTTAGAAAACCATCCGTTGAGGTTGAAGGAAGTCTTAGTAGGCTGTGATAGCCAGAGATTTTGAAATGACGTTTAAAAGGATGATATGCTTGAAAATATGTGTAAAAACCAATAAAAAATTATTAATTAAAAAATAAAGTAGAATTTTGACAGATTTTTTTTCCGAGCACTTGGGGTCAAAAGAAAGTAATTTAAAACAACTGTCGTTGAGACATTTCATTCAGAATCTGCTAGACAGAGCCAGGCAGAAAAAGGTGGCAGGTGGGAGCAAAACCAGTCCTTCCCTTCCCTTCCCTGGCAAACAGATGTCTCTGCAAAGCTATTTTAAAACTCTCGTCATTGTGTACCCCTCTAAAACGCCCGCTGCTGACACTTCAGGTCCCCTTTCGAACGATGCCATGGTTGTGGGTGGAGGATCAGGGGGCCATAGAGCTGCGAAGAGGAAGTTGTAGAGCCACCTTTCTCCCCTCTTTCCCCAAGCTCCTTTTAGAGGGATGAGAACCGGAAGTGTTTGCTCTGTGCGTACGTGGGAGGTGTTTTCTTTTTTTGGTGTGTGTGTTTTTTTTTGGTTCCTGCTTTTGAGGTGGGTTGTCTCTATGCTCCATCGTGAGAATGCCCTTTGCAAAACCAGCCGCCGCCAGAGTTTTGCGTGGAGAGGAGGAGCTGCAGGAAGGCGGCCAGAATTCAAGGTGCCCAAAAATGTCAATGGGGTGATTTGGGCTTGCCCAAGTGGCGGAGTGGGGGTGGGGGTGGGGGGCGCCTATCTCCCATGTGGGGCTTGCATTTGTTTTGCATTGTGCGATACCCCCGCAAGTCAGGCCTGGCTGCGTGTGTGGACAAATCCATGGAGCTGGATCATTGAATTTTAGAGTTGGGAATCATAGAATCATAGAGTTGGAAGAGACCACAAGGGCCATCCAGTCCAACCCCCTGCCAAGCAGGAAACACCATCAAAGCATTCTTGACATATGCCTGTCAAGCCTCTGCTTAAAAACCTTCAAAGAAGGAGACTCCACCACACTCCTTGGTAGCAAATTCCACTGCCGAACAGCTCTTACTGTCAGGAAGTTCTTCCTAATGTTTAGGTGGAATCTTATTCCACCCTGTGGAAGGACCCAAAGGGTTATGCAGTCCAAGAATTCATGGAAGTTAAGCCTGTCAGAGGCTGCTAGCCAGCATAAATGGTTGCTAGCCACCACGGCGGCGTTGCATCCATCCACCCACTTACCTGCATGGAGGATGGGAAGCAGGGATCGTCCACGGAAGCCTTGGCCTGATCCAGTAGTGCTTTTCTTGTGTTCCAAAAATTAGAATGGAGAGCACATACGCAAGGTGTGCCCCCCCCCCCGGGCTGTAACTTTACCTCTTTCAAACCCGCTTCAGTGGTACACTGTGGGGGAAGTTGGTTTTCATAGAATCGTAGAGTTGGAAGGGAACCCCAAGGGTCATCTAGTCGAACCCCCACCCCTATAATGCAGGAATCTCGCCGAAAGCATCTTATTTCTCCCAGGGCTCAGAGTCCTTTTCAGGGGTGGGACACTGGTTGGACACTGTGGGGGAAAGGATGCCGGCCTAAGTGGTTCCTTGGCCTCTTCCTGGAGTCAGTTTAGCCTGGAGAAGAGAAGGTTAAGGGGTGATATGATAGCCATGTTCAAATATATAAAAGGATGTCATATAGAGGAGGGAGAAAGGTTGTTTTCTGCTGCTCCAGAGAAGCGGACACGGAGCAATGGATTCAAACTACAAGAAAAGAAGATTCCACCTAAACATTAGGAAGAACTTCCTGACAGTAAGAGCTGTTTGGCAGTGGAATTTGCTGCCAAGAAGTGTGGTGGAGTCTCCTTCTTTGGAGGTCTTTAAGCAGAGGCTTGACAGGCATATGTCAAGAATGCTTTGGTGGTGTTTCCTGCTCGGCAGGGGGTTGGACTGCATGGCCCTTGTGGTCTCTTCCAACTCTATGATTCTATGATTCTGTGATCTGGTTGCTCACTGTGAGAACAGGATGCCAAACTAAATGGGCCTTTGGCCTGATCTTCTTTTTGCATCTCCCTCCTTGCTGAACCCCCCGCCCCCACCTATTCCTCCCTGTCCCTTGCCCCTAGGGAGCCATTGTGGTTTAGTGGTTGGCCCTCAAAAGACTCTGGCACGCCACCCTGGTGTGGCAGGAGGAGAGGATGGGAAGTGTGGCAGGAAGATTCAGGGACAATCAAAGAGACATTTGAACACCTCAGTGTAGTATAGTATCAAAATGGGGTTTTTTAATTTGCAGAATATGGATAGATTTTCACATTCTAGGACTCGTTTCTTTGTTGTTTTCCCGATGCATTTCTTATCAATATCGGTGTGCCACAAGCAAGTTTTTATTCTGAAAAGTGTGGCCCAGAGGGCAAAAAGTTTGAGAACCACTGTCCTAGGACTTGGGAGAGACAAGGGTTCGAATCCCCACTTGGCCAGAAAGCCCACTGAGTGAGCTTGGGGAACAGTAACCATCTCTCAGCCTAACCTTCCTCCCAGGTACTACTGGAAGGAAAAAAAAATTTTATTTTGTTTCTACCTGCCAGGGTTGTTGTGAGGATGCAATGGGTGTGCAGGGGAGAGAATTATGCATGCCACCTGGAGCTCAGTGGAGGAGAGGTGGGAATATTAAAGCAATAAATGACTTTTTTGTTTTTTAAACCATCCATCCCTTTCCCGTGAGCAAAGCCGTCTTCCCATTACAGCCTGCCCCCAACGCACCCCAATTCATTCCCCCACGCCCCTTTGATTCATTGCCATGACATGGGGGGGGGCGGAGGGAGCACTGATCTCTGTGCTCTTAGATGCAATTGTGGCGTGGTGGGGGAACGACGCATTTTGCAGAAGCTCCCAGCCTTAAACGAGGTTGTTTCATTCGTCTCCAAGGCGCAGCCCCTGAACGCAAGACGCTTTTGCCAGCCTGGCGTTCCACCCCACCCCACCCCCCGCCAGATGTATCGAGACTACAACTCCCATCAGCGCACGGGGCGCAAGAAAGACTGACACGTGGCTCTCCCCTCCCATTTCCTGCAAACCTCCTTCCTTTTCCGCGCGAAACCCCCGACCTGCCTAGCAACTGCTGACGCGGGCAAAGGGGCGCCTTTTCCCCATTGGCCGAAGGTCCTCTCTTCCGCGCGCAGGTTTCCGTGGCTGGTCCCTGCTTCCCATCCTCCGCGCAGGTAAGTGGATGGATGGATAAAAAGAAAGAGAGATGCATGGACATTTGAGGATTCAGGTCCATTGCACGCGCAGGGGGGGGGGTTCCTTTGCTTTTTGTGTGTGTGTGTGTATGAGTTTTTCCGGTGGGTACCTCTGGGGGTTGAACTCCCCTATTTGCAAGACAGGATTCGCCCCCAGGCCCTAAAGCGGGGAGAAAGGGTTTCGTCCAGGCCGTGTCTCTCCCCCCACCCCCACAGCATGTTGCAGTTTGGGGGATACATGTGTGCAAAGGGGGAAAAGATGGGATCTAAATGCAACGAATGACTAAAATGGGGGTACAGCACAAGAGGAATCCCAAGGGATTTTTGTGCAGGGCTGCAAGCATCAGGAGGAAAGAGGTCATAGAACAGAATCATAGAATTGGAAGGAAGGGGCCCCGACGCTCATCTAGTCCAACCCCCTGCAGTGCAGGAATATTTTGCCCAAAGTGGGACTCAAACCTAAGACCCTGAGATTAAGAGTCTCGTACTCTCCCAGCTGAGCTATCTCAGGGTACAGTGGAAGGAGGGGAAAGCAAGGCAGCAAAGCAGGCAGCAGGCATAGCTGTCAAGTTCTCCCTTTTTTAAAGGGAAATTCCCTTATGCTAAATAGGCTTCCTCGCGAGAAAAGGGAAAACTTGACAGCTATGAACGGGTCACAAATGCTCTACTGTTTATTTACGGATGTCTCAGTATTTTAATACCTAGAGCCTATTGTGTATTTTACTCATGGATAAGCTTGCATCTTAAATGTCTGTGTAATGGGTTTCGCAAACCGCTTGGAAGCCTATTTTAACTTTAAAGCAATATATGAATGGATATATTGTAGAGTTCGAGCCCCCTGCAATTCCTATCTATCTATCTGCATCCCACTTTTTCTGCCTTTCTGTTTGATAACTCCTTATTAGAGAAGTTGCAAAACTCTGAAACCAAGAACCTTTGGGAATTGCCATCAGAAATCTCACAATGCAAACAGTTAAGAACCCATAGTTAATTGATGCCTGTTTATTATTATTATTATTTGTTTTTATTTTATGGTTTTATGTTTCGTTGCTCTAAACCTCTTTAATCTTTTCTTTTATGACATGGAGGGCATATAAATATTTTTATAAATAAAAGAAGGGGATGTGGGTGGCACTGTGGTCTAAACCACTGAGCCTAGGGCTTGCCGATCAGAAGGTCAGCGGTTCGAATCCCTGCGATGGGGTGAGCTCCTGTTGCTCAGTCCCAGCTCCTGCCAACCTAGCAGTTCGAAAGCACATCAAAGTGCAAGTAGATAAATAGGTACCGCTCTGGCGGGAAGGTAAACGGTGTTTCTGTGTGCTGCTCTGGTTTGCCAGAAGCAGCTTTGTCATGCTGGCCACATGACCCGGAAGCTGTCTGCGGACAAACGCCGGCTCCCTCGGCCTATAGAGCAAGATGAGCGCCGCAACCCCAGAGTCGTCCGTAACTGGACCTATCGGTCGGGGTACCTTTACCTTTTATAGATTAAAAAATGAATAAATATAACAAAATATTCGGGGGGGGGGGGAACGCCTTTTGAAACACATGCTTTCCCTCCCCTTAACAGCTTACAGGATTGCCATAACCCCTATATGTGCCTACTTGACTGCTCCAACCTGCGGGTCTGGCACTGTGCCCACATATTACTTGTTCTGCAGTTTTTCCTGGTGGGAAAAGAGCCCGCCTGCCCTGCTTTGAGCCATCCCCGGGGGGGGGGGGGAAGAGACACACCTTACTTTCTGCAGATTACTGTGGAGCTGCTGTTTTAGTGTGGCAACACCCAGACTTTGCAGCTCCCTGACTTCTGACATTAGTCGTCTGCACTCTTTTCAGTGCCTGCTTAAAACATTTTTTTGTTTAGGCAAGCCCTACCCAGACATGTAGAAGTTACAATGTGCTTTATCTCTTGTTAGCTACTATTGATTTTAATTTTAATTTTAATTTCCTGAATATGTTCTAAATACAGGCATGCCCCTATTGTGGGGTGTGTGTGGGTGTGTGTGTTACATTATTGTCTCCTGTGCGCATCTTACCTGATTAGAGATTTAAATCATGATTTAAATCGATTTGATTTAAATCAAATCCACCCTGCTTTATTTTATGTTTCTGAAAACCATGTAGAAGGGTTCCCCACATATATTTTTTTATTTATTTTTATTGACAACAAGCCAGTTGCAGAAAAAAGAAATGAAAGAAAATTTGTTGTTGTTTTTAAAAGTATGTAAGTTGTCACAATTGCAAATAAAGAAGATTCACCTATGCAATTTTCTGAGTCAATAATATAATATACCAAGGGGAGAGGGATGTTTAGTTTATAATTACAAAAGGTTCCAAGGTCTAAATTAAAACAACTGCCCCCCTTTTTTTGTAAAGAAAAGAAAAATAGCCTTGAGCTGTACTGAATCAAGATGCTTGCAGAGACTTGGTAGGGTGGTTTTCTTAAAATCAGAATACATATTGATTTTATTATTATTATTATTTTATTAAATAAATTCATTAACTCTCTGTGCCGATGCAAATGCCACCCTTAAGAAAAACAGGTAAGCAAAAGGCAATAGAGCAAGTTAGTCTGAAACCCCCAACCTTTTACACCAGTGGTTCCCAAGGTAGGTGGCACTGCCCCCCTGGTGGGCAATAGTGCCACCTGGGGGACACTAAGAGGAAAGGGGGGGCTGGAGGTATAAATGACTAGCAGCCTTTGAAAAGCAGTTGTGTTGAATTAAAGGAAATAGTTTAATTGGATTTTGAATAAATGTGTGATTGATTGATTGAGTGTTGCTGTTTCGAATTTTATTGTTTTATCATCTTCCTTAGTGGGTCATGCAAACTGCTGTTCTGAATAATATTTTTATAGGGTAAGGTGGGGGTCACTGGGGATAGAGTCATAGAATCATAGAGTTGGGAGAGACCCTGTGAGCTATCTAGTCCAACGCCCAGAGATGGAAGGAAGAGGCAGCCCCGACCAGAGAAGAATGGCAAATCAAGTTGATGGACTATGCCGAAATGGTAGAATTAACTCGGAAGCTTAGGAATCAAGAAGGCAAGGGGTTGTTGTTTTTTAAAAAAGGGAAATGTTTACAAAATCATTGCAAACAGGTCAAAACATTAGCAGGATTTTAAATACACTTGTAATGTAAATGAACATATAGATAACTTAGGAAGATGAAAAAGTACTGATATGCAGCTGAAAATAGAATTAAAAGGACCCATGGAAGGGGGGTGGGTGGGAGTCAGGAGATTCAGGGTAATCTTGATATTTGGATTTTGTACTGTTTTATATCATTGAAAATCAATTTTAAAAGATTATTTTAAAAATCTAGTGACGGGTGGCCAGGTTGAGGCTTTGTAATTGGAACCAAGAGGGTGGGACCCCGAAAAGGTTTGGGAACCACTGCTTGACCTCTCTCTAATCCCACCCCCACCTTTTACAGCTTCTTGGCTTTCAATACCACACATCCCAGGTGTTCGCCTTTGGCCTTTTTGGAACCAGATGCAGAGCACGGAATAAAGATGGCAGAGGAAAGCCTTGAAACACAGAGGGGGCACAAGATCAGGAACAGTGGAGGATTCTGGGAAAGAACCATGCAGAAGATTCTGGGCAATGACAACACCAGCTCAGGCGCTGAGTGTCAGTGCTTCAGGGAGTTTAGCTACCAAGAGGCCGAGGGCCCCCGAGAGGTTTGCAGCCGACTCCACAGTCTCTGCCGTCGGTGGCTGAAGCCAGAAAGGTACACCAAGAGTCAGATGTTGGACCTGGTGATCCTGGAGCAGTTCCTGGCTGTCCTCCCCCCGGAGATGGAGAGCTGGGTCAGGGAGTGCGGAGCGGAGACCAGCTCCCAGGCGGTGGCCCTGGCAGAAGGCTTCCTCCTGAGCCAGGCAGAGGGGAAGAAGCGGAAACAGGTAAGAGTGTTGTCACAGTGGCCTGAGTGGACTACTTCAGAGTAACGACGCTACGCAGCTCTGCATTTTATTCTTTTATTGGTGCTGCGTATTTACAGTGCTGAAGTCATTGCTATTTACACGGAGTGATGTGATCAGTCGGTATCAGAACCTCCAAGTGACTTTTGGCGCGTCTTTCCCCAGCACAAAAGTCTTGGAAGCCCCATCCTCTTTCCCCTCCTCTTCCGGCGTAATTCTGGAGTTGGGGGGATGGGTCTCCCCCCCTTACTTCCCCCTTCCTGTCCCACCTGGGACCCTGGCTCCGCTACCTTGCCTGAGCCTCGGACCCGACTTCCTGCTTCCCCACTGGAATCGGAGCTCCCTCTACTTTCCCCTGTGGTCGGTGATGGGCTTGAACTCAGGAGGGGAGGGACTTCGCGATATACCCTGTCCCTCACATCCACCCCCCTCCCAAGCTCCCCTTCTCCCCTCCCCAGGTCCCCCCCAGGTGTCGGTGACGACTGGAAGCCTAAGAACTCAGTGCTTTCCGAGCCCGTTGGTGTGAACACCTCCGCCCAGTCCTGCGAGGCTCCCCCTTCCGCCTGGGAGGGCTGGAATCCCAAAAATTCCGTGGCGTCCGAGCTGGTGGGGGTAAAAATGTGCTGCCAATCTGCTTCTGCCTCTGACTGTGTGGATCTCGGTGACACCCATATCTCGTCTCCCGATTCCTCAAACTCCGCTTCCCAGCGCCATGGTGAGCTGCTCTCCCTTGCCTCCTCCTCCTCCCCCTCCCTTTCCATGTGCCAGGGCTTGGGTCTGTGGGGAAAGAGGGCGTGAAATTCTTCCACCAAGAATTCCTCCTGTATCTGAGTGGCTGGGACCCATTCATTCTGTGACGGTGGAGCATCCTCCCATGCCATGAGGTACTCCAGGCCCCCCACCCCTCTCCGTGAATCAAGGATGGCCGTGGCCTCATTGAGTTGCTCCCTGCCTCCCCTCTCCCCCCCTCCCTCGGGGGTTTGTTCGCTGTCTCGGAGCCTGCTGCTTTCCCTGTACGGCGACAGCAGCGATCTATGAAACACTGGATGCACCCTCATGTCCTCTGGCAGTGCCAGCCTGTATGCCACCGGGTTGACCTGTTGCGTGACCGTGAAGGGGCCCAGCCGTCTGGGTGCCAGCTTTTTGCACCTCCCTCTGGTGGGAAGGCCCTCCGAGGACAACCAAACCTTGTCCCCCACCCTGATGACCTCCCCTTGTCGCCTGTGGCGATCCGCCCCCTTTTTGTACGCTTCCTTGGCCCTCTCCAAGTGTTCTCTGAGCTGCTGGTGCACCGTCTCCAGTTCCTCTGCCCAATCCTCAGCCTGTGGGCCCTCCTCCTCCTCCTCCCCCTCCCTCTCTGGGAAAGATCTGAGGTCGCGCCCGTAATTGGCCTTAAAGGGCGACACCCCTGTGGAGACGTGCACTGCATTGTTGTAGGCAAATTCTGCCAGTGGCAGGCGATCCACCCAGTCCGTTTGCCGCTGGCTGACGTAGCATCTCAGGTACTGCTGCAGAATGGCGTTGACCCTCTCCGCCTGTCCATTGGTCTGCGGGTGTCTAGCCGTCGACAAGCTGACCTCCACCTGCAGGAGGTTCATGAGCCGCCGCCAGAACCTGGAAACAAATTGGCGGCCACGATCCGAAATAACCCTTAAAGGTAATCCATGCAGTCTGAATACGTGATCAAGAAACAGTTTGGCTGTCTCTTCTGCAGAGACCGCCCTGGCACACGGTATAAAGTGGCACATTTTGGACATGAGGTCCACCACCACCAACACTGCGGTCTTGCCCCTGGAAGAAGGCAGATCTGTGATGAAGTCCATGGACACCACTTCCCACGGCCTGTGTGGTGTGGCTAAGGGCTCCAGCAATCCTGCTGGCGCTGCTCTGACCACCTTTGCCCGCTGGCAGGTGTCACAGCCCCGTACATAGTCTCGAACATCTTCCCTCACCCCTGGCCACCAGAAGTGTCTCATGACTAGGTGAGCGGTTTTGTCCCTTCCAAAATGACCCGCCGTTGGGTTGTCGTGCATCTGCTTGAGGACCGTACGTCTAAGCTGGGTGGTGGGCAGGTACAGTGCACCCTTGTAGAAAAGCAGCCCCCTGCGTTCTGCAAAGTCTTTTGCCTGCTCCCTCCCCCCTCTCAGTTCTCTGAAGATGCGTTTGGCAAATTCATCCGCTGCCGTCAGTGCTGTGAGTTCTGCCTCGCTCACCACTGCTGCTCCGCAGGACCATGCTGACGGGGGGAAAATGTGCCTTGGTGCTGGTGGCGCCTCCTCCTCCATGTACTCTGGCTTGCGGGAGAGGGCATCCGCCCTGACATTCTGCTCCCCCGGGATGTAGTGTATGGAGAAGTTGAAGTTCGAGAAGAACTCTGCCCACCGTATCTGCCGCTGGTTGAGCACCCTGGCCGTTCTCCAGAACTCCAGGTTCTTGTGGTCTGTGCACACCTGGATGGGGTGCTTGGCGCCCACCAGGAAGTGTCTCCAATGCTTGAACGCCGCGTGGATCGCAAGAAGTTCTTTGTCAAATACCGTGTAGTTGCGCTCGGGCTGTGTCAACTTCCTGGAGAAGAAGGCACAGGGTCTCCACTCCCTGTTGGCGTCCAGTTGCAACAAAATGGCGCCCACAGCTTTATCAGAAGCATCTGTCTCAATGCGTAGGGGCGCGTCCTGAACCACGTGGAACAGGTTCTGGTCTGAGGCGAACACCCTCTTGAGGCTTTCGAACGCTGCTTGTGCCTCTGGTGTCCACCTGAACTTCTGCTTGCCTCTCAGGCAGTCAGTGATGGGAGCCGTAACGCGAGAGAAGTTCTTGATGAACTTCCTGTAGAAGTTGGCGAAGCCTAGTAGGCGTTGGGCATCTTTGCGCGTCCTGGGGCTGTGCCAGTCCAGGATGGCCTGCACCTTGTCCTTGTCCATCGCCAGCCCCTTGTCTGACAGCTTGTAGCCCAGGAAGTCCACCTCCTTGGTGTGAAACTTGCACTTCTCCAGCTTCACATACAGGTGGTTCTCCTTCAGGCGCTGCAACACCTCCCTGACATCCTTCACATGCTGCACTGGGTCATTGGAATAGATAAGGATGTCATCTAGGAAGACCAAGCAGTTCTTGAAGAGTAGGGACCCCAGGACGTGGTGCATGAAGGCCTGGAAGCATGCTGAGCCCCCTTGCAACCCGAAGGGCATCACCAGATATTCAAAAGAGCCCAGAGGCGTGAACATCGTGGTCTTCCACTCATCGCCTTCCCGGATCCTGATCAAGTTGTACGCCCCCCTCAGGTCAAGCTTGGTGAAGATCTTGCCCCTGCGTGCTGCTGTCAGCAGATCATCCACTCTGGGCATAGGGAAAGCCACCGGTTCCGTCATGCTGTTCAGCCGTCTGAAATCCACCACCAGGCGGCGCTGTTGTGTGCCTTTCTTGTCCACCCAGAAGACCGGGCTGCCCCCTGCTGCCTTGCTTTCTCTGATGAACCCCCGCTTGAGGTTCTTGTCGATGAAAGCACGCAGATCCTCCAGTTCCTGGTCTGACATGGCGTACAGCTTGGCTGGGGGTATAGTTGCCCCGGGCACCAGGTTGATTTGGCAGTCAAAAGGCCTGTGTGGGGGTAGGTGGTCGGACTCCGCTTCGCTGAAGACCTCCTGCAGGTCCCAGTACGGCTTGGGTATCGCCTCACCCCCTTTGACGTGCATGGTGGCCACCGTGGCTATCGGAGGCCCCTCCCCTGGTTGGTGCTGCATGCAATGTTCCAGACAAAAGTCCGATCCAAACGTGATGCATCTCTGGTGCCAACTGATGGAGGGGTCGTGGCGCGCCAGCCAGCTCATGCCCAAGACGATGGGGGGGTCTGAGATGGTGGTGACGTTGAATGCCAGTGTCTCTGAGTGCCTTCCCACCGTCATTCTCATGGGGGGGGGGTTTGATGAGTGATGGCCCCTCCCAGCAGCTCTCTGCTGTCAATGGTTGCCACGTGCAGAGGAAAATCCAGCTGCAGAAGCTGGATCTGGTGCTCTTCTGCAAAGTTCCTCGAGAAGAAGTTGGCAGACGCCCTACTGTCAATTAAGGCGAGGACCGTCAGTGGATAGCCATTTGGGAGCGTTAGCGTGACTTCTAGAACCACTCCTGCTCTGGGAGGGGTGGGCTGGCTCTGCTCCTCTCTGTGCGGGTGGGTGGGCTGGGGCCGTTGTCTGCTGACTGTGCCTGGCTGCTGCCCCTTGTCTCCTGCAGCCAGGCTTTCCCGTTTCCCTGCTGTGGTGCTGCGTCAGTGGGGGAGGGCACCACCGTTCCCGCCTTTCCTTGCCACTCCCTGCGATGTGGGCAGTCTCTGACGAGATGCTGGGGGGAGTTGCAGAGAAAGCAATTCCCGCCCTTTCCCTCCTTGCGTCTTGGCGCCGCTGGGGTTTGAAAAGCCCGCGCGCGCGCGCTATCAATCTGCATGGGTTCCTGGTCCTGGCTGGCCCCAGGCGTGGCTTGCAAGGGTTGTTGGGGGGGTGGCTTTTCCTGCGACCGTGGGAACCAAGCCCTCTTTGCGCGCGTTGCTTGCTTGTCGCTCCACCGGGATTCCTGTCTCACCCCCACTGCCAGAGCCGCTTTGCTCAGCTGATCCATAGTACTGGGCTTTGGACCTCTCGAGAGCTCATCTTTCACCTCCTCGTGCAAACCCAAGTAGAACGCCGCTTGCATAGGAGGCGACTCTAGTTGCCACCCCAGTCTGTGCACCAGCATGGTGAATTTCGCCCAATATGCGCAAACTGTCATATTTCCTTGGCGTAAATTATGAAGTTCCTCCTTGGTCTGGTCCATATGACTATCGGAGGAATACATCGTTTTCAAACCTTCTAGAAATTGTTTGACATTCTTCATGCAAGGATTCTTGGTTGCTATTAACGGTCTTAGCCACTCCCTGGCTGCCCCGGTAAGGTGCTCCACAATAAACGCTACCCTGTGCTCATCATCAGGGAACTCATTATGGTGCAGCTCAAGAGCATACACGATTTCAGTCTCAAAGCCATGATATTCCCTCGGGTCTCCATTGAACTTGCTTACTAGGGTCCCGGCTCTCCTTCCTGGCAGCACTTGGATTGGGGGGGTCCCTCCCGCCTTGGCTTTCTCTGCATCCAGCTTGCTTTGGAGGTCTACCGCCACCGCCCTTAATTGCTGCTCCCTTTCCTGCAGCGCTCTCACCTGTTCCGCAAGTTGTACCCGGTCGTCCTGCACCTTCTTGGTCTCTTCTTTAGCTGCCTGTAATTCCCCCTGAGCCTGCAGCGTCAGCTGCTGCAGTTCTTCCTGGGCTTGCTCCGCGATCTGCCGCCATCTCTCCGCCTCTGACACGCTCATCCCGGCAACTCCAAAGTAGCCCCAAAAAAGACTTGGAGGTTGCTGTCACAGTGGCCTGAGTGGACTACTTCAGAGTAACGACGCTACGCAGCTCTGCATTTTATTCTTTTATTGGTGCTGCGTATTTACAGTGCTGAAGTCATTGCTATTTACACGGAGTGATGTGATCAGTCGGTATCAGAACCTCCAAGTGACTTTTGGCGCGTCTTTCCCCAGCACAAAAGTCTTGGAAGCCCCATCCTCTTTCCCCTCCTCTTCCGGCGTAATTCTGGAGTTGGGGGGATGGGTCTCCCCCCCTTACTTCCCCCTTCCTGTCCCACCTGGGACCCTGGCTCCGCTACCTTGCCTGAGCCTCGGACCCGACTTCCTGCTTCCCCACTGGAATCGGAGCTCCCTCTACTTTCCCCTGTGGTCGGTGATGGGCTTGAACTCAGGAGGGGAGGGACTTCGCGATATACCCTGTCCCTCACAAGTGTGTTTCATCCTAGTAGTACAAAGGAAACACAGGAATGCCTTAGGCTGGTCAGTTCACTGATGTGTCTAGCCTAGTATTGTCGACACTGGCAGGCGGTGATTTCAGGCAGGGAGTCCTTTCCAGCTCTTAATAGGGCTGGGTGATATATTGATTTGCTGTTGTTGTTTAATTGCTTAGTCGTGTCCGACTCTTCGTGACCCCGTGGACCAGAGCACGCCAGGCACTCCTGTCTTCCACTGCCTCCCGCAGTTTGCTCAAACTCATGTTGGTAGCTTCGAGAACACTGTCCAACCATCTCGTCCTCTGTCGTCCCCTTCTCCTTGTGCCCTCCATCTTTCCCAACATCAGGGTCTTTTCCAGGGAGTCTTCTCTTCTCATGAGGTGGCCAAAGTATTGGAGCCTCAGCTTCAGGATCTGTCCTTCCAGTGAGCACTCAGGGCTGATTTCCTTCAGAATGGATAGGTTTGATCTTCTTGCAGTCCATGGGACTCTCAAGAGTCTCCTCCAGCACCATAATTCAAAAGCATCAGTTCTTCGATATATTATCCAAAACTGGTTTTTTGACCTGGCAATACATCACGATTCATTCACACTCCAGAACTGGCCTTACTAAACATCTTCCAAGACAATAATGCTCACCTACACCACAAAGAACTTGTAACACACTTACTCTCAGCAACCAGAAAGATCATTACCAGACATTGGAGAGACCTGTCAGGAGTAAGCATGGACCAATGGTACCAAATAATATGGGAAACAGCCTTACTAGAGAAATTAACCAATAAGCTGAAACTGACACGGGGACAAATAGAAGAAGACAGCTTCACCCAGGTATGGCTCCCCTTTATCACATACACAGCCCAACAAGACAATGACAAAAATCCACCAACAGCATACAAATCAATATGGCTAACCTGATCCAAAACACCGACCCACCCCCACTCACACACGAAACAAAGACCACTATAGCTAATCACAAATGAACAATCATACCCTAGGCCAACTCCAACATCTCTCACCACCAAAGGAACACAAGCGAACAGCAGAGAACCAGCACAAGTGACGCTGACAAACAACCCCACATACACCGAATAAAATAGAAACAACGTCACCTGACCCCACCCCCACCCATCTTTCCCCTATCTACCTCTTTTCCCCTTTTCTTCCCAATGTCTCAACAAATGAAACTGATCTGTAAAAAATATTACAAGACATTGCACATACTTTTGTAAATCAAGAAAATCTGTAGTAATAATAATAAAATAAATGAATACATCACGGTGTGTGTGTGTGTGTGCATGCGCGCGCACTATGCAAAAACCATGATGTGGGGGAAAGTTGAAGCCAGCAGATGCCTCTACATAGCTCCATCCTTATTTCAGACATTGTGATATAAGAGTATATTGCAACGTTTAACCGGTAGTATATCAAAAAGTTGAAAACCAGCTCCATATTTCAGACATTGTGATACCATATCCATATACCCTGGTGTTTAGCTGGTGATATATCACCAATATATCATGATGCACTTTCCTCTTTAACGAGGCCTTTGGCTGATTGACATCCAATGCCCTTTAAAAAATGTGTTGGGGAGATTATTGGGTTGTTCTTGTTTTTATTATGTATTTTGTGTTTTTATGTTGTGAGGCCTGCAGGCATAGGGCACTATACTATTTTTAAAAATGAGAGGAGAGGCTGTCTTAGTACTGTGGGTTAATTCACAGGCCAGACAATGATGGCCTTCGCATAAACCGTTTCCTAATCGCTCTCTCTGTCCCTTGTCTGGGATCTCTAAAAATTCCCTTTCAGGCAGAAGAAATAGTGGCAGATCCAGCTACCAACTTGGCAGAGGCAGAGGCAGCCCCGTTGGCCACAACCCTGAGGCCACCTTGCAGGTGGATCGTGCAGGAGGGCGGTGGAGGTGCCACCTTGCCAGGTAAGGACCTTGATGGGGCCTTGGCCTCCTCTTCCACCTTGGCTGTTTTTATTCTACTGCTTATTGATTATCAAACTCCATCCCACCTTTCACAGCACAGCGGAAGAAAAATGGTTGTGATTTTAATGAAAAAATTGTGGAATAGATAAACGCATCATGGAAAGGTGGGAATGAAAACGCCATGGAAGAAGGGTGGAAAGTCAACTTTTAAATGTGTATAAAATGTGGTTTTAATTCTTTCTTTAAAAATTGTGAAATTCAATAACAATTAATTGGCAAGAAGATAACAGGATTAAGCACCTCCACGTCTCCTTTTCTCCCTCCCAGGAAGTGGCACAACCCTGGCAATTTCTCCCGCGGTTGGTGGAGGGGAAGGAGTTGCTGCTCAGTCAAAGAAGGTAATAAAAGCTCAATGCTGGGAAATCACGAAGTGGCAAAAGAAAGTGCTTAGGCACGCAGCATATGGTTACGGGATTTGCTCCAACGAGTTGCCGTGATGGCTGCCAACTTTAAAAGGGAATTAGACAAACGCATGGAGGAGAAGCCAGCCACAATATCTTGGCTCTGCCTCCAGGGTCCGAGGCCATAAATGCCTCTGAATAATCCCAGTTGCCGGGAGTTGCAGGTAGGGAAGAGTGTTGCTGCTCCTGTTGCCCTCGGGTCCTCCTTGCTTCTCTGCTTTTTATATTGGGCATCTGTTTGGCCACTGTTCTAACCAATATTGTTAGCTAGGTCGGCTTTGAACGCTTTTCACTCTTGCAGGAGAACCGCCTTCTCTCTCTTTTTGGGTCCTCATTTTTGGATCACCTATGGACAAGCTGTCTTCTCTTCCTTATTCTAGGCTCCGGTGCGCTTTGAGGAGGTGGGTGTCTACTTCACAGAGGAGGAGTGGGATCTGCTGGATCCGGGCCAGAGAGCTTTGCACGGGGAAGTCATGGAGGAGAACTGGGGGAACCTGGAGTCTGTTGGTAAGGCTCCCTCTCTGCCTTGTGTGGCAGGTGCTGAAGGTTGAAATGTTGATTGAGGTCACTTTATTGATCGATGTCCTCTTTTTTTCCTGGGGTTCCCTCTGAGGGAGGCAGAGATGCTTCATGACTTCCCTTTTTAAGTTTTGGGAATGTCGAATGTTATGGCTCTTTGTGCGCCTGTATAACCTGCCTTCAAATTTTGCTCAGAGCAGACTCTTGAACGAACTGGAGGTTGAGCTCTGCCCCATAGCCATTGAAATAAAAAAACCTTGGGTCCCTAACTGGGTCCTGGACTCGCTTTTATTCCTTGGCTTCATGTTTTGTTTCAGCTGTTTCCCCTTGCCTGGGAGATGAACGAGAAGTGGTTGAGAAGTAAATTCTTCCCACACAGATACCATCTTCACAGCCTCTCCCAATTCCAAAGGAATGGAAAGATTGAGCTGTGTACCGGCATCATGTTCCAAAGTGCCGGATGACCCACTCCCAACAGTTTCATATAGGTGTTAAACAGCATAGGAGACAGAATGGGTCATTGTGGGACCCTGCAGCCCCCAAACCATGGAGCCTAGCAACAATCTCCTAGTGCTGTTTCCTGGTAGCAGCCCTGCAGGTGGGAGTGAAACCATTATAAAAACAGGACCTCTATCTGGCAACCCCTTAAGCCACTCCAGAAGAACACCATGGTCAATGGTTTCAAAAGTCATTGGTGGGTCAAGGAAAGCCAGCATGGTTCAACCCCTTCTTCAGTCCCAAGAAAGGTTATTCCTCAGGCAATACTGGGCCTGAAACCAGACTGAAATGTACTGTATCTACATCAGGGGTCCCCAGACTTACCCGCCTTCGGGCCGGTGCCCGCCGCGCCGATCGTGCGGCGGGCCGGAGGGCGGGGGAGTGCGCGCGCAGTGGGCCGGAGGGTGGGGGAGTGCGCGCCAGTGCGCATGCGCACACCCATTTTCTGGCGCAGTGGCACGCTTCCAGGCCAGAAAAATCGCCGAAAATTGTTTGTGCGCATGCATATGGGCCTCCCCGACCCGGAAGTGCACCTCCCCCGACCCGGAAGTGCACCGGAAATGACCTGTTCGGCAATTTTTTTCAGATTTGGAAGTGCGCCGCCGCGCAGCGCGCCACAAAAGCGGGTGGCGGCAGTGGGCGGGGGGGCGTCGCGGGCCGGATTGGGAGGCCAATTGGGCCGCATCCGGCCCGGGGGCCGTAGTCTGGGGACCCTGATCTAGATCATCTTGTTCCTTCAGGTAAGGAACCAGGTACAGGGAACCAGGCAGAGGGCCTTCTCAGTAGTGGCCCTGTGGAACGCCCTTCCATCAGATGTTAAAGAGATGAGTAACTCATCAGATAATAATAATAATAATAATAATAATAATAATAATAATAATATATCCATTATTTATACCTTTAGAAGACATCAGAAGGCAGCACTGTCCAGGGAAGCTTTTCAATGTGTAATGTTTTACTTTGTTTCTATATATGTTGGAAGCTGCCCAGAGTGGCTGGGGAAATCTAGTCAGGTGGGCAGGGTACAATTATTATTATTATTATTATTATTATTATTATTACCACCGTATTTTTCGCTCCATAGGATGCACCTGACCATAGGACGCACCTAGTTTTTAGAGGAGGAAAACGGGGGGGGGGTTTGCTTTCTTGAATTGTCCTAGGCATAGCAGCCAACTCCTAGAGGCCTAGGTGCCTTTGCCCCCCCCCCCATTAAATATTTGAGGAAGCTTATTTTGCAAAGGAGGAAAGGTCCATTTTTTAAGGATCAGCTCAAAGTTGTGCAGCTTTTTTTGCAAATGGGAAAAAGCCCCGTGTTTTTTTTTGGGGGGGGGGTCCAGCTCAGAGTTGTGCATCTTTTTTGCAAAGGGGGAAAGTTCCATTTTTGAGGATCAGCTCAAAGTTGCTGAGTTTCCTTGCAAAAGGAAAAAATCCTGTTTTTATGGGGTTCAACTCACAGTCCTGCAGAGGAAAGAAAAGAGAGCCATTTCTACAGTTTCCAGACAGATCATCTAATCAGCCAGTCACATGTCTCCCTCTGCAGACAACAATTGACGCCTAGGCAAGGGGCCGGGAGGGGCTGGGAAGGGAGCTAGCTCTCTTATCTCCCTCCCCGATCTCTCTGCAATCAGCTGCTCAGTGGGTTCCTTTCTCTTTCCCTCTTGTTAGCCTTTAGCTCTTTAAAAAAAGAAGCATGATCTGCCTTTAGCCCCTGGGCAATTCGGCTCCAGGGACCACTTACTTTTTAGGAGGAAAGAAGTGCGTCTTACGGAACGAAAAATACGGTATTATTATTATTATTGTAATTATTATTAACAAGTGTCCTTTATGTCTACTTTCCTCTTTTTGTTACAGCAGGTGCTGAATGGGAGACTGAGACTGAGGGTGAACCACACAGCATGTCTTTGGAAGCTGGGTGTATAGACGGGAAAGCTCAGAGAAGGCAAATGGAACCAGAAGAGAAGGACAATTCCTTTGCTTCTCAGTATAGCGACTTGTGTGAAATCCCAGCCGAAGACCGAGAGAAGAAAAGTATTCAGTGCAGTGTGTGCGAGGAAATATTTAGTTGTGAATCAAGCCTTAATGCTCACATGAGAATCCACATGGAGGAGAAAACATATAAATGCCCGGTCTGTGAGAAGAGCTTCAGCTGTAGCGCACATGTTCGTGAACATCTAACAGTCCACATAGCAGAGAAGCCATATCAGTGCTGGGACTGTGGACAGAGCTTCCAACACAGCACAAGTTTTACACGGCACTTGACGATCCACACTGGGGTGAAACCGTATAACTGCTCTGAGTGTGGGAAGAGCTTCCGCCTGAGGGCGTACCTTAATTCACATCAGAAACTCCATACGGGGGATAGACCATACGACTGCTCCAAGTGTGGGAAGAGTTTTGTGAGCAGTGCGCACCTTCGGTCGCATCAGAGAATCCATAGCGAGGAAAAAACGTACAAATGTTTGGAGTGTGGAAAGGGCTTCAGGCAGCGGATACACCTTAGGTCACATCAGGTAATCCACACGGGGGAGAAGCCACATAAATGCTCCGAGTGTGGAAAGTGCTTCACTCACTGCAAAAGCCTCACACGGCACCTCCTCACAATCCATACAGGCGAGAAGCCGTACAAATGCTCAGAGTGTGGAAAGAGCTTCAACCACAGCATGAACCTTAAGTTACATCAGAGAATCCATACAGGGGAGAAGCCGTATGAGTGCTTGGAGTGCGGGAAGAGCTTCAGCTGGAGGACCTCTTTTACTTCGCATCAAAAGATCCACATGGGGATGAAGCCGTACAAGTGCTCCGAATGTGGAAGGAGCTTCCGTAACCACATCAGCTGCATACGTCATCAAAGTGTGCACACTGGAGAGAAGCCGTACACATGCTCGGAGTGCGGGAAGAGTTTCAGTCACAACTCTAGCCTTACCGAACATCAGAAAATCCACACAGGGGTGAGGCCGTATATATGCTCAGAGTGTGGAAAGACTTTCATCCGGAGACTACACCTTACAAGCCATCAAAGAACCCATACGGGAGAGAAACCATATAAATGTTCGGAATGTGGAAAGCGATTCAGCCAGAGCTCGAGCCTTAATGTACACCGAAGAATCCACACGGGAGAGAAACCGTATACGTGCTCGGTGTGTGGGAAAAGCTGCAGCCAGAGGTCAAACCTTAATGTACACGAAAGAATTCATAAAGGGGTGATTCCTGTCAATTCTGCCGATGCCTGTGATGTAGAAAGAATTTCAGTTACGGAACAGGCCTTCAAAGTAGAGGATCCATACATCGGATATGGAATCTAAATGACTCGAGAGCTTATCTGTCTAATCAAATCTGCGATCCTTGAGAGGAAATGCAGAGAAACCGTATAAATGCTCACAATACAACAAATTGTATGTTGGCTCCCCAACATTGCTAATGAGAGAATGATTATGGGGAGCAAACATCTATCAGGAGCCAACATCTTCCATGTCATCCTCTGATCAAAGGCTCCTCTGGCCACCTGGGCAGAATAAACTTTCCTAATTCTTCCAAGTGACCACCTGTACATCTGCAGTTGCAAAGATGGTTCCTATACTGTCCTGTGCCATTTTAATCTGATAACTTCATGCCATTGTGACATTTCTGAGAAGGTAGAAGTTTCAGGTGCTGAGCTTTTTTGTAGGAAGGAGGTCATGGAGATTGATTTTATATGGTTTTAATGTTTATTATTATTATTATTTAGTTATTAGTTTGATTTTATATTTTATGTAGCCTGTCTCAAGATCCCTTAAATTAGGGGTGGGAACCTCAGGTCCAAGAGCTGAAAGCACTCTGTCCGGCCTGCAGGAAACTCCCTCAGCCCATGCTCCTGTTTCACATTCTTCCTTGAGTGGTTTTTGCCACACTTGGGTCTGTCCCTGAATTCTGATAATGCCTCTTCTTGGCTTGGATGGAAGGCAGAGCAGGGCTTGTGCTGAAACTAGCCTAATGTACAAAAGGTAAAATGTTCGTTTCCTGATCTTCCCACGTTCACCTCTGGCCACACGCCCATCACTGGCCTCTGAAAGGTTACCCAGAAGGAAATGTGGCTCTTGGGCTCTTGGAAAAATGTCCCCCACCCCTCTGTTGCTCAGATGCAGGCAGGACCCATCCCACCTGAGCAGTTGACGAAAGAAGTCTTGCTATTTTAGAGTAGTGCAGGGCCTACGGTGGGCGATGGGTTCATCTAAAAATGTAAAAATCGTGAAAGTGCGGGATCCACTTTTCTCCGTAACCGCTTGACCGATCGTCCTGAAATTTTGACACAACGATCCAGGCCACTCCCCGAGCGTTGTTAGAAAACCCCCCCTCAAATCTCACACCTCTGCAGGTACAAACCTCTGTTTCAACAAAGTAAAACAGCGCCCTCAAGTGGATTTCCTCCCACAGTGCACCCCCTCCCTTCCTGTGAAATCTACACCACACCCACAAACCCTGCCTCCACCACGAGATCCACCACTCACATCCATCCATCCGGCAGAGGTATTGAAGACCAAACCAACTGAAAACAGGCCTTTTGCAGCAACAATGCCCAACATTGCCAAGTGGAGGTAGGGGCCTGCCTGGGGGGGGGGGAATGGGGGGCCGAATAGGGGGCAGGGATAGGTAATGGGTCAGAACAGGGTGGGGGGAGACACAGGGATGAAACCTGCCCTCTCCACAGTATCTCGCCTTGACTCAGGGGGACTCTGAGGCTCAGGGGGATCTGAAGAGGGGCTATTACCCTCCATTTCACAGACTAACGCACAGCAACGCGTGCAGGGCCAGTTAGTAGAGTCATAAAATTGAAGAGTTGGAAGGGACCACCTTAAGAAATAGCTCCGTTTGAAGACTTATGGAGAAGGCTCAGAGGAGAGTTTTCTCTGGGGCAGCCCTTAAAGCAACCTTTCTCACCAGGTGTTCTTGGACTACAGCAGGTAGGTCCAACTCCCAAGAGACTGTGATCTACTCCCAGTATAAAGAAGCTTGCAGTGATCTACCCATTGACATTGGAGGGAGGAGTAGTGTGGGTGGGTGGAAGGAAGGAAGGAAGGGGAGAATTGAGCAGAGTTGTTGAGTTTTTTTGTGCAGGGGATTGCCCTGCACAGAGTTGTTTAGCTTTTGGGGGGATGAGCTTTTTGGGTGGATGATCCCACAATCTACCAGGATCAACCAGGGATCTACCAGTAGATGGTGATCTACTGGTTGGACATGCCTGGACTACAGGATCTGTTTTCAGGGATAGTGGAAGTTGTAGTCCAGGCATGTCAAGCCTGCGGCCCTCCAGATGTTTTGGACTACAATTCCCATCTTCCCCAACCACTGGTCCTGCTAGCTAGGGATCATGGGAGTTGTAGGCCAAAACATCTGGAGGGCCGCAGGTTTGACATGCCTGTTGTAGTCCAACAGATCTGGGGGACCCACGTTTGCCCTAAATTGTGGAATTCCCTCTTCACAGTTGTGTCTGGAGAGTTAAAGTATGTTTGTTGGGACCCCTCTCTTCTGTTTTGTTTAATCTATGCAGCTCTGCTTCTGCTTAGAACTGCTCTATTGCTTTA
Organism: Zootoca vivipara; assembly: GCF_963506605.1. NCBI lineage: Eukaryota > Metazoa > Chordata > Lepidosauria > Squamata > Lacertidae > Zootoca > Zootoca vivipara. The sequence continues at coordinate 3,290,096 of NC_083277.1, forward strand.
CATTTTTATAATTGTACGAAAAGTTTTGCTTAGGTTTTTATATATATATAATTTTGTACATTTATATTGTTGTAACTTGCCCTAGGAACTTGTGAAGGATAGAGAAGCAGTCAAATAAACAGAACGTCAGAATTTAGCAGACTTCAGGCTTGCAGGATCTGCTTTGTTTCTCACTTGAACCCCCAGGTCCACCAAGGGGAACCTGGTGCAAAATAATAGGTAGTGGTTGGAGGACATCATAGAATTGTAGAGTTGGAAGGGGGCCAAAGGTCATCTAGTCCAACCCCCTGCAATGCAGGAATCTCAGCTAAAGTATCCATGACAGATGGCCAGCCAACCTCGGCTTAAAAACCTCCAAGGAAAGAGAGTCCACCACCTCTCATGGGAGTCTGTTCCGCTGTTGAACAGCTCTTCCTGTCAGAAAGTTCTTCCTGATGTTTAGTTGGAATCTCCTTCCTTGTAACTTAAAGCCATTGGTTTGAGTCCTACCCTCCGGAGCAGGAGAAAACAAGCATGCTCCCTCTTCCATGTGACAGCCCTGGAGATATTTGAAGATGGCTATCCTATCTCCTCTCAGTCTCCTCTTTCCCAGGCTAAACATGTCCAACACTTTCAACCATTCCTCATAAGGCTTGCTTTCCAGACATCATAAACTCCCTGCAATTGGGTCAGGCCAGTGGCCCATCGAGTCCAGCATCCTGTTTTCACTGTGAGCAACCAGATGCCCCCAAGGGAAGCCCCTAAGTAAGGGTGGCGCTATGAGCTGATCTTTTTCTGGCGTTCATTGCTGTAATTGATGGCATCAGTGAGGTTGGCATAACTTGGTATAAAAAGAGAGCCCCATTACGACACACTTTAATCCTGGTGCTAGTCCTTCTCTTAAACATGACTTGGAAAGGTGGTGAGTACCGTATATACTTGAGTATAAGCCGACTTTTTCAGCACATTTTTTATGCTAAAAAGCCCCCCCTCGGCTTATACTCTGGTGAGGCGGGCGGCTGTGGCAGAGGGACGAGTGGCCCAAAAGGCGCCCTTATGGGCTGCTCCGCTGGTTTATGGTGTGGTGAACCGGCTTATACTTGTGTCAATAAGTTTTCCCAGTTAGGGGGGAGGGGTAAAATTGGGTGCCTCGGCTTATATTCGGGTCGGCTTATACTCAAGTATATACGGTAAATATCCTGCCCTTTTAATACCTAAAGTATTAAAATCAAAACACTAAAGAAGGTAAAGGACCCCTGGATGGTTAAGTCCAATCACATTCGGCTATGGGGTGCGGCGCTCAGCTCGGTTTTCAGGCTGAGGGAGCTGGCATTTGTCCGCAGACAGCTTTCCGCGTCATGTAGCCAGCAGGACTAAAATGATTTTGTCACAATGGGATACCGGGATGAGTGGCAGAGCACACGGAAACGCCGTTTACCTTCCCACCGCAGCAGTACCTATTTATCTACTTGCACTGGCATGCTTTCGAACTGCTGGGTTGGCAGGAGCTGGGACAGAGCAACAAGAGCTCAACCCGTCTGCGGTGATTCGAACCCCCGACCTTCCGATCAGCAAGCCCAAGAGGCTTTGTGGTTTAGACCACAGCACCACCCATGTCCCTTTCAAACACTAATCTAGGGGTCAGCAACCTTTTTCAGCCGTGGGCCGGTCCACCATCCCTCGGACCATGTGGTGGGCCAGACTATTTTGAGGGGGAGGAAATGAACGAATTCCTATGCCCCACAAATAACCCAGAGATGCATTTTAAATAAAAGCACACATTCTACTTATGTAAAAACACGGTGATTCCCGGACCATGGGCCGGATTGAGAAGGCGATTGGGCCTTAGGTTGCCTACCCCTGCACTAATCTCATGTTATCAGCAAAATATAATTATCACCTTCTGTAGGAAAGACTAGAGTTCTACACAGACAATGGAATCTTCTTCCCCAAGTAAAGTCATAATTCAGGAAGGATACAAGGATGCAAACTGGATATGGTAAAACAAAATAGCAAACAGACAGGAAATAAAGGAATAGAGGTATTATATGGTTCACCCATCCTCTCTTAGTCTTACCCATAAAGGAACACGGGCCCAGCTCTTTCACTTAACTTGGATCCCACACGATTTAGGGCTTTATAGGCTGTATTATCACCTTTCAGAAACTGAAATATTATTTCGGCAGAGTGCTCCGCTTAGCAACACAGCAGCCATGTTCTGCACTATCTGCAGCCTCCAGGCTGTCTTAAAGGGGAGCCCTACATAGATTGCATTGCAGTAGGCGAGGGGGAGCTCAGTAAAGCCTAGATGACGGAGTACAGACTAATCGAGTCCAGGAACCAGGCCATAACTGGTGAGCTAGCCTAAACTTGGCATAAGCACTTCTAGCCACAGAAGCCACTTGAGCTTCCATTATTGAAGACTGGAGTCCAGGACTACAACCAAACTATGAATTCAATCTTTCAGGAGGAATGCAACCCCTCCCAGAACAGGATGCGTCCCTAATTTCTGGACATGGGAACCACCATCCTCCCCTAGTACTTCAATCTTAGCAGAATTCAGCCTCGTTTTATTGGCCCCAGTCCAGTCTATTCTGGTAGCCTAAGGACATACAGGTTTTGATAACTTAAAGGTAAAGGGACCCCTGACCATTAGGTCCAGTCGTGACCAACTCTGGGGTTGCGGCGCTCATCTCGCGTTATTGGCTGAGGGAGCCAGTGTACAGCTTCCGGGTCATGTGGCCAGCATGACTAAGCCGCTTCTGGCGAACCAGAGCAGCACATGGAATTATTATTATTATTATTATTATTATTATTATTAATACCCCACCCATCTGGCCATTTACTTTCCTGCTGTAGCGGTACCTATTTATCTACTTGCACTTTGACGTGCTTTTGAACTGCTAGGTTGGCTGGAGCTGGGACCGAGCAACGGGAGCTCACCCCGTCGCAGGGATTCGAACCGCCAACCTTCTGATCGGCAAGCCCTAGGCTCTGTGGTTTACCAACAGCGCCACCCGCATCCCAAGTTTTCAGTGTGCCCCAGTGAGGCCCTTTCTTTCGCTTTTGCTGCAACAGGCTAAGGTGGTTTCGTCTTGGGGATCATTGCAGCAGGAACCCCAGCGCCATTCTTGTCCTTGCAAATCCACCATGTCCTTCCTCGGGACAAACCAGCTTTGGGACATCGTCTTTATGATGAAATGTATACATTTTGCTATATGGGTGTGTGAGGAGTATCAGAGCTGCTAAACGGTTAAGCAGTCTGCTGTGACGTCTGGCCGCTGGGGGAGGAGAAGGAAAGAGGAGTATATACGGGAAATCTGTCTTTGTTCTCTGTATTGCTGTAATTGGTTTCGTTTTCCACCGGCTGTTCTCCGGGAGCTGCTGATTTATGCTTGTAAATAAAGACTTCAGCTTAGAAGAAGAAGCTGTCTTGTTCTGATTAATTAGTGCTTGCTCCTGCATGTCCACACAGCTTCACGCTGCGAAGGAGAGAGAGACTGCATTCATTGCTTTGCCAAGGTAAACGGAGTGGCGCAGATAAGGGAGCGCACTGGACTTTTATAATGATTCGGCAAAGCCTTAATGAGGCAATTAAACCTCATTAAATCATCATAGGGTGCTGGTGATGTTTCCTTTAGTGGGAAGGCACTGAACGACTGAGCCGAGCGCTCTTAGCCCTGGCTGGGGAGCAACAGGGCAGTTAAGTCCTACTGTTAGTTCTGGCTGTAGCAGAAGGGGCGAGGGGAGGGCATCCCTTCCACCCCATGGAACCAGTTCCAACAAGTAGTTACATGAAGAGAGGAGGCTAAGAGTTACTGAAGAGTGACACTGGAGATTTGCCAAATAACCCTGTAATAGACTTTGGGGGAACAGAAAGCGCAGGGCAGCAGTTTCTCTCTGCCAGTCCCTAAATTCTGGAATTGCCTCCATTCAGGTGTAAATTGTGGTGTCTGGATATATTTGTGGGCATCCAGCCTCTTCTGTTCTCTTCCACTTTTCTGCTCTTTTTGGCATATGTTGTTTTGTTTTTTGGTAATTGTGTAAGCCAAGGGTGGCCAACTCCAGAGACACAGCGATCTACTTTCAAATTTAAAATCTGGTGGTGATCTACCCCCGTTTTGGGGGGGTTCAGCCATGTTTTAGGGGTTCAGCTAAAAGTTGTTCAAATTTAAAATCTGGTGGTGATCTACCCCCGTTTTTGGGGGGTTCAGCCATGTTTTTAGGGGTTCAGCTAAAAGTTGTTGTTGAGCCTTTTTAAGGGAGGGGGGAAACACACTATTGGGGGAAGGAACAGAGGCAGCCGACCGCGATTTGTCCCCGGATTTCATTTTATGTCCCCAAATTTATATTTTAAGTGTTCTAGGTTTATTAGTAGGGGTTGAATGCTGTGTGATTGGTTCAGCGGCACAAGACACATCATATGGGAACTTCCAGCGAGGCAAAATGGCGGGTGCCACGGCAGCGAGCAGCTCCTGAAGCCCGCCAGAGCCAACTGCACTACCAGGGCGACTCTGGGCCGCTGAGACTGCCACTGCCGAGGGGGAACCGGGGATGCCGGCCAGTCAATCGCTGACACACACCCCATGACCCGAATCGAGTGGGGGTTTTATAAGAACACAAAGAAAGAAAGAAAACAAAAAGGACAATAAACAACACATAATGAATCTTACAATTCATAATTTTTCTTGACCTCTTTTTGATGACTTCCCCGAGTCCCCCCCCATCTGAATTTCAGTTTTAATAATCTTTAGCAGTTTCCCATATTTACAAATGATTCAGAATCAAAATATTATCTATATTTTAAAAAATTATCACCCTTACTCATATACAGAATCTAATCTAAAACACATAACATAACTCCTAATTCTAACCCGAAAGCCTATATCAGCTTCCTTAAGGTTTATAAAATATTGCATTTTTTCAGATATACTTTAAATTTCTTCCATTCTTCTTCCATCGTCTCTTTTTCCTAGTCATGGAGTCCCCCTGTCAGTTCGGCGAGTTCCATAAAGTCCATCATTTTCATTTGCCATTCATCTATAGTTGGCATTTCTTCTGTCTTCCAATTCTTGGCAAGTAATATTATTGCAGCTATTGTGGCATACAGAAAGCATGTAATATCCTTTTTTGGGGATTTCCTCCCCTCCTCCTCTGTGTGTTCAGGCTTGGTGACAATCACATGCTTTCTTAAGAGGAGAGACACAGCTGGAGCAAGCTCAGGTCCGTCAAATAAGACTTGGAGGGAAGCAAGGCAGAGACTCAGTGTCTGCTCAACTGTCACTGTCGATGGACGATGGTGTGATTATTTCAGGCGCTCCACTTGACTGTTGTTTTGGAACTGACCCTATAACTCCAATCCTGGATCCTTATCAAAGGTTTCAAAGGTCCATTTGACTTTGAACCTTTCTCAGTTCATTGGACCTGGACCTGTCTTTAGTTATTGGACTATCTGACTCCCTTGGGACTGTTGTCGATAGCAATCGCTACTTAAACTACACGGCTCGCTATATGTGGCCACTTACAAAATAATTCTGAACTTATTTTCCTCATTCATGATTTATGTAAATGGAAGAAATGTTTACATCTAAGAAGCTGCATGCTCAGGACATGTATATGGGTTTCAAAGCTGTTGTGGTGCATGTCTATTGTAAAAATGGAATGTTTCAAGACTCAGATGCTATCCTTAGCATTTGTCGTCAGGTGCTCCTTTGTATTCAGATCAGGCCTGAGGATGATAATGTAGCACTTGGGAATGAAGATGCAGCCTAGAAGCCCAGCACTAGAGGCCAACATAGAGAAGACCTGCACAGCTACCATGTACTTCCCCTTGGTGCTCAGGTAGGTGGGAACAAAGGACACCCAAACACTGCAGAAGACCAGCATGCTGAAGGTGATCAGCTTGGCTTCATTAAAAGCCCCAGGCAGCTTCCTGGCTAGGAAAGCCACCGTGAAGCAGATGGCAGCCAGGAAGCCCATGTAGCCGAGGGCACCATAGAACATGGCCACAGACCCTTGGTTACATTGCAGAATAATTTCTCCCATCTGGGAGTGCATGTCAGAGTCTGGAAACGAGGGTGAGTATCCCAACCAGATGGTACAGATGACAACTTGGACACTGGAACAGGAAAGGACAATGGAGTTGGCCAGACTCTTCCCCAGCCATCTCCTCACCCTGTTCCCTGGCTTTGTAGCCAGAAAGGCCAGCACCACCGTGATGGTTTTTGCCAACACAGAAGAAACAGCAACTGTGAAGATCACACAGAAGGTTATTTGCTGGAGAAGGCAGGTGGCTTCTCTTGGCTGCCCAAGGAACAGGAAGGAGGACAAGAAGGAGAGCAGGAGGGAGACCAGGAGGATGTAGGAGAGATCCCGGTTGTTGGCTTTGACTATGGGAGTGTGTTTGTATTTAATAAAGACTCTTAACACAAAGACAGTGGTTAAGGACAAGAATAGAGCAATGGACGCCAGGACTATTCCCAAAGAGTCTTCATAAGCCAGAAAGGTGATCAGTTTGGGAATACATTGAAACTGATCCTTGTTTGGATACTGATCATCTGGACATTTGGTGCAGTGTTCTGCATCTGTAAAGAACAGAGTAGGCAAGATGGTGTATAATATGCTGGGAATCATGTATATTAAAAACCGTTTGTGAGCTTGATTGTACCTTTGTGGTTTTTAGCATATAAAACTACTAATTGCTTTTTTTTTATTTGGTGGAAAGTTTTAATTTAATTGACATTTGGAGATGTAAACATCCACTGGCAAGACAATATACTCTCTTCTTGGTTGTACCTTTGTGGTGACCAATGGTTTTTAGCATATAAATTTGTCCTATTTTAATGTAGCAAAGTACCATTTCCTCATTGGCTCAGACCATTGGTCCATCCAGCCTAGTGCTGTGTACCCTAACTTACCGTATTTTTTCGCCCCATAGGATGCACCTGACCATAGGACGCACCTAGTTTTTTTAGAGTAGGAAAATAAGGGGGGGGGATATTTTGCTTTCTTGAATTGTCCTAGGCATAGCAGCCAACTCCTAGAGGCCTAGAGGCCTCCCCCCTTAAATATTTGAGGAAGATTCTTTTGAAAAGGGGGAAAGCTAAATTTTTTAGAGGATCAGCTCAAAGTTGTGCAGCTTTTCTTGCAAGTGGGAAAAGCCCCATTTTTTGGGGGGGGGGTCCAGCTCACAGTTGTGCATCTTTTTTTGCAAAGGGGGAAGGCTCAATTTTTGAGGATCAGCTCAAAGTTGTTGAGCTTACCTTGCAAAAGGAAAAAATCCTGTTTTTATGGGGTTCAACTCACAGTTCTGCAGCTTCTCTAGGAAAGGGACGGGACCCATTTCTACAGTTTCCAGATAGATAATGTAATCAGCCAGTCACATGTCACTGGGGAAACAAACAGCCTCTCTCTGCAGACCACAATTGAGGCCTGGGCAAGGGGCCTGAGCGGGACCGGGAAGGGAGCTAGCTCCCTTATCTCTCTCCCCAATCTCTTGCAATCAGCTGCTGAGTGGGTCCTTTCAACACTCTCTTCCCCTCTTGTTAGCCTTTAGCTCTTTCTTAAAAAAAAAGCACGATCTGCCTTTCGCCCCTGGGCTATTCGGCCCCAAGGAGCACACATTTGCTCCATAAGACATACAGACACATAACAGACACAGACGCATAAGACAAAGTTTGTCTTATGGAGCGAAAAATACGGTAAGTGAACCGTTTCCATCATGTCACCACATCCATCAAGGAAATCCTGCCTGTTGGGTGCGGAATCCCAGTTCATTATGGAAGATTCCAGGACTTGTAGGAGGTGCACTGGGGATATTTTGCAAAGCAATTGCTCCACCACGGAGCTACAGCCTCTTAGAGACTCAATGAATGAATGAATGAATGAATGAATGAAACGAAACTTTATTCCCCACTAAGGGTTACCTCTAGAGACGCTTACCTTCTTGAGAGGAGATGGTCCCTTCTGCACAGGCAACACAATTATAGCAGCAAATTGGCTCTCCTTCCCGAACCTCCATGGAATATCCCTGGCGACAGCTGTCAGTGCACCTTGCCTGAGGAAGTGTCTAAATCGCATAGACAAGGACAATCAAGCAAAGCATGTTAGGAGTCATGCAAATGATTCATATGGTTGGAACAGACCCAAAGGGACATGTACATTTCCAGAAGTAGTTCTTTTGGTGGAGAGCTATAGAGAATGGCTACTATAGCATGCTCTGTGTGGGGCTACCCTTGTGAAATGTTCAGAAATTTCCAAGGCATACAAAATGTTCCTCCTGGGGATAGATGTTTCTTTGGATCAGTGGCAAAAGGTGGGAGATGCAGCACCTTTTACAGTGAATATTTATATTGATTTTTAAATCCATTTGTGGTAAACTTGTCATACAATAAAATACGATATGTAAGAAATTAAAGAAGCAATAAAATAGAATTAAAAATCATATACCTTCTAGTGCAGCACAGTTGCTATAACCAACAGAAGAATAATTCAGTGGTCCACCAAAACCCTCAGTCATTTTCAATCATCTCTTGGGTCTTTGAACATTTTTGCTAAGTATTTTCTCTTCTGCATCTTTTTAGAGCAGGACGTCATCACTTTACTTACCGATCCACAACCCAAATATCCTGGTGACTTCACACCCTGGACTCACATCTGGCATTGCCTGGATTAGTGTGTTCCCATCATTTCACCCCTTCCCCCGCCCTTTCACATCAACTGTGATTTTAGACTAAGCAAATTACTTATGAAGCATTTTATTTCTTGTTAATTTTATTAGACATAAACAAATATGAAAGTACGGGGGGGGCAGCAAATGGTCATTTCCCACCTTGTTAAATAGTCTAGGCCATGCAGTTTCGATTGAAACTTTCCTGCCTGAGGGTGCCTGCCTCTCCACAGCCCCAACTTTCTGTCCAAGAACAGAGTTATTGGGAAGCTTCACCCAGTTCATAATATCAAAGTCCGCTGCAGGGTTGCCATCCTCATCAAAATATGTGCCACCTCTGGAAGTATTGTAAAACTGGAGGTTCCTCAAGAAAGGGTGGAGCTAGAATGATGGGAAGCAAATGCCACCATTAAGAAAATGGGAAGATAAGTTGGGTGTCTCAGCCCTGCCTCTTTTGAGCTCCAATTTATTTGCCCCAGCATGAATTGTAGCTCTGTGAGAGGTAAAACCACTCCTTAAGAAACCTTCCCTGGATTCAGAACACCTACATAGCTGCCAAGTCTCCCACTTTTAACGGGAAACCCCCGTTTTTAAAGCCGTTTCCCGCTGGCAGCCCGAATTTTTAAAAATCCCGTAAGTCCCCTGGATTTCTTACCGGCCAGGGGAGGCTCCTTCTGCGCATGTTTCTGGCGCCGCCGCTCTGCCCATTTCCAAAATGGCCGCAGCGCCAGAAATCGGGCAGCTTCCGGTGCTGGCGCTGCTGATCCCGTATTTTGTAACGGGAGACTTGGCAGCTATGAATACCTAACTAATGACCAGCCAGTTGCTTATCTCCCTTTCCTGGGCAAGGTTATGGAGCAAGTGGTAACAGACTAGATCCAGGTGCTTTTGGAAGAAACTGATTTTCTGGATCCATTACAATCGGGGTTTAGGTCTGGTTTTGACACAGAAACTGCTTTGGTCGCCCTGTATGATAACCTCTGTCAAGACAGAGACAAGGGAAACATGTCTCTCTTAATTCCTCTCGACCTCTCAGCAGCTTTTGATACCATCAACCACGATATCCTTCTGGAGTGACTGTCCAAACTAGGGGTGGGTGGCACCACTTTGCAGTGGTTCCAGTCCTACTTGGATGGTCATTCCCAGAGGGTGTTGCTTGGGGAGTGCTTTTCAGCCCCAAGGAACCTTCAGTATGAGGTTCTGCAGGGCTCAATCCTATCCCCCATGTTGTTTAACATCTACATGAAACCCCTGGGTGGGGTTATCTGGAGGTCTGGAGTACGTTTTCAGCAGTATGCTGGTGATACTCAGCTCTATTTCTCCTTTACATCTGTAGGTGAGGCAGTGGAAGCACTGGACCAGTGTCTTGCCTTAGTAGTGGACTGGATGAGAGCCAACAAACTAAAGCTCAATCCAGATAAGACTGAGGCACTGTTAGTGAGTGGTTCCCTAAACCAGATGAGTGGGAGATTTCCTGACCTGGATGGGGTTACAATTCCTCTGAAGGAGCAGGTTCATAACTTGGGGGTACACCTAGATCCTTTGCTGTTGCTCGAGGCTCAGGTGGCCAGAGTGACCCAGAGGGCCTTCCATCAGTTTGGCTGGTGGCTCAGCCATACCCCTATCTGGACAGGGATAGCCTAACTACTGTTGTCTATGCTCTGTTAACTTCAAGGTTAGATTACGGCAATGTATTATACATAGGGCTGCCTCTGAAGATGGTTTGGAAACTTCAGCTAGTGGAAAAATCAGCGGCCAGGTTGCTCACCGGAGCAAGATGGTTTGAACATACCACACTGATCCTTGTCCAACTGCACTGGCTAGCAATTAGTTTCTGGGCCAAATTCAAAGTGCTGATTTTGACCTATAAAACCTTAAACCAGAGGTCCGCAAACTTACCCGCTGGTGTCTGCAGCGCCGATCACGCAGTGGGCCGGAGGGCGGGGAGCACGTGGGAACGTGCGTCTTGTGCGCATGTGCTTGGGCCTCCTCAGACACAGAAGTACGCCGGAAATGACGCTAGCACATGCACACAAGCTATTTCTGACACTTTTTCAGGCCCAAAAATGGGCAGCTGTGCCGCGCCAGTAAGAGTGGGCGGCGGGGATTGTCATGGTCGTTGTGAGCCAGATAAAAGAGGCTTTTGGGCCGTATGTGGCCCCCGGGCCGTAGTTTGGGTACCCTCCCTTAAACGGTTCAGGACAGCAATACCTCAAGGACCGCCTCTTTCCATATGAACCTACCCGGACCCTGAGATCATCTTCTGAGACCCTCCTTTGTGTGCCTCCTCCTTGAGAGGTCCGGAGGGTGTCAACAAGAGCACGGGCCTTTGGTTGATCGGTTTGACATCCCATACCCTTTTAAAATGTGGCTCTCCTTGGGAGAGGGGTTATGGGGTCGTCGTTTTCTCTGAACTGTCCTGAGACCTGTTGTAAACCTCATATTGGGAAATCACGTTGGCGAAAGATGGAACACCGCCATCTGGTGTCACAGTGTTATAATGCATATAAAATGGTTTTTCTTTACTAGTGTAGTTGAGTCCCTAGATTAAGGGTATGAGCTGTGCTTTTTTTCTGGGGGTACTCTGGTACCTTTTTTGCTAGAAGAAGAGCACTAGGTAAGCGGGGCCTAATTCAAATAGAAGAGAAAGGTCTGAGTACTATGTACTACATATGGCACATTCGAAATATACAGCCATCTTGCAAGCTCATCTTCCCTTCCTGTGTGAATCAAGGAGAAAGCAACACCCACTCCTGATGGGATGGTGATGGACGGAGCTACAAGTGTAAAAAGAAAAGCTAGTACCTGCCAGGCCTTTAGCCTTTGAAATTCTAGCCTCTCTCCACCCGTCACCCTTCTCCACCTGGATCCAGATGAATAAGCAGCATTTAAGGCATGGGCCACAACTTGGATAGTGTTGTAAATGTTGTAGCTTTCAAAAGACAGGCTTTCTTTCAATGCATCCTGGTCCAGGGTCTCCAGATTCTCTTTTTCCCTGCACCTTATACGCCCTCTCACAGACAACACTGGTTTTAAGTAGACACAGCGAAAGGCTTCCTTCACAATTTTTGTGACAGCAGAAAGTGGTTCATACTTGCCCAATTTTGCCTTTCCTTGGTTTCTGACTAAGAAGGAAAAAAACCCTTGGATGTGCTGGAAATTGACATTAGTGTGAGCCAAAGGCAAGGCAATGTCCCATAGAGCTGTTGTGATCCAGACTTTCCCCACAATGGGTTTCATCAACTGTACAATTATCTGTTGTATCATATCTAGTGGACCAAGAAAGGAGCGGATCTCCCCATAATACACATATACGTTGACTTGTGCCCACATGAAAAGTGAAGCGGTACGGATGGAAAACATTGCGGTGGTCTGCCTTGGGATGCTTTCTGAGAAGGCAACACAAATGCTGCTCTTGATCATCAGAGCTGTCAGGATACTCAGGAACCACTCTCCGTTGTCATTCTCTGGAACAAAGAGACCAATCCACGTCCATCTGAAGTGTAGGAGCAGTTGGACAATCCCCAGATTCTGGGGGTCTACTTTGGGGGCCATCTGGTAGAAGAAGGGGAACTGAGTTTTATCATGAAGAGCATGAACAGTGTATCCATAACTTGCCTAGGAAACAAAGGAAGAGATTAAGGTGGGTTTGAGGGCTCTCCAACCTACCATAACAAATTCATTGAAATAAATTGGAACAAATGCTTAGTAAATACTGGATATAATTAGGATGCATGCTCAATAAAGTCTGTGAGTGTCTGTTTCTCAGAGATACATCAGTCTAGTATCGGATTGACTCAGTATGGATCTCTAAAGAGTTATGGTATTAGTTTAAAAAGTAGAAATACAACCTAGAACACTTTTCCTTGAACAATCCTTGAACAAAAAGGAGAGAAAAATACTACATTTTGATGGAGACTAAATGAGGAATTATTAGATAACCAGGATATTATACAAAAAGCAGGAAAAGCCACAAAAGATTATTTTGAACTAAATTTAAAATCAAGATATAGACAGGAAGATAGTATGGGATGCCAGTAAGGCAGTAATGAGAGATTTCTATTTTCAGCAAAATACATACCAGAAAAAAATTAGGCAAAAGAAAAAAAATGGAGGTATTGGAAGAACTGATTAAAAACAAGAAAGAACTAATAAAAAAACTAGGAAAAGATTCAATAAAACAGATAATAAATATGTTACAAACACAATACTCAATGATAATTAACCAGGAAGTAGAGTGGAAAATGAAACAAAAAAATGAAACAAAAAAAATAAGCGCTTTGATTTTTATAGATGCTGAAAAGGCCTTTGATAATATTTCATGGACTTTAATGAAGAAGATAATTGGGGGGAATGAATTTTGGGGAAACATTTGGGAGAGGCATTGATGTAATTTATTCTAATCAACAGGCCATGCTGATTGTTAACAATGTTATTACTGAGAAATGCAAAATAACGAAGGGGACAAGACAAGGATGTCCCCTGTCACCACTACTATTTATTTTAGTGTTAGTGGCCCTGGTGAGAAAAATAAGATTGGATGAAAAAATAAGAAGAGTAATGGTAGGAAATAAAGCATACAAACAAAAAGCATTTGCAGATGACCTTGTAATAACGGTGGAAGATCCCAAGAACACCTTAGTGAAGGTGTTGGAAAGGATCCAGACAGGTTTCAGACTTTAAATTAAATAAGAATAAGACCAAGCTTTTGGTGAAAAATATGACACAGCAAGAGAAAAAGGAGTTATAACAGACTACAGATTTGTCTATACATAAAAAGGTCAAATATTTAGGAGTATGGATGACAGCTAGGAATATAAATTTATTCAAAGACAATTATGAAAACACATGGAAATAAAAAAAGAGAGACTTGGAAATATGAGGCAGAATTAATTTATCACATTAGGGAAGAATATAAGTGAGTAAAATGAATATATTACCAAGAATGTTTTTGTTTTATTTCAATCAATACTGGTGATAGGTGGTACTGGTTGCTTTAAAGAATGGCAAACAGATATTTCCAGATTTATCTGGCAGGGGAAGAAACCAAGAATAAAATATAAATTGTTAACAGATGCTAGAGAGAGAGAAGGCTTCGCCCTGTCAGATTTGAAATTATATTATGAGGCATCCTCTGTTTGCTGGATCCGGGATTGGATAATATTAAAAAAATTGAGATATCTTAGATTTAGAAGGACATGATAATAGATTTTGGGTGGCGTGCATATTTATGGTATGACAAAGCAAAAGTACGGTATGACAAAGCAAAAGTACAGAAAAGATTTAAAATTTTAATATAAAATTTTAAAATTCCTGGGTTTTGGGCCACACCACAGAATGATGTTTTTAAAAGCAGTGGTGGCGTTGGACACCAATGTTGAGTCCTCCTGCTTCCAGGTTCCATCCCACCCTCATCGTCTTTCCAAAAAAGAAAGAAAGTAAAGCCCACGTTCATGGCAGAGGTGCAATTCCCTCTTCCCACCAAACCAGCCATACCTGTGGGATTTTGTAGATGCTTGACACAGTTGACATATATCTAGAAATATCAGGTTCAGCATCTTCAAGAACAGCCAACAGATTATTCGTCTTCCCACAGTAATAGTTTGGAATGCCTGCGTGCCCAGTAGAGAGCAGGTCTAGGAGGGCATCAGAAGTCATCCTTGCATTTGAATAATGGTCATAGATGACATAGCCTAGGGTGACATTGGGTAAGAGACTGGAGTCCTGATTGATTTCATGAATGGCAGACAGGAAGGACAGGATATTCCAGAATTTCCCACGAAGGCCACTGGAATGAAAAAGTGCCCTCCTTCATTGAATGAAAAAAAATATTTCTAATTCTTGCTGCATCTAAACTCTGCACAGAAAATAAAATGAATCCACCTTGAAATGCTTAAATACCTTTCATTAGTGGCCTGTAGGAGAGAGGAAAGAGCCATCAGCCTCACTGAAAGTGGACTCGCACTATAGTGAAACTGTGACCACAACTTTCACAATCATGAATGTTTCATAAGATTGTGTTTCAGTTGTATTTGCAGTCAGCTGCATTATTTACCCGCTTGTAGGTTTGGATTTTTAAATGTCACTTTGCACAATCGTAACATTCTCAAATGTATCACACTCATTTTCAGTCGTGACTTAGGCATCAGCTGCTACTGCACCTCCAACTGATAAGCACCTAAGTTCATTGTCCCTGGCATATGGGGGCAATTGGAACCTATGAAATGCGAGTGTGCCTCCAGACAGTCAATATTTTGCAGGAGGGATTCCAGCAGGACTTTGGTTTCCTGCAATTAAAGATTTCTGCAATAGTGTGAGAATTGCAACTTTTAAAAATGCTTTGCAATTTTGAAAGTTATGCAGAAAAGTATAGAATGATCAAGTGATTAGGAGTTAGGCATGTGAACCCCTCATATGCAAATCTTGATGGATGCTCAATGAATATTCATTGTTGTGTAATCTCACTGCCAACAGATCATAACAAATGCTCAATAAAGACCACCACATAATCAAGTAAATCGGGATGAATGCTGAATCAGGAGGGGGCCTGGAGAAGCCTTGAATCAGGCGGAGAGCATGATTGATTGATTGATTGATTGATTGATTGAATTTGTAGATCTCAAGGTTGTTCAGTGCATAAAAAGATAAGATAGAAATACAAAGAGCATTAAGCCCTTTAACATGTAATTACTCACAAGCCTAGTCTTGTATAGGGAGGCTCAGAGAAGTTGAATGGTAGAAATTTGACAGGTATTACAGATGTGACCCCACTGATGAGGTGGTCTCCTGGTTTGTAGTAGCTTGGTGGCTTATTTTGATCCTTTATGAAATTCAATAAACATTTCCCCTTCAGCATCCCAAAGGTTATACTGCCCAGCAGGAGGAATGCGAATAGATGTCTTATTCTGAGTCTGCTTGCCACAATCATCTCCCTTATAGCTGCTCCTTTTAACTTCAGCTCCAGAAAACCATAGAATAAAGCTGCAGTGACTTTGCAAGCATTGGCAAAGTCTGGCCAGGGCTTGAGAGCTGAAGGAAGTGATCGCAAACAGTGCTCTGGCAGAGTTTCCATGCAGCCACCCACAAGCAACACGCACAGAGCCTGTCCTATATCCCAGCTCACTTTCTTAGTGGCACCAGAGAAGGTCTTTACGCACTAGCTTTTTCAGGCTCATGAAATAAATTGCCTCATGTTGCTCTAGAATTCTGATGCTTATGCCATTGGACTCATCATCCCTTGAGTGAGGAGAAATAAATCACTATGGTTTGGAGAATTATAAGGGGAAGCAAGATCACACCTGCAGCTTCATGGGATATCTTGGGGCAGAGTTGGAGAAAAACATGTTTGTGAGAACTCACAGAGTGCCAGGGGAGTGAGAGGGAAAGGGGTGAACTTTCTTTAGAGAAACATACAATCCTGGATGGAGGTGTATGGCCCACCGGAGCACGACTTTCTTACTTTTAAACATCATGAGTTATATATGCACCAGTCCTTCCTGGTTCAGAAGCAGGAGCGCTGAGTCAGTGGCCGGGCCTCTGTTGCTTTGCAAACACTGTGTGGGGTGGGAAGAACGATTGGGTCTGTCAAGCCAAAATAAGCCCCCCCCCCCCGCTTGATTGCCAGTAGCATTAATTCATGCTGCTCAGGGCATTTACTCTAAAGCCTCCCGGCTGCTGCTGCAGCGGCGAACGCTCAGAGAGTGCAGCAGCGCCGGGCGGAGTGCCGAGCCAGCGGCCGGGCCTCTACCTGGCCCCGTCGAGGAGGCCGACCACCCCGCAGCCCGGAGCACGCGGCATCGGCAGCAACAAGATGTGACCAGGCAGCGCACGCTCCCTTCCCCCCACGGAGCACACGAGCCGCCAATAGCCGCGTCGCCTTCAGCGTCCTCCACCCACACCTCCAAGGTGCATGGGATCGTTCGCACTCCCCCCACCGCTGCCCAATGGGCAGAGAGAGAAGATGCGGCGCCGGAAGAGCTGAAGGGGGTGGGGTGTTGGCATGTAAACAGCCTTCGCTCCACCGTGCGCAGCGTTGTGGGAGTTGTAGTTTTTAGCCCAGCAGCTCGGAGCACCGAGCAGCCCCAGGCGGAGCGCCGGAGCCAGTGGCCTTGCCTCCGCCCGGCCGAGGAGGCCTGCTGTCCCGCCGCCCGGAACCGGCTGCTGGAGTGCATGGAGCGCCCGGCAGTGCCAGATCTGAGCGCCAGAGCCAGCGGCCTCGCCTCCACCCAGCCACTGCCGTCCCACTGCCTGGTGGGAGTGCCCAGCAGCGCTCAGACAGCCCAGCAGGGCAAGGGGGGGAATTGAATTGTTTTTGGGGGGTGGGGGGGTTAGAGATGACAGCTGAGCAGGTAAGATTCTGGCCAAAATTGGACCTAGGTCCCTGTGTATATGGTCTGAAGGCACAAAATGTTAACAACAACTTTGCTGAGGCTGAAGAGAATAAGCAGAGGCATGGGCGTACCCAGCGAGGGGCAGGGGCAGTCTTTACTTTCCTGGACAACCAGCCAGGAACCTCTGGTGGCATCCTGACATTGGGTATGTTTATTCTACATAGAGGCCTACATTTGTTATTTTCATTTATACTGACTCCCACGCCAGAGAGGGCATTGTAGAATTAGACAGCTATTTTTCTAAATTTAAGAACAATAAGAGGAGTGAAAGTGGACATCCTTTCCGTTCATAGCTGTCAAGTTATCCCTTTTTTAAAGGGATTTTCCATTATGCTGAATAGGCTTCCTCGCGAGAAAAGGGAAAACTTGGCAGCTATGTTTCCGTTCCGTTCTCCACGACTAATTACAAAATTTTGGTAATGTGGATTCTCTGTGATCTCTAAGATCAATAATAATAATAATAATATTTATACCCCGACCTTCCCAGTGAAGACCGGGCTCAGGCCGGCTAACAACAAAAATATCAACGCAAGTATAAAAGAAACAATTCAATTAAAATGCAAATTAATATAATTTTAAAATTCAATTTTGAAATTAATATTCTACAAGTAAGCTAAAAACCATCTATATATATAAAGTCCAAGTTGTCCCTGCGTCCAAGTTGTCCCGTGTGTCCCTGGGCTACTGCGCATGTGCGCCAGGGACACAGGGATTGGACGGAGAGACAACCAGGGACACAGGGATTGGACACGCGCTCTCTCCCCCCCCAAACCCCTCTGCCTATCTCTGCCTATGGTCAGACAACAGCCAACCGCCGCTCCGCCAACCCCCGCTCCGAAGCCCAGTCTCATGCTGGAGGTGCGTGGTGAGGTGGCGGGGGAGAGAAGCGCTCCCCCCCGGCAGCCTTGCCACACACCGCCGGCATGGGACGGCGCTTCCTCGGCGAACGCAAGCAGGCAGACAGCCCGCCTGCTTGCCTTCCCCGAGGAAGCCGAAGCGGCAGCGGGCGCCGAGGGAAGCCGGCTTTGGCTTCGCAGCAGCGGGAAAAAGCGGGGAATTCCTCCCCTTTTTCCCGCCGCCGCCAAGCCAGTCCCCGAGTCGAAGTGCGGCGGGGCGGGTGCTTTTCGCCGTTTGCCTCCCCCTGAGGGGAAGGCAAACGGCGAAAAGCCCCCACTGCGGACTGGCTTGGCAGTGGCGGGAAGACCCGCCACCGCCAAGCCAGTCCCGGAGCCGAATTGCGGCGCGGCGGGGTTTTTTGCCATTTGCCTCCCCCTCGGGGGAAGGCAAACGGCGAAAAGCCCCCGCTGCGGACTGGCTTGGCGGTGGCGGGAAGTCTTCCCCCCACCGCCAAGCCAGTCCCCGAGCCAAATTGCGGCGCGGCGGGGGGTTTCGCCGTTTGCCTCCCCCTGGGTTGACAAGCCCCGGCAAGCAGCGGCCGCCGATCTTCGTGTGACAGGCGGTGGGGAATGCAGGCAGGCAAGAGAGCAAGCGCCTGTCTGCCTGCCTGCCTTCCCCGCCACCAGTCCCCCGGTGCTTCGTGCAGCGCTGCTGGGTGTCAACCCGGCAGGCCGCTTCTTCTAGCGCCCATTTTTAAATGGGCTGAATTCCACTAGTTATAAGATAAAACCTTAGGGGAGGATAACCCCAGGGTTAGATTGTGTCAGTCCAAAGGCCAAGCAGAACAGCTCTGTTTTGCAGGCCCTACTAAAAGATGACAAATCCCGCAGGGCCCTAGTCTCCAGAGACAGAGCATTCCACCAGGTCGGGGCCAGTACTGAGAAGGCCCTGGTCCTGGTCGAGGCCAGCCTAATCACCTTGTGACTCGGGATCTACAGTATGTTATTATTTGTGGACCTTAATGTCCTCTGCGGGGCATACCGGGAGAGGCGGTCCCGTAGGTACGAGGGTCCTAAGCCGCATAAGGCTTTAAAGTTCAAAACCAGCACCTTAAACCTGATCCTGTACTCCACCGAGAGCCAGTGCAGCTGGTAAAGCACTGGATGAATGTAATCCCGTGGCTGGGACCCCGTAAGGAGTCTCGCCGCGGCATTCTGCACCCGCTGGAGTTTCAGGGTTAGTTTCAAGGGCAGCCCCACGTAGAGCGAGTTACAATAATGAAGCCTAGAGGTGACCATCGCATGGATCACTGTGGCCAGGTCAGGTTGAGAAAGGTAGGGGACCAACTGCTTAATGCGGCGGAGATGGAAAAATGCCACCTTGGCTGTGGTCGCAACCTGTGCCTCCATGGAAAGGGAGGCATCCGAGGTTACACCCAAGCTCTCGACAGAAGGGGCTGACACTAATTGAGCCCCAGCGGAAGATGGAAGTTGGCCCCCCCTGCCCCATGTCATCCCGACCCAACCAGAGGACCTCTGTCTTTGAAGGATTTAGCTTCAGCCGACTCCCACGTAGCCATCCAGCCACAGCTTCCAAGCACTTGGTCAGTGTGTCCAGGGCCGAAGCAGGACGGCCATCCATCAACAGATAAATCTGGGTGTCATCAGCATATTGATGACAACCCAGCCCAAACCTCCGGACAATCTGGGTGAGGGGGCGCATGAAGATATTAAAAAGCATCAGGGAAAGGATTGCACCTTGCGGGACTCCACACACCAAGGAGTGCCGCGGCGACAACCCCTAGCGCATCCCTCTGTCCCCGACCTGAGATAAAGGAACGCAGCCATTGTTGGACTGTGCCCTGAATCCCCACGTCTTTTTAACAAATTTCAGCCAAATCCAAATTTCATAACTACTTCCATTAAGTTGGTTGGTTCTACAAGATCAAATGAGGATAATGATTTTTTTTAATTGAAACATTATTTTTCAAGAACACAATTCCCTACATTTTTGGAAAAATTTTAAGAATCAGATGCTATCCTTAGTTTTTGCTATCAGGTGCTCCTTTGTGTTCAGATCAGATCTCAGTAAAATAATGTAGCATTTGGGAAGGAAGATGCAGCCCAGGAGCCCAGCACTGGAGGCCAAGATGGAGAAGACCTGAACGGCTACCATGTATTTCCCCTTGGTGCTCAGGTAGGTGGGCACAAAGGACACCCAAACACTGCAGAAGACCAGCATGCTGAAGGTGATCAGCTTGGCTTCATTGAAGGCTCCAGGCAGATTCCTGGCTAGGAAAGCCACCGTGAAGCAGATGGCAGCCAGGAAGCCCATGTAGCCGAGGGCAGAATAAAACATAGTAACAGACCCTTCATTGCATTGCAGGATGATCTCTCCAGGCTGAGAGTGCATGTCAGAGTCTGGGAATGGTGGCGAGATCCCCAGCCAGATCATGCAGATGACAACTTGGACACAGGAGCAGGAAATGACAATGGAGTGGGCCAGACTCTTTCCCAGCCATCTCCTCACTGTGTTCCCTGGCTTGGTGGCCAGGAAGGCCAGAACCACCGTGATGGTTTTTGCCAACAAAGAAGACACAGCAACAGAGAAGATGATGCTGAAGGCCATTTGTCGAGGAAGGCAGGTCCCTTTCCTTGGCCTCCCAATGAACAGGAAGGAGGACAAAAAGGAAAGCAGGAGGGAGACGAGGAGGATGTAGGAGAGGTCCCGGTTGTTGGCTTTGACTATGGGTGTCTCCTTGTATTTAATGAAGATTCCTAAGACAAAGCTTGTGGTTAAGGCCCCCAGTAGGGCAAGGGAAAGTAGGACAACCCCTAGAGATTCTTCATAGGCTAGGAAGGTGATATGCTTGAACACACATTGATCTCGCTCCTTGTTTGGATGCTGATTTCCTGGGCATTTTTGGCAATGGTCTGCATCTGCAAGAGAGAGAGAGAGGAGGGAGGGAGGGAGGGAGGGAGGGAGGGAGGGAGGAGAGAGAGAGAGAGAGAGAGAGAGAGAGAGAGAGAGAGAGAGAGAGAGAGAGAGAGAGAGAGAGAGAGAGAGTAATGTCTACTACACTGGATTCAGCCAAGCCCTGAGCAATATCCAGTCTCTTGGGAGAGATTCAGTTGTAGACCAAGTCAGTCTGGGACAGCCACAGATCACTACAGGTATTTAATTAGGTTTTTCTAAACATTAGCTCGACCCCTGAAGAAATTTCGAACAGATTCCAGGGCTAGATATCCCCAGCTTGGACTCTGGCAAGTTGGGCTGCTTAGAGCCCCCTATACCAGGGCCAAAAGGAGGATCAGGAGTCTGTGCAGAGGTCTAATATCTTCCTTGGGTCCACAATAATCTTTACAAGGTAAAGGACCCCGGGACAGTTAAGTACTGTCAAAGGGAACTATGGGGTGCAACGTTCATCTCGCTTCAGGCTAAGGGAGCTGGTGTTTGTCCACAGATAGCTTTCTGGGTAATGTGGCCAGCATGACTAAACTGCTTCTTTTGCAAAGGGACCCCATGATGAGTGCCAGAGCGCATGGAAACACTGTTTACCTTCCTGCTGCAGTGACACCTATCCATCTACTTGCACTGGTGTGCTTTTGAACTGCTAGGATGACAGAAGCTGAGACAGAGAAACGAGACCTTAGCCCGTCACATAGTTTCGAACTGCCGACCTTCTGATTGGCAAACCCCAAATGCTCTGTGGTTTAGAACTCTTTCCTTTACATTTGATCAAATATATATTTTGGAGTGAGGGTGCGTAATAGGGCTGAGGAGTGGGAAAGGGGAGGCAGGCTTTTAGTGATAGAGATTTTTATGTCCAGCTTTCCCAATCAGGTTACTATATATATGTATTATGATGATGATACATTTTAGAACAATATTGTAAACTATAATAATCAAAACAGATTGATGATGATGATGATAATTTGAATCACCCAGTTCACTCCCACACATGAAGCATACCAGCCTGATCCTTCCCAGAAATGGCTTTGAAAGATTCCTGACTTGAACCCTTCTCTCTTCCCCAAGGCCAGCCTTTCCCTTGGAGTCACCCACCTTCCTGAGTGGAGATGGTCCCTTCTGCACAGGGAAGACATTCATAACAGCAAAGAGGCTTCCCTTCCTGAATCACCTTGACGGATCCAGGGCGACAGCTTTCCACACACCTGGAAGTAGGAAGGGTCTAGGCACAAAGACAAAGAGTGTCAATGGGAATTGTTGTTTGAGGCATAGTATGTGGTCATCTGCTGTAAGCATCCGGTCTATAGCTTGAAACTAAGCATTTCCCATCACTGTCTATTAAATGAATTATTCATGATTAAATTCAGGAAAAAACCAAAATACCTCCATTAAATAGAGTTATGTATATGGGCCATGAGCTATTCACAACTGATATAAATACATTTAAGAACAGAAAAGCAAGGAATCTCCCTTTTCCCACACACAGAGTTTAGCAGGAACCCTCCTTTGGCACCCAGCTGAGCAGAGGAGCTGTAGGAACTATCTTGAACAACAGCCCAATGCTGGAGTTGAGAGGAAACAGAGAGCAGCAGCCCACAGAACAGGGAGCACTTATTAAGGCTTAAAGAAAAGACAGCAAAATGACAGGCACGATTCCCCTCTCCCCGCCACCTGATTGAGCCACTCAGGCCACACAATGGCATCCTGGTCGATGGAGCACTTCAGGTCTGGGGATCCCTGTCTGTCGATACTCCCAAACTTCACTCTGAGGACGGACTTATTGGGGAACACCACCCAGTTCACAATGTCCAAGTCGGCTGCCAGCTCCCCGTTCTCATCCAAATACACTCTGTCCATGGAAGAATTGTAGAATGGGGCGTTTCCGAGGAAAGGGTGGAGCTGGAACAGAAGCAAAGATGAGAGCATTTAGAATAAAGGAAAGCAGAGTCTCCTGTTTTGCCAGGGCATAAATGGAAAGTGAGCGAGGTCCCAGCTAAAGAGGATGGGCAACTTAAGTGGACAGAATATGCAGAATTTGCAGATTTATCATGCAGAATAAGGGAGCAAAAGAACATACATTGAAAGAAAGCTTTTATTGGAAAGCATTTATTGTACATATACATTGAAAGAAAGCATTTATTGGAAGGCATTTATTGTACATATGGAAAATAGCTGTATAGAGCTGGAAACGGTGGCAGCATTAAGATAAATGCAACTACGTACATAAATAATGTTTGATGGATGTAAAAGTGGAAAACTGGTTTGAATTGTTTTAGTAAATTATGCAGGGATGTATGAGATGTAAAATGAACCACGGAAAGAGAAGAAGGGAAATCATTGGATATTTTAGAATTTGTAAAATGTTTATTCGGAATTGTAAAATTGGAAATTTAATAATAATAATAATAATAATAATAATAATAATGGAAAGCATACTGACAACCCAGTTCACCTCTGCTTAGGACTGGTTGCAAACTCAATAGTAATGGAGGGATCTTGTCAATTTTGGTTCATAATATTTTCTCTCTCACACACACCCTAATCTTAAATTCAGTTCTCCACATTTCTGAAGCATTTTTAAATAATAATAATAAAAAACTCAGAATTCTTCAGTACTTCTATGTGATTTTCTCCAAGTAAACATGTTTTTGAAGGATGCTGCCCTCTTCGATTGTTTTGGAAAGAGTGAATTAGGTTCGTTTCTCCTTTCAAAGCAAGCTGAATGAAATCTCTAATATGGGCTCCAGCAGGGAAAGGCAGGATCTTGGTGGAGGGAGCAGAGAGCCAGAGCAGAGTCAAGTGGGTGTCAAAGGAACAGAGATTAGAGACAGCCTGATCAATGTCATCTCCCCTGCCAAAAATAATTCCAACTTGCAGGGAAAGAGAATTGGACACAGGATGGGGGCAGTTACCTGAGGGGTAAACTAGGGATTCTCAAAGTTTTCCAGATTCTAATCCCAAGAAAATGACTCTGGAAATCTATGTGTTAAGTACAATTAGTTTAATTTACACAGAAATGAAAGATGAATATGTATTAAGGAAGGTTTAAAATGGAAAATGGCTAATAGTCTTTCCATCTCCCCTTTGAAGGGAGTTGCCTTTTTGTCTTTGGCTCCAAAACTCAATTGAGTCAATATGTCAATGAAGCTCTCCTGAAGGTAAAGCAAACAGCCTGGAAGGCAGAGGAGAGAGGGAGAGAGAGAGAGAGAGAGAGAGAGAGAGATGCCGAGCCAGTGCTCAAGACATGATGTCTATTTGATGTTTTCATTCTGTTATGAAGAGTTCTGCGAGTAAAGATTGAATAATATTTCTATAGATCAGGACAATAATTCATTTCCAAAAGGAAATTAATGTTTCCAGTTCTTATGCTACCAATCGTTTCAAACTGCACAATATTTCATAGAATCATAGAATCATAGAGTTGGAAGAGACCACGAGGGCCATACAGTCCAAGCCCCTGCCGAGCAGGAAACACCATCAAAGCATTCTTGACATATGCCTGTCAAGCCTCTGCTTAAAGACCTCAAATATTTAACATCTGTAACACTACAATCGATTGCCATGCTCAGTTGAAGGAAAAGAAAATACCTGCCATGGCTGTAGCCTTTGAGGTCTTTGAAGTCCCATTCTCTCATTAGCCCTCTGCTTAGATCTAGATGAATATGCAGCATTTAAGGCACGAGCCACGGCTTGGACAGTGTTGTAGATCCTGTAGCTGTCTAGAGAGAGGATTCTTTCCAGATCGTCTTGGGGAAACATCTCCAGTTTCTCTCTCTCTCTGCATCTTGTCCAGCCTTTCACCGAGGATGAATGCTTTGAATAGGAACAATTAAAAGCACCCTCCCAAAACTTCTTAATACCAGAGAAAAAGGATGGAAAACCATCGGATGTTGCCCTTTTGCTTGTCTCAGTGAAGAAGGAAAATATACCATGGATGTATTGGAACGATATGTGATTATACATCAGCTCCAGGGAGACATCCCACATAGCTGTTGTGATGAAGATTTTCCCAACAATGTATTTCATCACTTTGTCAAAAATCTGTTGTATAATGAGTAGTCCATCTAAGAAATAACTCATTTCCCCATAGTAAACAAATACATGCACTTGCCTCCACTTGTGGAATGGAAGACGGTCCATTTTTACCGCATTTGTATTCAGTCCTGGGATGCTTTGTGATATGACAACACAGACACCGCTCTTGATGAGCACCGGCGTCAAGCTCTTCAGGAACCTCTCTCCATTGTTGGTGTCTGGTGCAAGGAGGCCAATCAAGGTCCACCTGAAGTGCTGGAGCAGCTTGACAATCCCTGGGTACAGGGCTTCTTCTTTGGGGACCATCCGGTAGAAAAAAGGAAACTGCCTCTTATCATTCAGAACATGAGAGACAAAAGCATAAGTGACCTGGGAAGAGAAGGAAGATTTGTATCTTATTTGATTTCAGATCAAAGCCTAAATATTTCTAAGCCCAACATGAGATTGGGTAGGTCTTAGGAAGGAGGAAGGTCTATTGCAAGGACCCTTTGTGGGAATAGTGATTTCCTTGAAGGATTCTAGGTAATGTCTTTTTAAAAAAACAAAACAAAACATGCCCCTCATTAATCTCTAGAAGGAAAAATCCCTGCAGGTACTTCCAAGTTTCATGTGTCAGGCGAACATGCAACAGGAAGCCTCAGGTCTAGTGAGCCAGAAACAAATGGGCATTTAAATTACTTCATCTATGGAGACGTTTTCAAAGTCAGGGCACAAGAAATCCTTTTCCCAATATCGAATGGGGTGTCCACCCACAGAATGGCAAAACCTGTCTCACAATCTGATTAGAATTATTTGAGAGTGTCAAGAAGCACATAGATAGATAGAGATGTGTATCTGAAGAAGTGTGCATGCACACGAAAGCTCATACCAAAATAAAAACTTAGTTGGTCTTTAAGGTGCTACTGAAGGAATTTTTTTATTTTGCTTTGACTCAGACCAACACGGCTACCAACCTGTAAATAGATAGAGATGTTCTTGATATAGACGACTTGATCTTTCCAAAAAGCTTTTGACAGGGTAACTCACCAAAACCTCACAGATACTCTCATGGAGTCTGAACTGGGGATAAAATGGAATATAAAACAGCTGATATCACAATCTTATTATACCTCTCTCCATTCCTACCTGTGGGATTTTATAGGTGCCCAACACATTTGAAATCTGGATGGAGCTTTGAGAGTCAGACCCTTCGAGAACAGCCAGTAAGTTCGTCTGTTTACCACAGCTGTAGTTTGGAAAGTTCAGCTGCCCAATTGACAGCATGTCTAGCAAAGCATCATATGTCACCCTTCTATTAAAAAAGTTCTCATGGATGCTGTAGCCCAGGGTGATGTTGGGTAACAGCTTTTGATTCTGGTTGATGTCTTCAATGGCAAACAAGAAGGAGAGGAGCTGCCAGTACATTGTGGTTCCTTTCCTGGGAAAAAATTATATACATGCCAGCACTGTAATATTCCCCTGTCCTCTTTATGGTTGTCTGTTTTAATTTTTCATTTGAATTTGCATTTACTTATTTATTGCTAGCTGCTTGGAATAACTTCTTGTTAAAAGGACAGCATGGAAATGTCACAAACAAACAAACAAACAAACAAACAAAAGACCCCTAAAATAACGCCCAAAATAACTTCCCCAATGTTACCATAGCTTATAACAGTTGCTGCTGTTATTCCTATATTATCACCCTTTTTATTAAGATGTTTTCCACTGTTTATCAAGATGTATATGACTACTATAGGGCAGCATATATTCAAATAATAATAATAATAATAATAATAATAATAATAATAATAATAATGCCTGTTGTCTTTGTCCATGGAGTTTTCATGGCAGGGATACTGGAGTGGCTTGCCAGTTCCTTCTCCAGGTGGATCACGTTTAGTCAAAACTCTCCACTATGACCTGCCCATCTTGGGTGGCCCTGCATGGCATAGCTCATAGCTTCTCTGAGTTATTCAAGCCCCTTCGCCGCGACAAGGCATGGATCCATGAAGGGGATCAGTGTTCTCGAAGCTATGAACATGAGTTTGACCAAACTGCGGGAGGCAGTGCAAGACAGGAGTGCCTGGCGTGCTCTGGTCCATGGGGTCACGAAGAGTCGGACATGACTAAATGACTAAACAACAACAACAACATCAATAATAATAGGGCCAGGTTTAAAAGGGAATCTAAGACCCTGATTAAAAGATCCAGAAAGCACTATAATAATTCCACTTTGAGAAAGTAGATATTTCCCCCTGTATATTAAACTTAAAGCAAAAAGACACCCTTATCCTACCATCGTACACAGAAGAACCCTGCAGAATCTCCCCAAAGGCTCATCTGTTCCAGCATCCAGTTCTCAAGTTGGCCAACCAGATGCACATGCAAAACTGAGAAGCACAAGAGCTCTTCCCCTACTTGAGATTCTCAGTTCCTGGTACCCAGAGGCATAGTGCCTGTGAGAGTGAATGGAGAACATAGCCATTGTGACTGGTAGCCACTGAGAGCCTAATCACCCACAAATTTATCTGCCAGTGGGATTTTCTTATGTTCTTAAAGGCAGGTACCAGATAATGAGACAGGCACCAGAAAATAACAGGAGATTAGCTGGATCTCATGGAAATGGTAGCAAGTGAAGCACCACTAACTCCATCCCCACAAAACGTCTTACCAATAAAAGCTGGTGGAAGGACAGTCGTTGAAGCTATAAGGATCAAACATAGTATTTGTGGCAGAGAGGACCCCACTGATGAGGTGGTCTCCTGGCCTGAAATAATTAGGTGAATCTATCTTATCCCTTTCCAAAGACAAAAGGCATTTTGTCTTCAGTTTCCCACAGTCCCCATACGGCAGTAGAAGCAGTAGAACGAGGACCATATTTTTCCTCCCAGGAACGACCACCTCCTTACAAAGAATTAGAAGCCTTTTGTTGTGGTGTTTGCAATATGCAATAGCTTTCTTCTTACTAACAGAGTCCTGCAAAGGGATCACATCTGAAGTGGAGAGAAGTCAAGCCAACCTCATTCTGGTCCATTTATCATCTGTCCTATATCTCAGCCCACCCAACTTTTGGGTGGCTTAGGAGGCATATATCTTCCAGACCTTTTTGCCTCAGATGCATGACATCATCGCAAATTCCTCTGATTTCTAATCTAGTGGACTCAAATGTGATCTTTGGACAACTCCCTAGATCTTTGGTGAGAGGTCGAAGCAAAAAAACACACACTCTATCATTTTGATAATTATACGGAGAAGAAGTACCACTTCTGCAAGTTCCTAAACTCCTTCTGCAGCTCCACCTGCAACTGTAGGGCTGGAGAAAAACATGTTTGCGAAAACTCCAAGATCTGGATGTAAAATATGGACTATTGAATAGTATGCAGTTGAAAAGGTTGACAATAGGACCCATGGAGGGGAAGGTTCAAAGATTTGGAGAAAACTATTATATATATATATACTGTATATTCCGGCGTTTAAGACAACAGGGCGTATAAGACGACCCCCAACTTTTCAGTTAAAATATAGAGTTTGGGATATACTCGCCGTATAAGAAATACAACACGGCGTATAAGACAACCCCCGACTTTTGAGAAGATTTTCCTGGGTTAAAAAGTAGTCTTATACGCAGGAATATACAGTATATATATGCATACTTTAAAAGTTACAAAAACAAATCCAGAAATAATACAAAAGGAAGAAATGCAAAGGAAAGCTAAAAATACAAAATTACAAAGAAAATCAAATACAAAGAAAGAATAAGGTACAAATATACCAAAAATCCAAA
Source organism: Zootoca vivipara (assembly GCF_963506605.1). Taxonomy (NCBI): domain Eukaryota; kingdom Metazoa; phylum Chordata; class Lepidosauria; order Squamata; family Lacertidae; genus Zootoca; species Zootoca vivipara. The sequence continues at coordinate 3,318,738 of NC_083277.1, forward strand.
AAGATTTTTTTTAAAAAAATTTTTTTGACTTCCTATTGTTTGAACATCGCTTTCCTTTTTTAAAGGAAGAATCCAACAGCATCCAATAGAAAGGCAGATCGCACGCTGCTGCCTCCAAAGCTGTGCAGCCAGATGACATCACAACATTCCACAGCAACCAACTGAAAATAGGCCCAACTTTTTCAATAGGCCGCAGCATTGCCAAGCAGGGAAAACAAACATAATAGGTCCTTTCACAAAGGGGGGGGGGGACAGGGATGAGGCACAACAAAGGGGGGGACACATAGCCATGGGGGGGGAAGAACCCTGAGTCAGCCAAAGCAGTGGGGAGGGGGGTTTGGGACAGTAGGCCTCACCATTGCCCAGTCGGTCACAGGTAAAAACAAACAGAATATGGGCCTTTCACAGGGTGGGGGAATCACAGGGATGAAGCACAACAAAGGGAGGTGGGAAACACATAGCCATGGGGGGAGGGAGGTAGGATCCTGAGATAGCCAAAGCAGTGGGGGGACGGACATTTTCAGGAACACGTGTGGGTGGGGAAGTCATATTTTTGAAACTTACAGTAGGGGAGTCAGGGTTGGGACAGGGCAGGTGAAGGGACTCTAAAGGGAGACTCCAGTTTAAGAGAAAAAGGTCAATTTAACACAAAAACCCACAGCAACTCTCTCTTTTGAGTCTGGAAACCTTAAAGAGAAACCAGCAGACCCTTTGTGTTTAATTTCCAAGCAAAGGGTCTGCTGGTTTCTCTTTAAGGTTTCGAGACTCAAAAGAGAGCAGGGCAATTAAAGGCACAGAAGTCCTGTCCTCTATTGAGTCTGGCAACCCTACCAGCTAGTGGCATAATAAAACAAAGGTCGGTAAAGGATTTGGTAACCATATACAGTGATGCCTTGCTAGATGAATTTAATTCGTTCCACGGGTCTATTCTTATAACGAAAAATTCGTCTAGCGAATCCCATAGGAATGCATTGAATTTTTTTGAATTTTTTTCCCCATAGGAGCGCATTAATTGAATTTCAATGCATTCCTATGGGAAACCGCGATTTGCTAGACGAATTTTTCGTAAAACGAATTCGTCTAACGAGGCAACCTCCGCTAGAAAAATCCTTTCTTTAAGCGAAAATTTCGTCTTACAGGGCGTTTGTTAAGCGAGGCACCACTGTATTCCGAAGATCTCTATTTGAAGTGTGTGATAAGTATAAAAACCTATTAGAATGTAAAACGCCTTGGTGGTTATAACCCTTGGAAATTATGAGTGTTAAAAAGATAAATATGAGTGAAAAATGGGTCACATATGAAAAATTAATAAAAGAGGAAGGAAATGAATGGAAAATGAAACCATATGAAGAGGTTTAGGAGTATGTAAATGACTGGCTGCACTATCGCCAAATCAATGAAATGTTTAAAGAAAATTGAAAAGAAAGTGGATTTGATCATAATGAATCAAAATTTGAAATTGAAATATTGAATAATAGTTGTAAAATATTGTCTAAAATGTATAAAATACTGTTGGAATGACACTTGAAAGCTGAAGAGGTAAAGTCGGTGATGGTACATTGGGCCAAAGATTTTAAATATTATATACAGTTAGAGGACTGTTTTTATATGCGACAACAGCAGCAAGAGTATTAATGAACAGAAATGGAAACAAGAATAATTCCCGACAATAGAAGAATGGCAGAAGTTGTTAATGGGCTATGCAGAATCGGATAAGATGACAGGGAGAATTCGAAACCGACGGGACAAGAGGTTCTTGAAAGACTGGACTAAATTTGAGAAATATTTGAAAGACAATTGTAAACAACAAATTACGCTAGTAGGTTTGCAAGAAGTTTTGTAAGGAGAACTATATGAAATATTACAGAGAAAAATTAGGAAAATAAAAATGTTTCATTGTTTATTAAAAGTAATAGTGAATTATGGAATACAAGAAGAAGTTAGGAAGATTGGAAATCTTTAGACATGGTTGATGGAACTCCAAAAAAATATTGTATAAGATATGAATGTTAACTGATGTATAAAAATTTATGTAAAAACTTAATAAAATAAAAATTATTTTAAAAAAGAATTAATGAGCAGTTAATATATTTATGGTCCTTTTATTACAGTGTCATGTTGCAAGCACAAATATACAGCTCTCCGTAAGGAGGGCAGTTGGCTTCCCTAAATCCTCCTCATGATTTCCTCAGCATTTAGGCGCCAACGGAAAGTTCCTCCCTCCCTCTGACTCCTTTGCACTCTGATATGTTCAGACCTCCAAGTCTGTGGTGAAGGGGGTCCCCCACGCTCTCAAGTGACGTCTCAACTAGCTGCCCTCTCCCTTTGGGCTCCCTTGTCATTATCTTGTAACTGGGTAACTCCTCCCTCAGCTGTTCAGCTTCTCTCTCTCTGCTTCTGAACACACTGTGGACAAGGAGGGTGACTTTTCCCCTCCAGCCCTTCATCGGAGAGAAGCTGGTCTGCCATAGAATGCACTCCCCAGTCATCATCTTCAGACTATTCCCTGACATGTTGTGATCATTTGGGTTGCCCTTTTTTAATTCAACAAAATCCTTTAGGTGATTCCATCAATCATGGTATCCTCCTGGGCTGAGGGGGGAAGAGTGATGTCGTGATAATTTGGGTGGCTCTTTTTTAATTCAACAATCTTCTTTGGCGATCACTCGGAGCCGAGTAAGATTGTCTTCCATAAACACGGTTTTAACAATGGGTCCGAAAGTGACTGTGGAGGCCAATTCTGGATCCACACATCCTTCCATAGTGGGGACATTGGTTTCCAGGTGGCAGTTCATCACAGTGTGGGTTTGCCAAGCGTGCCTTCCTCTTAGCACGTTTATCCCTAGCGTCCTGAGAAATTTTCGGAGACACCGTTGATGGAATATTTCGAGGAGTTGGAGATGGTGTTTATAAGTGGTCCATGTTTCACAAGCATATAGTAAGGTTGGTAGTACAATAGCTTTGTAAACAAGCATTTTGGGTTCCCTGCGAATATCCTGGTCCTCAAACACTCTGCACTTCAGTCGGGAGAAAGCCGCACTCGCAGAGCTCAGGTGATGCTGGATTTCGGCATCAATGTTGGCCCTTGTGGAAATTCAACAATATCCTTTAGGTAAGACATGTTCAATTCATCGATTGTGATCGACTCTCAGCACACCCTCAGAGCGCGCTCAGTCACCGGCCAGAGCAACTCCGCAGGTGGCACGACCAGTCGAGACTCTGCTTAACCAGGCTTGCTCATGGTCGCCGCAGCATGAGCTCCGGCTGGTGCTGGCACCGCCTCCGCTTTGTGGCCACCTCAACCACCCCACTTCAACTACCGACTTTGTGTGATGCCCAGCCAGCTGGCCGGTCCTGGAAAGGCATGAGGTGCGTGTCTCCACCTCTTGCAAGCCGAAGCCCCGGGGCGGGGGGGGGGAGACGAGGTGCTTGTAGGGAGCCGCGGGAAGTGCAGCACATGAGAGAGAATGACGCCCCTCCTCCCTCTACCCCCTCCCGCCGGTTCCCATGGAAAGAAAACACCCTCTCCCTCCTAGTTCTGTGTGGATGCTGAACTTTTCCCACCTTTCCAGCTCCAGCCTGGCTGCATTTACTCCCCCCCCCCCACTGAGCTCTTCATCTGGTATGGGGGGATTCAACATTACGGGGGGGGGTTTGGCTTCCTGCGTGTGCCAAGGGCCATGGGAGGGGGCTGGTGGGGGGTAATAACTTGTTATTATTTTTATCATAAGAATGATATGTTGTTCTTTATAGCCCACCCATTGGCTGGGTATCCCCAGCCAAATACAGTGGTACCTCTACTTATGAATTTAATGCGTTCCAAATGCACATTTGTAAGTGGAAAAAAATTGTAAGTCGAATCCCATAGAAATGCATTGGGAGAAAAAATTCGTAAGTAGAAAAAATCCTATCTAAAAATTCGTAAGTAGAAAAAATCCTATCTAAACCGCATCCAAGACGGACGGAGCTCCATTCGTAAGTAGAAACATTCATAAGTAGAGGTACCACTGTATCATGTTTAAGTTGAAGAATGACAATGGGAGAGTGTGGTAGATCACTGCCACTTTTTGATACTGGATAGTAGATCACAGCCTACTTGAAGGTGGACATGCCTGCTTTAGTTGACGTGACACAACTTTCAGCGGCTTTGATGCCACCAGTCATGGTATCCTCCTGGACTGGCTTAGTGAGGTGGGTGTCAGAGGCACCGTATTACAGTGGTTCTGTTCGTATCTTCAATGTCGCGTCCAGAAAGTAAAGCTGGATCTTGTTCCTCATCCCCACCCCCCAGCATATGTGCTATGGGGTTCTGCAACGTGCTATTTTCTCCCCAGTGCTATTAAAGATCTATTTTGCTGTATATGAAGTCATGGGGTGTGCTCCTGGGGAGTTTGGGATCAAGGGGTCACCAGTATGCTGATAACACACAGCTCTAGGAATGTGGTCAGTGCTGTGATCTATTGAGCCTCTTGGGTGAAATGTACTCGGAGTCGAGAGTGAATTTCATGCTCTTTATTCAGCTCATAGTCATCAAGGAGAAGAGGAGAAGAAGAATGGCTCTTTTCCCCAAACCATCTGCTTATATACATTATTTACACAATGGGCCTTGCGTGATTGGCTACTTCAGGGCTACACCTGTGGGCCAATTATATTGTGGATTGACTTCTGCCTGCAGCCTGATTGGCTGCTCCAGCAGGCCAATCAGGTTGCGGATTCACTTCCACCTGGAGTTGGATTGGGTAGCTCCCGCTGATTCTGAATCCTATTGTTCTAGGATTCAGCTCAGTACATAACACCCCTCCCCTCTAAGTTCCAGTCCTGCCCGGGAAGTTGCATTCGTAGTCCCCAAGGTCTGCTGGCCGCCTCCGTGTGCGTTGTGGCCTGGGGTGTTCCTTGGTCAGGGGTTCTGGTTCTGGCTCGTGTTCCGAGGCTGCTGGCTGTGCCGGGGCTGTCTGGTCTGGCGCCACTGAACCACTAGGTTGTGGCTCTGGTTCCGGTGTCCTTCCAGCCTCGGGGCGCCCCTCTGTGCCTACTGCTTCTGCTTCCCTTGCCCACCCCTCTCGCTCTACAGGCTTCACTGCCCTGCTGTCCCCTTGGGACCCCTCTGTCCCGCTCTCCTCCCGGGTTCCTCCTGGGAATCGTCGCCGTAGCTGGTCGCAGTGGCGGCGCCAACATTGCCCCCCTTCCGTTAGTACCTCGTACGACACGGGACCGGTCACCTTGGTGACTGTGGCGGGTACCCATGCTGGGCCTGCCCCAAAATTCTTTGCATACACTGGGTCCTGGGCCACAAATGTCCGGGGGTTCCTGCCTTTCCCCACCACTACCTCATCCTGAGCTCTGTCGGGGTGAAGTCGGTCCAGTCTAGTTGCAAGGCGCCGGCCCATTAGTAGTTCAGCTGGGCTCCGGCCCGTCGTTGTGCTTGGGGTGCTGTGCTGTGCTAGAAGAAATGCGGCAAGGCGGTATTCCCAGTCCCCTTGTGTCATGCGGCGGAGGCTGTCCTTGGTGGTCCGCACCATGCGCTCCGCTTGGCCATTGGTGGCAGGGTGGAATGGTGCTGAGCGGATGTGGCGGATGGCATTCTGCGCTGTGAAGGTCTGGAACTCCTCTGACGTGAATGCGGTTCCATTGTCCGAGACGAGGGTGTCAGGGAGCCCGTGGGTTGCAAACAGCTTACGTAGTACCCGGATGGCTGCCGCCGTAGAAGTGGACGGTACCAGTGCGACCTCCAGCCATTTGGTGTAGGAATCCACCACTATGAAGAATGTTTTTCCCTGGAAGGGGCCAGCGAAGTCCACGTGCAAGCGTGACCATGGATGTCGGGCGGACTCCCAGGGCTGGACTGGGGCCCTTGGGGGATCCGGGCGGGATTCTTGGCAGGTCTGGCAGTGTTGGACCCAGGCCTCTATCTCTCTGTCAATCCCCGGCCACCACACATAACTCCTGGCAAGGGCCTTCATCCTCACTACCCCTGGGTGTGTCTCATGTAGGGCTGTGAGGACCCTTTTGCGGAGGGGCTGGGGAACAACAACCCTGCTTCCCCATAACAGGCACCCCTTGTGGGCCGACAGTTCATGTTTGCGGTTTGTGTAGCCAGCGAATTCTGGCCCGGGGCTGCTGCTGGGCCATCCTCGCCACACCCAGTCCAGGACCCGGGAGATGACCCTATCTTTTGTGGAATGGTGCGCAACTTCTTGTGCCTGAATGGGTCGGTCGGGAAGCAGCTCCAGGGTCATAACCTCTTGCGCAGGCGCTGGGTCGGGGCCTGTTTCTGGTAGTGGTAGCCTGCTGAGGGCGTCTGCGTGGCCCATCGCCTTCCCAGGGCGGTGGATTAGTGCATACTGGTAGCCGGCAAGGAAAATTGACCACCTGAGGACACGTGGAGACAACACTTGGGGGGTCTGCTTCTCGGGGGCAAACAGGCCAAGCAACGGCTTGTGGTCAGTCACTATGGTAAAGGGCCGCCCGTACAAGAAATCATGGAATTTTTTTACGCCCTTCACGATTGCCAGACCCTCCTTGTCAATCTGTGAGTAGTTTCGTTCGGCTGCAGCAAGCGTCTGGGAGAAGTATGCCACCGGCACCTCTCTTCCATCCGGGAGTTGGTGTCCCAGGACAGCGCCGATGCCATAGGGAGAGGCGTCGCATGCCAGCACCACTGGCAGCCTCTCGTCGAAGTGTGCCAAGACCGAGTTCGAGACGAGCAAGTCCTTGACTGCCTGGAATGCGGCCCTTTGTCGCTGGCCCCACACCCAAGGGGGCCTTTTATCTAGGAGTCTGTGTAGGGGCTCCGCTACCGCTGCCTTATGGGGAAGGAAGGCATGGTAAAAGTTCAATAGTCCCAAGAATGACTGAAGTTTGGGCTTGCTCTTGGGCGCTGGGGCCTCACAAATGGCCCGTACCTTGTCACCGGTTGGATGGACCCCTTCTGCGTCCACCTTAAATCCCAGAAAGTCCACCTGCGGCACTCCCAGTAAACACTTTTCCCGCTTCACCTTGAGGCCCGCTGTCTGGAAACGGTGCAGGACGGAGCGGAGGCGGTCCTCAAATTCCTCTGGTGTGGGCCCGGCGATCAGCACATCATCGAAGAAGGGGGTGACGCCAGGAATCCCTTTAAGGAGAGAGTCCATTAGATTCTGGAATATGCCTGGTGCCACGCTAATGCCAAATTGCAGCCGCTTTACTCTGAATGCCCCTCTGTGCGTCACGATCGTCTGAGCCTCTGCTGTGGCTTCGTCCACAGGCAACTGTTGATACGCTTGGGCCAAGTCCAGTTTGCCAAAGATTTTTGACCCAGCCAGGGTGGCGAGGACATGGCTGACCACTGGCACTGGGTATGCATGGGCCGTGAGAGCCTTGTTTATGGTGCATTTGTAGTCTGCACAGATGCGGACCGAACCGTTAGGCTTGACGGGTGTAACAATTGGAGTTTCCCAGGGGGCGTTGGGCACCGGCTCCAGCACTCCTTGCTCCACGAGCCGGTCCAATTCCTCGTCTATGCGGGGTTTCAGGGCGAACGGGACCCGGCGGGCCTTGTGCCTGATGGGTCGTACAGTAGGGTCTAGCTGTAGGGCAATGGGGGGTCCTGTATATCGTCCCAATGCCCCATCGAAAACCTCTGGAAACTCTTTGCATATGGCGTCCACGTCCACTTGTAAGCTAGTGCGGTTCACCCCGGTAACGGCTAGCCCCAGAGGTCCAAACCATGCCAGTCCCAGTAAGCTAACGTAGGGGCCCTTAACTACCAGCAAGTCCAATTGTTGCTTTCGCCCTCGATATTGCACCCTGAAGGTCCCCACCCCTATTGTAGGGACCTTACGTTTCTGGAAGTCCCGGAGGGTGAATGGGGCCGGCCTTAGTTTGGGACCCCCATTAGGGCACAGTTCCCTTAATGTTCGGGCTGAGATTATGGATAGAGTTGAACCCGTGTCCAGCTCCATGCGGCATGGGGCTCCCTCTATCTGTACCTCTATATAAATTTTCTCTGTGCTGGGATGGGGCAACTGGAATACCTGGTAGTCCGTGATCTCCGTCGAGTTGCCTTGGTGCATGGTGCCGTGTGACCTGGGGCTCCTGGGTCGGTCATCTGATGCTTGTCGACGGGTGAGTCGAGCCCGACACACCCGGGCGATGTGTCCCAATTTTCTGCACTGCCTGCACTCTGCGTTGCGGAAACGACAGGTCCTCCTCTCGTGGTTCTCCCCGCAGCTTGCACAGTTCCCTCCTTCTCGTCGAGGCTGCTGTGGTGTGTGTGCTGCTTGAGTGCGCCGCTGTACTCGGTGTACTTCCTCCCTGTCAGATTCGGATTCGTCGGTCAGGTCTTCGTGGTAGACCCTCGGTTGGGATGGCGGGGCCGGTCGTGCCTCTTGCGTTGACCTCTCGGCGGCTTCGGTTGCCAGGGCTTCCTCCAGAGCAATCTGGAACGTGAGGTCTTTTTTGGCGTAGAGGCGTCGTTGCAACATCTCGTCCCTCAGGCCACCGACGAGGCGGTCATGAAGCATGTTCTCCAACTCTGAGAAGTTGCATAACCGGGCGGCTTGGCGGAGGGAGGTCACAAACCCAGTTATGGTTTCCCCCGGGGCTTGCCGCTTTGCGTAGAAGGCATTTCGGCAAGCTACCACCGAGGGCTGTGGTGAGAAGTGCTCCTTCAGCCGTTCCATTATTGTTTTGTAAGAGACGGTAGCGACATCTCTAGGTGCAAGGAGAGCCCGGGCGATTTCAAACGTCTCCTCTCCACAGACGCTGAAGAATGTCGCCCTCTTCATGGCATCGTTGGTGACTTCTTTCGCTTGCAGGAGGAAGTTGAAACGGGCGGCGTACCCTTCCCAGTCTCCTGATGCTGGTTTGAATGGCGAGAAGCTGCTGTCGGTTGCCATTCTGGGTTCCTTGGGTCCTGGAGCTGAAGCCTGGATGCACGGTGCGATGCAGCGGTGCAGCAGGTGGCGGTGCTGCGGTGCAGTGCGTGGTGGCGGTCAGCTCAGCAGGATCCCATCCTCGTCGCCAGTGAAATGTACTCGGAGTCGAGAGTGAATTTCATGCTCTTTATTCAGCTCATAGTCATCAAGGAGAAGAGGAGAAAAAGAATGGCTCTTTTCCCCAAACCATCTGCTTATATACATTATTTACACAATGGGCCTTGCGTGATTGGCTACTTCAGGGCTACACCTGTGGGCCAATTATATTGTGGATTGACTTCTGCCTGCAGCCTGATTGGCTGCTCCTACAGGCCAATCAGGTAGCAGATTCACTTCTGCCAGCCGCCTGATTGGCTGCTCCAGCAGGCCAATCAGGTTGCGGATTCACTTCCACCTGGAGTTGGATTGGGTAGCTCCCGCTGATTCTGAATCCTATTGTTCTAGGATTCAGCTCAGTACATAACATTGGGTTTGCCAATCGGAAGGTCGGTGGTTGGAATTGGGAGTCATTTTGGTCTCACAGCTGTCCATGGAGGCACAGGTTAATTCTCTGTCCAGGGCAGCTGTCTATCAGCTCCATCTGGTACGCAGGCTGAGACCCTACCTGCCGGCGGACTGTCTTGCCAGAGTGGTGCATGCTCTGGTTATCTCCCGCTTGGACTACTGCAATGTGCTCTACGCAGGGCTACCTTTGAAGGTGACCCGGAAACTGCAACTAATCCAGAATGCGGCAGCTAGACTGGTGACTGGGAGCGGCCGCCGGGACCACATAACACTGTTCCTGAGAGATCTACACTGGCTCCCAGTACGTTTCTGAGCACAATTCAAAGTGTTGGTGTTGACCTTTAAAGCCCTAAAGGCCTCGGTCCTGTATACCTGAAGGAGCATCTCCACCCCCAGCATTCAGCCCAGACACTGAGATCCAGAGCCGAGGGCCTTCTGGCGGTTTCCTCATTGTGAGAAGTGAGGTTACAGGGAACCAGACAGAGGGCCTTCTCGGTAGCAGCACCCGCCCTGTGGAATGCCCTTCCATCAGATGTCAAGGAAATAAGCAGTTATCCTAATTTTAAAAGACATCTGAAGGCAGCCCTGTTTAGGGAAGCTTTTACTATTTAATGCTGTATTGTATTAATATTCAATTGGGCACCGCCCAGAGTGTCTGGGGAGATTCAGCCAGATGGGCGGGGTATAAATAATAAATGATGATGATGATTATGATGACAGGGTGAGCTCCTGTTGCTCTGTCCCAGCTTCTGCCAGCCTAGGAGTTTAAAAGCATACCAGTGCAAGTGGATAAATAGGTACTGCTGCAACGGCAAGGTAAATGGCGTTTCCAGAAGCAGTCTAGTCATGCTGGCCACATGACCCGGAAAGCTGGACAAATGCTTGCTCCCTTGGCCTGAAAGCAATATGAGCGCCATACCCCATAGTCGCCTTTCACTGGACTTAACCATCCAGGGGTCCTTTAACCTTGACCTTAATTAGGGTTGGTTCTCGATCTGAGACTCTGCCTGGAGAGAAAGTACAAGGAGGACGGAACCAGTGAGCAAGGAAACCAAATAAAAGATCAGGCTGAGTTCAAATTAAAGGCCAGGTGGAATAGCTCTGTCTTACAGGCCCACCGGATGGAGGTTAAATCCTGTAGGGCCCTAGTCTCATAGGACAGAGCATTCCAGCAGGTCGGAGCCATCACTGGAAAGGCCCTGGCCCTGGTGTTTAAAGATTTATCAAAATCTTTGGACTTCTCACCTTCCCCTCCATGGGTCCTATTGTCAACCTTTTCAACTGCATACTATTCAATAGTCCATAAACTTTTTTAAAAATTTAAATATACAATTAGGAAAAAAAGATGATAACAATTTTTTTTAACTCCAATAAAAATAATGTTGAAATTTTAGTCTGCTTCAACAGAAGTATCGTGTCCAGAATAAGGGAAGTAATAGTTCCATTCTATGCTGCCTTGGTCAGACCACACCTGGCATACAGTGTCCAGTTCTGGGCACCTTAAATAAAGGAAGATATTGATGAGCTGGCAGGTATGGGGTGGAGGGTGACTAAGATGACTAAGGGTCCAGAAACTAAGCCCTATTTGTAACAGTTGAAGAAGCTGGGTGTCAGGGACTAGGCAGGGGAGGAATGGGGGAGACCACCTCTCCATCCTGACCCTCCCAGGGAGGAGGAAGAGTATAGATTTACAACAGGGGTTTGAGGGAAGTCACAGCTCAGAGGCAGATAAGGGGAAAAGTTGGGCAATCATGGGAGAGGCAGAGCAGCAGCTGGCTGACATGTCATTAGTAAGCGTTCCAGACCCTCTATCTCCCAGAACCCGGCAAGCCTTAAAAGTAGGAGAGCAAAGAGCTCAAAGACAGAGAGCACTTAGGGGCACCCGTAGAGGAGGTGGTGATGAATGAGAAAGTGGGAGAGACGGGGAGAGAGAGGTTCACTCAGGGCAACACCATTATCCAAGAGGCTGGGTTCTATAGCGACTCTCTGTAAAGTTTGAAATAAAAAAAGACTGTAAGAAAGTTTTCCTTGTCTTTTTACTTTCCTGGGCAAGCAGCCGGGAACCGCTGGTAGCATCCTGACATTGGGTATGTTTATTCTGCATAGAGGCCTACATTTGTTATTTTCATTTATACTGACTCCCATGCCACAGAGGGCATTGTATAATTACAAGGATATTTTTCTACAATTAAGAAAAATGAGTGACAGTGGACAACCTTATTCCGTTCCATGACTAATTACAAAATTTTGATAATGTGAATTCTCTGTGATCTATGTGATCTACATCTTCCAAAGTTTTATCAAATTTTCAGCCAAATTTCATAATTATTTCCATTATGTTGGTTGGTCTACAAGATCAAATGAGGGTACAGTAATTATTTTTAAAAAGCTGAAACCTTATTTTTCAAGAACATCACTTCCCTACATTCTTGAAAAATAATATTTTCAGAATCAGATGCTATCTTTAGCTTTTGCTGTCAGGTGCTCCTTTGTGTTCAGATCAGGTCTCAGCACAATAATGTAGCATTTGGGAATAAAGATGCAGCCCAGAAGCCCAGCACTGGAGGCCAACATAGAGAAGACCTGCACGGCTACCATGTATTTCCCCTTGGTGCTCAGGTAGGTGGGAACAAAGGACACCCAAACACTGCAGAAGACCAGCATGCTGAAGGTGATCAGCTTGGCTTCATTAAAAGCCCCAGGCAGCTTCCTGGCTAGGAAAGCCACCGTGAAGCAGATGGCAGCCAGGAAGCCCATGTAGCCGAGGGCACCATAGAACATGGCCACAGACCCTTGGTTACATTGCAGAATAATTTCTCCCATCTGGGAGTGCATGTCAGAGTCTGGAAACGAGGGTGAGTATCCCAACCAGATGGTACAGATGACAACTTGGACACTGGAACAGGAAAGGACAATGGAGTTGGCCAGACTCTTCCCCAGCCATCTCCTCACCCTGTTCCCTGGCTTTGTAGCCAGAAAGGCCAGCACCACCGTGATGGTTTTTGCCAACACAGAAGAAACAGCAACTGTGAAGATCACACAGAAGGTTATTTGCTGGAGAAGGCAGGTGGCTTCTCTTGGCTGCCCAAGGAACAGGAAGGAGGACAAGAAGGAGAGCAGGAGGGAGACCAGGAGGATGTAGGAGAGATCCCGGTTGTTGGCTTTGACTATGGGAGTGTGTTTGTATTTAATAAAGACTCTTAACACAAAGACAGTGGTTAAGGACAAGAATAGAGCAATGGACGCCAGGACTATTCCCAAAGAGTCTTCATAGGCCAGAAAGGTGATCAGTTTGGGAATACACTGAAACTGATCCTTGTTTGGATACTGATCATCTGGACATTTGGTGCAGTGTTCTGCATCTGTAAAGAACAGAGTAGGCAAGATGGTGTATAATATGCTGGGAATCATGTATATTAAAAACCGTTTGTGAGCTTGATTGTACCTTTGTGGTTTTTAGCATATAAAACTACTAATTGCTTTTTTTTTATTTGGTGGAAAGTTTTAATTTAATTGACATTTGGAGATGTAAACATCCACTGGCAAGACAATATACTTTCTTCTTGGTTGTACCTTTGTGGTGACCAATGGTTTTTAGCATATAAATTTGTCCTATTTTAATGTAGCAAAGTACCATTTCCTCATTGGCTCAGACCATTGGTCCATCCAGCCTAGTGCTGTGTACCCTAACTTACCGTATTTTTTCGCCCCATAGGATGCACCTGACCATAGAACGCAAGATGCAGCCCAGAAGCCCAGCACTGGAGGCCAACATAGAGAAGACCTGCACGGCTACCATGTATTTCCCCTTGGTGCTCAGGTAGGTGGGAACAAAGGACACCCAAACACTGCAGAAGACCAGCATGCTGAAGGTGATCAGCTTGGCTTCATTAAAAGCCCCAGGCAGCTTCCTGGCTAGGAAAGCCACCGTGAAGCAGATGGCAGCCAGGAAGCCCATGTAGCCAAGGGCACCATAGAACATGGCCACAGACCCTTCATTGCATTGCAGGATGATCTCTCCAGGCTGGGAGTGCATGTCAGAGTCTGGGAATGGTGGCGAGATCCCCAGCCAGATCATGCAGATGACAACTTGGACACAGGAACAGGAAATGACAATGGAGTGGGCCAGACTCTTCCCCAGCCATCTCCTCACTGTGTTCCCTGGCTTGGTGGCCAGGAAGGCCAGAACCACAGTGATGGTTTTTGCCAACATAGAAGACACAGCAACAGAGAAGATGATGCTGAAGGCCATTTGTCGAGGAAGGCAGGTCCCTTTCCTTGGCCTCCCAATGAACAGGAAGGAGGACAAAAAGGAAAGCAGGAGGGAGACAAGGAGGATGTAGGAGAGGTCCCGGTTGTTGGCTTTGACTATGGGTGTCTCCTTGTATTTAATGAAGATTCTTAAGACAAAGCTTGTGGTTAAGGACCCCAGTAGGGCAAGGGAAAGTAGGACAACCCCTAGAGACTCTTCATAGGCTAGGAAGGTGATATGCTTGAACACACATTGATCTCGCTCCTTGTTTGGATGCTGATTTCCTGGGCATTTTTGGCAATGGTCTGCATCTGCAAGAGAAGAGAGGAGGAGGGAGGGAGGGAGGGAGGGAGGGAGGGAGGGAGGGAGGGAGGGAGGGAGGGAGGGAGAGTAATGTCTACTACACTGGATTCAGCCAAGCCCTGAGCAATATCCAGTCTCTTGGGAGAGATTCAGTTGTAGACCAAGTCAGTCTGGGACAGCCACAGATCACTACAGGTATTTAATTAGGTTTTTCTAAACATTAGCTCGACCCCTGAAGAAATTTCGAACAGATTCCAGGGCTAGATATCCCCAGCTTGGACTCTGGCAAGTTGGGCTGCTTAGAGCTCCCTATACCAGGGCCAAAAGGAGGATCAGGATACATTTGATCAAATATATATTTTGGAGTGAGGGTGCGTAATAGGGCTGAGGAGTGGGAAATGGAGGGGGCAGGCTTTTAGTGATAGAGATTTTTATGTCCAGCTTTCCCAATCAGGTTACTATATATATGTATTATGACGATGATACATTTTAGAACAATATTGTAAACTATAATAATCAAAACAGATTGATGATGATGATGATAATTTGAATCACCCAGTTCACTCCCACACATGAAGCATACCAGCCTGATCCTTCCCAGAAATGGCTTTGAAAGATTCCTGACTTGAACCCTTCTCTCTTCCCCAAGGCCAGCCTTTCCCTTGGAGTCACCCACCTTCCTGAGTGGAGATGGTCCCTTCTGCACAGGGAAGACATTCATAACAGCAAAGAGGCTTCCCTTCCTGAATCACCTTGAAGGATCCAGGGCGACAGCTTTCCACACACCTGGAAGTAGGAAGGGTCTAGGCAGAAAGACAAAGAGTGTCAATGAGAATTGTTGTTTGAGGCATAGTATGTTGTCATATGCTGTAGCATCCGGTTTATAGCTTGAAACTATGAATTTCCCATCACTGTCTATTGAATTAATTATTCATGATTAAATTCAGGGGGGGGGAAAGAAAATACCTCCATTAAATAGAGGTCTGTATATGGGCCATGAGCTATTCACTACTGATATAAATACATTTAACAACAGAAAAGCAAGGAATTTCCCTTTTCCCACATAAACAGAGTTTAGCAGGAACCCTCCTTTGACACCCAGCTGAGCAGAGGAGCTGTAGGAACAACAACAGCCCAATGCTGGAAACAGAGAGCAGCAGCCCACAGAACAGGGAGCACTTATTAAGGCTGAAAGAAAAGACAGCAAAATGACAGGCATGATTCCCCCCTCAACGCCACCTGATTGAGCCACTCAGGCCATACAATGGCATCCTGGTCAATGGAGCACTTCAGGTCTGGGGATCCCTGTCTGTCGATACTCCCAAACTTCACTCTGAGGACGGACTTATTGGGGAACACCACCCAGTTCACAATGTCCAAGTCAGCTGCCAGCTCCCCGTTCTCATCCAAATACACTCTGTCCATGGAAGAATTGTAGAACGGGGCGTTTCCGAGGAAAGGGTGGAGCTGGAACAGAAGCAAAGATGAGAGCATTTAGAATAAAGGAAAGCAGAGTCTCCTGTTTTGCTAGCCCAGAAATGGAAAGTGAGTGAGGTCCCAGCTAAAGAGGATTGGCAACTTAAGTGGACAGAATATGCAGATTATTCTGCAGAATTTGCAGAATTTGCAGATTTAACATGCAGAATAAGAGAGCAAAAGAACATACATTGAAAGAAGAGTGGAAAGGGTTTATTGAATATATGGAAAATAACTGTATACAGCTGAAAATCATGGCAGCATTAAGCTAAATTCAACTACGTACGTAAATAATGTTTGATTAATGTAAAAGTGGAAAACTGGTTTGAATTGTTTTGGTAAATTATGCAGGGATGTATGAGATATAAAATGAACCACAGAAAGAGAAGAAGGGAAATCATTGGATATTTTAGAGTTTGTAAAATGTTTATTTGGAATTGTAAAATTGGAAATGTAATAATAATAATAATAATAATAATAATAATAATAATAATAATAATAATAATAATAATGGAAAGCATACTGACAACCCAGTTCACCTCTGCTTAGGACTGGTTGCAAACTCAATAGTAATGGAGAGATCTTGTCAACTTTGGTTCATAATATTTTCTCTCTCACACACACCCTAATCTTAAATTCAGTTCTCCACATTTCTGAAGCATTTTTAAAATAATAATAAAAAACCTCAGAATTCTTCAGTATTTCTATGTGATTTTCTCCTAGTAAACATGTTTTTGAAGGATGCTGCCCTCTTGGATTGTTTCGGAAAGAGTGAATAAGGTACGTTTCTCCTTTCAAAGCAAACTGAATGAAATCTCTAATACGGGCTCCAGCAGGGAAAGGCAGGATCTTGGTGGAGGGAGCAGAGAGCCAGAGCAGAGTCAAGCGGGTGTCAAAGGAACAGAGATTAGAGACAGCCTGATCAATGTCATCTCCCCTGCCAAAAATAATTCCAACTTGCAGGGAAAAAAGAATTGGGCACAGGATGGGGGCAGTTACCTGAGGGGCTGTGCAATGGGTAGCTCTCTATGTTTAACAACTGCTTGCCAAATTTCAGCTCACTGCTACATCCCATATTTTTTGGTGACGGGAAGCTCTCTATGTTCTAAACTAGGGATTCTCAAAGTTTTCCAGATTCTAATCCCAATAAAATGACTCTGGAAATCTATGTGTTAAGTACAATTGGTTTAATTTACACAGAAATGAAAAATGAATATGTATTAAGGAAGTTTTAAAATGGAAAATGGCTAATGTGTTCTGCAAACCTTGAGGTCTTTCCATAGTAGTTTTTTTTTTCCCCTAAAGGGCTCTGGGCTCTTGCTGATATTAAGATTAATTTCCTGGTTGCTGTTCTCTGCTAGCTAACATGTGAGTGTTGTAACCTTAGATCATGTGATGAAGGTATTGGACTGCAAAATCTCCCCTTTGAAGGGAGTTGCCTTTTTGTCTTTGGCTCCAAAACTCAATGGAGTCAATATGTCAATGAAGCTCTCCTGAAGGTAAAGCAAACAGCAGAGAGAGAGAGAGAGAGAGAGAGAGAGAGAGAGAGAGAGAGAGAGAGAGAGAGAGAGAGATGCTGAACATGTGCTGCGCAGCACAAGACATGATGTCAATTTGATGTTTTCATTCTGTTATGAAGAGTTCTGTGAGTAAAGATTGAATAACATTTCTATGGGCCTGAGCAAGAATTCATTTCCAAAAGGAAATGAAAGCTTCCAGTTCTTATCCTTCCAATTGTTTCAAACTGCACAATAATCAATTTCTGCAACACTACAACCAATTGTCATGTTCAGTTGCGATGTCTATGATGAGAAAGAAAAAACCTGCCATGGCTGTAGCCTTTGAAGTCCCGTTCTCTCATTAGCCCTCTGCTTAGCTCTAGATGAATATGCAGCATTTAAGGCATGAGCCACGGCTTGGACAGTGTTGTAGATCCTGTAGCTGTCTAGAGAGAGGATTCTTTCCAGATCGTCTTGGGGAAACATCTCCAGTTTCTCTCTCTCTCTGCATCCTGTCCAGCCTTTCACCGAGGATGAATGCTTTGAATAGGAACAATTAAAAGCACCCTCCCAAAACTTCTTAATACCAGAGAAAAAGGATGGAAAACCATCGGATGTTGCCCTTTTGCTTGTCTCAGTGAAGAAGGAAAATATACCAAGGATGTGTTGGAAAGATATGTCATTATACATCAGTTCCACGGAGACATCCCACATAGCTGTTGTGATGAAGAATTTCCCAACAATGGATTTCAGCAGTATGTCAAACATCTGTTGTATAATGAATAGTCCATCTAAGAAATAAGTCATTTCCCCGTAGTAAACAAATACATGCACTTGCCTCCACTTGAGGAATGGAAGACGATCCATTTCTACCACATTTGTATTCAGTCCATAGATGCTTTGTGAGATAACAACACAGACACCGCTCTTGATGAGCACCGGCGTCAAGCTCTTCAGGAACCTCTCTCCATTGTTGGTGTCTGGTGCAAGGAGGCCAATCAAGGTCCACCTGAAGTGCTGGAGCAGCTTGACAATCCCTGGGTACAGGGCTTCTTCTTTGGGGACCATCCGGTAGAAAAAAGGAAACTGCCTCTTATCATTCAGAACATGAGAGACAAAAGCATAAGTGACCTGGGAAGAGAAGGAAGATTTGTATCTTGTTTGATTTCAGATCAAAGCCTAAATAGTTCTAAGCCCAACATGAGATTGGGTAGGTCTTAGGAAGGAGGAAGGTCTATTGCTAGGACCCTTTTGTGGGAATAGTGATTTCCTATGAAGTATTCCAGGTAACGTATTTTTTTAAAAAAAGATGCCCCTCATTAATCTCTAGAAGGAAAAATCCCTGCAGGTACTTCCAAGTTTCATGTGTCAGGCGAACATGCAACAGGAAGCCTCAGGCCTAGTGAGCCAGAAACAAATGGGCATTTTAATTACTTCATCAAGGGAGACGTTTTCAAAGTCGGGACACAATAAATCCTTTTCCCAATATCGAATGGGGTGGCCACCCACAGAATGGCAAAACCTGTCTCACAATCTGATTAGAATTATTTGAGAGTGTCAAGAAGCATATTGATAGAGATGTTCTTGATATAGTGAACATGATCAAACAAAAAAGCTTTTGACAAGGTAACTCACCAAAACTTCACAGATACTCTCATGGAGTCTGAACCGGGGATAAAATGGAATATAAAACAGCTGATATCACAATGCTATTATACCTCTCTCCATTCCTACCTGTGGGATTTTATAGATGCCCAACACATTTGAAATCTGGATGGAATTTTGAGAGTCAGATCCTTCGAGAACAGCCAGTACTACGTTCATCTGTTTACCACAGCTGTAGTTTGGAAAGTTGAGCTGCCCAATTGACAACATGTCTAGCAAAGCATCATATGTCACCCTTCCATCAAAAAAGTTCTCATGGATGCTGTAGCCCAGGGTGATGTTGGGTAACAGCTTTTGATTCTGGTTGATCTCTTGAATGGCAAACAGGAAGGAGAGGAGCTGCCAGTACATTGTGGGTGCTTTCCTGGAAAAAAATTATATACATGCCAGCACTGTAAACATTCCCCTGGCCCCTTTATGGTTGCCTGTTTTAATTTTGCATTTGCATTTACTTATTTATTGCTAGCTGCTTGGAATAACTTCTTGTTAAAAGGACAGCATGGAAATGTCACAAATAAACAAAAGACCCCTGAAATAACACCTAAAATAACTTCCCCAATGTTACTATAGCTTATAACAGTTGCTGCTGTTATTCCCATATTATCACCCTTTTTATCAATATGTTTTCCACTGTTTGTCAAGATGTATAGGGCAACATATATAATAATAATAATAATAATAATAATAATAATAATAATAATAATGCCTGGGGTTTGTTTTAAAGGGGATCTAAAAATGGTGAATAAAAGATCCAGAAAGTACTATAGGAATTCCACTTTGAGAAAGTAGATCTTTCCCCCTGTATATTAAACCTAATGCAAAAGACACCCTTATCCTTCCATCGTTAACAGAAGAACCCTGCAGAATCTCCCCAAAGGCTCATCTGTTGCAGCATCCAGTTCTCAAGTTGGCCAACCAGATGCACATGCAAAACTGAGAAGCACAAGAGCTCAGTTCCTGGTACCCAGAGGCATAGTGCCTGTGACAGTGAATGGAGAACATAGCCATTGTGACTCGTAGCCACTGAGAGCCTAATCATCCACAAATTTATCTGCTAGTCGTATTTTCTTATGTTCTTAAAGGCAGGTACCAGATAATGAGACAGGCCCCAGAAAATAACTGGAGATGAGCTGGATCTCATGGAAATGGTAGCAAGTGAAGCAGCAGTAACTCCATCCCCACAAAACGTCTTACCAATAAAAACTGGTGGAAGGACAGTCGTTGAAGCTATAAGGATCAAACATAGTATTTGTGGCAGAGAGGACCCCACTGAGGAGGTGGTCTCCTGGCCTGAAATAATTAGGTGAATCCATCTTATCCCTTTCCAAAGACAAGAGGCATTTTGTCTGCAGTTTCCCACAGTCCCCATAAGGCAGAAGAAGCAGTAGAAGCAGTAGAACGAGGAGCATATTTTTCCTCCCAGGAACGACCACCTCCTTCATGACTGCTCCCTTACAAAGATATAGAAGCCTTTTGTTGTGGTGCTTGCAAGATGCAATAGCTTTCTTCTTACTAATGGAGCCCTGCAAAGGGATCACATCTGAAGTGGAGAGAAGTCAAGCCAACCTCATTCTGGTACAGTTATCATCTGTCCTAAATCTCAGCCCACCCAACTTTTGGGTGGCTTAGGAGGCATATATCTGCCAGACCTTTTTGCCTCAGATCCATGACATCATCGCAAATTCCTCTGATTTTTAATCTACTGGACTCAAAAGTGATCTTTGGACAAATCCCTAGATCTTTGGTGAGAAGTAGAAGCAAACACACACACACTATCATTTTGATAATTATACAGAGAGGAAGTACCACTTCTGCAAGTTCCTAAACTCCTTCTGCAACTCCACCTGCAACTGCAGGGCTGGAGAAAAACATGTTTGCGAAAACTCCAAGATCTGGATGTAAAATATGGACTATTGAATAGTATGCAGTTGAAAAGGTTGACAATAGGACCCATGGAGGGGAAGGTTCAAAGATTTGGAGAAAACTATTATATATATATATACTGTATATTCCGGCGTTTAAGACAACAGGGCGTATAAGACGACCCCCAACTTTTCAGTTAAAATATAGAGTTTGGGATATACTCGCCGTATAAGAAATACAACACGGCGTATAAGACAACCCCCGACTTTTGAGAAGATTTTCCTGGCTTAAAAAGTAGTCTTATACGCAGGAATATACAGTGTGTATGTATATATATATATATATATATATATATATATGCATACCGTGTTTCCCCCTTTTTAAGACACCGTCTTATAACTTTTTTTCGTCAAAAAAACACACGGTGTCTTATTTTCAGGGGATGTCTTAAGGCTTGGTATTCTAGTAGTCAGTGCAATCACACATAACACTTTCCGGCACATGCAGTTGGAGATACAGATCAGCTGTAGCGCAGAAATAAGCTGTTCCTGGCTCAGCTATAGTGCGCGCCTAGCGAAGTCAGCCCTGAGAAGGGAAAATGGCATTTTAAAATGCTGTTTGAAGTGATTTCAGCCTGCCTCCCCGCCGCCCGGAGCGCCCAGCAACACGGACGGAGCGCTCAGCAGCACCAGGAGGAGTGCCCCACCGTGCCGGGCGGCGGGGTGGCAGGCTTCCTTGGCAGGGCCAGGAAGAGACGAGGCCGCTGGCTCGGGCGCTCCTGAGTCCTGACCCCAACCGCTTCCACGCGGCAGCAGCAAAAGAGCCATGCGGCCACATGGAGAGGCGAGCGCCCGAGCGGGAAACGCGCTCTCTGGAAAGCTCTGCACTCACTTCATCCGCCCGACGGGAAAGCGAAGTGGGGAAGAGAAAAAGAGCTGCTTCGGTTCTTTCTCTTTTTCTCTTCCCCACTTCGCTTTCCCATCGGGCGGATGAAGTGAGCGCAGAGCTTGGAGAGGCGAGCGCCCGAGTGGGAGACGCGCAAAGGTCTTTCCACATGAGCAACAGTTGCCAAGACTGCCCAGAACTGCCTTGCCCTTCACTGTTTTATCTACACCCCTCCCCAGGCAACAAGCCTTCACCCTTTCCCCCCCCTCCTCCTCCTCCTCCTCCTCCTCCTCCTCCTCCTCCTCTGTTTCATTGCCATTCCCTTTCCCACAACATTCCCATCACTGTGGAAATGTCTGCCTGGAACTCCCCCTCCAGAATAACACTCCCTTCTTACTCCATCCAGTGGAAACATTTAAGGATTTTTCTCAGGAAGTGAAACAAAACAGGGGCACGGGGAAAATTGAATTGTTTTTTGGGAGGTGGGGGTGGGGGTTAGAGATGACAGTTGAGCGGGTAAGATTCTGGCCAAATGTGGACCTAGGTCCATGTGTATATGGACTGAAGGCACAAAATGTCAACAACAACTTTGCTGACACTGAAAAGAATAAGCAGAGGCATAAATATAGGATAACTGGCTTAGTACACCAGAAGCTTAACATGAGTCAACAGTGTGATGCAGCAACTTTTTAATATATTAAATAATAATATTGATTACCCTCCCTCACTGTAAAGTCCCTGGGTGGCTCACAACAATTTTAAATACAGCATTGAACACTTTTTTTAAAATTTAAATATACAATTAGGCAAAAAGATGATAACAATTTTTTTTAACTCCAATAAAAATAATGTTGGAATTTCAGTCTACTTCAACAGAAGTATCGTAAGGGAAGTAACAGTTCCATTCTAGGTTGCCTTGGTCAGACCACACCTGGAATACTGTATCCAGTTCTGGGCACCCTAAATAAAGGAAGATATTGATGAGCTGGCAGGTGTGGGGTGGAGGGTGACTAAGATGACTAAGGGCCCAGAAACTAAGCCCTATTTGTAACAGTTGAAGAAGTTGGGTGTCAGGGACTAGGCAGAGGAGGAATGGGGGAGACCACCTCTCCATCCTGACCCTCCCAGGGAGGAGGAAGAGGAAGACAGTATAGATTTACAACAGGGGTTTGAGGGAAGTCAGAGCTCAGAGGCAGATGAGGGGAAAAGTTGGGAAATGGTGGGAGAGGCAGAGCAGCAGCTGGCTGACCAGTTGCCACTAGAAAGCATTCCAGACCCTCCATCTCCCATAACCCGGCGAGCCTTAAAAGTTGAAGAGCAAAGAGCTCAAAGACAGAGGGCATTAGGGGCACCCGTAGAGAAGGTGAGGATGAATGAGGAAGTGGGAGAGACGGGGAGAAAGAGGTTCACTCAGGGCAACACCATTATCCAAGAGGCTGGGTTCTATAGCGACTCTCTGTAAAGTTTGAAATAAAAAAAGACTGTAAGAAAGTTTTCCTTGTCTTTATGCTTTCCTGGGCAAGCAGCCGGGAACCGCTGGTAGCATCCTGACTTTGGGTATGTTTATTCCGCATAGAGGCCTACATTTGTTATTTTCATTTATACTGACTCCCATGCCACAGAGGGCATTGTATAATTACATGGATATTTTTCTACAATTAAGAAAAATGAGTGACATTGGACATCCTTATTCCGTTCCATGAATAATTACAAAATTTTGATAATGTGAATTCTCTGTGATCTATGTGATCTATATTTTTCCAAAGTTTTATCAAATTTTCAGCCAAATTTCATAATTATTTCCATTAAGTTGGTTGGTCTACAAGATCAAATGAGGGTACAGTAATTATTTTTTTAAAACTGAAACATTATTTTTCAAGAACATCACTTCCCTACATTCTTGAAAAATAATATTTTCAGAATCAGATGCTATCTTTAGCTTTTGCTGTCAGGTGCTCCTTTGTGTTCAGATCAGGTCTCAGCACAATAATGTAGCACTTGGGAATAAAGATGCAGCCCAGCAGCCCAGCACTGGAGGCCAACATAGAGAAGACCTGCACGGCTACCATGTATTTCCCCTTGGTGCTCAGGTAGGTGGGCACAAAGGACACCCAAACACTGCAGAAGACCAGCATGCTGAAGGTGATCAGCTTGGCTTCATTGAAGGCCCCAGGAAGCTTCCTGGCTAGGAAAGCCACTGTGAAGCAGATGGCAGCCAGGAAGCCCATGTAGCCGAGGGCAGAATAAAACATAGTAACAGACCCTTCATTGCATTGCAGGATGATCTCTCCAGGCTGAGAGTGCATGTCAGAGTCTGGGAACGATGGCGAGATCCCCAGCCAGATCATGCAGATGACAACTTGGACACAGGAGCAGGAAATGACAATGGAGTGGGCCAGACTCTTCCCCAGCCATCTCCTCACCCTGTTTCCTGGCTTGGTGGCCAGGAAGGCCAGAACCACTGTGATGGTTTTTGCCAAGACAGAAGAAACAGCAATAGAGAAGATGATGCTGAAAGCTGTTTGCTGGAAAAGGCAAGTTGCTTTCTTTGGCTCACCAATGAACAGGAAGGAAGACAAAAAGGAAAGCAGGAGAGAAATGAGGAGGATGTAGGAGAGGTCCCGGTTGTTGGCTTTGACTATGGGAGTTTCGCTGTATTTAATGAAGATTCCTAAGACAAAGCTTGTGGTTAAGGACCCCAGTAGGGCAAGGGAAAGTAGGACAACCCCTAGAGATTCTTCATAGGCTAGGAAGGTGATATGCTTGAACACACATTGATCTCGCTCCTTGTTTGGATGCTGATTTCCTGGGCATTTTTGGCAATGGTCTGCATCTGCAAGAGAAAGAGAGGGAGGGAGGGAGGGAGGGAGGGAGGGAGAGAGTAATGTCTACTGCACTGGATTCAGCCAAGCCCTGAGCAATATCCAGCCTCTTGGGAGAGATTCAGTCAGTCTGAGACAGCCACAGATCACTACAGGTATTTAATTAGGTTTTTCTAAACATCAGCTCTACTCCTGAAGAAATTTGGAACAGATTCCAGGGCTAGAGATCCCCAGCTTGGACTCTGGCAAGTTGGGCTGCTTGGAGCTCCCTATACCAGGGCCAAAAGGAGGATCAGGAGTCTGTGCAGAAGTCTAATATCTTCCTTAGGTCCACAACAATCTTTACAAGGTAAAGGATCCCAGGACAGGTAAGTAAAGGAGGATCAGGAGTCTGTGCAGAAGTCTAATATCTACCCTACATCCATAACAATCTCCCTCCTTCAGGTAAAGGTAAAGGACCCCGGGACAGTTGAGATCAGTCAAAGGCAACTATGGGGTGCAATGTTCATCTCACTTCAGGCCGAGGGAGCTGGTGTTTGTCCACAGACAGCTTTCTGGGTCATGTGGCCATCATGACTAAACTGCTTCTGGTGCAAAGGGACCCCATGACGAATGCCAGAGCGCATGGAAACGCCATTTACCTTCCTGCTGCAGTGACACCTATCAATCTACTTGCACTGGTGTGCTTTTGAACTGCTAGGATGGCAGAAGCTTAGCAGAGAAATGAGACCTCATCCCGTCGTGTGATTTCGAACTGCCGACCTTCTGTGTGGGCAGACATTTAGTGACTGAGAAGTTTATATCCTGCTTTCCCAGCTTACTATATTATGATGATACACTTTAGAACAATATCATAAACTATAATCATCAAAACAGATTAATGATGCAGATGATGAACTCCCACACAATGGCTTCAAAAGATTCCTGACTGAACCCTTCTCTCTTCCCCAAGGCCAGCCTTTCCCTTGGAGTCACCCACCTTCCTGAGTGGAGATGGTCCCTTCTGCACAGGGAAGACATTCATAACAGCAAAGAGGCTTCCCTTCCTGAATCACCTTGACGGATCCAGGGCGACAGCTTTCCACACACCTGGAAGTAGGAAGGGTCTAGGCACAAAGACAAAGAGTGTCAATGAGAATTGTTGTTTGAGGCATAGTATGTGGTCATCTGCTGTAAGCATCCGGTCTATAGCTTGAAACTAAGCATTTCCCATCACTGTCTATTAAATGAATTATTCATAATTAAATTCAGAAAAAAACAAAGCACCTCCATTAAATAGAGTTCTGTATATGGGCCATGAGCTATTCACGACTGATATAAATACATTTAAGAAAAGAAAAGCAATGAACCCCCCCTTTTTTCCATACACACAGTTTAGCAGGAACCCTCCTTTGACACCCAGCTGAGCAGAGGAGGCAACTGAGGGCAGCAGCCCACAGAACAGGGAGCACTTATTAGGGCTCAAAGAAAAGACAGCAAAATGACAGGCATGATTCCCCCCTCCCCGCCACCTGATTGAGCCACTCAGGCCACAGAATGGCATCCTGGTCGATGGAGCACTTCAGGTCTGGGGATCCCTGTCTGTCGATACTCCCAAACTTCACTCTGAGGACGGACTTATTGGGGAACACCACCCAGTTCACAATGTCCAGGTCGGCTGCCAGCTCCCCGTTCTCATCCAAATACACTCTGTCCATGGAAGAATTGTAGAACGGGGCGTTTCCGAGGAAAGGGTGGAGCTGGAACAGAAGCAAAGATAAGAGCATTTAGAATAAAGGAAAGCATAGTCCCCTCTTTTGCTAGCCCATAAATGGAAGGTGAGTGAGGTCCCAGCTAAAGAGGATTAGCAACTTAAGTGAACAGAATATGCAGAACATGCAGATCTAACATGCAGAATAAGAGAGCGAAAGAACATACATTGAAAGATGAGTGGAAAGCATTTATTGTACATATGGAAAATAGCTGTATACAGCTGGAAACGGTGGCAGCATTAAGATAAATTCAACTACGTACATAAACAATGTTTGATGGATGTAAAAGTGGAAAAGTGGTTTGAATTGGTTTGGTAAAATATGCAGGGATGTATGAGATATAAAATGAACCATGGAAAGAGTAGAGGGGAAGTCATTGGATATTTTAGAGTTTGTAAAATGTTTATTCGGAATTGTAAAATTGGAAAAAAAAATTATTATTATTATTATTATTATTAGTAGTAGTAGTAGTAATAAATGAAAGCATACTGACAACCCAGTTCACCTCTGCTTAGGGCTGGTTGCAGACTCAAATAGTAACGGATCTTGAAATTCTGGATCTTGAAAGTTTTAATTGTAGTTTTGGTTGGCATGCATATCTAAATTTGGTTGGCATGCATATCTCTCACACACACACCCTAATCTTAAATTCAGTTCTCCACATTTCTGAAGCATTTTTAAAATAATAATAATAAACTCAGAATTCTTCAGTATTTCTATGTGATTTTCTCCTAATAAACATGTTTTTGAAGGATTCTGCCTCTTGGATTGTTTCGGAAAGAGTGAATTAGGTTCGTTTTTCATTTCAAGGCAAACTGAATGAAATCTCTAATATGGGCTCCAGCAGGGAAAGGCAGGATCTTGGTGGAGGGAGCAGAGAGCCAGAGCAGAGTCAAGTGGGTGTCAAAGGAACAGAGATTAGAGACAGCCTGATCAATGTCATCTCCCCTGCCAAAAATAATTCCAACTTGCAGGGAAAGAGAATTGGACACAGGATGGGGGCAGTTACCTGAGGGGTAAACTAGGGATTCTCAAAGTTTTCCAGATTCTAATCCCAAGAAAATGACTCTGGAAATCTATGTGTTAAATACAATTGTTTTAATTTACACAGAAGTGAAAAATGAATATGTATTAAGGAAGGTTTAAAATGGCAAATGGCTAATGTGTTCTGCAAACCTTGAGGTCTTTCCATAGTAGGTTTTATTTTTCTAAAGGGCTCTGGGCTCTTGCTGAGATTAAGATTAAGTAACTGTTTGCTGTTCTCTTCTAGCTCAGCGTTTCTCATCCGCTGTTCCGCGGCACACTAGTGTGCCGCGAGATGCTGGCTGGTGTGCCGCGACGTGTGGCGACGAGAAGGGCGATTTGCATTGTCACGTGCCTGGTGGCCGCCAATAAACACCACTGTCCCGCCGGAAAGGAAGCTGGCCGGGTCACGATGCGGGGCGAGCGCAGCTCTCAACAGCCACCACCACGGCCTCGGACGTGAGAGGCGGCCGGCGGGTGCTGCTGCTGCTGTTTGTCTCGCTCTCGCTGGTCTTGCTGGTGGCGCCCGGGGCTTGATCAGCGCGAGGCCACGGGCCGACAAGCAGAACAGCCTCCGGAGGGCAGCCAGCAGCGTCTACGAGGGAGTGAGCGGCCTCTTCGGCGAGGAGCACGTGCTGGCAGAGAAATCAGCGGCTTGTGAAGCCTTATTACAGGAGATTGCAACCAACACAGCAATTGGCAAGTGTTTCTTACAGTCATAATTCACTGAGATTTAGGACTTACCCCACAAACTAAACTGGGCGCGCTCTCTCTCTCTCTCTCTAGTCAATACAGGCACAGAGTTAATTTTTTTAACCTTTTTAATGGTGGTGTGCCTCGTGATTTTTTTCATGGAACAAGTGTGCCTTGGCCCAAAAAAGGTTGAGAAACACTGTTCTAGCTAACATGTGAGTGTTGTAACCTTAGATCATGTGATGGATTGCAGTATCTCCTTTTTGTAGGGAGTTGCCTTTTTGTCTTTGGCTCCAAAACTCAATAGAGTCTATTTGATGTTTTCATTCTGTTATGTAGAGTTCTGCGAGTAAAGATTTAATAATATTTCTATGAATCAGGACAATAATTCATCTCCAAAAGGAAATTAATGTTTCCAGTTCTTATGCTACCAATTGTTTCAAACTGCACAATATTTCATAGAATCATAGACTCATAGAGTTGGAAGAGACCACGAGGGCCATCCAGTGCAACTCCCTGCCGAGCAGGAAACACCATCAAAACATTCTTGACATATGCCTGTCAAGCCTCTGCTTAAAGACCTCAAATATTTAATATCTGTAACACTACAATCAATTGCCATGCTCAGTTGAAGGGAAAGAAAATACCTGCCATGGCTGTAGCCTTTGAAGTCCTGTTCTCCCATTAGCCCTCTGCTTAGCTCTAGATGAATATGCAGCATTTAAGGCACGAGCCACGGCTTGGACAGTGTTGTAGATCCTGTAGCTGTCTAGAGAGAGGATTCTTTCCAGATCGTCTTGGGGAAACATCTCCAGTTTCTCTCTCTCTCTGCATCTTGTCCAGCCTTTCGCTGAGGATGCATGCTTTGAATAGGAACAATTAAAAGCACCCTCCCAAAACCTCTTAATACCAAAGAAAAAGGGTAGAAAACCATCGGATGTTGCCCTTTTGCTTGTCTCAGTGAAGAAGGAAAATATACCATGGATGTGTTGGAAAGATATGTCATTATACATCAGCTCCAGGGAGACATCCCACATAACTGTTGTGATGAAGATTTTCCCAACAATGTATTTCATCACTTTGTCAAACATCTGTTGTATAACTAGTAGTCCATCTAAGAAATAACTCATTTCCCCATAGTAAACAAATACATGCACTTGCCTCCACTTGTGGAATAGAAGATCATCCATTTTTACCGTATTTGTATTCAGTCCATAGATGCTTTGTGAGATAACAACACAGACACCGCTCTTGATGAGAACTGGTGTCAAGCTCTTCAGGAACCTCTCTCCATTGTTGGTGTCTGGTGCAAGGAGGCCAATCAAGGTCCACCTGAAGTGCTGGAGCAGCTTGACAATCCCTGGGTACAGGGCTTCTTCTTTGGGGACCATCCGGTAGAAAAAAGGAAACTGCCTCTTATCATTCAGAACATGGGAGACAAAAGCATAAGTGACCTGGGAAGAGAAGGAAGATTTGAATCTTGTTTGATTTCAGATCAAAGCCTAAATATTTCTAAGCCCAACATGAGATTGGGTAGGTCTTAGGAAGGAGGAAGGTCTATTGCTAGGACCCTTTTGTGGGAATAGTGATTTCCTATGAAGTATTCCAGGTAACGTATTTTTTTTAAAAAAGATGCCCCTCATTAATCTCTAGAAGGAAAAATCCCTGCAGGTACTTCCAAGTTTCATGTGTCAGGCGAACATGCAACAGGAAGCCTCAGGCCTAGTGAGCCAGAAGCAAATGGGCATTTAAATTACTTCATCAAGGGAGACTTCTTCAAAGTCAGGACACAAGAAATCCTTTTCCCAATATCGAATGGGGCGGCCACCCACAGAATGGCAAAACCTGTCTCATAATCTGATTAGAATTGAGAGTGTCAAGAAGCACATAGATAGAGATGTTCTTGATATAGTGGACTTGATCTTTCAAAACAGCATTTGACAAGGTAACTCACCAAAACCTCACAGATACTTTCATGGAGTCTGAACCGGGGATGAAATGGAATATAAAACAGCCGATATCACAATGTTATTATACCTCTCTCCATTCCTACCTGTGGGATTTTATAGGTGCCCAACACATTTGAAATCTGGATGGAATTTTGGGAGTCAGACCCTTCGAGAACAGCCAGTAAGTTCGTCTGTTTACCACAGCTGTAGTTTGGAAAGTTCAGCTGCCCAACTGACAGCATGTCTAGCAAAGCATCATATGTCACCCTTCCATCAAAAAAGTTCTCATGGATGCTGTAGCCCAGGGTGATGTTGGGTAACAGCTTTTGATTCTGGTTGATCTCTTGAATGGCAAACAAGAAGGAAAGGAGCTGCCAGTACATTGTGGTTCCCTTCCTGGAAAAAAATTATATACATGACAGCACTGTAAACATTCCCCTGTCCCCTTTATGGTTGACGGTTTTAATTTTGCATTTGAATTTGCATTTACTTATTTATTGCTAGCTGCTTGGAATAACTTCTTGTTAAAAGGACAGCATGGAAATGTCACAAACAAACAAGCAAACAAGCAAGCAAACAAAAGACCCCTAAAATAACACCCAAAATAACTTCCCCAATGTTACCATAGCTTATAAGTTGCTGCTGTTATTTACATATCATCACCCTTTTTATTAAGATGTTTTCCATTGTTTATCAAGATGTATATGACTACTATAGGGCAGCATATATTCAACTAATAATAATAATAATAATAGGGCGAGGTTTAAAAGGGAATCTAAGACCGTGATTAAAAGATCCAGAAAGTACTATAAGAATTCCACTTTGAGAAAGTAGATATTTCCCCCTGTATATTAAACCTAACGCAAAAAGACACCCTTATCCTTCCATTGTTTACAGAATCTGCCCAAAGGCTCATCTGTTCCAGCATCCAGTTCTCAAGTTGGCCAACCAGATGCACATGCAAAACTGAGAAGCACAAGAGCTCTTCCCCTACTTGAGATTCTCAGTTATTGGTACCCAGAGGCATAGTGCCTGTGAGAGTGAATGGAGAACATAGCCATTGTGACTGGTAGCCACTGAGAGCCTAATCACCCACAAATTTATCTGCCAGTGGGATTTTCTTATGTTCTTAAAGGCAGGTACCAAATAATGAGACAGGCACCATAAAATAACTGGAGATGAGCTGGATCTCATGGAAATGGTAGCAAGTGAAGCACCACTAACTCCATCCCCACAAAACGTCTTACCAATAAAAGCTGGTGGAAGGACAGTGGTTGAAGATATGAGGATTAAACATAGTGTTTGTGGCAGAGAGGACCCCACTGAGGAGGTGGTCTCCTGGCCTGAAATAATTAGGTGAATCTATCTTATCCCTTTCCAAAGACAAGAGGCATTTTGTCTGCAGTTTCCCACAGTCCCCATAAGGCAGTAGAAGCAGTAGAACAAGGAGCATCTTTTTCCTCCCAGGAACGACCACCTCCTTTATTATTGCTCCCTTACAAAGAATTAGAAGCCTTTTGTTGTGGTGGTTGCAATATGCAATAGCTTTCTTCTTACTAACAGAGTCCTGCAAAGGGATCACATCTGAAGTGGAGAGAAGTCAAGCCAACCTCATTCTGGTACAGTTATCATCTGTCCTAAATCCTAGCCCACCCAAGTTTTGGGTGGCTCAGGAGGCATATATCTGCCAGACCTTTTTGCCTCAGATCCATGACATCATCGCAAATTCTTCTGATTTCTAACCTAGTGGACTCAAACGTGATCTTTGGACAAATCCCTAGATCTTTGGTGAGAGGTAGAAGCAAAAAAACACACACTCTATCATTTTGATAATTATACGGAGAGGAAGTACCACTCTGCAAGTTCCTAAACTCCTTCTGCAGCTCCACCTGCAACTGTAGGGCCGGAGAAAAACATATTTGTGAAAACTCCAAGATCTGGCTCCAAATTGTGAGATGCAAATGCCAGACTGGTGAAGAAGGCAAGATTAAGAGTTAGAATTTCCCTGAACTGTCATATGTTACCTCTGGCAGAATCCTGTTGCTGGCTGGCCTTGGTTTTCTGGTTCTTTTAACAAATCCCCGCCCCCCCCCCCCTTGATGCCAGCATAGGATAAGGCTACTCTGATGAATTCAAGAGGTGAAAAAGGGAACTGAAATTTCGTGTAAAGACAGAGGCGATTCAGCAGATTTTTTTTGTAGGTTTATTGTTTTGTTCTTGTTCTTGTTTTTATTATATACTTTTTGCTCTCATCCTGTTATTTTATGCTGTGAACCACCCTGGGATCTTTGGGTGAAGGGCAGTGTACAAATTTAATAAAGAAACAGGCAAACAAACACTTGGACTTCCAAAAAAGCTTTGAACAAGGTGCTTCCTGAGTAAGCTTAGTAGTCATGGAATAAGAGAAGAGGTCTTCTTGTGGATCAGGAATGGAATTGCGGGAAGCAGAAAATAGGATTAAGTGGATAGTCCTTCAAATTGGGGGGGGGGGGTGCCACAGGTTCTTGACCAAAAGCTTGCAAGGACAATCTAGCCACATCATTTTACACCAACTAGAGATTTGCACCATACCCAAGGGCAGCCCCAGAAAGAGTGTGTTGCAGTAGTCCATCTCCAAGTTTACCAATGCTCCAGTGGTCAGGCTAGTCCTGTTGACAAACAGCCATAGAGGACACATGGGTCTCTAGTGACAGAGGTGTATCCAAGAGTACCCCCAAACTCTGCACTTGCTGTTTTAGAGGAAGTACAACTTCATCTAGAAGTGGGAATCATCCAAAGAGCCTACAAATTGTGTGTCCAGCTCCGATTTCCTGTCACTCCCTAAGTGATGAAAAACCAGACAAGACAAGAAAATAACATTGGGTCCAAATAAGCCACAACTCTATTGATTACAGATGTGAATGGTTTGGCATAGGCCTTGCGTATAGCCATTTATTCCACCCCAGTCCATCTGCTGGGGGTGCATCTAAGGGTTATCCACATCTGCCCCACCCATGACCTACATCAAGTAGGGGTACCCACTGAGGGGTCCCTGTTGGAGGAGTGCTATGGCCTTAGCCCCTGCCTGGGCATCCGTACAGAAGCAGCTCTTCACGGATCCCTTTAACAGGATACCCTTAACCAAGGAGGGGTGGGCAGAGGCTACAACCTCCCCTCCAGCCATGACTAAGGCTTACTCAATGCCTAACCTCACAAAGTTGTGAGGATTGCTATGAGGAAGGCGAAAACCAAATGGCCGGGGCCAAGTTGCCAAGTGGAAAAATTCCTGACAGGCCCCAAATACGGCGGCCGGCAATGTCCATAGGAAGGTCTTAGTATGAAATTAAGACCTATGAAAAAGGGGGTGGAGGGTGGGAAATCCGACAACAAACTGCGGAGGCCTGGGCAGGCCCCAAGTTGCCTCCCCAGGGATTGGGGCCAAGCAATGCTTATTGGCTGGTCGATCCACAGGCAGGCTGATATGCTCCCCAGCAGGGCACCAAATTGTGGGTGTGGACTTGGCTGGTCACAACCCAACCATTAAAGGTAAGCCTGCTTTCCAGGATTTGAAGAGAGTTTATGGGACCTTATTCAGTTCATTGGTGCATCCAGACACCGGTCACAAGCCTTACAGCCTCTCCTGTTATGGAGAAGTAGAGCTGTGTGTTAATGTAAGGACCCTTGGATGGTTCAGTCTCGTCAAATGAGACTATGGGGAGTGGCACTCATCTCACTATCAGGCCGAGGGATCAGGTGTTTATCCGCAGACAACTGTCCGGGTCATGTGGCCAGCATGACTAAACAAATTCTGGCGCTATGGGACACTATGATGGGAGCCAGAGCTTGGGACTTGGGACACAATATACAAATGGCAGGTTGGGAGATGTTACGGAAAACAGATTTGAAATTTATGACATGTTGTTCACTGAAATAAAATTATATGAAAATGATGTACTGGTGGTATTATTTGACTCCAGTTAAGTTAGGAATAATGTACAGGAGTTCAAATACCTGCTGGAAATGTAAAGAAAAAGAAGGTACCTTTTATCATATGTGGTGGACGTGTAAAGTAACTAAAAATTTCTGGGAGATGATATATAATGAATTGAAAAAAAATGTTTAAAATAACTTTTGTTTAAAAAACCAGAAGCCTTCTTATTAGGAATTCCAAGTACTGAGATTCCAAAGGACCAGAAAAGATTGTTTATGTATGTGACAACAGCCGCATGGATGCTACTAGCCCAGAGATGGAAGGAAGAGACAACCCCAACCAGAGAAGAATGGCAAATCAAGATGTTGGACTATGCCGAAATGGTAGAATTAACTGGGAAGCTCAGAAAGCAAGACCATTGTAAGCAGGTTAAAACATTAGCAGGATTTTAACCACACTTATAAATTAATGGAAAGTATGGACATATTGGAAAGACAAAATTTGGACAGTTTTAATACGCAGATGTAGATATTACCAGTAGGAAGCGATGGGAGGGGGAGAGGATCAGGAGATTCAGAGTAATTTCAACATTTGAATCTTGTATTGTTGTATGTTTATTTATTTTTCAAAATCAAATAAAAAATTACAAAATAAATCAGCAAACTGCTAGGTTGGCAGGAGCTGGAAAACAGCAATGGGAGCTTCCCACTGTCACACCAATTTGAACTGCCAACCTTCTGACCAGTAAGCCCAAGAAGCTCAGTAGATCACAGTGCCACCCGTGTCCCTAGAGCTGTGTCTTATCAGCATACTGGTGACCCCTTGCTCCAAAACTCCTCATTACCGCACCCCATGACTTCCTATAGATTTTAAAAAGCGTATAGATCTTGAATAGCACTGTGGAGAAAATAGTACCTTGCAGCAAACCATAGCACAAATGCCGGGGTGGGGGTGAGGAGCAGTCATCAAGCGCTACTTTCTAGACATGACATTGAAGATATGAACAGAACCACTGCAATATGGTGCCTCTGACACCCCTCTTACTAAATGAAGAAATTCCTTCCAGTACCACCTTAAAAGGTAAAGGGTAAAGGGACCCCTGACCATTAGGTCCAGTCATGACCGACTCTGGGGTTGCGGCGCTCATCTTGCTTTATTGGCCGAGGGAGCCGGCGTACAGCTTCAGGGTCATGTGGCCAGCATGACAAAGCCGCTTCTGGTGAACTGGAGCAGCACATGGAAATGCCGTTTATCTTCCCACTGGAGGTATTTATCTACTTGCACTTGACGTGCTTTCGAACTGCTAGGTGGGCAGGAGCAGGGACCGAGCAACAGGAGCTCATCCCGTCGCAGGGATTCGAACCGCCGACTTTTTGATTGGCAAGCCCTAGGCTCTGTGGTTTAACCCACAGCGCCATCCGCGTCCCTTCTGCATAGAGACCTACATTTGTCATTTTCATTTATACTGACTCCGATGCCAGAGAGGGCATTGTATAATTAGATGGCTATTTTTCTAAAATTAAGAAAAATAACAGGATTGACAGTGGACATCCTCGTTTCGTTTCGTTCCACGACTAATTACAAAATTTTGGTAATGTGAATTTTCTGTGATCTATGTGATCTATATTTTCCAAAGATTTTACAAATTTCAGCCAGATCCAAATTTCA
This sequence comes from Zootoca vivipara, assembly GCF_963506605.1. Lineage (NCBI taxonomy): Eukaryota > Metazoa > Chordata > Lepidosauria > Squamata > Lacertidae > Zootoca > Zootoca vivipara. Next base: position 3,353,916 of record NC_083277.1, read on the forward strand.
TAACTACTTCCATTAAGTTGGTTGGTTCTACATGATCAAATGAGGGCAATGATTTTTTAAAAAACTGAAACATTATTTTTTTAAGAACATCACTTCCCTACATTCTTGAAAAATAATATTTTCAGAATCAGATGCTATCTTTAGCTTTTGCTGTCAGGTGCTCCTTTGTGTTCAGATCAGGTCTCAGCACAATAATGTAGCATTTGGGAATAAAGATGCAGCCCAGGAGCCCAGCACTGGAGGTCAAGATGGAGAAGACCTGAACGGCTACCATGTATTTCCCCTTGGTGCTCAGGTAGGTGGGAACAAAAGATACCCAAACACTGCAGAAGACCAGCATGCTGAAGGTGATCAGCTTGGCTTCATTGAAAGCCCCAGGAAGATTCCTTGCTAGGAAAGCCACCGTGAAGCAGATGGCAGCCAGGAAGCCCATGTAGCCGAGGGCAGCATAGAACATGGCCACAGACCCTTCATTGCATTGCAGGATGATCTCTCCAGGCTGAGAGTGCATGTCAGAGTCTGGGAACGATGGCGAGTTCCCCAGCCAGATCATGCAGATGACAACTTGGACACAGGAACAGGAAATGACAATGGAGTGGGCCAGACTCTTCCCCAGCCATCTCCTCACTGTGTTTCCTGGCTTAGTAGCAAGAAAAGCCAGCACCACAATGATGGTTTTTGCCAACACAGAAGAAACTGCAGTGGAGAAGATGATGCTGAAAGCTGCTTGCCGGAGAAGGCAAGTCACTTTCTTTGGCTCACCAATGAACAGAAAGGAGGACAAAAAGGAAAGCAGGAGAGAGATGAGGAGGATGTAGGAGAGGTCCCGGTTGTTGGCTTTGACTATGGGAGTTTCATTGTATTTAATGAAGATTCCTAAAACAAAGCTTGTGGTTATGGACCCCAGTAGGGCAAGGGAAAGTAGGATAATCCCTAGAGATTCTTCATAGGCTAGGAAGGTGATATGCTTGAACACACATTGTTCTCGCTCCTTGTTTGGATGCTGATTTCCTGGGCATTTTTGGCAATGGTCTGCATCTGCAAGAGAGAGGGGGGAGGGGGAGGGAGAGAGGGGGGGAGGGAGAGGGAGAGAGAGAGAGAGAAATGTCTACTACACTGGATTCAATCAAGCCCTGAGCAATATCCAGTCTCTTGGGAGAGATTCAGTTATATACCAAGTAAGTGTGGGACAGCCACAGATCACTACAGGTATTTAATTAGGTTTTTCTAAACATTAGCTCTACCCCTGAATAAATTTGGAACACATTCCAGGGCTAGAGATCCCCAGCTTGGCCTCTGGCAAGTTGGGCTGCTTGGAGCCCCCTATACCAGGGCCAAAAGGAGGATCAGGGGTCTGTGCAGAAGTCTAATATCTTCCTTAGGTCCACAACAATCTTTACAAGGTAAAGGACCCCGGGACAGTTGAGAACAGTCAAAGGCAACTATGGGGTGCAACGTTGATCTCGCTTCAGGCTAAGGGAGCTGGTGCTTGTCCACAGACAGCTTTCTGGGTCATGTGGCCAGCATGACTAAACAGCTTCTGGTGCAAAGGAACATCATGACGAATGGCAGAGCGCATGGAAACGCCATTTACCTTCCTGCTACAGTGACACCTATCCATCTGCATGCACTGGTGTGCTTTTGAACTGCTAGGATGACAGAGGCTGGGGGGAAATAGCGAGAGCTCATCCCGTCATGCAGATTCGAACCACCAACCTTCTGATTGCCAAGTCCAAAAGGCTCTGTGGTTTAGACCTCCCTCCTTTACATTTGATCAAATATATGTTTTGGAGTGAGGGTGCATAATAGGGCTGAGGAGTGGGAAATGGGGGGGGGGGCAGGCTTTTAGTGACAGAGAGGTTTATAGCCTGCTTTCCCAATCAGCTTACTATATATATGTATTATGATGATGATACTTTTTAGAACAATATCGTAAACTATAATCATCAAAACAGATTGATGATGATGATAATTTGACTCACAGAATAGAATCATAGAGTTGGAAGAGACCACAAAGGCCATCCAGTCCAACCCCCTGCCAAGCAGGAAACACCATATAGAATCATAGAATTGGAAGACAATCACCCAGTTCACTCCCACACATGAAGAATACCAGCCTGATCCTTCCCAGAAATGGCTTTGAAAGATTCCTGACTTGAACTCTTCTCTCTTTCCCAAGGCCAGCCTTTCCCTTGGAGTCACCCACCTTCCTGAGTGGAGATGGTCCCTTCTGCACAGGGAAGACATTCATAACAGCAAAGAGGCTTCCCTTCCTGAACCACCTTGACGGATCCAGGGCGACAGCTTTCCACACACCTGGAAGTAGGAAGGGTCTAGGCACAAAGACAAAGAGTGTCAATGAGAATTGTTTGAGGTGAGGAAGAAACACATTCTTCTGGAAAGGTCTATCTGAACAAGAACATTGAATACATGGGGTAGGCTTCACTATCAAAAACGACCTTGTGAAGCTCCTGTCAGAAGTCCCTACTGGCATTAACGAGCGACTCTCAACCCTTTGAAAAAAATTAACCAAAAACCATCAGGCTACTATTATAAGCGCCTAGGCACCAACACTGGATCCCGATGTAGACATTAAAGAAAAATTTTACTCTCAGCTGGATACCGTCCTATCAGAGACGCCTAAGGAAGATAAAATTATCCTCCTGGGTGATTTTAATGCAAGAGTTGGGCTAGATTTCGATCTGTGGCCTGGGACTATTGGGAAAGAAGGAGTTGGCAACAGCAACCAGAATGGAATCTTACTTTTGACGATATGTGCAGCACACAACCTTGTTATCACCAACACACTCTTTCAACAGAAAAATAAATTTAAAACTTCATGGAGGCATCCTCGGACAAACCACTGGCACCTCTTAGACTATGTTATTGTCTGTGCTAAAGATCGCTGTGATGTGCCCCTTACCAGAGCTATGATGAGCGCTGATGACTGCTGGACAGATCACCGACTAATACGCTCCACAATGGCTATCAAGATTATACCTCAACGCAGGCTTCAAGGAAGGAAACCAAGGCGCAAAATGAACACTCAAGCCTTTCAAGATCCCATTAAGCGGGATTGCTTCCAAACGACTCTTAAGGACCATCTGCTTTCAGAATTCCCTGATAACATCGAGGACCACTGGATCCAGCTAAAAACATCCATTATTGCAGCCTGTGAACAAACTATTGGATACCAAACCAAGAACTGGACTGGTCTGCTGAGAATGACAGTGAGATTGAATGCATGATTGACAAGAAAAAGAAGGCCTTTCAGATCTGGCAAAGAGATAGAAACTGTGCCACTAAGAAAAAAACCTATGCCAACGCTAAGGCTGAGGTTCAAAGAAGAATCAGAGAACTAAAAAACACCTAGTGGATAAAAAAAGCTCAAGAGATCCAGCACTTAGCTGACACTCATGATGCACAGAGTTTCTTTAAAGCCACAAAGACCATCTATGGGCCAATAAATCACGGATGAGCTTGCATCATCTCCAAATCTGGGAGAGTTGTGTACAGCTATTAACCAAATGAAAAACAACAAAGCCAGTGGACCTGATGGGATACCTGCCAAAATCTTCAAAATGGGTGGAATTGAACTTACACAACAACTTCACAAGCTCATCGAAAAAATCTGGGAAAGAGAAGAAATCCCAGCAGACTTTAGAGATGCCAAAATTATCAATCTCTTTAAAAAAGGTGACAGAACTGATTGTGGAAACTATCGAGGCATCTCTCTATTAGCTGCGGCCGGCAAAATTCTTGCAAGGATCTTAGCAAACCGTCTGCTAACAATATCTGAGGTGACCCTTCCTGAATCCCAAAATGGTTTTTGGCCTTCTAGGGGGACAGTGGACATGATTTTCACCGCTCGACAGCTTCAAGAAAAATGCAGAGAGCAAAACCAACCCCTGTATATGGCGTTTATTGACCTGACTAAGGCTTTCGACACTGTAAATCGTAATGCCCTGTGGACTGTCCAATTTGAAAATTGGCTGCCCAGATAGATTTGTATATATCATTCGGCTCCTCCATGATAATATGACAGCAACAATCGCAGATAACAATGGCTCTCAAAGTGAACAATTCACAGTGGGATCAGGTGTTAAACAGGGTTGTGTTATTGCCCCAACTCTATTCATTCTTTTCATTGCCATGATCCTACACTTTGTCGAAGGGAAACTCCCCACTGGAGTAGAAATCATATATCGAACAGATGGAAAGCTCTTCAATCTGAGCAGGCTGAAAGCAAAGAGTAAGGTTACCGTAACTTCCGTCATAGAGCTTCAGTATGCTGATGACAGCGTAGTGTGCGCACGCTCAGAGGATGACCTCCAAACCATCCTAAATATCTTTGCAGAAGCTTACGAAAAGCTTGGCCTATCACTCAACATCCAAAAAACCAAAGTGCTGCACCAACAAGTACAAAATAACCCCTCTGCAGCACCACAAATCCAACTCAATAGTGTAACGTTGGAAAATGTAAATCACTTCTCCTACCTAGGCAGTTTTCTTTCCACAAGAGCCAACATTGATGCTGAAATCCAGCATCACCTAAGCTCTGCGAGTGCGGCTTTCTCCCGATTGAAGTGCAGAGTGTTTGAGGACCGGGACATTTGCAGAGAAACCAAAATGCTTGTTTACAAAGCAATTGTACTACCAGCCTTACTATATGTGTGTGAAACATGGACTACTTATAAACGCCATCTCCAACTCCTTGAAAGATTCCATCAACGGTGTCGCCGAAAAATTTTACACATCACTTGGGAAGACAGGCGAACTAGTATCAGTGTACTGGAAGAAGCAAAGATCACCAGTGTTGAAGCAATGATTCTTCAACATCAACTTCGTTGGACTGGTCATGTTGTGTGGATGCCTGATTATCGTCTTCCAAAGCAACTACTCTATTCCGAACTTCAAAATGGAAAGCGTAATGCTGGTGGTCAACAAAAGAGGTTTAAAGACTGTCTTTAGGCAAATTGAAAAAAATGTAGTATAAACACTGACAACTGGAAAACACTGGCTTGCGAGCGCTCCAGTTGGAGAACAGCCTTTACCAAAGGTGTCATGGGCTTTGAAGACACTCGAACTCAGGATGCAAGGGAGAAACGTGCTAGGAGGAAGGCACGCTTGGCAAATGTTCAACTCCCACCCGGAAACCAATGTCCCCACTGTGGAAGGACGTGTGGATCTAGAATCGGCCTCCACAGTCACTTACGGACTCAGAAGAAGAAGTCATATGCTGTAGCATCCGGTCTGTAGCTTGAAACTAAGCATTTCCCATCACTGTCTATTAAAAGAAATATTCATGATTAAATTCAGGGGGTGGGGGACCAAAGCACCTCCATTTAAAAAAAGTTCTGTATATGGGACATGAGATATTCACTGCTGATATAAATAGGTACATGTAAGCAAGGAATCCCCCTTTTCCCATACACACAGCTGAGGAGCTGTAAAAACTATCTCTGTCAGGGGGTCTCTCTACAGAGAGCCCCCACCAATCATCCTCACCAGCTCCTCACCCAGTGTCACAAGCAGTGACTGAGGAGAAAGGAATGAGGAAGTTAGTGGAGTGGAGAGAGGGCTGTCTCATGTACCAGAGCCCCAGCACCACTTGGAGAGAGAGATAGGGGAGGAGTAAAACGGAGGGCTTTCGGGCACAGGGTCGCCAGGAAGGTGGCCCTTCCCTCCGATGCCCAAATTGAGGTGCGCGCCCACCCGTAGGGCCAGGGGGCGGCGCTTTGGGGTGCCCAGGCTTTTATGCTGGGCGAAAACCCACAGAAAGCCATTGCGGGGTTCTGACATGGACTGAGCAGTCATGTTTGCTGATGTTCTTGCACTGTAAATAGCATGCACAATAAAACTCTGAAAGACAAGACGGAGTGGAGCGTCTTTACTCAGGAGAATCCGCAGCCATCTCTAACAATCTCCAACAACAGGCCAATACTGAAGTTTACAGGCAATTGAGGACGGCAGCCCACAGAACAGGGAGCACTATTTCAAAGAAAAGACAGCAAAATGACAGGCACGATTCCCCTCTCCCCGCCACCTGATTGAGCCACTCAGGCCACAGAATGGCATCCTGGTCGATGGAGCACTTCAGGTCTGGGGATCCCTGTCTGTCGATACTCCCAAACTTCACTCTGAGGACGGACTTATTGGGGAACACCACCCAGTTCACAATGTCCAAGTCAGCTGCCAGCTCCCCGTTCTCATCCAAATATACTCTGTCCATGGAAGAATTGTAGAATGGGGCGTTTCCGAGGAAAGGGTGGAGCTGGAACAGAAGCAAAGATGAGAGCATTTAGAAAAAAGGAAAGCATAGTCTCCTGTTTTGCTAGACCAGAAATGGAAAGTGAGCGAGGTGCCAGCTAAAGAGGATGGGCACTTAAGTGGACAGAATATGCAGATTAATCTGCAAAATTTGCAGAATTTGCAGATTTAACATGCAGAATAAGAGAGCAAAAGAACATACATTGAAAGTAGAGTGGAAAGGGTTTATTGAATATATGGAAAATAACTGTATACAGCTGGAAATCGTGGCAGCATTAAGATAAATTCAACTACGTAAATAATGTTTGATTGATGTAAAAGTGGAAAACAGCTTTGAATGGTTTTAGTAAAATATGCAGGGATGTAGGAGATGTAAAATGAACCATGGAAAGAGAAGAAGGGATGTCATTGGATATTTTAGAGCTTGTAAAATGTTTATTTAAATTGTAAAATTGGAAATTTAATAAAAATTATATAATCATCATGATCATCATTATTATCATCATAGAAAGCATACTGACAACCCAGTTCACCTCTGCTTAGGGCTGGTTGCAGACTCAAATAGTAATGGAGGAATCTTGTCAATTTTGGTTCATACTATTTTCTCTCTCACACACACCCTGATCTCCCCATTAAATAATAATAATAAAAAAACTCAGAGTTCTTCAGTATTTCTATGTGAATTAGGTTTGTTTTTCCTTTCAAGGCCAACTGAATGAAATCTCTAATGTGGGCTCCAGCAGGGAAAGGCAAGAGTTTGGTGGAGGGAGCAGAGAGCCAGAGCTAATGTGTTTTGCAAACCTTGAGGTTCTTCCATAGTAGTTTTTTCTAAAGGGCTCTGGGCTCTTGCTGAGATTAAGTTTAACTAACTGGTTGCTGTTCTCTGCTAGCCAACATGTGAGTGTTGTAACCTTACATAATGTGATGGATTGCAATATCTCCCCTTTGAAGGGAGTTGCCTTTTTATCTTTGGCTCCGAAACTCAATAGAGTCAATATGTCAATGAAGCTCTCCTGAAGGTAAAGCAAACAGCCTGGAGGCTGAAAGGCAGGAGAGAGAGAGAGAGAGAGAGAGAGAGAGAGAGAGAGAGAGAGAGAGAGAGAGAGAGAGAGAGAGAGAGAGATTCTGAGCCTGTGCTGGGAAGCACAAGACATGATGTCGATTTGATGTTTTCATTCTGTTATGAAGAGTCCTGTGAGTAAAGATTTAATAATATTTCTATGGACCTGGACAATAATTCATTTCCAAAAGGAAATGAAGGCTTCCAGTTCTTATGCTACCAATCGTTTCAAACTGTACAATATTTAATATCTGCAACACTGCAATTGATTGCCATGCTCAGTTGAGATGTCTATGAAGAGAAAGAAAATACCTGCCATGGCTGTAGCCTTTGAAGTCCCATTCTCTCATTAGCCCTCTGCTTAGCTCTAGATGAATATGCAGCATGTAAGGCACGAGCCACGGCTTGGACAGTGTTGTAGATCCTGTAGCTGTCTAGAGAGAGGATTCTTTCCAGATCGTCTTGGGGAAACATCTCCAGTTTCTCTCTCTCTCTGCATCTTGTCCAGCCTTTCACTGAGGATGCATGCTTTGAATAGGAACAACTAAAAGCACCCTCCCAAAACTTCTTAATACCAGAGAAAAAGGATGGAAAACCATCAGATGTTGCCCTTTTGCTTGTCTCAGTGAAGAAGGAAAATATACCATGGATGTGTTGGAAAGATATGTCATTATACATCAGGTCCAGGGAGACATCCCACATAACTGTTGTGATGAAGATTTTCCCAACAATTGATTTCATCACTTTGTCAAAAATCTGTTGTATAATGTATAGTCCATCTAAGAAATAAGTCATTTCACCATAGTAAACAAATACATGCACTTGCCTCCACTTGCGGAATGGAAGACGGTCCATTTTTACCGCATTTGCATTCAGTCCTGGGATGCTTTGTGATATGACAACACAGACACCGCTCTTGATGAGCACCGGCGCCAAGCTCTTCAGGAACCTCTCTCCATTGTTGGTGTCTGGTGCAAGGAGGCCAATCAAGGTCCACCTGAAGTGCTGGAGCAGCTTGACAATCCCTGGGTACAGGGCTTCTTCTTTGGGGACCATCCGGTAGAAAAAAGGAAACTGCCTCTTATCATTCAGAACATGAGAGACAAAAGCATAAGTGACCTGGGAAGAGAAGGAAGATTTGAATCTTGTTTGATTTCAGATCAAAGCCTAAATATTTCTAAGCCCAACATGAGATTGGGTAGGTCTTAGGAAGGAGGAAGGTCTATTGCAAGGACCCTTTTGTGGGAATAGTGATTTCCTTGAAGGATTCTAGGTAATGTCTTTTTAAAAAAACAAAACAAAACATGCCCCTCATTAATCTCTAGAAGGAAAAATCCCTGCAGGTACTTCCAAGTTTCATGTGTCAGGCGAACATGCAACAGGAAGCCTCAGGCCTAGTGAGCCAAAAACAAATGGGCATTTAAATTACTTCATCAAGGGAGACTTCTTCAAAGACAGGACACAAGAAATCCTTTTCCCAATATCAAACTGGGGTGGCCACCCATAGAATGGCTAAACCTGTCTCACAATCTGATTAGAATAGCCAATATCATAATGCTATTATACCTCTCTCCATTCCCACCTGTGGGATTTTATAGATGCCCAACACATTTGAAATCTGGATGGAGCTTTGAGAGTCAGACCCTTCGAGAACAGCCAGTAAGTTCGTCTGTTTACCACAGCTGTAGTTTGGAAAGTTCAGCTGCCCAATTGACAGCATGTCTAGCAAAGCATCGTATGTCACCCTTCCATCAAAAAAGTTCTCATGGATGCTGTAGCCCAGGGTGATGTTGGGTAACAGCTTTTGATTCTGGTTGATGTCTTCAATGGCAAACAAGAAGGAGAGGAGCTGCCAGTACATTGTGGGTGCTTTCCTGGAAAAAAATTATATACATGCCAGCACTGTAATATTCCCCTGTCCCCTTTATGGTTGTCGGTTTTAATTTTGCATTTGCATTTACTTATTTATTGCAAGCTGCTTGGAAGAACTTCTTGTTAAAAGGACAGCATAGAAATGTCCCAAACAAAAGATCCCTGAAATAACACCCAAAATAACTTCCCCAATGTTACCATAGCTTATAACAGTTGATGTTGTTATTCCCATATTATCACCCTTTTTATTAAGATGTTTTCCACTGTTTGTCAAGATGTATATGACTACTATAGGGCAGCATATATTCTAATAATAAAAATTACGATGATGATGATGCCAGGGTTTGTTAACAAGGGGATCTAAGACGGTGATTAAAAAATCCAGAAAGCGCTATCATGATTCCGCTTTCAGAAAGTAGATATTTCCCCCTGTATATTAAACCTAATGCAAAAAGACACCCTCATCTGTTCCAGCATCCAGTTCTCAAGGTGGCCAACCAGATGCACATGCCAAACTGAGAAGCACAAGAGCTCTTCCCCTACATGAGATTCTCAGTTCCTGGTACCCAGAGGCATAGTGCCTGTGAGAGTGAATGGAGAACATAGCCATTGTGACTGGTAGCCACTGAGAGCCTAATCACCCACAAATTTATCTGCCAGTGGGATTTTCTTATGTTCTTAAAGGCAGGTACCAGATAATGAGACAGGCCCCATAAAATAACTGGAGATGAGCTGGATCTCATGGAAATGGTAGCAAGTGGAGCACCAGTAACTCCATCCCCACAAAATGTCTTACCAATAAAAGCTGGTGGAAGGACAGTGACTAAAGATATGAGGATGAAACACAGTGTTGGTGGCAGAGATGACCCCACTGATGAGGTGGTTTCCTGGCCTGAAATAATTAGGTGCATCTATCTTATCTCTTTCCAAAGACAAGAGGCATTTTGTCTGCAGTTTCCAACAGCCTCCCAAAGGCATTAGAAGCAGTAGAAGCAGTAGAACGAGGACCATCTTTTTACTCCCAGGAACAAGCACCTCCTTCATGACTGCTCCCTTACAAAGATATAGAAGCCTTTTGTTGTTGTGGTCGCAACATACAATAGCTTTCTTCTTACTAATGGAGCCCTGCAAAGAGAGAAGTCAAGCCAACCTCATTCTGGTACATTTATTATGAGGTTTTCTGCACTGGTCCCAGGAACGAGCACCTCCTTTATGACTGCTCCCTTACAAAGAATTAGGAGCCTTGTGTTGTGGTACTTGCAAGATGCAGTAACTTTCTTCTTACTAACAGAGTCCTGCAAAGGGATCACATCTGAAGTGGAGAGAAGTGAAGCCAACCTCATTCTGGTACAGTTATCATCTGTCCTAAATATCAGCCCACCCAAGTTTTGGGTGGCTCAGGAGGCATATATGTGCCAGACCTTTTTGCCTCAGATCCATGACATCTTCTCAAATTCTTCTGATTTCTAATCTAGTGGACTCAAGCGTGATCTTTGGACAAATCCCTAGATCTTTGGTGAGAAGTAGAAGCAAACACACACACACTATCATTTTGATAATTATACGGAGAAGAAGTACCACCTCTGCAAGTTCATAAACTTTATTCAGCTCCACCTGCAACTGTAGGGCTGGAGAAAAACATATTTGTGAAAACTCCAAGATCTAGCTCCAAATTGTGCGATGCAAATGCCAGACTGGTGAAAAAGGCCAACATCAATAGTTAGAATTTACCTGAACTGTCATACGTGAGCTCTGGCAGAATCCTGTTGCTGGCTGGCATTGGTTTTCTGGTTCTTTTAACAAATCCCCCCCCCCCGATGCCAGCATAGGATAGGGAATTTGAGAGGTGAAAAAGGGAACTGAAATTTCGTGTAAAGACAGAGGCAATTCAGCAGATTTTTTGTAGGTTTATTGTTTTGTTATTGTTCTTGTTTTTATTATATACTTTTTGCTCTTATCCTGTTATTTTATGCTGTGAACCACCCTGGGATCTTTGGGTGAAGGGCAGTGTACAAATTTAATAAAGAAACAGGCGAACAAACACTTGGACTTCCAAAAAAGCTTTGAACAAGGTGCTTCCTGAGTAAGCTTAGTAGTCATGGAATAAGAGAAGAGGTCCTCTTGTGGATCAGGAATGGAATTGCGGGAAGCAGAAAATAGGATTAAGTGGATAGTCCTTCAAATGGGGGGGGGGGTGCCACAGGTTCTTGACCAAAAGCTTGCAAGGACAATCTAGCCACATCATTTTACACCAACTAGAGATTTGCACCATACTGAAGGGCAGCCCCGGAAAGAGTGCATTGCAGTAGTCCATCTCCAAGTTTACCAATGCTCTAGTGGTCAGGCTAGCCCTGTTCACAAACAGCCATAGAGGACACATGGGTCTCTAGTGACAGAGGTGTATCCAAGAGTACCCCCAAACTCTGCACTTGCTGTTTTAGAGGAAGTACAACTTCATCTAGAAGTGGGAATCATCCAAAGAGCCTACAAATTGTGTGTCCAGCTCCTATTTCCTGACACTCCCTAAGTGATGGAAAACCAGACCATATAATCGTTCTACACTTTTCTATGCATTTTTGTGTAACTTTCAGAATTGCAAACCATTTTTAAAAGGTGACTTTCTTGCACTATGGCAGAAACCTTTAATTGCAGGAAAACAAAGTTCCGCCATCTGCTGGAATCCCTCCTGCAAAATATTGACTGTCTGGAGGCACACTCTGATTTCATAGGTTCCAATTGCCCCCATATGCCAGGAACAATGAACTTAGGTGCTTATCAGTTGAAGGTGCAGTAGCAGCTGATGCCTAACTAACGACTGAAAATGAGTGTGCTACATTTGAGAATGTTACGATTGTGCAAAGTGACATTTTAAAACCCAAACCTACAAGGGGGTAAATAATGCAGCTAACTGCAAATACAGCTGAAATGCAACCTTATGAAATGTTAATGATTGTGAAAGTTGTGGTCAGTTTCACTATGGTGTGAGTCCACTTTCAGTGAGGCTGATGGCTCTCTCCTCTCTCCTACAGGCCACTAATGAAAGGTATTTAAGCATCTCAAGGTGGATTCATTTTATTTTCTGTGCAGGAAACAGCTGAGAGTTTAGATGCAGCAAGAATTAGAAATGTTGTTTTCATTCAGTGAAGGAGGGCACTTTTTCATATCAGTGGCTATCGTGGGAAATTCTGGAATATCCTGTCCTTCCTGGCTGCCATTCATGAAATCAATCATGAAATCAATCAGATGGACATGGATTTCCATATTGCGTGGGAAAGTCCTTAAAACATAACAATGATTTATTTATACCCCACCCATCTGGCTGGGTTTCCCCAACCACTCTGGGTGGCTTCCAGCAAAACATTAAATTATAATAATTCATCACATATTAAAAGCTTCCCTAAACAGAGATCCCTATACTGGACCGAGGCCGTTTAGGGCTTTAAAGGTCAGCACCAACACTTGTGCCAAGAAACGTACTGGGAGACAATGTAGATCTTTCAAGACCGGTGTTATGTGGTCTCGGCGGCCGCTCCCAGTCACCAGTCTAGCTGCCGCATTCTGGATTAGTTGTAGTTTCCGGGTCACCTTCAAAGGTAGCCCCACATAGAGTGTGTTGCAGTAGTCCAAACGAGTCCTCAAAACCAGCCCGCCCCCTGTCACCCAATAACAGTACTTCTGTCTTGTCAGAATTCAACCTCAATCCGTTACCTGCCATCCATCCTTCAACCGCCTCAAGACACTCAACGCAGGACCTTCACCGCTTTCACTGGTTCCGATTTTAAAAAGAGGTAGAGCTGGGTATCATCTGCATACTGATGAACACCCAGCCCAAACCCCCTGATGATCTCTCCCAGCAGCTGCATGTACATGTTAAAAAGCATGGGGGAGAGGACGGAACCCTGAGGCACCCCACAAGTGAGAGCCCAGGGGTCTGAACACTCACCCCCCCACCACCACTTTCAGGACACGGCCTGGGAGGAAGTAGCGGAACCACTGTATAACAGTGCGCCCAGCTCCCAGTCCCTCTAGACGGTCCAGAAGGATGTTGTGGTTGATGGTATCAAATGCCACTGAGAGCTCCAACAGAACTAGGAAACAGCTCTCACCTTTGTCTCTAGCCCGCCGGAGATCATCAACCAGCATGGTCAAGGCAGTTTCAGTCCCAATATGAGGCCTGATTCCCAACTGGAAGGGATCCAAATGCTCCCCATCCTCCAGGCGTGCCTGGAGTTGTTCAGCAACCGCCCGCTCAATCACATAAATTTCTTCATGGGAAGCTAGACTCCTCTTGGAAGGGAAGCTGCCTCCACATTTCTAATACGCTTCATGCCCTGTACAGTGATACCTCAGGTTAAAGATGCTTCAGGTTACAGACTCCGCTAACCCAGAAATAGTACCTCAGGTTAAGAACTTTTCTTCAGGATGACAAAAGAAATTGTGCTTTGGCAGTGCGGCGGCAGCGGGAGGCCCCATTAGCTAAAGTGGTACCTCAGGTTAAGAACTGTTTCAGGTTGGACTTCCGGTCTGCCGTGCTGGCGGAGAGGCGCAGAAACCTTGAGTTCCGAGGTTTCTGGCTCCGTGGAGGGGGGAATTCCGCGGGGGCGACGCGGACCCCTGTAAGAACCCCGGGTAGAGTGTCCCGGGGGCAAAACATGTTAAATTTCTTCCTAATGAGTAATTTAGTTAGCTCATTAGGGGCTTTGCCAAACATCACAGCAGTCCAGTCCGCTTCCTTAGTAGCTGCGGACCTTGGCAAAAATAGCAAAATACATCATCTTCTTGCTCTCTTCTTCTTGCACAGTTAGAAGCTGTGTGTGAACTACAAGGAGCAGCACACATAAAATCACACAGATATCGTCCGTCTTCTAAACTAATTGCTTTATTATTTACATAGCAATAAACATCAGCCTCCCGGTGAGAGACAAGGCATGACTGCTCTCTTCGCCAGGCAAAAACGAAACTGATTTACACACAGTCAGAGAACAAAGACTGTAACATGATCCCCCTTTGCTCCCTCCTTTCCAGTGGTCAGGCGACACGGCAAAAACACACAGACACACAGACGCAGGCTGCTTTTAACTCTTGCCAGCCTGAAACTCCTCACAAAACAGCCCAGCAGAGCCCCAGGGCGACTCACTGATAGGGTTTCTCCCCTGTATGAATTCTTTGGTGGGAAGTGAGACTGTGGCTGTGACTGAAGCTCTTTCCACATTCCAAGCACTGAAAGGGTTTCTCCCCTGTATGAATTCTGTGATGGGAAGTGAGCTTGGGCCCCTCCCGAAAGCTCTTTCCACATTCTAAACACTGATATGGTTTCTCCCCTGTATGAATTCTTTGATGGGAATATAGATTTGAGCTGCGACGGAAGCTTTTTCCACATTCCAAGCACTGATAGGGTTTCTCTCCAGTATGAATTCTTCGATGGGAAGTGAGATTGTCCTTCCAACTGAAGCTCTTCTCACATTCTGAGCACTGAGAGCCTTTCTTCCCACTGTGAGTTCTTTGATGGGAACGGGAACTCTGACTGGAGCTCTCTCCACACTCCCAAATTTGATATGGCTTCTCCACTGTGTGGATTTTGTCATGGTCTCCCCCATTCTTCATTTCCAATTCATCACCACCTACAACAAAGAGTGAAACTAATTAGATCCTCAGGAAAAAACGGAGGCCCCAATTATTGAACAAGGCTTATGAACATTTGTGAAAGAGGAAGAATGGAAGATGTGAGGTCTTTCTACAGGGGTCACGGCCTTTGTCAACCAGCATTCAGAGACATATTTATGGGAACCAGAGGTTCAAAATGTCTGGCTCTTTTCTAGGACGGATTTTTGTTGCCACAATCATGAAATCCACTCCAACTCTAACATTGGTCTTCTCTTTAAAATACGGGCAGAGGCTTAAACAGAAACCCAAACCTGACAGAAGTTACCTCAACTTCCCTAACAACTCTGTGTGTGAATGTTGCCTCCAAGATGATATAGAAAAGGTGACTGTCACTCCAGGAGGCCTGTTTTCAGTTAGGTCTGTTCTCAACTGTCAAGTGAGAGAGAGATGTTCTGTGAGAGCAGCTGCTGCTTGTTTTATGCTGCTATGTGCCTCAGAAAAAGTCTGTAAAGTCTCATATAGATATAAGCACATGTAATTCACTCTTAAGGCTTAATGTAGCAGTATTATTTAATGTTGAATTATTTTGGTTTTTGGAGTGTAGCTTATTGTCTTGAATAACAAATGGGATAAATGCAGAAATAATCTAAATCAATAAAGAATATATATAGATAGATATTTTTTAGATATAAGCACATGTAAACGTGTTTTAGTATATCAAGTAATGTAATGTATTCTGTTTAAACTGTTTAAACAGAGAATCTTCTGGAGTCTTTTTCAGGAGCTATGTTTTTTTTAAGGGTGAAACAACCCGGGGGCCACCTCCACACATATAAATACCACAGAAAATGGGTTTTGGGCCCACAAAATCCAGAAAACCACAAATAATCCAGAAAGACTGATGCAGAGTTGTAAAGTGACACGTTTTACCCCAAAACTGACATTAACATTTTGACCACTTGATGCCTCTGTACTCTTAATTATTCTCTCAGAAACAATTTTTAAAGGCAGATTGAAAAGTAGAAAGAAATTTTTAGGATGCAGAGAGGAAATTTTACACAGTGGAATAGGAGAATGAGAATACAGTGGTGCCTCGACTTACGAACTTAATCCATTCCGAAGGCACCTTCGTAGGTCAAAAAATTCGTGAGTCGAAAAACGCCATTTGAAACGCGATTTCCCATAGGAAAGCAATGGAAACGGAAAAATTCGTAAGTCTAAGCAACCCTATCTAAAAATTCGTAAGTCGGAAAATCTCTATCTAAAACCGCCGCAGTTTGCTTTCGGATGTTGAGACATTAGTAAGCGCGCGGCCATTAGCCCCATTCATAAGTCGCAAAATTCAGTTGTCGAGTCATTCGTAAGTCGAGGTACCACTGTAGTGTTATACAGATTTCAAGTGATGGTGCGCCCCCGCCACTTAATGGATCCAAATGGTTTCCAGAGAGTAGTAGGGGATGCTTTATCCCATGTTGATGGCCTTTTAGCCGATTCCCTGGTGACCCGCTGGAATGTAGAGTTAACCAGGGCTATTGACTGTTTGGCTCCAAAGCGCCCTCTCCAATTGCATGGAGCCCCGTGGTTTTCCATGGATCTGAGGGCAATGAAACAATCGCTGAGACGGCTAGAGCGCCGGTGGTGGATAACTCATTCTGAAGCTGACCGGACACGGGTTAGAGCTCAATGTCGAGCCTACCAAGTGGCGGTAGCGGCGGCGAAGAAGACTTCCTTTGCCGCCTCTATTGCATCTGCAGAAAACAGCAGCAGGAGACTCTTTCAGGTGGTTCGCAGTTTAGTGGAACCACCTGCTCCATCGGGGCCCAGTTTGGGCCGCATGATCTCCTGCAACGAATTTGCAAAGTTTTTTGCAGATAAAGTCGCTCAGATTCAGGAAGCTACAAGAAAGAAAATTCCACCTAAACATTAGGAAGAACTTAGTAACATTAGTAAGAGCTGTTTGGCAGTGGGATTTGCTGCCAAGGAGTGTGGTGGAGTCTTCTTCTTTGGAGGTCTTTAAGCAGAGGCTTGACAGCCATCTGTCAGGAATGCTTTGATGGTGTTTCCTGCTTGGCAGGGGGTTGGACTGGATGGCCCTTGTGGTGTCTTCCAACTCTATGATTCTATGAACGGGGAGTTTTACCGAGAGGGTCCATGGTCCCACGATTCTCCTCGACTTCCTTATGCACAGCTCTCTGGTCAGGATCCAGCAACGTCCATACATTGTCTGTGAAAGAAACAGCAACATCTTCACTTGCACACTCCCCATCAGCTGTTGCCTCAATCCTGTTGGTCTAAATTTAAATTTCTACGTAAATCACTTTCTTCAGTTTGAACCCCCCCCCCCATGTTCTTGAGGAGACCAACTCTGTATTTTTTCATTGCTAACAGAAGAGGGAAAATGACTATTACTCAAACTTAATCTAAGCACAACGACCACAACAGCTCCTGAATAGACATCCATTTATGCAATGTGGAATGCTCTCTGTTCTCTCCTCTTTCCCCTTTTTGTGTTCCAGTTTAAACCAATTCATGAACCCAGAACACATACACTGAGCATTAATGATGAACCATATGTGACAGGCATTGCTGCGAATATATTCTGCTAGTTTTGGGATATACAAAAGACATGAGAAGACCCGGTATCATTTATTACTCATTTGTATCATTTATTACTCATATGTTCCTTGTTTTTAAAAGCAAACAAAAAGTTATTCCAAAAAGAAAAGAAAAAGGATACACAGAGATGCCCTACTATGGTCACGTTACTTTAAAGAGTCGTTGCTTCTACTGCTAGGTAATGGAGCGACAAGTTTTTTGACATTGGTAGGGCATTCAGATCACAGCACTGGTATTAGATATTTTGAGCTGCCAATACATCGTGGTGGCCGGGGAGCTGTGATGTCTTCCTAGCTCAAATTGCCTGCAGATGACAAAGGTGCAGGCAGGCAGGCAGGTGGAGGAGCCCAAAAAAGTGCCCCCCTTCTCCATCTCCAACCACCTGCCTGCCTCCCTCCACCCCCAAACTGAGCAAGCCCCAAGACCTCTCTGGCTCCATCCCTCCGTGTCCCCATCTCCACTCCCCTGGAACTCACCAGATCTCTCGGAGAGTCCTAGAGAGGAACGCTCAGAGGTTGTGGGGAGGGATGCAGGAGACAACCTGACCAGGTCTACCGTCCATATTCCCCCTTCCATCCTCGCCACCTTTGCAGGATCCATCTCTTTCATCCTTCCTGAAGAGTCAAGGCGCCAAAACAAGCTGCAGGGTCCTGGGAGAGAGGAAGAAGCAAAGGGAGCCTCAGAGGCTCTGCAGGGATTCTCCTGCCCTAGATATTCCCCTGCCCCTGGAGAAGCACAAATGGGGCAGCCCTCTCCCAACAGAAATCCCATTTCTAAACATTTCCAGTGGTTCCACTTTCCTCTGTTTCCTCCTCTCCCCGGCATGGTCTGCACAGTAGAGCCCTGAGAATAGATTCAATTGAACTCAGTGGGGTAATTGACAGAACTTGGTGTAAAAACCAGTCACCATCCTGTCCCAAAGCCTGAAACTACAATGCCAGACATGCTTATCTATGGTATCATAAGGCAAAAGTTCATAAAAGTTTTCATAGTCATAATAAGAAACTCAATTCTTAAAGTTTGGGGAAAATATAAAGATTTATTTGAAAAGAAAACAGCATGTTGACTTTCCCCATTAGAAGCAATATCTTTGAAAAAAGAAAATATGAGGATAAATTGGCCGACATATAACAGAAATTGACAACCAATTAAAATTAAAAGACTTTGAAGAAGCAAGAGAAAATGGAATAGACTGCTTACAATATTTCCAACTAAATGAAACTTAGAAAGAAAGAAAGAATTTAGTTATCAAGTGTCAAGATTTCAGAGAGAAATAGTAGAAGGTAGTACAAAATTAACAGAATTAACAATCTGCTTTTGGAAAGGGACACTAAAGAGAAACAGGCCAAATGTGTTATGATAAAATGGGCGAACGATGTGGAACGTAATATATTAATGATGGATTGGGAAAGGCTTTGGAGGTTAGATTTGAAATTTTCTGCATGAAGGAGAACTACATGAAAATTGAGGGGGGGGGGTTCCTAAAGCATTTCCATGGTGGGGACAGACAGAGGGACACTGAGCTGAAGACACCTGAAAACTACATTAGGGACCGATTCACCTCTTCCATTGTAAGACTCGGTGCCACAGCCAAGATCCGAAAATCAGCCCACCTCCCTTCTGGTCAACATCTGCCCTCTTGTATAGTCTGGTCAACATCTGCCCTCCTCCGCGCAGGAAAGAGCACCAAAAATAGTGTTTGCACATGCGCGTGCACTCTGGCCCACCGCGGCGTCTGCGGGACTGGAGTAGGGAGAGTTTCCGCCTTAGGCGTGCATGCAAAAGGTTCACTACCACTGGCCTATGCTGTTCAACATTTACATGGGGTTGTCCGGAGGTTTGGAGAACATTGTCAGCAGTATGCAGATGACACTCAGCTCTATCCAGACAAGACTGAGGCAGTTCCCTAGACCGAGTATAGTTTGCTATATAGTTTTGTATAGTTTGGTATACAAAGTAGGTTCTGGAGGTTGACATGAATATAAATAACCAAACTGATTAAAGAAAAAAGCTGAGCTACGTTAGAAAATCAATCCAATAAGAGATCTTACTCTAACCGCCCTGCTAAAAATGTTGCAGCTTCTGCTGTCTCCAGGTATCCTTGATCTGCCAGAAGAGAGCGCCCTGGCAAAGAGGAAGAATACCCTTTTCCTCCTCAACTTTTCATCAAGACTACCGGTACAGGGCTTTATCTGCAGGATCCCCCCTCCAAGACCCCCCTCCCCGCCCCGGATGCCAAGCAAAAAGCGCGTGGCAGAGCCCTGGCCCCCTCGCCCCCTCCCTGGCTTGGCAGCGAAGGCGGGCGGGGAACGTTTGCACCAGGGGCGTAGCCAGGATCAAAACTAGGGGGGGGGAAGCCATGGTCGTTCAGGGGCGGGGCCAAGGCACGGAAGGGAGGGGCCACGAAGTGGGCGGGGCTAAAGGGCCAGCGGGCCTGATGACATCATGGCGGTGGCAGCAGCGGCCACCTTGTGCTTCTGGGGCTGGCAGCGTTGGCGGCTACCCTGCTTGGCTGGAGAGGACGGGAGGGTCGGGCAGGCGAGAGGGGGTGGCAGGGCGGGCGAGGGCGAGGCAAGACACGGCCGCAGCCACGACGGCTCCAAGGCGTTGCTGCATATCAGCATAATATTTCAACCATGGTTCAAGCCCCACCTTAGGAAAAAAATCCTGCATTGCAGCGGGTTGGACTAGATGACCCTTGTGGTCCCTTCCGACTACAATTCTACGATTCTATTGATATATTACCATACCATATGCATCGTTCTGCTTTCTTGAATTGTCCTACTCCTAGGCATAGCAGCCAACTCCTAGAGGCCTAGGTGCCTCTCCCCCCCCCCAATTACTGGTAAATACCGTATTTGAAAGAGTCATCCCCCCATGTTGATGGGCTTTCTATGTGGGGCTTATCTGCCCCCCCGTATTTTATTAAGGATGGAAGAGGGAGGGAAGGAAGGAAGAAATAGAGAGAGGGATAACTCATATTTGTGGGTGCCTCTGGGTGACGCTGTGATGCTGGAACTCTGCATGTACAGGAGCCTTGTAAGCAGCTTTCTCTCCGCTTGATTTACAGCAGGCACGTCCAACAGGTAGATTGTGATCTACCAGTAGATCACTGGATGTCTGTGGTAGATCACTGGTAGGTCACTGGCACCCCTAAAAAAAGCTCACCCAAAATTTTCCTCCTCCCTCAAAAAAGTTGAACTATGACCTGAAGCCCTAAACAAAAATGGGCCTCCCTCCCTCCTAAAAGAAGCTCAACAAGTTTGACCTAAACCCCAAAAAACAGGGCTTCCCTTCCTTTAAAAAAAACTCAACAGCTTTGACCTGAACCCCCCAAAAGGGGGTAGATCACCCCCAGTTTTAAACTCTGAGTAGATCAGAGTCTCTTGGGAGGTTGCCACCCCTGATTTACAGTATACAGATGCAGGAGGAGGGGCAGACTGGAACACCAATGCTTTTTATAAACATCACTGTCTGTCAAAGCTACAGCCCCCCCTTTCTTATTCACTTCTTTTTAGCCTTGCAGAGCCACCTTAGTCAAATTGAATCCTCTGAGTCTGCACCCTCATTAAATCCCCAATAGAACTCTTAATGCTCCTGAATGCTCATTAACAACTCCCACTTAAGAACAATAGGGTGAAATGGTCAGCTATCGAATCTTGCCTGGGGATATATGCGCCATTGTCTTAACTGCTTAACTACTGGTAGCCACTTTGCTTTATTTATTTGATGTGTTTTTGTTACTGCTGTGTCCCGTCCCCCCCAGCAAGCGGAGACTTAGCTGCTCTTGCTAAAGCAAAGCCCTTTCCACTTCAGTTTTTGGAGGGGAAAAGTGCTGGTTATGGTCTGTAAAAGACATTAATTTTTTGCTTCTAGGGGGGGGCAGCTGCCCCCTCCTGCCCCCCCTGCCTACGCCCATGGTTTGCACCCAGATTTGGCGCCCCCCATGCAGGATCTGACCAGCCCCCTCCCCCGGCATCCTCCCCTGCAGCCCTGGAAACCACTTCTCCCCATTGCAACCGCAGGGAAAGGGAGAGGAGACTCACCCCCAGGCAGCTCTTGCAAGAGAGACACGCTTGCACGCGGGACTGGCGAGGGAGGGGCTTTTGCTCGGGAGGACATCGCCCCCCCGCTACGCCTCCACTTCCTGTCCTCTCTAGAAATCCAGCTCTGTTCCTTTCAACCCTTGGCAAGCCGAGCACAACCGGAGCACCGCTCTCTCCTCCTCCAAGGCAGGAGCGCCCCCCTCCCCAGATGCCTCATTTGGGAGACCCTCTTGAGCTGCGCCCTCCCGAGGCCAGAAGCAGGAAGAGCAGCTGGCAGGGGCGAAGAAGGCCCCCCAAGGAGCAGGGGACCCCTCACTAGAAGCAAAGCATGGAGTCATCTGGAAGGGATCCCGAGGGTCATCTAGTCCATCCCCCTTGCCAGGCCCTTCACAGCATACATACACGATAGCAAAGAGGCTCACAAAAGCAGTCTCTCAATAAGATTTTCAAAGGGAAGCAAGGGAGCAATTAATCATGGACGGTTACAATCTTGATAGGTTGCCTCATATGTGGTTAGTAGAGAGGATTAAGATGGATTTAAAAATTATGGTATAGAGCAAGAAAAGACAGACTTTGAAACTCCACAATGATGCAAAGTGTATAAATCATTGTTGAAATTTGAGGCTGAAGAACAGGTGAAAGAAGGCATGATTCCCCACTCATAGCTGCCAAGTTTTCCCTTTTCTCGCAAGGAAGCCTATTCAGCATGAGGGAAAATCCCTTTAAAAAAGGGATAACTTGGCAGCTATGTTCCCCACGTGGATTTCCCCAATAGAATCGTAGAATCATAGAGTTGGAAGAAACCACAAGGGCCATCCAGACCACCTATCTCCTTGATCCTTGCCCATCCTGGCTTATAAAAGCTAGCCGGGAAGGGCTGGGCGATGGGCTCTGCGGGGTGGTGAATGCTTCTCTCTGGGAGGGAGCCTTCCCAGACCCGCTGAAAGAGGTGGTTATCAAACCGCTTATTAAAAAACCATTTTTAGATGTGGGCAATATGGCCAACTATCGCCCAGTTTCAAATCTTCCATTCTTGGGCAAGGTGATTCAGCGAGTGGTTGCTGAACAACTCCAGGCAGGCCTGGAAGAAGCGGACCATTTGGATCCCTTCTAGTCGGGATTCAGGCAAGATGTTTTGCTTGGGATGGGCTGTGAGCACTCAACACGACCAACTCATCCATTCTTCTTCTTTTTTAATAATTTTTATTTGATTTTACAAGTATAAGATTATAACAATACAACCATACATATCTATATTTAAAAATCTTTGGACTTCTCACCTTCCCCCCATGGGTCCTATTGTCAACCTTTTCAACTGCATACTATTCAATAGTCCATATTTTACATCCAGATCTTGGAGTTTTCACAAACATGTTTTTTTCCAGCCCTACAGTTGCAGGTAGAGCTGCATAAGGAGTTTAGGAACTTGCAGAAGTGGTACTTCTTCTCCGTATAATTATCAAAATGATAGTGTGTATGTTTTTTTGCTTCTACCTCTCACCAAAGATCTAGGGATTTGTCCAAAGATCACGTTTGAGTCCACTAGATTAGAAATCAGAAGAATTTGCGATGATGTCATGGATCTGAGGCAGAGAGGTCTGGCAGATATATGCCTCCTGAGCCACCCAAAACTTGGGTGGGCTGAGATTTAGGACAGATGATAACTGTACCAGAATGAGGTTGGCTTGACTTCTCTCCACTTCAGATGTGATCCCTTTGCAGGGCTCCGTTAGTAAGAAGAAAGTTACTGCATCTTGCAACCACCACAACACAAGGCTTCTAATTCTTTGTAAGGAGGTGGTCGTTCCTGGGAGGAAAAATATGGTCCTCGTTCTACTGCTTCTACTGCCGTATGGGGACTGTGGGAAATGCCTTTTGTCTTTGGAAAGGGATAAGATAGATTCACCTAATTATTTCAGGCCAGGGGACCACCTCATCAGTGGGGTCATCTCTGCCACAAATACTATGTTTCATCCTCATAGCTTCAACCACTGTCCTACCACCAGCTTTTATTGGTAAGACATTTTGTGGGGATGGAGTTAGTGGTGCTCCACTTGCTACCATTTCCATGAGATCCAGCTCATCTCCAGTTATTTTCTGGGGCCTGTCACATTATCTGGAACCTGCCTTCAAGCACATAAGAAAATCCGACTAGCAGATAAATTTGTGGGTGATTAATTTCTCAGTGGCTACCAGTCACAATTGCTATGTTCTCCATTCACTGTCACAGGCACTATGCCTCTGGGTACCAGGAACTGAGAATCTCAAGTAGGGGAAGAGCTCTTGTGCTTCTCAGTTTTGCATGTGCATCTGGTTGTCCACCTTGAGAACTGGATGCTGGAACAGATGAGCCTTTGGGGAGATTCTGCAGGGTTCTTCTGTGAACGATGGAAGGATAAGGGTGTCTTTTTGCATTAGGTTTAATATACAGGGGGAAAGATCTACTTTCTCAAAGTGGAATTCCTATAGTACTTTCTGGATCTTTTATTCACGGTCTTAGATTCCCTTTTAAACCTCGCCCTATTATTATTATTATTATTAGTTGAATATATGCTGCCCTATAGTAGTCATATACATCTTGATAAACAATGGAAAACATCTGAATAAAAAGGGTGATAATATGGGAATAACAGCAGCAACTTATAAGCTATGGTAACATTGGGGAAGTTATTTTGGGTGTTATTTTAGGGGTCTTTTGTTTGCTTGCTTGTTTGCTTGTTTGTTTGTGACATTTCTATGCTGTTCTTTTAACAAGAAGCTATTCCAAGCAGCTAGCAATAAATAAGTAAATGCAAATTCAAATGCAAGATTAATGAAGGGCATCTTTTTTTAAAAAAAGACATTACCTGGAATACTTCATAGGAAATCACTATTCCCACAAAAAGGTCCTTGCAATAGACCTTCCTCCTTCCTAAAACCTACCCAATCTCATGTTGGGCTTAGAAATATTTAGGCTTTGATCTGAAATCAAACATGATACAAATCTTCCTTCTCTTCCTAGGTCACTTATGCTTTTGTCTCCCATGTTCTGAATGATAAGAGGCAGTTTCCTTTTTTCTACCGGATGGTCCCCAAAGAAGAAGCCCTGTACCCAGGGATTGTCAAGATACTCCAGCACTTCTGGTGGACGTTGATTGGCCTCCTTGCACCAGACACCAACAATGGAGAGAGGTTCCTGAAGAGCTTGACGCCGGTGCTCATCAAGAGCGGTGTCTGTGTTGTTATCTCACAAAGTATCTATGGACTGAAGACAAAAGCGGTAAAAATGGATCTTCTTCTATTCCACAAGTGGAGGCAAGTGCATGTATTTGTTTACTATGGGGAAATGACTTATTTCTTAGATGGACTACTCCTTATACAACAGATGTTTGACATACTGCTGAAATCCATTGTTGGGAAAATCTTCATCACAACAGCTATGTGGGATGTCTCCCTGGAGCTGATGTATAATGACATATCGTTCCAATACATCCATGGTATATTTTCCTTCTTCACTGAGACAAGAAAAAGCGCAACATTTGGTGATTTTCTACCCTTTTTCTTTGGTATTAAGAAGTTTTGGGAGGGTGCTTTTAATTGTTCCTATTCAAAGCATGCATCCTCAGTGAAAGGCTGGACAAGATGCAGAGAGAGAGAGAAACTGGAGATGTTTCCCCAAGACGATCTGGAAAGAATCCTCTCTCTAGACAGCTACAGGATCTACAACACTGTCCAAGCCGTGGCTCGTGCCTTAAATGCTGCATATTCATCTAAATCTAAGCAGAGGGCTACTGAGAGAACAGGACTTCAAAGGCTGCAGCCATGGCAGGTATTTTCTTTCTCACCATAGACATCTCAACTGAGCATGGCAATCGATTGCAGTGTTGCAGATATTAAATATTGTGCAGTTTGAAACGATTGGTAGCATAAGAACTGGAAGCATTCATTTCCTTTTGGAAATGAATTATTGTCCTGATCCATAGAAATATTATTAAATCTTTATTCACAGAACTCTTCATAACAGAATGAAAACATCAAATAGACATTATGTCAGGGGTCCCCAGACTTACCGGGCTTCAGGCCGGTGCCCGCCGTGCCGACAGCACGGCGGGCCGGAGGGCGGGGGAGTGCGCGCCCGTGCGCATGCGCACACGCACATGGTCGGGGGGAATCGCCGAAAATCGCTTGTGCGCATGCGTATGGGCCTCCCCCGACCTGGAAGTGCATCGGAAATGACCTCTTCTGGGTCGGGAGAGGCCCATACGCATGCGCACAAAGGATTTTCGGCGATTTTTTGCCGATTTTGAAGATCTCCGCTGCGCCGCGCGCCGTAAGAGCGGGCAGCGGCAGCGGGCGGTGCGGGTCGTCGCAGGCCGGATTGGGAGGCCAATTGGGCCGCATCTGGCCCGGGGGCCGTAGTCTGGGGACCCCTGCATTATGTCTTGTGCTGTCCAGCACAGGCTCGGCATCTCTCTCTCTCTCTCTCTCTCTCTCTCTCTCTCTCTGCCTCCTGGCTGTTTCCTTTACCTTCAGGAGAGCTTCATTGACATATTGACTCCATTGAGTTTTGGAGTCAAAGAGAAAAAGGCAACTCCCTTCAAAGGGGAGATTTTGCAGTCCAATACCTTCATCACATGATCTAAGATTACAACACTCACATGTTAGCTAGCAGAGAACAGCAACCAGTAAATTAATCTTAATCTCAGCAAGAGCCCAGAGCCCTTTAGGGGGGGAAAACTACTATGGAAAGACCTCAAGATTTGCAGAACACATTAGCCATTTTCCATTTTAAACCTTCCTTAATACATATTCATTTTTCATTTCTGTGTAAATTAAACCAATTGTACTTAACACATAGATTTCCAGAGTCATTTTCTTGGGATTAGAATCTGGAAAACTTTGAGAATCCCTAGTTTAGAACATAGGGAGCTTCCCGTCACCAAAAAATGTGGGATGTAGCAGTGAGCTGAAATTTGGCAAGCAGTTGTTAAAGATAGAGAGCTACCCATTGCACAGCCCCTCAGGTAACTGCCCCCATCCTGTGCCCAATTCCCCTTTCCCTGCAAGTTGGAATTATTTTTGGCAGGGGAGATGACATTGATCAGGCTGTCTCTAATCTCTGTTCCTTTGACACCCACTTGACTCTGCTCTGGCTCTCTGCTCCCTCCACCAAGATCCTGCCTTTCCCTGCTGGAGCCCATATTAGAGATTTCATTCAGTTTGCCTTGAAATGAAAAACAAACCTAATTCACTCTTTCCGAAACAATCCAAGAGGGCAGCATCCTTCAAAAACATGATTACTAGGAGAAAATCACACAGACATACTGAAGAATTCTGAGGTTTTTTATTATTTAAAAAATGCTTCAGAAATGTGGAGAACTGAATTTAAGATTAGGGTGTGTGTGAGAGAGAAAATAGTATGAACAAGAAAATAGTATGAATTGACAAGATCCCTCCATTACTATTTGAGTCTGCAACCAGCCCTAAGCAGAGGTGAACTGGGTTGTCAATATGCTTTCATTATTATTATTATTATTATTATTATTATTATTATTATTATTATTATATAATTTTATTAACCTTCCAATTTTACAATTCCAAATAAACATTTTACAAACTCTAAAATATCCAATGACTTCCCTTCTACTCTTTCCATGGTTCATTTTTTATCTCATACATCCCTGCATATTTTACAAAAACAATTCAAACCAGTTTTCCACTTTTATATCCATCAAACATTATTAATGTACGTAGTGGGATTTATCTTAATGCTGCCACCGTTTCCAGCTGTATACAGTTATTTTCCATATATTCAATAAACCCTTTCCACTCTTCTTTCAATGTACTGTATATTCTTTTGCTCTCTTATTCTGCATGTTAAATCTGCAAATTCTGCATATTCTGTCCACTTAAGTGCCAATCCTCTTTAGCTGGGACCTCGCTCGCTTTCCATTTCTGGGCTACCAAAACAGGAGACTCTGCTTTCCTTTATTCTAAATGCTCTCATCTTTGCTTCTGTTCCAGCTCCACCCTTTCCTCGGAAACGCCCCGTTCTACAATTCTTCCATGGACAGAGTGTATTTGGATGAGAACGGGGAGCTGGCAGCTGACCTGGACATTGTGAACTGGGTGGTGTTCCCCAATAAGTCCGTCCTCAGAGTGAAGTTTGGGAGTATCGACAGACAGGGATCCCCAGACCTGAAGTGCTCCATCGACCAGGATGCCATTGTGTGGCCTGAGTGGCTCAATCAGGTGGCGGGGAGAGGGGAATCGTGCCTGTCATTTTGCTGTCTTTTCTTTAAGCCTTAATAAGTGCTCCCTGTTCTGTGGGCTGCTGCTCTCTGTTTCCTCTCAACTCCAGCATTGGGCTGTTGTTCAAGATAGTTCCTACAGCTCCTCTGCTCAGCTGGGTGCCAAAGGAGGGTTCCTGCTAAACTCTGTGTGTGGGAAAAGGGAGATTCCTTGCTTTTCTGTTGTTAAATGTATTTATATCAGTCGTGAATAGCTCATGGCCCATATATAGAACTTTATTTAATGGAGGTGCATTGTTTTTTTCTGAATTTAATCATGAATAATTCATTTAATAGACAATGATGGGAAATGCTTAGGTTCAAGCTGTAGACCGGATGCTTACAGCAGATGACCATATACTATGCCTCAAACAACAATTCTCATTGACACTCTTTGTCTTTGTGCCTAGACCCTTCCTACTTCCAGGTGTGTGGAAAGCTGTCGCCCTGGATCCGTCAAGGTGGTTCAGGAAGGGAAGCCTCTTTGCTGTTATGAATGTCTTCCCTGTGCAGAAGGGACCATCTCCACTCAGGAAGGTGGGTGACTCCAAGGGAAAGGCCGGCCTTGGGGAAGAGAGACGGGTTCAGTCAGGAATCTTTCAAAGCCATTTCTGGGAAGGATAAGGCTGGTATGCTTCATGTGTGTGAGTGAACTGGGTGATTCAAATTATTATTATTATTATTATTATTATTATTATTATCATCATCATCAATCTGTTTTGATTATTATAATTTATGATATTGTTCTAAAATGTATCATCATAATATGGTAAGCTGATTGGGAAAGCAGGATATAAACAACTCAGTCACTAAAAGCCTGCCCACCCATTTCCCACTCCTCAGCCCTACTTCTTATCCTTACTCCAAAAATACCTTTGATCAAATGTAAAGGAGGGAGGTCTAAACCACAGAGTCTTTTGGACTTGATGATCGGAAGGTCAGCAGTTCGAAACTACGCGACGGGCTGAGATCTCGTTTCTCTGTCTCAGCTTCTGTCATCCTAATAATAATAATAATAATAATAATAATAATAATAATAATATTTATACCCCGCCCTTCCCAGTCAAAACTGGGCTCAGGGCGGCTAACAACAGGAATATCAAAGCAAACTTGAAGGAAAAACCGTAAAATTAAAATACAGATTAAAATGCAGTGTTAAAATTTAAAATTTAAAGTTTACAAATTTACAAATGCAGCCTCATTTAAGTAGTCCATAAGATCAAAAGCAGTTCAAAAGCACACCAGTGCAAATAGGTGGATAGGTGTCACTGCAGCAGGAAGGTAAATGGTGTTTCCATGCGCTCTGGCATTCGTCATGCTGTCCCTTTGCACCAGAAGCAGTTTAGTCATGCTGGCCACATGACCCAGAAAGCTGTCTGTGGACAAATATCAGCTCCCTCGGCCTGAAGAGAGAAGAACGTTGCACCCCATAGTTGCCTTTGACTGTACTTAACTTTCCCGGTGTCCTTTACCTTTACCTGAAGGAGGCAGACTGTTATGGACTTAGGGTAGATATTAGACTTCTGATCCTCCTTTTGGCCCTGGTATAGGGGGCTCCAAGCAGCCCAACCTGCCAGAGGCCAAGCTGGGGATCTCTAGCCCTGGAATCTGTTCCAAGTTTCTTCAGGGGTAGAGCTAATGTTTGTTGTTGTTTAGTCGTTTAGTCGTGTCCGACTCTTCGTGACCCCATGGACCATAGCACGCCAGGCACTCCTGGCTAATGTTTAGAAAAACCTAATTAAATACCTGTGGCTGTCTCAGACTGACTTGGTCTACAACTGAATTTCTCCCAAGAGACTGGATATTGCTCAGGGCTTGGCTGAATCCAGTGTAGTAGACATTACTCTCTCTCTCTCTCTCTCCCTCCCTCTCTCTCTCTCTCTCTCTTGCAGATGCAGACCATTGCCAAAAATGCCCAGGAAATCAGCATCCAAACAAGGAGCGAGATCAATGTGTGTTCAAGCATATCACCTTCCTAGCCTATGAAGAATCTCTAGGGGTTGTCCTACTTTCCCTTGCCCTACTGGGGTCCTTAACCACAAGCTTTGTTTTAGGAATCTTCATTAAATACAGCGAAACTCCCATAGTCAAAGCCAACAACCGGGACCTCTCTTACATCCTCCTCATTTCTCTCCTGCTTTCCTTCTTGTCCTCCTTCCTGTTCATTGGGAGGCCAAGGAAAGTGACCTGCCTTCCTCGACAAATGGCCTTCAGCATCATCTTCTCTGTTGCTGTTTCTTCTGTCTTGGCAAAAACCATCACGGTGGTTCTGGCCTTCCTGGCCACCAAGCCAGGGAACACAGTGAGGAGATGCCTGGGGAAGAGTCTGGCCAACTCCATTGTCATTTCCTGTTCCAGTGTCCAAGTTCTCATCTGCACCACCTGGCTGGGAATATCTCCCTCTTTCCCTGACTCTGACATGCACTCCCAGCCTGGAGTGATCATCCTGCAATGCAACGAAGGGTCTGTGGCCATGTTCTATGGTGCCCTTGGCTACATGGGCTTCCTGGCTGCTATTTGCTTTATAGTAGCTTTCCTAGCCAGGAATCTGCCTGGAGCCTTCAATGAAGCCAAGCTGATCACCTTCAGCATGCTGGTCTTCTGCAGTGTTTGGGTGTCCTTTGTGCCCACCTACCTGAGCACTAAGGGGAAATACATGGTAGCCGTGCAGGTCTTCTCTATGTTGGCCTCCAGTGCTGGGCTTCTGGGCTGCATCTTTATTCCCAAATGCTACATTATTTTGCTAAGATCTGATCTGAACACAAAGGAGCACCTGACAGCAAAAACTAGAGATAGCATCTGATTCTTACATTTTAAAAAAAAATGTAGGGAAGTGATGTTCTTGAAAAATAATGATTCAGTTTAGAAAAAATCATTATCCCCATTTGATCTTGTAGAACCAACCAACGTAATGGAAGTAGTTAAGAAATTTGAATTTGGCTGAAATTTGTAAAATCTTTGGAACATATAGATCACAGAGATCACAGAGAATTCACATTACCAAAATTTTGTAATAGGTCGTGGAGAACGGAACAAGGATGTCCACTTTCACTCCTTGTTATTTTTCTTAATTTTAGAAAAATAGCCGTCTAATTCTACAATGCCCTCTCTGGCGTGGGAGTCAGTATAAATGAAAATAACAAATGTAGGCCTCTATGCAGAATAAACATACCCAATGTCAGGATGCCACCAGAGGTTCCTCGCTGGTTGCCCAGGGAAGTATAAAGACAAAGAAAATTTCTTACAGTCCTTTTTTTTATTTCCAAGCCATAGAACCCAGCCTCTTGGATAATGCCGTTCTCCCGAGTGAATCTCCAGCCCCCGTCTCTCCCACTTCCTCACTCATCGTCATCATCATCACCACGACCTCTACAGGTGCCGC
Organism: Zootoca vivipara; assembly: GCF_963506605.1. NCBI lineage: Eukaryota > Metazoa > Chordata > Lepidosauria > Squamata > Lacertidae > Zootoca > Zootoca vivipara. The sequence continues at coordinate 3,385,035 of NC_083277.1, forward strand.
TAAGTGCCCTTTGAGCTCTATGCTCTCCTACTTTTAAGGCTCGCCGGGTTCTGGGAGATGGTGGGTCTGGAATGCTTTCTAGTGGCAACTGGTCAGCCAGCTACTGCTCTGCCTCTCCCATCATTTCCCATCATTTCCCCTCATCTGCCTCCAAGCTGTGACATCCCTCAAACCCCTGTTGTAAATCTACACTGTCTGCCTCCTCCCTGGGAGGGTCAGGATGGAGAGGTGGTCTCCCCCATTCCTCTGCCTAGTCCCTGACACCCACCTTCTTCAACTGTTACAAATAGGGCTTAGTTTCCGGGCCCTTAGTCATCTTAGTCACCCTCCACCCCATACCTGCCAGCTCATCAATAACTTCCTTTATTTAGGGTGCCCAGAACTGGACACAGTATTCCAGGTGTGGTCTGACCAAGGCAGAATGGAGTGGAACTGTTACTTCCCTTGATCTGGACACTATACTAAAATTTCAACGTTCTTTTTATTGAATTCCTTCAGTAGCACCTTAAAGACCAACTAAGTTTTTATTTTGGTATGAGCTTTCGTGTGCATGCACACTTCTTCAGATAATTTGTAGGCTCTTTGGAGAAGAAGTGTGCATGCACACGAAAGCTCATACCAAAATAAAAACTTAGTTGGTCTTTAAGGTGCTACTGAAGGAAATTTTTTATTTTACTTCGATCCAGACCAACACGGCTACCTACCTGTAACCTTTTTATTGAAGTTTTTTTAAAAAAATACCAACTTTTTTCTCATTGTATATTTAAATAAAAAAAAGTTTTCAATGCTGTCTTTAAAATTGCTGTGAGCCACCCAGGGACGTTACAGTGAGGGAGGGTTATCAATATTATTATTTAATATATTAAAAAGTTGCTGCATCACATTGTTGACTCATGTTAAGTTTCTGGTGTACTAAGCCAGTTGTCTCTCATGCTGTGTTTATGCCTCTGCTCAGGGGCGTACCCAGGATCAAAATTGACCTTTAAAGCCCTAAATGGCCTCGGTCCAGTATACCTGAAGGAGCTATCTTTGAAGCTTGGAAACTACAAATAATCTAGAATGTGGCAACTAGATTGGGGAGTGGGAGCGGCTGCAAGGACCATATAACACTAGTCGTGAACGACCTACATTGGCTCCCAGTACGTTTCTGAGCACAATTCTAAGTGTTGGTGCTGACCTTTAAAGCTCTAAACGGCCCTGTAGACCTGAAGGACCATCTCCACCCTCATCATTCTGCCTGGACACTGAGGTCCAGCACCGAGGGCCTTCTGGCGGTTACCTCATTGCAAGAAGCCAAGTTGCAGGGAGCCAGGCAGAGGGCCTTCTTGGTAGTGGCGCCCACCCTGTGGAAAGCCCTCCCATCAGATGTCAAAGAGAAAAACAGCTACCAGATTTTTAGAAGACATCTGAAGGCAGCCCTGTTTAGGGAGGCTTTTAATGTTTAATAGATTATTTTATTTTATTTTTTCTGTTGGAAGCCGCCCATGGTGTCTGGGTAAACCCAGCCAGATGGGCAGGGTATAAATAATTTATTATTATTATTATTATTATTATTATTATTATTATTATTATTATTATAGGATGTGCAACCCCATCTAGAAGTGGGAATCATCCAAAGAGCCTACAAATTGTGTGTGTCAAGCTCCTATTTCCTGTCACTCCCTAAGTGATGAAAAACCAGACAAGACAAGAAAATAACATTGGGTCCAAACAGGCCACAACTCTATTGATTACAGTGTGAATGGTTTGGCATAGACCTTGCGTATAGCCATTTATTCCACCCCAGTCCATCTGCTGGGGGTGCATCTAAGGGTAATCCCCTGGATGGTTCAGTCTCGTCAACTGAGACTATGGGGAGTGGCGCTCATCTCGCTATCAGGCCGAGGGATCGGGTGTTTATCCACAGACAACTGTCCGGGTCATGTGGCCAGCATGACTAACCCGCTTCTGGCACAATGGGACACCATGATGGGAGCCAAGGCTTGGGACTTGGGACACAATATACAAATGGCAGGTTGGGAGATGTTAGGGAAAAGATTTGAAATTTATGACATATTGTTCACTGAAATAAAATTATATCAAAATGATGTACTGGTGGTATTTGACTCCAGTTAAGTTAGGAATAATGTACAGGAGGAGTTCAAATACCTGCTGGAAATGTAAAGAAAATGAAGGTACCTTTTATCATATGTAGTGGACGTAACTAAAAGTAACTAAAATTTTCTGGGAGATGATATATAATGAATTGAAAAAAATGTTTAAAATAACTTTTGTTTAAAAAACCAGAAGCCTTCTCAGGGCTCTACGTAGACCCCCGGTGGCGCAGGGCACCATGACGCCAGCCCGCCAGGAGGGCGCCGCGAGCTGCGCCCGCCCGCTGGCTGGCCGGTCCGCTGCACAACTGCGCAACTGCACGCGGCGCCCACCTGCCCACCGCACTGGGAAACGGGGCGGGAGGGCGCCGGAGAGATCGCGCTGTGCCTGCCTGTTTGCCCGCCGCGCAGCAGCGCCGCACCCACCCTCCCACCGCGCTGGGAAACGGGGCGGAAGGGCGCTGGAGAGATCCGGCGCACCATGGCGACAGGGGCGCTTAAGACGGCGCTGAGCCTTCTTATTAGGAATTACAGGTACTGAGATTCCAAAGGACCAGAAAAGATTGTTTATGTATGTGACAACAGCCGCACGGATGCTACTAGCCCAGAGATGGAAGGAAGAGACAACCCCAACCAGAGAAGAACGGCAAATCAAGATGTTGGACTATGCCGAAATGGTAGAATTAACTGGGAAGCTCAGAAAGCAAGACCATTGTAAGCAGGTTAAAACAATAGCAGGATTTTAACCACACTTATAAATTAATGGAAAGTATGGACATATTGGAAAGACAAAATTTGGACAGTTTTAATACGCAGATGTAAATATTACCAGTAGGAAGCGATGGGAGGGGGAGGGGATCAGGAGATTCAGAGTAATTTCAACATTTGAATCTTGTATTGTTGTATGTTTATTTATTTTTCAAAATCAAATAAAAAATTACAAAACAAACCAGCAAACTGCTAGGATGGCAGGAGCTGGAAAGCAACAACAGGAGCTTCCCACTGTCGCACGGATTTGAACCGCCAACCTTCTGACCAGCAAGCCCAAGAAGCTCAGTAGATCACAGTGCCCCCCGTGTCCCTAGAACTGTGTGTTATCAGCATACTGGTGACTCCTTGCTCCAAAACTCCTCAGGACCGCACCCCATGACTTCATATAGATTTTAAATAGCGTATAGATCTTGAATAGCACTGGGGAGAGAATAGTACCTTGCAGCACCCCATAGCACAAATGCCGGGGTGGGGGTGAGGTGCAGTCATCAAGCGCTACTTTCTAGACATGACATTGAAGATATGAACAGAACCACTGTAATATGTTGCCTCTGACACCCCTCTTAATAAATGAAGAAATTCCTTCCAGTACCACCTTAAAAGGTAAAGGGTAAAGGGACCCCTGACCATTAGGTCCAGTCGTGACCGACTCTGGGGTTGCGGCGCTCATCTTGCTTTATTGGCCGAGGGAGCCAGCGTACAGCTTCAGGGTCATGTGGCCAGCATGACAAAGCCGCTTCTGGTGAACTGGAGCAGCACATGGAAATGCCGTTTATCTTCCCACTGGAGGTATTTATCTACTTGCACTTGACGTGCTTTCGAACTGCTAGGTGGGCAGGAGCAGGGACTGAGTAACAGGAGCTCATCCCGTCGTGGGGATTCGAACCGCCAACTTTTTGATTGGCAAGCCCTAGGCTCTGTGGTTTAACCCACAGCGCCATCCGCGTCCCTTCTGCATAGAGACCTACATTTGTCATTTTCATTTATACTGACTCCGATGCCAGAGAGGGCATTGTATAATTAGATGGCTATTTTTCTAAAATTAAGAAAAATAACAGGATTGACAGTGGACATCTTCGTTTCGCTTCGTTCCACGACTAATTACAAAATTTTGGTAATGTGAATTTTCTGTGATCTATGTGATCTATATTTTCCAAAGATTTTACAAATTTCAGCCAGATCCAAATTTCATAACTACTTCCATTAAGTTGGTTGGTTCTACATGATCAAATGAGGGCAATGATTTTTTAAAAAACTGAAACATTATTTTTTTTAAGAACATCACTTCCCTACATTCTTGAAAAATAATATTTTCAGAATCAGATGCTATCTTTAGCTTTTGCTGTAAGGTGCTCCTTTGTGTTCAGATCAGGTCTCAGCACAATAATGTAGCATTTGGGAATAAAGATGCAGCCCAGGAGCCCAGCACTGGAGGCCAAGATGGAGAAGACCTGAACGGCTACCATGTATTTCCCCTTGGTGCTCAGGTAGGTGGGAACAAAAGATACCCAAACACTGCAGAAGACCAGCATGCTGAAGGTGATCAGCTTGGCTTCGTTGAAAGCCCCAGGAAGATTCCTTGCTAGGAAAGCCACCGTGAAGCAGATGGCAGCCAGGAAGCCCATATAGCCAAGGGCACCATAGAACATGGCCACAGACCCTTCATTGCATTGCAGGATGATCTCTCCAGGCTGAGAGTGCATGTCAGAGTCTGGGAATGGTGGCGAGATCCCCAGCCAGATCATGCAGATGACAACTTGGACACAGGAACAGGAAATGACAATGGAGTGGGCCAGACTCTTCCCCAGCCATCTCCTCACTGTGTTTCCTGGCTTAGTAGCAAGAAAAGCCAGCACCACAGTGATGGTTTTTGCCAACACAGAAGAAACTGCAGTGGAGAAGATGATGCTGAAAGCTGCTTGCCGGAGAAGGCAAGTCACTTTCTTTGGCTCACCAATGAACAGAAAGGAGGACAAAAAGGAAAGCAGGAGAGAGATGAGGAGGATGTAAGAGAGGTCCCGGTTGTTGGCTTTGACTATGGGAGTTTCATTGTATTTAATGAAGATTCCTAAAACAAAGCTTGTGGTTATGGACCCCAGTAGGGCAAGGGAAAGTAGGACAACCCCTAGAGATTCTTCATAGGCTAGGAAGGTGATGTGCTTGAACACACATTGTTCTCGCTCCTTGTTTGGATGCTGATTTCCTGGGCATTTTTGGCAATGGTCTGCATCTGCAAGAGAGAGAGAGAGAGAGAGAGAGAGAGAGAGAGAGAGAGAGAGAGAGAGAGAGAGAGAGAGAGAGAGAGAGAGTAATGTCTACTACACTGGATTCAATCAAGCCCTGAGCAATATCCAGTCTCTTGGGAGAGATTCAGTTATATACCAAGTAAGTGTGGGACAGCCAAAGATCACTACAGGTATTTAATTAGGTTTTTCTAAACATTAGCTCTACCCCTGAATAAATTTGGAACATATTCCAGGGCTAGAGATCCCCAGCTTGGCCTCTGGCAAGTTGGGCTGCTTGGAGCCCCCTATACCAGGGCCAAAAGGAGGATCAGGGGTCTGTGCAGAAGTCTAATATCTTCCTTAGGTCCACAACAATCTTTACAAGGTAAAGGACCCCGGGACAGTTAAGCACAGTCAAAGGCAACTATGGGGTGCAACGTTCATCTGGCTTAAGGCTAAGGGAGCCAGTGCTTGTCCACAGACAGCTTTCTGGGTCATGTGGCCAGCATGACTAAACCGCTTCTGGTGCAAAGGAACATCATGACGAATGGCAGAGCGCATGGAAACACCATTTACCTTCCTGCTACAGTGACACCTATCCATCTGCATGCACTGGTGTGCTTTTGAACTGCTAGGATGGCAGAGGCTGGGGGGAAATAGCGAGGGCTCATCCCGTCATGCAGATTCGAACCACCAACCTTCTGATTGCCAAGTCCAAAAGGCTCTGTGGTTTAGACCTCCCTCCTTTACATTTGATCAAATATATGTTTTGGAGTGAGGGTGCATAATAGGGCTGAGGAGTGGGAAATGGGGGGGGGCAGGCTTTTAGTGACAGAGAGGTTTATAGCCTGCTTTCCCAATCAGCTTACTATATATATATGTATTATGATGATGATACTTTTTAGAACAATATCGTAAACTATAATCATCAAAACAGATTGATGATGATGATAATTTGACTCACAGAATAGAATCATAGAGTTGGAAGAGACCACAAAGGCCATCCAGTCCAACCCCCTGCCAAGCAGGAAACACCATATAGAATCATAGAATTGGAAGACAATCACCCAGTTCACTCCCACACATGAAGAATACCAGCCTGATCCTTCCCAGAAATGGCTTTGAAAGATTCCTGACTTGAACTCTTCTCTCTTCCCCAAGGCCAGCCTTTCCCTTGGAGTCACCCACCTTCCTGAGTGGAGATGGTCCCTTCTGCACAGGGAAGACATTCATAACAGCAAAGAGGCTTCCCTTCCTGAACCACCTTGACGGATCCAGGGCGACAGCTTTCCACACACCTGGAAGTAGGAAGGGTCTAGGCACAAAGACAAAGAGTGTCAATGAGAATTGTTTGAGGTGAGGAAGAAAAAGCAGGCTACACATTCTTCTGGAAAGGTCTATCTGAACAAGAACATTGAATACATGGGGTAGGCTTCACTATCAAAAACGACCTTGTGAAGCTCCTGTCAGAAGTCCCTGCTGGCATTAACGAGCGACTCTCAACCCTTTGAAAAAAAATTAACCAAAAACCATCAGGCTACTATTATAAGCGCCTACGCACCAACACTGGATCCCGATGAAGACATTAAAGAAAAATTTTACTCTCAGCTGAATACCGTCCTATCAGAGACGCCTAAGGAAGATAAAATTATCCTCCTGGGTGATTTTAATGCAAGAGTTGGGCTAGATTTCGATCTGTGGCCTGGGACTATTGGGAAAGAAGGAGTTGGCAACAGCAACCAGAATGGAATCTTACTTTTGACGATATGTGCAGCACACAACCTTGTTATCACCAACACACTCTTTCGACAGAAAAATAAATTTAAAACTTCATGGAGGCATCCTCGGACAAACCACTGGCACCTCTTAGACTATGTTATTGTCTGTGCTAAAGATCGCTGTGATGTGCCCCTTACCAGAGCTATGATGAGCGCTGATGACTGCTGGACAGATCACCGACTAATACGCTCCACAATGGCTATCAAGATTATACCTCAACGCAGGCTTCAAGGAAGGAAACCAAGGCGCAAAATGAACACTCAAGCCTTTCAAGATCCCATTAAGCAGGATTGCTTCCAAACGACTCTTAAGGACCATCTGCTTTCAGAATTCCCTGATAACATCGAGGACCACTGGATCCAGCTAAAAACATCCATTATTGCAGCCTGTGAACAAACTATTGGATACCAAACCAAGAACTGGACTGGTCTGCTGAGAATGACAGTGAGATTGAATGCATGATTGACAAGAAAAAGAAGGCCTTTCAGATCTGGCAAAGAGATAGAAACTGTGCCACTAAGAAAAAAACCTATGCCAACGCTAAGGCTGAGGTTCAAAGAAGAATCAGAGAACTAAAAAACACCTAGTGGATAAAAAAAGCTCAAGAGATCCAGCACTTAGCTGACACTCATGATGCACAGAGTTTCTTTAAAGCCACAAAGACCATCTATGGGCCAATAAATCACGGATGAGCTTGCATCATCTCCAAATCTGGGAGAGTTGTGTACAGCTATTAACCAAATGAAAAACAACAAAGCCAGTGGACCTGATGGGATACCTGCCAAAATCTTCAAAATGGGTGGAATTGAACTTACACAACAACTTCACAAGCTCATCGAAAAAATCTGGGAAAGAGAAGAAATCCCAGCAGACTTTAGAGATGCCAAAATTATCAATCTCTTTAAAAAAGGTGACAGAACTGATTGTGGAAACTATCAAGGCATCTCTCTATTAGCTGCGGCCGGCAAAATTCTTGCAAGGATCTTAGCAAACCGTCTGCTAACAATATCTGAGGTGACCCTTCCTGAATCCCAAAATGGTTTTTGGCCTTCTAGGGGGACAGTGGACATGATTTTCACCGCTCGACAGCTTCAAGAAAAATGCAGAGAGCAAAACCAACCCCTGTATATGGCGTTTATTGACCTGACTAAGGCTTTCGACACTGTAAATCGTAATGCCCTGTGGACTGTCCAATTTGAAAATTGGCTGCCCAGATAGATTTGTATATATAATTCGGCTCCTCCATGATAATATGACAGCAACAATCACAGATAACAATGGCTCTCAAAGTGAACAATTCACAGTGGGATCAGATGTTAAACAGGGTTCTGTTATTGTCCCAACTCTATTCATTATTTTCATTGCCATGATCCTACACTTTGTCGAAGGGAAACTCCCCACTGGAGTAGAAATCATATATCGAACAGATGGAAAGCTCTTCAATCTAAGCAGGCTGAAAGCAAAGAGTAAGGTTACCGTAACTTCCGTCATAGAGCTTCAGTATGCTGTTGACAATGTAGTGTGTGCACGCTCAGAGGATGACCTCCAAACCATCCTAAATAGCTTTGCAGAAGCTTACGAAAAGCTTGGCCTATCACTCAACATCCAAAAAACCAAAGTGCTGCACCAACAAGTGCAGTTCTTAAAGAAATGGGAGTGCCTGATCACCTCATCTGTCTCCTGAGAAATCTCTATATGGGACAAGAAGCTACAGTTAGAACTGGATATGGAACAACTGATTGGTTCAAAATTGGGAAAGGAGTACGACAAGGTTGTATATTGTCTCCCTGCTTATTTAACTTATATGCAGAATTCATCATGCGAAAGGCTGGACTAGATGAATCCCAAGCCGGAATTAAGATTGCCGGGAGAAATATCAACAACCTCAGATATGCAGATGACACAACCTTGATGGCAGAAAGCGAGGAGGAATTAAAGAACCTTTTAATGAGGGTGAAAGAGGAGAGCGCAAAATATGGTCTGAAGCTCAACATCAAAAAAACCAAGATCATGGCCACTGGTCCCATCACCTCCTGGCAAATAGAAGGGGAAGAAATGGAGGCAGTGAGAGATTTCACCTTCTTGGGCTCCTTGATCACTGCAGATGGTGACAGCAGTCACGAAATTAAAAGACGCCTGCTTCTTGGGAGAAAAGCAATGACAAACCTAGACAGCATCTTAAAAAGCAGAGACATCACCTTGCCGACAAAGGTCCGTATAGTTAAAGCTATGGTTTTCCCAGTAGTGATGTATGGAAGTGAGAGCTGGACCATAAAGAAGGCTGATCGCCGAAGAATTGATGCTTTTGAATTATGGTGCTGGAGGAGACTCTTGAGAGTCCCATGGACTGCAAGAAAATCAAACCTATCCATTCTTAAGGAAATCAGCCCTGAGTGCTCCCTGGAAGGACAGATCGTGAAGCTGAGGCTCCAATACTTTGGCCACCTCATGAGAAGAGAAGAATCCTTGGAAAAGACCCTGATGTTGGGAAAGATTTAGGGCACTAGGAGAAGGGGACGACAGAGGACAAGATGGTTGGACAGTGTTCTCGAAGCTACGAACATGAGTTTGACCAAACTGCGGGAGGCAGTGCAAGGCAGGAGTGCCTGGCGTGCTATGGTCCATGGGGTCACGAAGAGTCGGACACGACTAAACGACTAAACAACAACAACAACAACAAAGCACCACAAATCCAACTCAATGGTGTAACGTTGGAAAATGTCAATCACTTCTCCTACCTAGGCAGTTTTCTTTCCACAAGAGCCAACATTGATGCCGAAATCCAGCATCGCCTAAGCTCTGCGAATAGGGCTTTCTCCCCGTTGGAATGCAGAGTGTTTGAGGACCAGGACATTTGCAGAGAAACCAAAATGCTTGTTTACAAAGCAATTGTACTACCAACCTTACTATATGTGTGTGAAACATGGACCACTTATAAACGCCATCTCCAACTCCTTGAAAGATTCCCTCAACGGTGTCTCCGAAAAATTTTACACATCACTTGGGAAGACACGCGAACTAGTATCAGTGTACTGGAAGAAGCAAAGATCACCAGTGTTGAAGCAATGATTCTTCAACATCAACTTCGTTGGAGTGGTCATGTTGTGTGGATGCCTGATGATCGTCTTCCAAAGCAACTACTCTATTCCGAACTTAAAAATGGAAAGCGTAATGCTGGTGGTCAACAAAAGAGGTTTAAAGACTGTCTTTAGGCAAATCTTTAAAAATGTAGTATAAACACTGACAACTGGGAAACACTGGCTTGCGAGTGCTCCAGTTGGAGAACAGCCTTTACCAGAGGTGTCATGGGCTTTGAAGTCCCTACTGGCATTAATGAGCAACTCTCAGCCCTTTGAATAAAGCTCTCCAAAAACCAACAGGTACTATTATAAGCGCTTATGCACCAACACTGGATGCTGATGAAGACATTAAAGAATTTTTTTACTAAACACTGACAACTGGGAAACACTGGCCTGCGAGCGCTCCAGTTGGAGAACAGCCTTTACCAGAGTTGTCATGGGCTTTGAAGACACTCAAACTCAAGATGCAAGGGAGAAACGTGCTAGGAGGAAGGCACGCTTGGCAAATGTTCAACTCCCACCCGGAAACCAATGTCCCCACTGCGGAAGGACGTGGGGATCTAGAATCGGCCTCCACAGTCACTTACGGACTCATTGTTAAACCGTGTTTATGGAAGACAATCTTACTCGGATACGAGTGATAGAAGAAGAAGAAGAAGAAGAAGAAGAAGAAGAAGAAGAAGAAGAAGAAGAAGAGGAAGAAGAAGAAGAAGTTGTCATATGCTGTAGCATCCGGTCTATAGCTTGAAACTAAGCATTTCCCATCACTGTCTATTAAAAGAATTATTCATGATTAAATTCAGGGGGGAAACAAAGCACCTCTGGATATAGAGGAATAGAGAGCCAGTGTGGTGTAGTGGTTAAGAGCGGTAGATTCGTAATCTGGGGAAACGGGTTCGTGTCTCCGCTCCTCCACATGCAGCTGCTGGGTGACCTTGGGCTAGTCACACTTCTCTGAAGTCTCTCAGCCCCACCCACCTCACAGGGTGTTTGTTGTGGGGGAGGAAGGGAAAGGAGAATGTGAGCCGCTTTGAGACTCCTTCGGGTAGTGATAAAGCGGGATATCAAATCCAAACTCTTCTTCTTCTTCTTCTTCTTCTTCTTCTTCTTCTTCTTCTTCTTCTTCTTCTTCTTCTTCTTCTTCTTCTTCTTCCTCCTCCATTTAAAAAAAGGTCTGTATATGGGACATGAGATATCCACTGCTGATATAAATAGGTACATGTAAGCAAGGAATCCCCCTTTTCCCATACACACAGTTGAGGAGCTGTAAAAACTATCTCTGTCAGGGGGTCTCTCTACAGAGAGCCCCCACCAATCATCCTCATCAGCTCCTTGCCCAGCATCAGCACAAGCAGCGAGTCAGGAGAAAGGAATGAGGAAGTTAGTGGAGTGGAGAGAGGACTGTCTCATGTACCAGAGCCCCAGCAACACTTGGAGAGAGAGATAGGGGAGGAGGAAAACGGAGGGCTTTCGGACACAGGGTCGCCAGGAAGGTGGCCCTTCCCTACAATGCCCGAATTGAGGCGCGCGCCCACCCGTAGGGCTAGGGGGCAGCGCTTTGGGGTGCCCAGGCTTTTATGCTGGGCGAAAACCCACAGAAAGCCATTGCGGGGTTCTGACATGGACTGAGCAGTCATGTTTGCTGATGTTCTTGCACTGTAAATAGCATGCACAATAAAACTCTGAAAGACAAGATGGAGTGGAGCGTCTTTACTCAGGAGAATCCACAGCCATCTCTAACAATCTCTAACAACAGCCCAATACTGAAGTTTACAGGCAATTGAGGACGGCAGCCCACAGAACAGGGAGCACTATTTCAAAGAAAAGACAGCAAAATGACAGGCACGATTCCCCCCTTCCCACCACCTGATTGAGCCACTTGGGCCACACGATGGCATCCTGGTCGATGGAGCACTTCAGGTCTGGGGATCCCTGTCTGTCGATACTCCCAAACTTCACTCTGAGGACGGACTTATTGGGGAACACCACCCAGTTCACAATGTCCAAGTCGGCTGCCAGCTCCCCGTTCTCATCCAAATATACTCTGTCCATGGAAGAATTGTAGAACGGGGCGTTTCCGAGGAAAGGGTGGAGCTGGAACAGAAGCAAAGATGAGAGCATTTAGAAAAAAGGAAAGCATAGTCTCCTGTTTTGCTAGCCCAGAAATGGAAAGTGAGCGAGGTGCCAGCTAAAGAGGATGGGCACTTAAGTGGACAGACTATGCAGATTAATCTGCAAAATTTGCAGAATTTGCAGATTTAACATGCAGAATAAGAGAGCAAAAGAACATACATTGAAAGTAGAGTGGAAAGGGTTTATTGAATATATGGAAAATAACTGTATACAGCTGGAAATGGTGTCAGCATTAAGATAAATTCAACTACGTAAATAATGTTTGATTGATGTAAAAGTGGAAAACAGCTTTGAATGGTTTTAGTAAAATATGCCCCCTTCATGGATCAATGCCTTGTCGTGGCGAAGGGGCTTGAATAACTCAGAGAAGCTATGACCTACAACAACTTCTAGAAATGACACCAAAGAAGGATGTTCTTCTCATTACAGGGGATTGGAATGCTAAAGTAGGGAATCAAGAGATAAAAGGAACAACTGGCAAGTTTGGCCTTGGAGTTCAAAATGAAGCAGGGCAAAGGCTAATAGAGTTCTGTCAAGAGAACAAGCTGGTCATCACAAACACTCTCTTCCAACAACACAAGAGACGACTCTACACATGGATATCACCAAATGGGCAGCATCGAAATCAGATTGATTATATTCTCTGCAGCCAAAGATGGAGAAGCTCTATACAGTCAGCAAAAACAAGACCTGGAGCTGACTGTAACTCAGATCATCAGCTTCTTATAGCAAAATTCCAGCTTAAACTGAAGAAAGTAGGAAAAACCACTGGGCCAGTAAGATACAATCTGAATCAAATCCCTTATGAATACACAGTGGAAGTGAGGAACAGGTTTAAGGATTTAGATTTGGTGGACAGAGTGCCTGAAGAACTATGGATGGAGGCTCGTAACATTATACAGGAGGCAGCAACGAAAACCATCCCAAGGAAAAGGAAATGCAAGAAAGCAAAATGGCTATCCAACGAGGCCTTACAAATAGCGGAGGAGAGGAGGCAAGCAAAATGCAAGGGAGATAGGGAAAGATACAGGAAACTGAATGCAGATTTCCAAAAAACAGCAAGGAGAGACAAGAGGGTCTTCTTAAATGAGCAATGCAAAGAAATAGAGGAAAACAATAGAATGGGGAAAACCAGAGATCTGTTCAAGAAAATTGGAGATATGAAAGGAACATTTCGTACAAAGATTACCATAATCAAGGACAAAAGTGGTAAGGACCTAACAGAAGCAGAAGACATCAAGAAGAGGTGGCAAGAATACACAGAGGAATTATACCAGAAAGATATGGAGATCTCATACACCCCAGGTAGTGTGGTTGCTGACCTTGAGCCAGACATCTTGGAGAGTGAAGTCAAATGGGCCTTAGAAAGCATTGCTAATAACAAGGCCAGTGGAAGTGATGATATTCCAGCTGAACTATTTAAAATTTTAAAAGATGATGCTGTTAAGGTGCTACACCCAATATGCCAGCAAGTTTGGAAAACTCAGCAATGGCCAGAGGATTGGAGAAGATCAGTCTACATCCCAATTCCAAAGAAGGGCAGTGCCAAAGAATGCTGCAACTACCGCACAATTGCGCTCATTTCACACGCTAGCAAGGTTATGCTTAAAATTCTACAAGGCAGGCTTAGGCAGTATGTGGACCGAGAACTCCCAGAAGTGCAAGCTGGATTTCGAAAGGGCAGAGGAACCAGAGACCAAATAGCAAACATGCGCTGGATTATGGAGAAAGCTAGAGAGTTCCAGAAAAACGTCTACTTTTGCTTCATTGACTATGCAAAAGCCTTTGACTGTGTCGACCACAGCAAACTATGGCAAGTTCTTAAAGAAATGGGAGTGCCTGATCACCTCATCTGTCTCCTGAGAAATCTCTATGTGGGACAAGAAGCTACAGTTAGAACTGGATATGGAACAACTGATTGGTTCAAAATTGGGAAAGGAGTACGACAAGGTTGTATATTGTCTCCCTGCTTATTTAACTTATATGCAGAATTCATCATGCGAAAGGCTGGACTAGATGAATCCCAAGCCGGAATTAAGATTGCCGGAAGAAATATCAACAACCTCAGATATGCAGATGACACAACCTTGATGGCAGAAAGCGAGGAGGAATTAAAGAACCTTTTAATGAGGGTGAAAGAGGAGAGCGCAAAATATGGTCTGAAGCTCAACATCAAAAAAACCAAGATCATGGCCACTGGTCCAATCACCTCCTGGCAAATAGAAGGGGAAGAAATGGAGGCAGTGAGAGATTTTACTTTCTTGGGCTCCTTGATCACTGCAGATGGTGACAGCAGTCACGAAATTAAAAGACGCCTGCTTCTTGGGAGAAAAGCAATGACAAACCTAGACAGCATCTTAAAAAGCAGAGACATCACTTTGCCGACAAAGGTCCGTATAGTTAAAGCTATGGTTTTCCCAGTAGTGATGTATGGAAGTGAGAGCTGGACCATAAAGAAGGCTGATCGTCGAAGAATTGATGCTTTTGAATTATGGTGCTGGAGGAGACTCTTGAGAGTCCCATGGACTGCTAGAAGATCAAACCTATCCATTCTTAAGGAAATCAGCCCTGAGTGCTCCCTGGAAGGACAGATCGTGAAGCTGAGGCTCCAATACTTTGGCCACCTCATGAGAAGAGAAGAATCTTTGGAAAAGACCCTGATGTTGGGAAAGATTGAGGGCACTAGGAGAAGGGGACGACAGAGGACAAGATGGTTGGACAGTGTTCTCGAAGCTACGAACATGAGTCTGACCAAACTGCGGGAGGCAGTGCAAGACAGGAGTGCCTGGCGTGCTATGGTCCATGGGGTCACGAAGAGTCGGACACGACTAAACGACTAAACAACAACAACAGTAAAATATGCAGGGATGTAGGAGATGTAAAATGAACCATGGAAAGAGAAGAAGGGATGTCATTGGATATTTTAGAGCTTGTAAAATGTTTATTTAAATTGTAAAATTGGAAATTTAATAAAAATTATATAATCATCATGATCATCATTATTATCATCATAGAAAGCATACTGACAACCCAGTTCACCTCTGCTTAGGGCTGGTTGCAGACTCAAATAGTAATGGAGGGATCTTGTCAATTTTGGTTCATACTATTTTCTCTCTCACACACACCCTGATCTCCCCATTAAATAATAATAAAAAAAACAACTCAGAATTCTTCAGTATTTCTATGTGAATTAGGTTTGTTTTTCCTTTCAAGGCCAACTGAATGAAATCTCTAATGTGGGCTCCAGCAGGGAAAGGCAAGAGTTTGGTGGAGGGAGCAGAGAGCCAGAGCTAATGTGTTTTGCAAACCTTGAGGTTCTTCCATAGTAGTTTTTTCTAAAGGGCTCTGGGCTCTTGCTGAGATTAAGTTTAACTAACTGGTTGCTGTTCTCTGCTAGCCAACATGTGAGTGTTGTAACCTTACATAATGTGATGGATTGCAATATCTCCCCTTTGAAGGGAGTTGCCTTTTTATCTTTGGCTCCAAAACTCAATAGAGACAATATGTCAATGAAGCTCTCCTGAAGGTAAAGCAAACAGCCTGGAGGCTGAAAGGCAGGAGAGAGAGAGAGAGAGAGAGAGAGAGAGAGAGAGAGAGAGAGATTCTGAGCCTGTGCTGGGAAGCACAAGACATGATGTCTATTTGATGTTTTCATTCTGTTATGAAGAGTCCTGTGAGTAAAGATTTAATAATATTTCTATGGACCTGGACAATAATTCATTTCCAAAAGGAAATGAAGGCTTCCAGTTCTTATGCTACCAATCGTTTCAAACTGCACAATATTTAATATCTGCAACACTGCAATTGATTGCCATGCTCAGTTGAGATGTCTATGAAGAGAAAGAAAATACCTGCCATGGCTGTAGCCTTTGAAGTCCCATTCTCTCATTAGCCCTCTGCTTAGATCTAGATGAATATGCAGCATTTAAGGCATGAGCCACGGCTTGGACAGTGTTGTAGATCCTGTAGCTGTCTAGAGAGAGGATTCTTTCCAGATCGTCTTGGGGAAACATCTCCAGTTTCTCTCTCTCTCTGCATCTTGTCCAGCCTTTCACTGAGGATGCATGCTTTGAATAGGAACAACTAAAAGCACCCTCCCAAAACTTCTTACTACCAGAGAAAAAGGATGGAAAACCATCAGATGTTGCCCTTTTGCTTGTCTCAGTGAAGAAGGAAAATATACCATGGATGTGTTGGAAAGATATGTCATTATACATCAGGTCCAGGGAGACATCCCACATAACTGTTGTGATGAAGATTTTCCCAACAATTGATTTCATCACTTTGTCAAAAATCTGTTGTATAATGTATAGTCCATCTAAGAAATAAGTCATTTCACCATAGTAAACAAATACATGCACTTGCCTCCACTTGCGGAATGGAAGACGGTCCATTTTTACCGCATTTGCATTCATTCCTGGGATGCTTTGTGATATGACAACACAGACACCGCTCTTGATGAGCACCGGCATCAAGCTCTTCAGGAACCTCTCCCCATTGTTGGTGTCTGGTGCAATGAGGCCAATCAAGGTCCACCTGAAGTGCTGGAGCAGCTTGACAATCCCTGGGTACAGGGCTTCTTCTTTGGGGACCATCCGGTAGAAAAAAGGAAACTGCCTCTTATCATTCAGAACATGAGAGACAAAAGCATAAGTGACCTGGGAAGAGAAGGAAGATTTGTATCTTATTTGATTTCAGATCAAAGCCTAAATATTTCTAAGTCCAACATGAGATTGGGTAGGTCTTAGGAAGGAGGAAGGTCTATTGCAAGGACCCTTTGGTGGGAACAGTGATTTCATAAAAGGATTCTAGGTAATGTCTTTTTAAAAAACAAAAACAAAACATGCCCCTCATTAATCTCTAGAAGGAAAAATCCCTGCAGGTACTTCCATGTTTCATGTGTCAGGCGAACATGCAACAGGAAGCCTCAGGCCTAGTGAGCCAGAAGCAAATGGGCATTTAAATTACTTCATCAAGGGAGACTTCTTCAAAGACAGGACACAAGAAATCCTTTTCCCAATATCAAACTGGGGTGGCCACCCATAGAATGGCTAAACCTGTCTCACAATCTGATTAGAATAGCCAATATCATAATGCTATTATACCTCTCTCCATTCCCACCTGTGGGATTTTATAGATGCCCAACACATTTGAAATCTGGATGGAGCTTTGAGAGTCAGACCCTTCGAGAACAGCCAGTAAGTTCGTCTGTTTACCACAGCTGTAGTTTGGAAAGTTCAGCTGCCCAATTGACAGCATGTCTAGCAAAGCATGGTATGTCACCCTTCCATCAAAAAAGTTCTCATGGATGCTGTAGCCCAGGGTGATGTTGGGTAACAGCTTTTGATTCTGGTTGATCTCCTGAATGGCAAACAAGAAGGAGAGGAGCTGCCAGTACATTGTGGTTCCTTTCCTGGAAAATATATATATACATGCCAGCACTGTAACATTCCCCTGTCCCCTTTATGGTTGTCAGTTTTAATTTTGCATTTGCATTTACTTATTTATTGCAAGCTGCTTGGAAGAACTTCTTGTTAAAAGGACAGCATAGAAATGTCCCAAACAAACAAAAGATCCCTGAAATAACACCCAAAATAACTTCCCCAATGTTACCATAGCTTATAACAGTTGATGTTGTTATTCCCATATTATCACCCTTTTTATTAAGATGTTTTCCACTGTTTGTCAAGATGTATATGACTACTATAGGGCAGCATATATTCTAATAATAAAAATTCCGATGATGATGATGATGATGATGCCAGGGTTTGTTAACAAGGGGATCTAAGACGGTGATTAAAAAATCCAGAAAGCGCTATCATGATTCCGCTTTCAGAAAGTAGATATTTCCCCCTGTATATTAAACCTAATGCAAAAAGACACCCTCATCTGTTCCAGCATCCAGTTCTCAAGGTGGCCAACCAGATGCACATGCAAAACTGAGAAGCACAAGAGCTCTTCCCCTACTTGAGATTCTCAGTTCCTGGTACCCAGAGGCATAGTGCCTGTGAGAGTGAATGGAGAACATAGCCATTGTGACTGGTAGCCACTGAGAGCCTAATCACCCACAAATTTATCTGCCAGTGGGATTTTCTTGTTCTTAAAGGCAGGTACCAAATAATGAGAAAGCCCCAGAAAATAACTTGAGATGAGCTGGATCTCATGGAAATGGTAGCAAAACGTCTTACCAATAAAAGCTGGTGGAAGGACAGTGACTAAAGATATGAGGCTGAAACGCAGTGTTGGTGGCAGAGATGACCCCACTGATGAGGTGGTTTCCTGGCCTGAAATAATTAGGTGCATCTATCTTATCTCTTTCCAAAGACAAGAGGCATTTTGTCTGCAGTTTCCAACAGCCTCCCAAAGGCATTAGAAGCAGTAGAAGCAGTAGAACGAGGACCATCTTTTTACTCCCAGAAACGAGCACCTCCTTCATGACTGCTCCCTTACAAAGATATAGAAGCCTTTTGTTGTTGTGGTTGCAATATACAATAGCTTTCTTCTTACTAATGGAGCCCTGCAAAGAGAGAAGTCAAGCCAACCTCATTCTGGTACATTTATTATGAGGTTTTCTGCACTGGTCCCAGGAACGAGCACCTCCTTTATGACTGCTCCCTTACAAAGAATTAGGAGCCTTGTGTTGTGGTACTTGCAAGATGCAGTAACTTTCTTCTTACTAACAGAGTCCTGCAAAGGGATCACATCTGAAGTGGAGAGAAGTGAAGCCAACCTCATTCTGGTACAGTTATCATCTGTCCTAAATATCAGCCCACCCAAGTTTTGGGTGGCTCAGGAGGCATATATGTGCCAGACCTTTCTGACTCAGATCCATGACATCTTCTCAAATTCTTCTGATTTCTAATCTAGTGGACTCAAGCGTGATCTTTGGACAAATCCCTAGATCTTTGGTGAGAAGTAGAAGCAAACACACACACACTATCATTTTGATAATTATACGGAGAAGAAGTACCACCTCTGCAAGTTCATAAACTTTATTCAGCTCCACCTGCAACTGTAGGGCTGGAGAAAAACATATTTGTGAAAACTCCAAGATCTAGCTCCAAATTGTGCGATGCAAATGCCAGACTGGTGAAAAAGGCCAACATCAATAGTTAGAATTTACCTGAACTGTCATACGTGAGCTCTGGCAGAATCCTGTTGCTGGCTGGCATTGGTTTTCTGGTTCTTTTAACAAATCCCCCCCCCCTGATGCCAGCATAGGATAGGGAATTTGAGAGGTGAAAAAGGGAACTGAAATTTCGTGTAAAGACAGAGGCAATTCAGCAGATTTTTTGTAGGTTTATTGTTTTGTTATTGTTCTTGTTTTTATTATATACTTTTTGCTCTTATCCTGTTATTTTATGCTGTGAACCACCCTGGGATCTTTGGGTGAAGGGCAGTGTACAAATTTAATAAAGAAACAGGCAAACAAACACTTGGACTTCCAAAAAAGCTTTCAAAAAGGTGCTTCCTGAGTAAGCTTAGTAGTTATGGAATAAGAGAAGAGGTATTCTTGTGGATCAGGAATGGAATTGCGGGAAGCAGAAAATAGGATTAAGTGGATAGTCCTTCAAATGGGGGGGGGGTGCCACAGGTTCTTGACCAAAAGCTTGCAAGGACAATCTAGCCACATCATTTTACACCAACTAGAGATTTGCACCATACCCAAGGGCAGCCCCAGAAAGAGTGCGTTGCAGTAGTCCATCTCCAAGTTTACCAATGCTCCAGTGGTCAGGCTAGTCCTGTTGACAAACAGCCATAGAGGACACATGGGTCTCTAGTGACAGAGGTGTATCCAAGAGTACCCCCAAACTCTGCACTTGCTGTTTTAGAGGAAGTACAACTTCATCTAGAAGTGGGAATCATCCAAAGAGCCTACAAATTGTGTGTCCAGCTCCTATTTCCTGACACTCCCTAAGTGATGGAAAACCAGACCATATAATCGTTCTACACTTTTCTATGCATTTTTGTGTAACTTTCAGAATTGCAAACCATTTTTAAAAGGCGACTTTCTTGCACTATGGCAGAAACCTTTAATTGCAGGAAAACAAAGTTCCGCCATCTGCTGGAATCCCTCCTGCAAAATATTGACTGTCTGGAGGCACACTCTGATTTCATAGGTTCCAATTGCCCCCATATGCCAGGAACAATGAACTTAGGTGCTTATCAGTTGAAGGTGCAGTAGCAGCTGATGCCTAACTAACGACTGAAAATGAGTGTGCTACATTTGAGAATGTTACGATTGTGCAAAGTGACATTTTAAAACCCAAACCTACAAGGGGGTAAATAATGCAGCTAACTGCAAATACAGCTGAAATGCAACCTTATGAAATGTTAATGATTGTGAAAGTTGTGGTCTGTTTCACTATGGTGTGAGTCCACTTTCAGTGAGGCTGATGGCTCTCTCCTCTCTCCTACAGGCCACTAATGAAAGGTATTTAAGCATCTCAAGGTGGATTCATTTTATTTTCTGTGCAGGAAACAGCTGAGAGTTTAGATGCAGCAAGAATTAGAAATGTTGTTTTCATTCAGTGAAGGAGGGCACTTTTTCATATCAGTGGCTATCGTGGGAAATTCTGGAATATCCTGTCCTTCCTGGCTGCCATTCATGAAATCAATCATGAAATCAATCAGATGGACATGGATTTCCATATTGCGTGGGAAAGTCCTTAAAACATAACAATGATTTATTTATACCCCACCCATCTGGCTGGGTTTCCCCAACCACTCTGGGTGGCTTCCAGCAAAACATTAAATTATAATAATTCATCACATATTAAAAGCTTCCCTAAACAGAGATCCCTATACTGGACCGAGGCCGTTTAGGGCTTTAAAGGTCAGCACCAACACTTGTGCCAAGAAACGTACTGGGAGACAATGTAGATCTTTCAAGACCGGTGTTATGTGGTCTCGGCGGCCGCTCCCAGTCACCAGTCTAGCTGCCGCATTCTGGATTAGTTGTAGTTTCCGGGTCACCTTCAAAGGTAGCCCCACATAGAGTGTGTTGCAGTAGTCCAAACGAGTCCTCAAAACCAGCCCGCCCCCTGTCACCCAATAACAGTACTTCTGTCTTGTCAGAATTCAACCTCAATCCGTTACCTGCCATCCATCCTTCAACCGCCTCAAGACACTCAACGCAGGACCTTCACCGCTTTCACTGGTTCCGATTTTAAAAAGAGGTAGAGCTGGGTATCATCTGCATACTGATGAACACCCAGCCCAAACCCCCTGATGATCTCTCCCAGCAGCTGCATGTACATGTTAAAAAGCATGGGGGAGAGGACGGAACCCTGAGGCACCCCACAAGTGAGAGCCCAGGGGTCTGAACACTCACCCCCCCCACCACCACTTTCAGGACACGGCCTGGGAGGAAGGAGCGGAACCACTGTATAACAGTGCGCCCAGCTCCCAGTCCCTCTAGACGGTCCAGAAGGATGTTGTGGTTGATGGTATCAAATGCCACTAAGAGCTCCAACAGAACTAGGAAACAGCTCTCACCTTTGTCTCTAGCCCGCCGGAGATCATCAACCAGCATGGTCAAGGCAGTTTCAGTCCCAATATGAGGCCTGATTCCCAACTGGAAGGGATCCAAATGCTCCCCATCCTCCAGGCGTGCCTGGAGTTGTTCAGCAACCGCCCGCTCAATCACATAAATTTCTTCATGGGAAGCTAGACTCCTCTTGGAAGGGAAGCTGCCTCCACATTTCTAATACGCTTCATGCCCTGTACAGTGATACCTCAGGTTAAAGATGCTTCAGGTTACAGACTCCGCTAACCCAGAAATAGTACCTCAGGTTAAGAACTTTTCTTCAGGATGACAAAAGAAATTGTGCTTTGGCAGTGCGGCGGCAGCGGGAGGCCCCATTAGCTAAAGTGGTACCTCAGGTTAAGAACTGTTTCAGGTTGGACTTCCGGTCTGCCGTGCTGGCGGAGAGGCGCAGAAACCTTGAGTTCCGAGGTTTCTGGCTCCGTGGAGGGGGGAATTCCGCGGGGGCGACGCGGACCCCTGTAAGAACCCCGGGTAGAGTGTCCCGGGGGCAAAACATGTTAAATTTCTTCCTAATGAGTAATTTAGTTAGCTCATTAGGGGCTTTGCCAAACATCACAGCAGTCCAGTCCGCTTCCTTAGTAGCTGCGGACCTTGGCAAAAATAGCAAAATACATCATCTTCTTGCTCTCTTCTTCTTGCACAGTTAGAAGCTGTGTGTGAACTACAAGGAGCAGCACACATAAAATCACACAGATATCGTCCGTCTTCTAAACTAATTGCTTTATTATTTACATAGCAATAAACATCAGCCTCCCGGCGAGAGACAAGGCATGACTGCTCTCTTCGCCAGGCAAAAACGAAACTGATTTACACACAGTCAGAGAACAAAGACTGTAACATGATCCCCCTTTGCTCCCTCCTTTCCAGTGGTCAGGCGACACGGCAAAAACACACAGACACACAGACGCAGGCTGCTTTTAACTCTTGCCAGCCTGAAACTCCTCACAAAACAGCCCAGCAGAGCCCCAGGGTGACTCCGGTAAGCTCGTTAGAGCCCCAAGAACCAGCTGAGTGGTAGTCGTGGGAGCCATTTTGGGCACCATTGTTGCCACCACGAAGCGAAGCTCCGTGCCTACAGCCTGAAAGCGGCAGGTTATTTCCTTTAAAAAGAAGAGATTTGGACTCAGTAAGTTAAAAATTTCGAATTGGACTGGGTAATTGGCTTTGGGAGAAGACCTAAAGGGAAGTCAGTCTCCCCACTCGAGTAATGGATGATGCAGTAAAGCTGTGGAAAGCTCAAAAATTGTTTTAAAAAAACTTCTCCCTGAGGCAGAGCGGGAGAAAGTTAAGCTGTGTGTCTAAATCTCTGCAAGGGATAGCGATTTGACAAGGGGAAAAACCCCGGGAACCTGGAGTCGGGTCAAAGGAAGGACCGGCTAGCTGCCATTATGATGTCATAAGAAAGGAATATGCTTGCTTACATGAGACTGAGACCGAGAGCTGCAGCGAAGCGAAAGAGGAAGTTATAAAGTTAAACTCTAAGGATACTCAGCTCTGAATTCTAAATTGAATAACAAGAGAAAGTTCAAAAGAAATAGAAGGTGGATCCAGCTCAGACGGGACTATTTTTTTTTATATCTGGAATATACAAAATAAAGACAACAACAATACCACTTCCTGCTCTGCCATATTTATGGAGGCGGAGATGGAAGAGAAAGCCCTGGACTCTGGGAAGGACGGTGCACAGTGGGACTTAATTTTGCAAACAGTTTTGGAAATGATAGAGGAGATTCGTAATCCTAAAGGCGTAGCGATTACCATGGTTGAGAAGACTGTTGAAATACCAGAACTGAGCTCTAAATTAGAAGATCCATATAAATTCAGGGAGGAAGAAGAGGAATAATAATAATAATAATAATAATAATAATAATAATAATAATAATAATAATATGTAGGTTGGGACTTGATTTTGAGAATTTTTTTGGAAATGACAGAGGAGATCCGTAACCCTAAAGGGAAAGTAAGAACCATGGGAGAGAAGCTTGCTGGACCAACAGAACTGAACTTTGAAATAGAAAAAGAGGAAGAAGAAATCACTGCTCCACCGGTGGGAGGGGTGGAACGGGGAAGGGATCTGACTCAAAAGTCCCCAGAAAAAGGGAAAAGCAAAAAGGTTCCCACCCCAGTGAGAGAGGGGGGGGGAAGAAAGCAGGTGGGGGACAGAGAGAGGAGACTGAAGACAATATGTTGGGAATACAGCAGGGGGTTAAGAGGGCTGAGCAAGGTTTGAATTGGGACAGAACAGGAGTGGGGTGAGGAGAAATTTGGGTAGAATTATTATAGATGGGGGGAAACGGTCCGAACTCGGAAAGTTTTAAGGAGTTAGCTGATATCTCTGGAGACATCGATTCCAAGGGAAGGGGGTTGATTTAGATTGGGGGGGGATAAAAAGGGGGGAAGATTGAGAAAAGGAGCTATGAATATTTTTGGGTTGAGAGCATGAATATTTTTGGGTAATAGAAGTATAGAAAATTATGAAGGGTAACTGTATAAGAATAAGTTTTTAAAAATGGGAGATAGAATGTATATTAAGATTTGGAAACTGCGATGTATAATTAAGATTCGGAAATTGTAAAAGATAACTATTAATAAGAAATTTGAGAAGGGGAAGTGGGAAGTGAGGAAGTTTGAAGAGATACGGTGTGATAATCCTGATATTATTGCTTTTTTGATCTTTTTTCTTTTTTGTAAAATTCAATAAAAATTATTTTTTTAAAAAAAAGAACTGTTTCAGGTTAAGAATGGACCTCCAGAACAAACTAAGTTCTTAACCCGAGGTGCCACTGTATGAATTCTTCGATGGAGGATGAGACCTGCCCCTCCTTCTGAAGCTCTTTCCACATTCCAAGCTCTGATAGGGTTTCTTCCTGGTATGAATTCTTTGATGGGAAGTGAGACTATCCTTCCTTGTGAAGCTCTTTCCACATTCCAAGCACTGATAGGGTTTCTCCCCTGTATGAATTCTTTGATGGGAAGTGAGATTCTGGTTGTGACTGAAGCTCTTTCCACATTCCAAGCACTGATAGGGTTTTTCTCCAGTATGAATTCTTCGATGGGAAGTGAGATGCTGTTTAAGACTGAAGCTCTTCCCACATTCCAAGCACTGGTATGGTTTCTCCCCTGTATGAATTATTTGATGGCAAGTGAGATGGGTGCTCTTACTGAAGCACTTTCCACATTCCAAACACTGATAGGGTTTCTTCCCTGTATGAATTCTTCGATGGGAAGTGAGAGAGGCACCTTGGGTGAAGCTCATTCCACATTCCAAGCACTGATAGGGTTTCTCTCCTGTATGAATTCTTTGATGAGAAGTGAGAATGCTCCTATTACTGAAGCTCTTTCCACATTCCAAGCACTGATAGGGCTTCTCCCCTGTATGGATTCTGTGATGGGAAGTGAGATTCTGGTTGTGACTGAAGCTCTTTCCACATTCCAAGCACTGATAGGGTTTTTCTCCAGTATGAATTCTTTGATGGGAAATGAGATGCTGTTTAAGACTGAAGCTCTTTCCACATTCCAAGCACCGATAGGGTTTCTCCCCTGTATGAACTCGTCGATGGTAAGTGAGATCCCCACTCTGACGAAAGCTCTTTCCACATTCCAAGCACTGATAGGGTTTCTCCCCTGTATGAATTCTTTGGTGGGAAGTGAGACTGTGGCTGTGACTGAAGCTCTTTCCACATTCCAAGCACTGAAAGGGTTTCTCCCCTGTATGAATTCTGTGATGGGAAGTGAGCTTGGGCCCCTCCCGAAAGCTCTTTCCACATTCTAAACACTGATATGGTTTCTCCCCTGTATGAATTCTTTGATGGGAATATAGATTTGAGCTGCGACGGAAGCTTTTTCCACATTCCAAGCACTGATAGGGTTTCTCTCCAGTATGAATTATTCGATGGGAAGTGAGATTGTCCTTCCAACTGAAGCTCTTCTCACATTCTGAGCACTGAGAGCCTTTCTTCCCACTGTGAGTTCTTTGATGGGAACAGGAACTCTGACTGGAGCGCTCTCCGCACTCCCAAATTTGATATGGCTTCTCCACTGTGTGGATTTTGTCATGGTCTCCCCCATTCTTCATTTCCAATTCATCACCACCTACAACAAAGAGTGAAACTAATTAGATCCTCAGGAAAAAACGGAGGCCCCAATTATTGAACAAGGCTTATGAACATTTGTGAAAGAGGAAGAATGGAAGATGTGAGGTCATTCTACAGAGGTCACGGCCTTTGTCAACCAGCATTCAGAGACATATTTATGGGAACAAGAGGTTCAAAATGTCTGGCTCTTTTCTAGGACGGATTTTTGTTGCCACAATCATGAAATCCACTCCAACTCTAACATTGGTCTTCTCTTTAAAATACGGGCAGAGGCTTAAACAGAAACCCAAACCTGACAGAAGTTACCTCAACTTCCCTAACAACTCTGTGTGTGAATGTTGCCTCCAAGATGATATAGAAAAGGTGACTGTCACTCCAGGAGGCCATGTTTTCAGTTAGGTCTGTTCTCAACTGTCAAGTGAGAGAGAGATGTTCTGTGAGAGCAGCTGCTGCTTGTTTTATGCTGCTATGTGCCTCTGAAAAAGTCTGTAAAGTCTCATATAGATATAAGCACATGTAATTCACTCTTAAGGCTTAATGTAGCAGTATTATTTGATGTTGAATTATATTGGTTTTTTGAGTGTAGCTTATTGTCTGGAATAACGAATGGGATAAATGTATAAACAATCTAAATCAATAAAGAATAGATATAGATATATTAGATATAAGCACATGTAAACATGTTTTAGTATATCAAGTAACGTACAGTGGTACCTCGGGTTACAAACGCTTCAGGTTACAAACGTTTCAGGTTACAGACTACGCTAACCCACAAAAAAATTGTACCTCGGGTTAAGACCTTTGCTTAAGGATGAGAACAGAAATTGTGCTCCAGCGGCAGTGGGAAGCCCCATTAGCTAAAGTGGTGCTTCAGGTTAAGAACATTTTCAGGTTAAGAACGAACCTCCAGAACGAATTAACCCGAGGTACCACTGTAGTTTAGTCTCATTGCTTCTACTGCTGTGTGATGGAGCGGTAAATTTTTTGATATTGGTAGGGTATTCGGATCACGGCAATGGTATTAGACATTTTGAGCTGCCAATACATTGTGGTGGCCGAGAAGCTGTGATTTATTCCTAGCTCAAATTGCCTGCAGATGACAAAGGTGCAGTGTCCCCCTTCTCTATCTCCATCTGCCTGCCTGCTTCCCCCCATCCCCAAACTGAGGAAGCCCCAATACCTCTCTGGCTCCATCCCTCCATGTCCCCATCTCCACTCCCCTGGAACTCACCAGATCTCTCAGAAGTCCAGGGGAGGGAACATTCAGAGGCTGCGAGGAAGGATGCAGGAGACAACCTGACCAGGTCAACCGTCCATCTTCCTCCTTCCATCCTCGCTATGTTTGCAGGATCAGTCTCTTTCATTCTTCCTGAGGAATCGATGAGCCAAAACAAGCTGCAGGGTCCTGGGAGGGAGGAAGAAGCAAAGGGAGCCTCAGAGGCCCTGCAGGGATTCTCCTGCCCAAAACATTCTGCTGCCCCTGGAGAAGCACAAATGGGGCAGCTGCTCCCCAACAGAAACCCCATTTCTAAACATCTTCAGTGATTCCAATTTCCTCTGTATGCTCCTCGCCCCACTTCGTAAGGCTGGCATGGTCTGCACCAGGGGTCAGCAAACTTTTTCAGCAGGGTAGCTTGATAGAACTAGCCTCTTTTGAGATAGCACCAATTTCCATTTCTTATCAAAACCCACAGACTCTCTGCTAGATTTTTTTCAGGAGGTTTTACAAGTACCTATCAGGATGGTAAGAATTTTATTACAGTTATCCAAAAAGGATTTTATGCTTTCCATGTCCTCTGTTATTAGTACAAGCCACCCAATGACTGATAATCCCTCCTCATTTGCCCAGAGGGTTGGGAGGAGGAGTCTTTTATCCTTGCAGCCAAAACCCCACTTATTTATTGCAAAGTGCCAACACAGCAATTCAACCTGAATACTGAGGTTTTAGCTTAGAAAAAACAATTCATACATTAGGGTTAATGTAACCATTTCCATTGATAAATAACTTTATAGTATAACTCAGTGCTTTTTTCCTTGAAAAAATGTTTAGGGATATTCTCACTCTGACTCAAGAAAAACACCATTGCGGGGGGGGGGGGGGATACAATTCTAATTCTAACCCTCCTGCATCCTCACAGGGGGAAAAACAAACCACTGGTATTACTCCGTTAAAAAGTAGTGTTATGAGTCATCAAACTTTGGAAATACACTTTTTCCAGAAGGTTCCACAATTTTGGCCACTAGTGTACACTGGAGGGCCGAACTAAGAGCCACCACCCTCTCCAAATTGTTTAATATGGGATAATATGGGTATAAATTATTATTATTATCATTATTACCTTAAAGACCAACTAAGTTTTTATTTTGGTATGAGCTTTCGTGTGCATGCACACGAAAGCTCATACCAAAATAAAAACTTAGTTGGTCTTTAAGGTGCTACTGAAGGAATTTTTTTATTTTACTTCGATCCAGACCAACACGGCTACCTACCTGTAACCATTATCATTATTATTATCATTATTATTGGGTTCCAGGTCAGCCGGCTAGTCAGGATTGTCACCTGCAGAGTCTACGTCAACTAAAGCATGATAATCTGCCTTGGACTGAGGACTTTTTGGAGGTCTTGCTGTATGTGGAAGCAGAGGAGCTGGTGAGGTCACCTTTTTGAATAATCTTGAGACCAATACACCCCTCCTCCTTGGATATTCCCGGTGTTTATACAGCATCTTCGCAAGTCTCCAGTCTCGAAATGTTGCTCCCACCATGGCATGGAAGCAGTCAAAGTATAGATATTCCACGTCCTAAATCTGTTGGGTTCTTAAGAACACCAGGCATGGAGACCCTTTAGAAACTCCAGAGGTGAGCTGTACGCTCCTCTTGTGACAAGATTCCCAAAAGCTTAGGGTAGCTTGATAGAACTAGGCTCTTTTGAGATAACACCAATTTCCATTTCTTGTTTATCAAAACCCAGGTTGGGAGAAGGAGTCTTTTATACTTGCATTAGCATTTCCTGTGGATAGTTCTGAAATTTGCTTTCACATTAGTTCATCTACTTGCTCCTCCCATGTGCAAATGTATCCACCTGGCTGCAGCCTCTGTTCACAAATGTGACTTATCCCTCAATCTGAAGGGGGTTTATCTGCATGCCCAGGTTTTCTTTACCCAAAGCCCCCTCCCCATAAAGGAAGGCAGTATCTGGATCCAAAAGAAGAACAGAGCTGCATAGCTCCAGCGAACTCGCCCCCTCCCTGGCTTGGCAGAGAGGACAAAGGAGGACCCCCACCGTGCATGATCTGAACAGGGACCCCCATGCACCCTCCCTGCACCCCTGGGACCCCATTCTCCCCACTGCACCTTCAGGGGGAAGAGAGAGGAGACTCACCGGATTCCAGGAGGGGCACCAAGGAAGAGAAAGAGAAAACAAAGCAACCGCCTCTCTGCCTGCAGGAAGCGATATGGGAGGGATGGAATTTAGCCATTGAGAACTTGACCCCTCTCCCCTTTCACTTCCTGTCCTCTCTAGGAATCCAGCTTTGCTCCTTTTAACCCTTGCAAAGCCGAGGGCACCCCGTCCCCCAAGATAGAGGCTCCTGGATCCCAAGGAAAGGCTGGGATGGAGGAGAGGCTCCATCAAGACACCCCCCTCAAAAAAAAAACACCCCTCCCGATCAGCGAGTGCGGGTAAGAATGGAGGGGGGGGGGCTTCCCAGCCAGGAGAGCCCTCCCCTTCCTAAAATAATTTCTCCTCCCCGCCAAGTGCACTTTCCTGCTTCTGCAGCCCAGGAAAAGAGACAGATGAGGAAGAATGAAACGCACACGCGATCCTGGGGGGGAGGGGGAGAGATGTGGAAGCCCCCCCTAAAAGCACCAAAGGCAGGAAAGGCGAAGCCCAGGATTGGGGAGGGAGGGAGAGGGGCAAATGTTGCTCAGGGGGCAGCAGCCCCCCCCCTCACTCTGTGACTCCCCCCCCAACTCCAGTTCAGAGGAAGAGAGACACCTGCCATCCTTTCCCTGGGTTTCCTGCCAGAAAACCAGTTTATACTGGGCTCTCAGAACCCCATTTCTCACCCCAGAGCAGGACCAATCAGAAGCCTCTCCATTTAAGAGCTGGCCAATCCCCTTTCAGATTCCCCTTGGCATCCTCCTCTCCTTCGCCCCAGTTTCCTGAGGGAGTTTTCACCCTGTTTCCCTCTTGGCTGCTCCCCCCCCCCAAGTTTCTTCTTCATTTCTCCTTTCTTCTCTTCATGTTCCACTACCCCCCCTCTCAAATGTCTGGGGAAGGGAAGAGTTTTTCGGGCAGCTGGATCCCCCCTCCCATGGCCATACAGGCCCTGGAGGAACCCACGGAGGTGGCAGGGCCAGGAGATGGCTTTTCCCGCCCTTTTTCGAAAAAGGCGGGAACGCCATTTTGTTTCTTCTGGAGGCCCCAGCTGCACCCAGAGACGCCATGGCTCCCCTGTGGGCCTCATGGGTCCCCCACTCTCGGGGGTCTCTCCTCCCGGCTGAAGGAGGGCGGCACCTTCGGGTGCCAGCGCTCATGGGGCGTCCTCAACTGCCTTCCTGCCATGATGGCTTGGCCTCCGCAGAGCAGCCTCTCTCCTCACCAGACCACTTCTGGCTCCTCAGGGTCCCAGGAGCCCTTTCTGGATGGCTCTCGCTTGTTCTCCCCCCTCAGGCGGTAGTTCAACAGAAGTCGCTCCCACTCCGGATCCCTATGGGTCTCAGGGGGCCACTGGAGCCCATAGCTGCCAAGTCTCCCGTATTCCCCGGGAAATCCCCATTTTTCCAGCTGTTTTTTCCCGTTTATTCTGGCCCCGTGGCCATTTTGGAACTGGGCGGAGCATGCTCAGAAGCGACTTTTGATGCTGCTCTGCCCAGTTCCAAAATGGCTGCAGTGCTACCTACTGTCCTAAAGTACTTCCTGATGTGGAGTTGAAATCTCCTTTCTTGTAATTTGAAGCCATTGCTTTGGGTCTTGCACTCTAGAGCAGGAGAAGGACCATCTTGCTCCATCCTGCAGGTGACAGCCCTTTTCATAACATGCATACGTTTGGGGGGGGGATAATTTCACAAAACTACAGTGTGATGCAGCAGCTAAAAAAGCCATTGCAATTCTGGGCTGCATCAATAGGAGTATAGCATCTAGATCAAGGGAAGTAATAGTACCACTGTATTCTGCTCTGGTCAGACCTCACCTGGAGAACTGTGTCCAGTTCTGGGCACCACAGTTCAAGAAGGATACAGACAAGCTGGAACGTGTCCAGAAGAGGGCAACCAAAATTGTCGAATGCCTGGAAACGATGCCTTATGAGGAACAGCTTAGGGAGCTGGGTATGTTTAGCCTGGAGAAGAGAAGGTTAAGGGGTGATATGATAGCCATGTTGCTCCAGAGAAGCGGACACGGAACAATGGATTCAAACTACAAGAAAGAAGATTCCACCTTGTCGTGTTAGAGCACCAGGCACCTTTTGTCTCTCCTCACCTTTGCACATCCGCCCTCTCTCCGCCTTCCCGGAGCGAAGGGGGAGGCAAACGGCGAAAAGCACCCGTCGCGCCGCACTTCGGCTCGGGGACTGGCTTGGCGTGCGCGGCGAGGCGGTGGGGGGGGAGAAGCGCTCCTCCCCCCCCGCCGCCTCGGCACGCAGCGCCGGCATGGGACGGAGTTTCGGAGAAGGTCTCCGAAGCCCCGTCTCATGCGGGAGGTGCGTGGTGAGGCGG
This sequence comes from Zootoca vivipara, assembly GCF_963506605.1. Taxonomy (NCBI): domain Eukaryota; kingdom Metazoa; phylum Chordata; class Lepidosauria; order Squamata; family Lacertidae; genus Zootoca; species Zootoca vivipara. The sequence goes on from NC_083277.1 coordinate 3,416,478, forward strand.
CGGGGGGGGAGAAGCACTCCTCCCCCCCGCCGCCTCACCACGCAGCGCCAACATGCGGGAGGTGCGCGGCGAGGCGGGGGGGGAGAGAAGCGCTCCTCCCCCCCCCGCCGCCTCACCAGGCAGCGCCGACATGGGACGGGGCTTCGGAGAAGGTCTCCAAAGCCCCGTCTCATGCGGGAGGTGAGCAGCGGGGGGGGGGCGGGAGAAGTGCTTCTCTTCCCCCCCCCCCGCCGCCTCGCCACGCACCTCCCGCATGAGACGGGGCTTCGGAGACCTCCGAAGCTCCGTCCCATGCCGGCGCTGCAGGACAGCAGCGTTCTAGCGCCCGTTTTTAAATATAGTTAAACAAACAGAATATAACAGTTCTCAAAAAAGGAATTACTGATTTAAAACAAAGAAGCAAGCTAACTTACTAATACATACTTAGAAGAATATAGGAACCATAGCTGAGTCTTTCCGTCCCGGCAAACTGCAGCGAAAAGCCTTTAGCATTCTCAGGCTTCCAGAAGTAACAGTACAGGCTGGCGAAGACGCACCTTCCAAGCCATTTTCTCTTTCGGACTTAAATCCTCAAGGAACCCCTCAAGGCGTATGCCTGACCCCACGTGCAATTGTAGATGGTGTTGGCTTTACATTCAAATGAACCAATCAAAGGATTAACAAACATTGATCTTGTCAATCAATTAGGGAGATTCTACAGATGTCCTGTGTTTATTCATCAATCACCCTGTAGAGCAATTAACTTCCTTGGTTCTCAGACACACTGAATGTGAAACTTGCCAGCTGCAAGGTTGCGACTTTTTACACTGAATCAAAGAGGAGGAGGGGGAATAATAAAATCCTCCTTTCCGGGGTTCAAAAGTTGAGTTTCCCAGCCAGGTTTTTCTCCAAAGCCACAGTCCCACAAGGCTTTGCCATTTCCCAACATATTTTGCAAAAGCCAAAGATAGAAGCACATAATATCACGACACACCTAACCATTAGGAAGAACTTCCTGACAGTAAGAGCTGTTTGGCAGTGGAATTTGCTACCAAGGAGTGTGGTGGAGTCTCCTTCTTTGGAGGTCTTTAAGCAGAGGCTTGACAGGCATATGTCAAGAATGCTTTGATGGTGTTTCCTGCTTGGCAGGGGGTTGGACTGGATGGCCCTTGTGGTCTCTTCCAACTCTATGATTCTATGATTCCAAGCACTGATAGGGCTTCTTCCCTGTATGAACTTTTTGATGGGAAGTGAGACTCTGCCTGTGACTGAAGATCTTTCCACATTCCAAGCACTGATATGTTTTCTCACCTGTATGAATTATTTGATGGGAAGTGAGACTACTTTTCCACCTGAATCCCTTTCCACATTCAAAGCACTGATATTGTTTCTCCTCACGGTGATTACTTTGATAGGCCAGGGTGAGCCATCATAGTCAGCTTCCCTTTTGGGAAAGCTGCACCTCTTGGATCTATTCCCACTCTAACCAGGCACTGCACGGGTGCATCATTCCCAAAGTATGCAGGGACTGCTTCAAAGAGGTATTTAATTAGGTTTTTTTTCTAAATGTGAGCTCTACCCCACAGATTCCAGGGCTAGAGATCCCCAGCTTGGCTTCTGGTACTTAGCTGCCAAGTATCCTGTTTTTCGCGGGAAACCCCTGGGTTTTAATCCGTTTCCTGCTGTTCTCTCGAATGGAGAAAAATCCCGGAAATCCCCTGGATTTCCTACCTGCCAGGGAGCCTCCATTTTAGGTGCCACTCTTCCCATGTGTGGGCACCGGAAATCGGGCAAAGCGGCACCGGAAGTCGCTTCTACGCATTTCTGGCGGCCATCTTGATGGTGGCCACATGGCGGCGGCCGTCACCAAGATGGCTGCCAGGCATGCGTAGAAGCAACTTCCGGTGCCGCTCTGCCCGATTTCTGGTGCCCACACATGGGAAGAGCGGCCCCAGAAGTTGCTTCTACGTAACTTCCGGTGCCGCGCCACTGCTGATCCCACATTTTTCAGCGGGAGACTTGGCAGGTATCCTCTGGCAGGATAGTTTAGGAAACTTACAAGTCTTAATCTTTGTATTTTTCACCAGTTTTTGGCATTTGCATCTCACAATTTGGAACACCTCAAAATCTTTGAGTTTTTGCAAACACGTTTTTCTCCTTCCCTACAAATGCAGGTAGAGCTGACTAAATAATTTAGGAGCTTGCAGAGCAGAGGTGGTACTTCTTATCTGTATAATTATCAAAATGATAGTGGGGGGGGGTTGCTTCCAAAGATCATGTTTGAGTCCACTAAATGTGATGTCATGGATCTGAGGCAGAAAGGCCTGGCAGATATATGCCTCCTGAGCCACCGAAAACTTGGGTGGGCTGAGATTTAGGACAGATGATAAATTTACCAGAATGAAGTTGGCTTGACTTCTCTCCACTTCATATGTGATCCTTTTGCAGGGCTCTGTTAGTAAGAAGAAAGCTATCCTACAAGCACCACAACAAAAGGCTTTTAATTCTTTCTAAGGAGCAGTCATTAAGGAGAAGGCAAAATATGGCCCTTGTTCTACTGCTTCTACTGCCTTTTGGAGGCTGTGGGAAACTGCAGACAAAATGCCTCTTGACTTTGGAAAGGGACGAGATAGATTCAGTAAGAGCTAAGCTTTACCAATCCTCCGATGATGATCCAGTTGCCAAAATATGGCGATTTCCCCCTTTCCTGCCCCAACAAGAAATCCAGGTCATGTGGCCAGCATGACAAAGCATGATTTCCCCCTTTCCTGCCCCAACAAGAAATCCAGGTCATGTGGCAAGCATGACAAAGCCGCTTCTGGCAAACCAGAGCAGCACATGGAAACGCCGTTTACCTTCCAGCTGTAGCGGTCACCTGGGTCCACCTGGGTTCAGGTAAATTCTAACTCTTAATCTTGGTATTTTTCACCAGTCTTTGGCACTTGCATCTCACAGTTTGGAGCCAGATCTTGGAGGTTTCGCAAACATGTTTTTCTCCAGCCCTGCAGTTGCAGGTGGAGCTGCAGAAGGAGTTTAGGACCTCGCAGAGGTGGTACTTCCTCTCCATATAATTATCAAAATGATAGAGTGTGTGTTTTTTTGCTTCTACCTCTCACCAAAGATCTAGAGATTTGTCCAAATGTCACGTTTGAGTCCACTAGATTAGAAATCAGAAGAATTTGAGATGATGTCATGGATCTGAGGCAGAGAGGTCTGGCAGATATATGCCTCCTGAGCAACCCAAAACTTGGGAGGGCTGAGATTTAGGACAGATGATAACTGTACCAGAATGAGGTTGGCTTGACTTCTCTCCACTTCAGATGTGATCCCTTTGCAGGACTCTGTTAGTAAGAAGAAAGCTATTGCATATTGCAACCACCACAACACAAGGCTTCTATATCTTTGTAAGGGAGCAGTCATGAAGGAGGTGGTTGTTCCTGGGAGGAAAAAGATGGTCCTCATTCTACTGCTTCTACTGCCTTTTGGAGGCTGTGGGAAACTGCAGACAAAATGCCTCTTGTCTTTGGAAAGGGACGGGATAGATTCACGTAATTATTTCAGGCCAGGGGACCACCTCATCAGTGGGGTCCTCTCTGCCACAAATACTATGTCTCATTCTCATGGCTTCAACCACTGTCCTTCCACCAGCTTTTATTGGTAAGACGTTCTGTGGGGGTGGAGTTACTGCTGCTTCACTTGCTACCATTTCCATGAGGTACAGCTAATCTCCAGTTATTTTCTGGGGCCTTTCTCATTATTTGGTACCTGCCTTTAATAACATAAGAAAATCCCACTGGCAGATAATTTTGTGGATGATTAGGCTTTCAGTGGCTACCAGTCACAATGGCTCTATGCCTCTGGATACCAATAACTGAGAATCTCATGTAGGGGAAGAGCTCTTGTGCTTCTCAGTTTTGCATGTGCATCTGGTTGGCCACCTTGAGAACTGGATGCTGGAAGAGATGAGCCTTTGGGCAGATTCTGCAGAGTTCTTCTGTAAACAATGGAAGGATAAGGGTGTTTACAGAAGGGAAGGATAAGGATAAGTGTAATTATGATAGTACTTTCTGGATCTTTTAATCACAGTATTATATTCCCTTTTAAACAACCCCCTGGCACTATTATTATTATTATTTGAATTTATATGCTGCCCTACACTAGTCACACACATCTTGACAAACAGTGGAAAACATCTTAATAAAAAGGGTGGTAATATGGGGATAACAGCAGCAATGGTTATAAACTGTTGTAAGATTGGGGAAGTAATTTTGGGTGTTACTTCAGGGGTCTTGTTTGTTTGTTTGTTTGTGACATTTCCATGCTGTCCTTTTAACAAGAAGTTCTTCCAAGCAGCTAGCAATAAATAAGTAAATGCAAATGCAAAATTAAAACAGACAACCATAAAGGGGACAGGGGAATGTTTACAGTGCTGGCATGTATATATTTCTTTCCAGGAAAGCACCCACAATGTACTGGCAGCTCCTCTCCTTCTTGTTTGCCATTCAAGAGATCAACCAGAATCAAAAGCTGTTACCCAACATCACCCTGGGCTACAGCATCCATGAGAACTTTTTTGATGGAAGGGTGACATATGATGCTTTGCTAGACATGCTGTCAATTGGGCAGCTGAACTTTCCAAACTACAGCTGTGGTAAACAGACGAACTTACTGGCTGTTCTCGAAGGGTCTGACTCTCAAAATTCCATCCAGATTTCAAATGTGTTGGGCGCCTATAAAATCCCACAGGTAGGAATGGAGAGAGGTATAAATACCATTATGATATCGGCTGTTTTATTTTCCATTTTATCTCTGGTTCAGACTCCATGAGAGTATCTGTGAAGTTTTGGTGAGTTACCTTGTCAAAAGCTTTTTTGAAAGATCAAGTCCACTATATCAATAGCATCTCTATCTATGTGCTTCTTGACACTCTCAAATAATTCTAATCAGATTGTGAGACAGGTTTTGCCATTCTGTGGGTGGCCACCCCAATTCGATATTGGGAAAAGGATTTCTTGTATCCTGACTTTGAAGAAGTCTCCCTTGATGAAGTAATTTAAATGCCCATTTGTTTCTGGCTCACTAGGCCTGAGGCTTCCTGTTGCATGTTCGCCTGACACATGAAACTTTGAAGTTCCTGCTGGGATTCTTCCTTCTAGAGATTAATGAGGGGCATATTTTTTTTTAAAAAAAAATGATATTACCAGGAATCCTTTTATGAAATCACTGTTCCCAATAAAGGGCCCTTGCAATAGATCTTCCTCCTTCCTAAGACCTATCCAATCCCATGTTGGGCTTAGAAATATTTAGGCTTTGATCTGAAATCAAACAAGATTCAAATCTTCTGTGAGGGACAGGGGATATCGCGAAGTCCCTCCCCTCCTGAGGTCAAGCCCATCACCGACCACAGGGGAAAGCAGAGGGAGCTCCGATTCCAGTGGGGAAGCAGGAAGTCGGGTCCGAGGCTCAGGCAAGGTAGCGGAGCCAGGGTCCCAGGTGGGACAGGAAGGGGGAAGTAAGGGGGGGAGACCCATCCCCCCAACTCCAGAATTACGCCGGAAGAGGAGGGGAAAGAGGATGGGGCTTCCAAGACTTTTGTGCTGGGGAAAGACGCGCCAAAAGTCACTTGGAGGTTCTGATACTGACTGACCACATCACTCCGTGTAAATAGCAATGACTTCAGCACTGTAAATACGCAGCACCAATAAAAGAATAAAATGCAGAGCTGCGTAGCGTCGTTACTCTGAAGTAGTCCACTCAGGCCACTGTGACAGCAACCTCCAAGTCTTTTTTGGGGCTACTTTGGAGTTGCCGGGATGAGCGTGTCAGAGGCGGAGAGATGGCGGCAGATCGCGGAGCAAGCCCAGGAAGAACTGCAGCAGCTGACGCTGCAGGCTCAGGGGGAATTACAGGCAGCTAAAGAAGAGACCAAGAAGGTGCAGGACGACCGGGTACAACTTGCGGAACAGGTGAGAGCGCTGCAGGAAAGGGAGCAACAATTAAGGGCGGTGGCGGTAGACCTCCAAAGCAAGCTGGATGCAGAGAAAGCCAAGGCGGGAGGGACCCCCCCAATCCAAGTGCTGCCAGGAAGGAGAGCCGGGACCCTAGTAAGCAAGTTCAATGGAGACCCGAGGGAATATCATGGCTTTGAGACTGAAATCGTGTATGCTCTTGAGCTGCACCATAATGAGTTCCCTGATGATGAGCACAGGGTAGCGTTTATTGTGGAGCACCTTACCGGGGCAGCCAGGGAGTGGCTAAGACCGTTAATAGCAACCAAGAATCCTTGCATGAAGAATGTCAAACAATTTCTAGAAGGTTTGAAAACGATGTATTCCTCCGATAGTCATATGGACCAGACCAAGGAGGAGCTTCATAATTTACGCCAAGGAAATATGACAGTTCGCGCATATTGGGCGAAATTCACCATGCTGGTGCACAGACTGGGGTGGCAACTAGAGTCGCCTCCTATGCAAGCGGCGTTCTACTTGGGTTTGCACGAGGAGGTGAAAGATGAGCTCTCGAGAGGTCCAAAGCCCAGTACTATGGATCAGCTGAGCAAAGCGGCTCTGGCAGTGGGGGTGAGACAGGAATCCCGGTGGAGCAACAAGCAAGCAACGCGCGCAAAGAGGGCTTGGTTCCCACGGTCGCAGGAGAAGCCACTCCCCCAACAACCCTTTCAAGCCACGCCTGGGGCCAGCCAGGACCAGGAACCCATGCAGATTGATAGCGCGCGCGCGCGGGCTTTTCAAACCCCAGCGGCGCCAAGACGCAAGGAGGGAAAGGGCGGGAATTGCTTTCTCTGCAACTCCCCCCAGCATCTCGTCAGAGACTGCCCACATCGCAGGGAGTGGCAAGGAAAGGCGGGAACGGTGGTGCCCTCCCCCACTGACGCAGCACCACAGCAGGGAAACGGGAAAGCCTGGCTGCAGGAGACAAGGGGCAGCAGCCAGGCACAGTCAGCAGACAACAGCCCCAGCCCGCCCACCCGCACAGAGAGGAGCAGAGCCAGCCCACCCCTCCCAGAGCAGGAGTGGTTCTAGAAGTCACGCTAACGCTCCCAAATGGCTATCCGCTGACGGTCCTCGCCTTAATTGACAGTGGGGCGTCCGCCAACTTCTTCTCGAGGAACTTTGCAGAAGAGCACCAGATCCAGCTTCTGCAGCTGGATTTTCCTCTGCACGTGGCAACCATTGACGGCAGAGAGCTGCTGGGAGGGGCCATCACTCATCAAACCCCCCCCATGAGAATGACGGTGGGAAGGCACTCAGAGACACTGGCATTCAACGTCACCACCATCTCAGACCCCCCCATCGTCTTGGGCATGAGCTGGCTGGCGCGCCACGACCCCTCCATCAGTTGGCACCAGAGATGCATCACGTTTGGATCGGACTTTTGTCTGGAACATTGCATGCAGCACCAACCAGGGGAGGGGCCTCCGATAGCCACGGTGGCCACCATGCACGTCAAAGGGGGTGAGGCGATACCCAAGCCGTACTGGGACCTGCAGGAGGTCTTCAGCGAAGCGGAGTCCGACCACCTACCCCCACACAGGCCTTTTGACTGCCAGATCAACCTGGTGCCCGGGGCAACTATACCCCCAGCCAAGCTGTACGCCATGTCAGACCAGGAACTGGAGGATCTGCGCGCTTTCATCGACAAGAACCTCAAGCGGGGGTTCATCAGAGAAAGCAAGGCAGCAGGGGGCAGCCCGGTCTTCTGGGTGGACAAGAAAGACACACAACAGCGCCGCCTGGTGGTGGATTTCAGACGGCTGAACAGCATGACGGAACCGGTGGCTTTCCCTATGCCCAGAGTGGATGATCTGCTGACAGCAGCACGCAGGGGCAAGATCTTCACCAAGCTCGACCTGAGGGGGGCGTACAACTTGATCAGGATCCGGGAAGGCGATGAGTGGAAGACCACGATGTTCACGCCTCTGGGCTCTTTTGAATATCTGGTGATGCCCTTCGGGTTGCAAGGGGGCTCAGCATGCTTCCAGGCCTTCATGCACCACGTCCTGGGGTCCCTACTCTTCAAGAACTGCTTGGTCTTCCTAGATGACATCCTTATCTATTCCAATGACCCAGTGCAGCATGTGAAGGATGTCAGGGAGGTGTTGCAGCGCCTGAAGGAGAACCACCTGTATGTGAAGCTGGAGAAGTGCAAGTTTCACACCAAGGAGGTGGACTTAGAATCATAGAATCATAGAATCATAGAATCATAGAGTTGGAAGAGACCACAAGGGCCATCCAGTCCAACCCCCTGCCAAGCAGGAAACACCATCAAAGCATTCCTGACAGATGGCTGTCAAGCCTCTGCTTAAAGACCTCCAAAGAAGGAGACTCCACCACACTCCTTGGCAGCAAATTCCACTGCCGAACAGCTCTTACTGTCAGGAAGTTCTTCCTAATGTTTAGGTGGAATTTTCTTTCTTGTAGTTTGAATCCATTGCTCCGTGTCCGCTTCTCTGGAGCAGCAGAAAACAACCTTTCTCCCTCCTTTATATGACATCCTTTTATATATTTGAACATGGTTATCATATCACCCCTTAACCTTCTCTTCTCCAGGCTAAACATACCCAGCTCCCTAAGCCGTTCCTCATAAGGCATCGTTTCCAGGCCTTTGACCATTTTGGTTGCCCTCTTCTGGACACGTTCCAGCTTATCAGTATCCTTCTTGAACTGTGGTGCCCAGAACTGGACACAATACTCCAGGTGAGGTCTGACCAGAGCAGAATACAGTGGTACTATTACTTCCCTTGATCTAGATGCTATACTCCTATTGATGCAGCCCAGAATTGCATTGGCTTTTTTAGCTGCTGCATCACACTGCTGACTCATGTCAAGTTTGTGGTCAACCAAAATCCTAGATCCTTTTCACATGTACTGCTCTCAAGCCAGGTGTCTCCCATCCTGTATTTGTGCCTTTCATTTTTTTTGCCCAAGTGTAGTACTTTACATTTCTCCTTGTTAAAATTCATCTTGTTTGCTTTGGCCCAGTTGTCTAATCTGTTAAGGTCATTCTGAAGTGTGATCCTGTCCTCTGGGGTGTTAGCCACCCCTCCCAACTTGGTGTCATCTGCAAACTTGCTCAGGATTCCCTCAAGCCCATCATCCAAGTCATTGATAAAGATGTTGAACAAGACTGGGCCCAAGACAGAACCCTGTGGCACCCCACTAGTCACTACTCTCCAGGATGAGGAGGAGCCATTGATGAGCACCCTTTGGGTTCGGTCAGTAATCCAGCTACAAATCCACTGAATGGTAGCATTGTCTAGCCCACATTTTACCAGCTTCTTTACAAGAATATCATGGGGCACCTTGTCAAAGGCCTTGCTGAAATCAAGATAGGCTACATCCACAGCGTTCCCTTCATCTACCAGGCTTGTAATTCTGTCAAAAAATGAGATCAGATTAGTCTGACATGACTTATTTTTCAGGAACCCATGCTGACTTTTAGTGATCACAGAGTTTCTTTCTAGGTGCTCACAGACTGTTTGCTTAATGATCTGCTCTAGAATCTTTCCTGGTATTGATGTCAGGCTGACTGGGCGGTAATTGTTTGGGTCCTCTCTTTTCCCCTTTTTGAAAATAGGGACAACATTTGCCCTCCTCCAGTCTGCTGGAACTTCGCCTGTTCTCCAGGAATTTTCAAAGATTATTGCCAGTGGTTCTGAAATCACCTCTGCCAGTTCTTTTAATACTCTTGGATGTAGTTCATCTGGCCCTGGAGACTTGAATACATCTAAACTAGCCAAGTATTCTTGTACTACCTCCTTACTTATTCTGGGCTGTGTTTCCCCTGCTGAATCATCTGCTCCATATTCTTCAGGTCGGGCGTTGTTTTCTTTCTTGGAGAAGACTGAGGCAAAGAAGGCATTGAGGAGTTCTGCCCTTTCTCTGTCCCCTGTTTGCATTTCACCATCTTCTCCTCTGAGTGACCCCACTGTTTCCTTGTTTTTCCTTTTGCTACGGACATACCCATAAAAGCCCTTTTTGTTGCTTTTAACCTCTCTGGCAAGCCTGAGTTCATTCTGTGCTTTAGCTTTTCTGACTTTGTCTCTACACGTGCTGGCTATATGTTTGAATTCCTCTCTGGAGATTTCCCCCCTTTTCCATTTTTTGTACATATCCCTTTTAAATCTTAACTCAGTCAAAAGTTCTTTAGATAGCCAGCCTGGCTTCTTTAGGCACCTTCCATGTTTCCGTCTCATTGGTATTGCCTGAAGTTGTGCTTTTAATATCTCCCTTTTAACAAACTCCCAACCATCATGAACTCCCTTCCCTTTTAGTATTACTGTCCATGGGATTTCACCCAGCGTTTCCCTAAGTTTTCTGAAGTCGGCTTTCTTAAAGTCTAGAATTTGGACCTTAGTATGCTTGGTTGCTCCTTTCCGCTGGATAATAAACTCCAGAAGAGCATGGTCACTCCCACCTAATGATCCTGCCACTTCTACCCCACTAACCAAGTCATCACTATTGGTTAGGACCAGATCTAAAATGGCTGATCCTCTTGTTGCTTCTCCCACTTTCTGGACAATGAAGTTGTCTGCAAGGCCAGTGAGGAATCTGTTCGACCTTATGCTCTTGGCTGACTTCCTGGGCTACAAGCTGTCAGACAAGGGGCTGGCGATGGACAAGGACAAGGTGCAGGCCATCCTGGACTGGCACAGCCCCAGGACGCGCAAAGATGCCCAACGCCTACTAGGCTTCGCCAACTTCTACAGGAAGTTCATCAAGAACTTCTCTCGCGTTACGGCTCCCATCACTGACTGCCTGAGAGGCAAGCAGAAGTTCAGGTGGACACCAGAGGCGCAAGCAGCGTTCGAAAGCCTCAAGAGGGTGTTCGCCTCGGACCAGAACCTGTTCCACGTGGTCCAGGACGCGCCCCTACGCATTGAGACAGATGCTTCTGATAAAGCTGTGGGCGCCATTTTGTTGCAACTGGACGCCAACAGGGAGTGGAGACCCTGTGCCTTCTTCTCCAGGAAGTTGACACAGCCCGAGCGCAACTACACGGTGTTTGACAAAGAACTTCTTGCGATCCACGCGGCGTTCAAGCATTGGAGACACTTCCTGGTGGGCGCCAAGCACCCCATCCAGGTGTGCACAGACCACAAGAACCTGGAGTTCTGGAGAACGGCCAGGGTGCTCAACCAGCGGCAGATACGGTGGGCAGAGTTCTTCTCGAACTTCAACTTCTCCATACACTACATCCCGGGGGAGCAGAATGTCAGGGCGGATGCCCTCTCCCGCAAGCCAGAGTACATGGAGGAGGAGGCGCCACCAGCACCAAGGCACATTTTCCCCCCGTCAGCATGGTCCTGCGGAGCAGCAGTGGTGAGCGAGGCAGAACTCACAGCACTGACGGCAGCGGATGAATTTGCCAACCGCATCTTCAGAGAACTGAGAGGGGGGAGGGAGCAGGCAAAGGACTTTGCAGAACGCAGGGGGCTGCTTTTCTACAAGGGTGCACTGTACCTGCCCACCACCCAGCTTAGACGTACGGTCCTCAAGCAGATGCACGACAACCCAACGGCGGGTCATTTTGGAAGGGACAAAACCGCTCACCTAGTCATGAGACACTTCTGGTGGCCAGGGGTGAGGGAAGATGTTCGAGACTATGTACGGGGCTGTGACACCTGCCAGCGGGCAAAGGTGGTCAGAGCAGCACCAGCTGGATTGCTGGAGCCCTTAGCCACACCACACAGGCCGTGGGAAGTGGTGTCCATGGACTTCATCACAGATCTGCCTTCTTCCAGGGGCAAGACCGCAGTGTTGGTGGTGGTGGACCTCATGTCCAAAATGTGCCACTTTATACCGTGTGCCAGGGCGGTCTCTGCAGAAGAGACAGCCAAACTGTTTGTTGATCACGTATTCAGACTGCATGGATTACCTTTAAGGGTTATTTCGGATCGTGGCCGCCAATTTGTTTCCAGGTTCTGGCGGCGGCTCATGAACCTCCTGCAGGTGGAGGTCAGCTTGTCGACGGCTAGACACCCGCAGACCAATGGACAGGCAGAGAGGGTCAACGCCATTCTGCAGCAGTACCTGAGATGCTACGTCAGCCAGCGGCAAACGGACTGGGTGGATCGCCTGCCACTGGCAGAATTTGCCCACAACAATGCAGTGCACGTCTCCACAGGGGTGTCGCCCTTTAAGGCCAATTACGGGCGCGACCTCAGATCTTTCCCAGAGAGGGAGGGGGAGGAGGAGGAGGAGGGCCCACAGGCTGAGGATTGGGCAGAGGAACTGGAGACGGTGCACCAGCAGCTCAGAGAACACTTGGAGAGGGCCAAGGAAGCGTACAAAAAGGGGGCAGATCGCCACAGGCGACAAGGGGAGGTCATCAGGGTGGGGGACAAGGTTTGGTTGTCCTCGGAGGGCCTTCCCACCAGAGGGAGGTGCAAAAAGCTGGCACCCAGACGGCTGGGCCCCTTCACGGTCACGCAACAGGTCAACCCGGTGGCATACAGGCTGGCACTGCCAGAGGATATGAGGGTGCATCCAGTGTTTCATAGATCGCTGCTGTCGCCGTACAGGGAAAGCAGCAGGCTCCGAGACAGCGAACAAACCCCCGAGGGAGGGGGGGAGAGGGGAGGCAGGGAGCAATTCAATGAGGCCACGGCCATCCTTGATTCACGGAGAGGGGTGGGGGGCCTGGAGTACCTCATGGCATGGGAGGATGCTCCACCGTCCCAGAATGAATGGGTCCCAGCCACTCAGATACAGGAGGAATTCTTGGTGGAAGAATTTCACGCCCTCTTTCCCCACAGACCCAAGCCCTGGCACATGGAAAGGGAGGGGGAGGAGGAGGAGGCACGGGAGAGCAGCTCACCATGGCGTTGGGAAGCGGAGTTTGAGGAATCGGGAGACGAGATATGGGTGTCACCGAGATCCACACAGTCAGAGGCAGAAGCAGATTGGCAGCACATTTTTACCCCCACCAGCTCGGACGCCACGGAATTTTTGGGATTCCAGCCCTCCCAGGCGGAAGGGGGAGCCTCGCAGGACTGGGCGGAGGTGTTCACACCAACGGGCTCGGAAAGCACTGAGTTCTTAGGCTTCCAGTCGTCACCGACACCTGGGGGGGACCTGGGGAGGGGAGAAGGGGAGCTTGGGAGGGGGGTGGATGTGAGGGACAGGGGATATCGCGAAGTCCCTCCCCTCCTGAGGTCAAGCCCATCACCGACCACAGGGGAAAGCAGAGGGAGCTCCGATTCCAGTGGGGAAGCAGGAAGTCGGGTCCGAGGCTCAGGCAAGGTAGCGGAGCCAGGGTCCCAGGTGGGACAGGAAGGGGGAAGTAAGGGGGGGAGACCCATCCCCCCAACTCCAGAATTACGCCGGAAGAGGAGGGGAAAGAGGATGGGGCTTCCAAGACTTTTGTGCTGGGGAAAGACGCGCCAAAAGTCACTTGGAGGTTCTGATACTGACTGACCACATCACTCCGTGTAAATAGCAATGACTTCAGCACTGTAAATACGCAGCACCAATAAAAGAATAAAATGCAGAGCTGCGTAGCGTCGTTACTCTGAAGTAGTCCACTCAGGCCACTGTGACATCTTCCTTCTCTTCCCAGGTCACTTATGCTTTTGTCTCTCATGTTCTGAATGATAAGAGGCAGTTTCCTTTTTTCTACCGGATGGTCCCCAAAGAAGAAGCCCTGTACCCAGGGATTGTCAAGCTGCTCCAGCACTTCAGATGGACCTTGATTGGCCTCTTTGCACCAGACACCAACAATGGAGAGAGGTTCCTGAAGAGCTTGACGCCGGTGCTCATCAAGAGCGGTGTCTGTGTTGTTATCTCACAAAGCATTCCAGGACTGAATACAAATGCGGTAAAAATGGATTTTCTTCCATTCCGCAAATGGAGACAAGTGCATGTATTTGTTTACTATGGGGAAATGACTTGTTTCATAAATGGACTACTCATTATACAACAGATTTTTGACAAAGTGATGATGTCCATTGTTGGGGAAATTGTCATCACAACAGTTATGTGGGATGTCTCCCTGGAGCTGATATATAATCACATATCTTTCCAACACATCCATGGTATATTTTCCTTCTTCACTGAGACAAGCAAAAGGACAAAAAACAGTGATTTTCTACCCCTTTTCTCTGGTATTAAGAGGTTTTGGGAGGGTGCTTTTAATTGTTCCTATTCAAAGCATGCATCCTCAGTGAAAGGCTGGACAAGGTGCAGAGAGAGAGAGAAACTGGAGATGTTTCCCCAAGACGATCTGGAAAGAATCCTCTCTCTAGACAGCTACAGGATCTACAACACTGTCCAAGCCGTGGCTCGTGCCTTAAATGCTGCATATTCATCTAGATCTAAGCAGAGGGCTAATGGGAGAACAGGACTTCAAAGGCTACAGCCATGGCAGGTATTTTCTTTCCCTTCATAGATGTCTCAACTGAGCATGACAATCGGTTGTAGTGTTGCAGATATTGAATATTCTGCAGTTTGAAGTGACTGGAAGCATAAGAACTGACTCCTTTTGGAAATGAATTATTGTCCAGGCCCATAGAAATATTATTCAAGCTCAACTAGTAGAACTTTCTACATAACATCAAATAGACATCTGATATACCTATCCAATGTCTTGTGCTGTCCAGCACAGGATCGGCATCTTTGAAAATATTAAATAATTCAAAAAGACCTACTGTATAAGCAAATCTCTCTCTCTCTCTCTCTCTCTCTCTCTCTCTCTCTCTCTCTCTCTCTCTCTCTCCAGCCTGCCTCAAAACACATTACCCATTTTCCATTTTAATCCTTCCTTAATACATATACATTTTTCATTTCTGTTTGCTATTCTTATTCTTGCCTTATTGCACAGGCCCCGAGCAACTGCTCCCATCATGTGCCCAATTCTCCTTTCCCCACAAGTTGGAATTATTTTTGGCAGGGGAGATGACATTGATCAGGCTGTCTCTAATCTCTGTTCCTTTGACACCCGCTTGACTCTGCTCTGGCTCTCTGCTCCCTCCACCAAGCTCCTGCCTTTCCCTGCTGGAGCCCATACAGTGGTGCCTCGCTAGACGAATTTAATTCGTTCCACGGGTCTATTCTTATAACGAAAAATTCGTCTAGCGAATCCCATAGGAATGCATTGAATTTTATTTTATTTTTGCCCATAGGAACGCATTAATTGAATTTCAATGCATTCCTATGGGAAACCGTGATTCGCTAGACAAATTTTTCATAAAATGAATTCGTCTAACGAGGCAACCTCCACTAGAAAAATCATTTCTTTAAGGGAAAATTTCGTCTTACAGGGCGTTCGTTAAGCAAGGCACCAGTGTATTAGAGATTTCATTCAGTTTGCCTTTAAAGGAAAAACGTACCTAATTCACTCTTTCCGAAACAATCCAAGAGGGCAGCATCCTTCAAAAACATGTTTACTTGGAGAAAATCACATAGAAATACTGAATAATTCTGAGTTTTTCATTATTAAAAAAAATTAATAAAACTGAATTTAATATTAGGGTGTGTGTGAGAGAGATAATAGTATGAACCAAAATTGACAAGATTCCTCCATTACTATTTGAGTCTGCAACCAGCCCTAAGCAAAGGGGAAGTGAATTGTTAGTATGTTTTCCTGTATTCTAAATGTTCTCATCTTTGATTCTGTTCCAGCTCCACCCTTTCCTTGGAAATGCCCCGTTCTACAATTCTTCCATGGACAGAATGTATTTGGATGAGAACGGGGAGCTGGCAGCCGACTTGGACATTGTGAACTGGGTAGTGTTCCCCAATAAGTCCGTCCTCAGAGTGAAGTTTGGGAGTATCGACAGACAGGGATCCCCAGACCTGAAGTGCTCCATCGACCAGGATGCCATTGTGTGGCCTGAGTGGCTCAATCAGGTGGCGGGGAGGGGGGAATCATGCCTGTCATTTTGCTGTCTTTTCTTTGAGCCCTAATAAGTGCTCCCTCTTCTGTGGGCTGCTGCCCTCAATTGCTTCTCGACTCCAGCATTGGGCTGTTGTTCAAGGTAGTTCCTACAGCTCCTCTGCTCAGCTGGGTGTCAAAGGAGGCTTCCTGCTAAACTCTGTGTATGGGAAAAGTGGGGTTCATTGCTTTTCTGTTGTTACATGTATTTATTTATATCAGTGTCCCATATACAGAACTTTATTTAATGGAGGTGCTTGGTTTTTTTCTTAATTTAATCATGCATAATTCATTTAATAGACAGTGATGGGAAATGCTTAGTTTCAAGCTATAGACCAGATGCTTACAGCAGATGACCACATACTATGCCTCAAACAACAATTCTCATTGACACTCTTTGTCTTTGTGCCTAGACCCTTCCTACTTCCAGGTGTGTGGAAAGCTGTCGCCCTGGATCCGTCAAGGTGATTCAGGAAGGGAAGCCTCTTTGCTGTTATGAATGTCTTCCCTGTGCAGAAGGGACCATCTCCACTCAGGAAGGTGGGTGACTCCAAGGGAAAGGCTGGCCTTGGGGAAGAGAGAATGGTTCAGTCAGGAATCTTTCAAAACCACTGTGTGGGAGTGAACTGGGTGATTCAAATAATAATAATAATAATAATAATAATAATAATAATAATAATAATAATAATAATCAGCATCAGCATCAGCATCAGCATCAGCATCGGCATCATCAATCTGTTTTGATTATCATAGTTTATGATATTGTTCTAAAATGTACTATAGTAAGCTGATTGGGAAAGCAGGATATAAACTTCTCAGTCACTAAATGCCTGCCCACCCATATCCCACTCCTTAGCCCTACTACTCATCCTTACTCCAAAAATACCTTTGATCAAATATAAAGGAGGGAGGTCTAAACCACAGAGCCTCTTGGGCTTGCTGATCAGAAGGTCAGCAGTTCGAAACCACATGACGGGCTGAGGTCTCGTTTCTCTGTCTAAGCTTTTGCCATCCTAGCAGTTCAAAAGCACACCAGTGCAAGTAGATTGATAGGTGTCTCTGCAGCAGGAAGGTAAATGGTGTTTCCATGCACTCTGGCATTCGTCATGCTGTCCCTTTGCACCAGAAGCAGTTTAGTCATGCTGGCCACATGACTGTGGACAAACATCGGCTCCCTCGGCCTGAGATGAACGTTGCACCCCATAGTTCCCTTTGACTGTACTTAACTGTCCCGGGGTCCTTTACCTTTACCTGAAGTAGGCAGACTGTTATGGACTTAGGGTAGATATTAGACTTCTGCACAGACCCCTGATCCTCCTTTTGGCCCTGGTATAGGGGGCTCCAAGCAGCCCAACTTGCCAGAGACCAAGCTGGGGATCTCTAGCCCTGGAATCTGTTCCAAATTTCATCAAGGGTAGAGCTAATGTTTAGAAAAACCTAATTAAATACCTGTAGTGATCTTTGGCTGTCCCACACTTACTTGGTATATAACTGAATCTCTCCCAAGAGACTGGATATTGCTCAGGGCTTGGCTGAATCCAGTGTAGTAGACATTTCTCTCTCTCTCTCTCTCTCCCTTGCAGATGCAGACCATTGCGAAAAATGCCCAGGAAATCAGCATCCAAACAAGGACCAAGATCGATGTGTGTTCAAGCATATCACCTTCCTAGCCTATGAAGAATCCCTAGGGATTATCCTACTTTCCCTTGCCCTACTGGGGGCCTTAACCACAAGCTTTGTCTTAGGAATCTTCATTAAATACAGCGAAACTCCCATAGTCAAAGCCAACAACCGGGACCTCTCCTACATCCTCCTCGTCTCTCTCCTGCTTTCCTTTTTGTCCTCCTTCCTGTTCATTGGGAGGCCAAGGAAAGGGACCTGCCTTCCTCGACAAATGGCCTTCAGCATCATCTTCTCTGTTGCTGTTTCTTCTGTCTTGGCAAAAACCATCACGGTGGTTCTGGCCTTCCTGGCCACCAAGCCAGGGAACACAGTGAGGAGATGGCTGGGGAAGAGTCTGGCCCACTCCATTGTCCTTTCATGTTCCAGTATGCAAATTATCATCTGCACCATCTGGCTGGGTACCTCTCCCCCATTCCCAGACTCTGACATGCACTCTCAGATGGGAGAAATTATTCTGCAATGCAACGAAGGGTCTGTGGTCATGTTTTATGCTGCCCTCGGCTACATGGGCTTCCTGGCTTCCATCTGCTTCACAGTGGCTTTTCTAGCCAGGAATCTGCCTGGGTCCTTCAATGAAGCCAAGCTGATCACCTTCAGCATGCTGGTCTTCTGCAGTGTTTGGGTGTCCTTTGTGCCCACCTACCTGAGCACCAAGGGGAAGTACATGGTGGCTGTGCAGGTCTTCTCCATCTTGGCCTCCAGTGCTGGGCTCCTGGGCTGCATCTTTATTCCCAAATGCTACATTATTGTGCTGAGACCTGATCTGAACACAAAGGAGCACCTGACAGCAAAAGCCAAAGATAGCATCTGATTCTGAAAATATTACTTTTCAAGAATGTAGGGAAGTGATGTTCTTGAAAAATAATGTTTCAATTTAAAAAATCATTACCCTCTCACCTGATAATTTTTTTAAGCATTTGATCATGTATGTAGAGAGGGTTAGATCTGAGGCAGGCTGAATAGCGGTAAGAGGAGACTTCCCTGCCCCTTGGAATGCCAGTTGCCAAGGGAACGACGGAGAGAGGGCTGGAACACAAACAGGCATGAACAAACACAGTGATAGTCTGTCGGAAAATGAAGAGGCTAGAGCTGATCCAATAAGTCCGAGGAGTCATCGAATGGGAGGGTTGCTAGTCAGGAAGCAAAACAAGAGACGTAAGGGACGACCGTTCAATATATTCTGTAGGCACCAAAAGAAGTCTTCAGAAGTGTCATCTTGAATGATAATGTTGGTGGCTTCGTTAGAGCCGCCCAGAGCTATCTGTTTGTTTTTGCAATAAATCCTCCTTTTTAATTATCTACGCTTTCTGTGTTATCAAGCTGGGAACCTGGACTCCTGACATTAATGGAAGTAGTTATGAAATTTGGATTTGGCTGAAAATTTGTAAAAACTTTGGAAGATATAGATCACATAGATCACAGGGAATTCACATTACCAACATTTTGTAATTAGTCATGGAACAGAACAAGGATGTCCTCTGTCACTCCTGTTATTTTTCTTGATTTTATAAAATAACCATCTAATTATACAATGCCTTTTCTAGCATGGGAGTGAGTATAAATTAAAATAACAAATGTAGGCCTCTATGCAGACTAAACATATCCAATGTTAGGATACTATCAGTGGTTCCTGGCTGGTTGCCCAGGAAAAATATAAAGACAAGGAAAAATTTCTTACATTCTTTTTCTATTTCAAACTTTACACAGAGAGGCTATGGTGGTTGTCCCAAGTGAATCTCCAGCCCAAGTGAATCTCCAGCCCCCATCTCTCCCACTTCCTCATTCGTCGTCATCATCACCACCTCTACAGGTGCCGCTAAATGCCCTCTGTCTTTGAGCTCTTTGCTCTCCTACTTCTAAGGCTCGCCGGGTTCTGGGAGATGGAGGGTCTGGAACGCTTACTAATGACGTGTTGGCTGGGTGTTGGTCTGGCTCTCCCATGATTTCCCAACTTTTCCCTTCATCTGCCTCTGAGCTGTGACTTCCCCCAACCCCCTGCTGTAAATCTATACTGTCTTCCTCTTCCTCCTCCCTGGAAGGGTCAGGATGGGGAGGCGGTCTCCCCCATTCCTCCTCTGCCCAGTCCCTGACCCCCAACTCCTCAACCATTATCCATAGGGCTTAGTTTCCAGACCCATTTTTATATCAATATTTTAATTCAGTTTTACATTTAACATTTGCATTCACATGTAAATCATAATCATATTTACATAGGATTCTCTGAATCCCTAGACTTCCCTCCACCCCTCCTATGGGTTCCATAGTTCTTATCCAACTACATCGTATAATGCTCTCCATATTTCCTTAAAACTCAATTCTTACCATAGTTCTTGTTACACTGCAATTGTTTTTTAAATCCTGCCAATGTTTTTAATTGTTTAGTGTTCTTTTAAGGAACTTATAAATTTTCCCCATTCTTTATTCAATTTGTTATCTTAGTGTCTGGTCTTCCTGGTTTCCGCAAATGGCGACAGAGCATGAGCCTTGATCTGGGAGAAAGGCTTGACCATCGGGGGGGGGGGTTGTCAGGGGAAAGCACTTAGTCATTTTGGTCACCTTCCACTGCATACCTGCCAGCTCATCAATATCCTCCTTAAACTATAGCACCCAGAACTGGACACAGTACTCCAGATCTGACCAAGGCAGAATAGAGTGGGACTAGGGACATGAGTAGCGCTGTAGTCTAAACCACTGAGCCTCTTGGGCTTGCCAATCAGAAGGTCGGCAGTTTGAATCCCTGCAATGGGATGAGCTCCCATTGCTCTGTCCCAGCTCCTGCCAGCCTAGCACAGTGTTTCTCAACCTTTTTTGGGCCACGGCACACTTGTTCCGTGAAAAAAATCACGAGGCACACCACCATTAAAAAAGTTAAAAAATTAACTCTGTGCCGCCCTATATTATAATTATGACTGTAAGAAACACTTGCCAAATATTGCTTTCCGGCGGGTCAGCGCTGTGTATTGGCGGCCACCAGGCTCGTTTGCACTGAGCTTTGGGAAAGAGGAGGAGAAATATTGCTTTCCGGCGGGTCAGCACTGTCAGCACGTGACAATGCAAATCGCCCTTCTCGTCGCCGCACGTCGCGGCACACCAGCCAGCGTCTCGCGGCACACTAGTGTGCCGCGGAACAGCGGTTGAGAAACACTGGCCTAGCAGTTTGAAAGCACACCAGTGTAAGTAAATAGGTACCGCTGCAGTGGGAAGGTAAACGGCATTTCCGTGCGGTCTGGCTTTCTGTTGTGGTGTCCCGTTGCACCAGAAGTGGGTTAGTCATGCTGGCCACATGACCCAAGAAATTGTCTGTGGACAAACGCCAGCTCCCTCGGCTTGAAAGCGAGATGAGCACTGCAACCCCATAGACACCTTTGACTGGACTTAACCATCCAGGGCTCCTTTACCTTTTTACCTAGAGTGGAACAATTACTTCTCTTGATCTGAACACTACTGTTGAAGCAGACTAAGATTTCAGCATTATTGTTATTAGAGTTAAAATTTGTTATCATCTTTTTTTCTAATTGTATAATTAAAAAAAATAAAATTCAATGCTGTATTTAAAATTGTTGTGAGCCACCCCAGGACCTTACAGTGAGGGAAGGTAATCAATATTATTATTTAATATATAAAAAAGTTGCTGCATCACACTGTTGACTCATGTTAAGCTTCTGGTGTACTAAGCCAGTTGTCCCTCATCCTGTATTTATGCCTCTGCTTATTCTCTTCAGCCTCAGCAAGGTGTTGTTAACATTTTGAGCCTTCAGATCATATACACAGGGACCTAGGTCCACATTTGGCCAGAATCAACTGTCATCTCTAAACCCCCACCCCCCAAAAATATTCAATTTCCCCCCTGCCCCTGTTTCATTTCACTTCCTGAGAAAAATCCTTGAATGTTTCCACTGGATGGAGTAAGAAGGGAGTGTTATTCTGGAGGGGGAGCTCCAGGCAGACATTTCCACATTGATGGGAATGTTGTGGGAAAGGGAATGACAATGAAACAGAGGAGGAGGAGGAGGAGGAGGAGGAGGAGGAGGAGGAGGAGGAGGAGGAGGAGGAGGAGGAGGGGAAGGTTGAAGGCTTGTTGCTTGGGGAGGGGGTAGATAAAACAGTGAAGGGCAAGGCAGTTCTGGGCAGAGCAGGGCACTAGGAGATGGGGACGACAGAGGACGAGATGGTTGGACAGTGTTCTCGAAGCTACGAACATGAGTTTGACCAAACTGCGGGAGGCAGTGCAAGACAGGAGTGCCTGGCGTGCTCTGGTCCATAGGGTCACGAAGAGTTGGACACGACTAAACGACTAAACAACAACAACAACATATAACAAATTATCTAAATAATAAAATTGTTGGTATCTGAAGAAGTGTGCATGCACACAAAAGCTTATACCCAGAACAAACTTAGATGGTCTCTAAGGTGCTACTGGACAATTTTTTACTCTTTTTATTTATTTCGACTGTGTCAGACCAACACGGCTACCTACTTGAAAACAAAATTGTTGTTGTTCTTAATTTTACAGAACGAACACTCAATTCTTTTCACGCCTGTGAGTCAAAGCAGATATTAACATATCCAGTGCTTTCTTTCTGGGGGTACGCCAGGGGTATGCATACCCCTAGACTTTTTGTGAATTCAAGTTTGGTCTCATTGAGGGGCAGTATTTCAATATGAGTAGGAAAATGAGAGTACCCCTAAACATTTTTTTAAGAAAAGAAGCACTGACCATATTGATCTTGATTATTCCATGTTCTGATTCAGTAAAGCAGGGCTGTGGAACCTCAGGCCAAAGGGCCTCCAAGCCTCCCCATCTGGCCCTCAGAGCTATCTGTAGGCCACACACCACTCCTTAGCCAATCTTGCCACTGGCCCTGTTTTGAACCCTTCCTGAATGCCACTCCTCAGCGGATATGTGTCCTGGTGCTCTGATAATGCTCCCTGCTTGCCTTGCTGGATGGAGAATAACAGGGTGGGTGGGTGTGGAGGAGCTAGGCTACTTTGCATAGGTAAGATGTGCATTTATTGTTCCACCCACTTTTGCACCTGGCACTGACATGTGGCCCCCTGAAGGTTATGCAGAAGGGAATGTGGCCCCCTGGTCTCAAAACGCTTGCAACAACTGTTGAAATCTGAAGAGTTGGAAGGGGCCACGAGGAATCTTGCAGGGGCCCCAACCCACAATTAAGAGCCTCATGCTTTGCCAAAACTAGGGTTGCCGTTTTTCAAAAGTGAACACCTGTATGGCGTATGGCAGCCCTATAAGTACTGTATTTTCTGGTGTATAAGACGACTGGGCGTATAAGACGACCCCCCAACTTTTCCAGTTAAAATATAGAGTTTGGGATATGCTCGCCGTATAAATAATACGACCTGGCGTATAAGACGACCCCCGACTTTTGAGAAGATTTTCTTGGGTTAAAAAGTAGTCTTATACGCAGGAAAATACAGTAGTTTAATGAACTCACAATGTTCTGAAATCATTCCTTGGCATTTCTTCACACATATATCGTAAAAGAGTATGTATATTGGTCCCCATTTTTATGAAAGTACTTTGTCCATTAATGGCCATGTCGACACCAGGGAGACACTTCTGTGAGATCCCATAAACATGTTTTTCTTCCGCTCTGCACCTGCGCCACGAGCGACACAGAGACTCTGGAATGTTGCCAAGGCTTCTGTCCCTTATAATTATTATTGTCCCTTATAATGCTTCTGTCCCTTATAATTAAATTCTTATTCTTACCAAAGCTCCAAGGACTGAGCCAGGAATTGCCTGTGAAAGCAATCAACGAAGCATTAGGCATAATGGCAAGGTGAGCTAATTTCTTGCACTGTATCTGAAAAGTTTGGTGCGTAAAATATCCCCAGGGCTACGGAGAGCCTGTCTTGTCCATTCCCTGGTGCCCTGATTGAGCATGATGTTGTTTGAGCACCTGAGGTTCACCCTCTGAAGGGTCGATTACCTTTTCATCTGCTTTCGGAAGTGCTGTTAACTCTGAGCAGCTTTTCTTTTCTTAACACCAACTTAGCACTGGGGCTCCAGCCTGAACACCCCCCCCCCCCGGCACCTTAAAAATATTTTTACACAAGCAGTACAGAAAGTCTCTACAGAGGGTGGTGAATACAGCACATGGTATCATGGGCTGTCCCTTGAGTCGGCTAGATGACATCGCAAGGGATCGTTGCCTTAGGAGAGCGAGAAAAATTATCAGGGATGACTCACATCCTGGGCATTGCCTCTTTAATCTTCTACCCTCGGGCAGGAGATATAGAAGTATAATCAGCCGTAACAACAGCCTAAAAAGTAGCTTCTATCCATGGGCTGTTAGGCTGCTGAACGGAAAATAACATAGTGAAATTGACTTGCGAGGTGGTGTGTTGTTCGATAAGAGATTGAGTGTTGGGGGGGGGAGGCTCGTTTAATTTCATTGTACACAGGTTGTACAATGACAATAAAGGGATTATTATTATTATTATTATTATTATTATTATTATTATTATTATTATTTAATATGGTTTTTAATGTCTGTCCTGGCTCCTCCTACATGCCCAACTTCGAGGCATTATGTCATGGCTTCCTCCATACAATATTTGTTCCAAAAGGACTTAAAACAGTTTCAGCTGGTGAGAAAAATAAAGTATACTTTTGTGATATTTTTTTAAATTAAGTTTTCCAAAAGTTCACGCACATATTTCAATACATAATTAAATATTCCCCCCGACTTCCCACCCCCTTTTTTCCATAGCGCTTCCATTTCTCTCCCTGTGCTGCATCCCTCTTTTCTATCTCTTAAACCTTAACGAAACTACTATAATCTTCAATCCCTTCTGTTGCTCATGGTTCAAATCCTTCTCACGTGTTCACCGTATAATATATATAATTTCTTTAAATAATCCAAAAACGGTTTCCATTCTTCCACAAAACCTTTGTCAGTAGAAAAGTAGAGTATACACCATACAGCACAAAGAAAAAATTGACCCAAAATTTTAAAAAATCCTTTCAGCAGCACCTTAAAGACCAACTAAGCTTTTTATTTTGGTATGAGCTTTCGTGTAAAAAACTTAGTTGGTCTTTAAGGTGCTGCTGAAAGGAATTTTTTTTATTTTGTTTCGACTACGTCAGACCAACACGGCTACCTACCTGTAATTAAAAAATTGACCAGTACCCTCCCTCCTTCTTAGGGTCGCTCTCCTTTAGGATTGCCCAGTCTGGAGGTAGCACTATTATCAATTTACGATGGGGTGGAAGGTTCACAGGCTAGGAAGGACTTGCTCACAATTTTTGACAGCTGCACAAATTAATATAGCTAGGAAATGGAAGGGGCAAGCAGAATATAAAATGGAAGAATGGTATAAAGAGGTGTGGGATATAGCCATTAATGATAAATTGATGTGTGCCATTAAGGTAAGACAGAGAATACGCAGGAGGAATGATTTTGAGGAGGAGATATGGGAGGGCGTGTGTAGAATTTGTACTATTAAAACGGAAAGGGGTCAAACCATCGCAAGAGGTGTTGAAATTTTGGGAGGTTGGATAGTTACAATGGAATGGTATTGTCAAATTACCAATATTTTCAATTGATTAGCGCTGGCTCGGTCATGTCCACAGAATGGAAGATGGCAGGATCCCCAAGGCCGTGCTCTACGGGCGAGTTGGCTTCAAGCGCCAGACCCATTGGAAGACCAACTGCATTAACCAAAATGTCTGCAAATGTGACATGAAGGCAGACAAAATCAGCCCCGCCATGTTGGAATCCCTTGCAGACGACCACAGTGCCTGGAGAAAGGCAGTTAAGTTGTGCATCCGTAGCAGTTACCAGAAGAGGAACAATGGGTGGGAGGAGCACAGAGAGAAGAAACGCCATTTGTGCATCTGCAGCAGCACAACTGGGTGCCTTCATCTGCCCCAGCTGCAACAAAACATGTCTCTCCCATGTTGGTCTCCATAGCCACTGCAGGCGCTGCAACCTTCCAACAGCTTGACCTCTCCCAAAACAGATGGATGGCAACCAACATTTTAAAAACTAATATTTTATATTAGCAGTCTTTGGTGATTAAGTGGTATATACAGCTGGTTTTAATAAAATAATAATATCTGAAAGAGTGTCTCCACCCCCATCGTCCAACCTGGACACTGAGGCCCAGCGCTGAGGGCCTTCTAGCTGCGAGAAGCGAAGTTACAGGGAACCAGTCGGGGGCCTTTTCGGTAGTGGCACCCACCCTGTGGAACGCCCTCTCATCAGATGTCAAAGAAATAAACAACTATCTGACTTTTAGAACACATCTGAAGGCAGACATCTGTTTAGGGAAGTTTTTAATGTTTGATGTTTTATTGTATTTTAAATATTTTGTTGGAAGGCGCCCAGAGTGAAACCCAGTCAGATGGGCAGGGTAGAAATAATATATTATTATTATTATTATTATTATTATTATTATTATTACCTCTCCTTTTTTTCTGGCCCAAATCCAACGCATAATTAGGGTTCCACTGACTTGGGGGTGCAAAGCAGAGCCAGCAAGGGGTGTGAACTTAAGAGAGCCCTAGGGGCCAGATAAGAGACACCCAGTGGATCGCATTTGGCCCCCAGGCTTGTGGTTCCCCACCCCTGACCAATGTACTTAGTGAGCCTCACTCTGTTGTAGGTTGCAGGCAGAAAGTCCATCCCTTTGCTAGTCAATGTCTGTAGCATATTCCAGTATTGGCTTTGCTGCTATGCAGCAGGAAGCAGGCGTTAAAACTGGGGGCTTCCAGGACAGCATTCACACTGCCGTGAGCCCCTTCTTCGCCTATACTCACTCTTAGCCAGCAACACCAGGATCTGGGAACTGGAACCTCAATGTATCTAAACTGGGATAACTCTAGGATCATTTAAGTCCACCATTCCAGTTACAAAAAGCACGACAACTCTCAGTTAGCGAAATGTGTCTTAATACGCATTGCTTGGAGAGGCAGAGCACAGAAGGAACTACAGTTCAATGGACAGAAGTTTTTTTTTTTGCGTCAAATGCGTATATTTTAATAGGAAAATAGGCACAGAGGAAGCAGGGTGACTAGTCAGCTTTCGCAAGTGATGACAGGACTCAGTAAGGCACATGAGAGATTTACACATCGGAAGCCGAGGAATCGGACGCCAACTCTTTGCTCGCGATCTGCATAAAAAGTTTTGTTTCCTCACAGAGATCTCAGTATGCATACTTTACGTTATATGTTCTGCTCTAGCTGAAGCTCTTTCCACACCCCCAAACATTTATTGGGGGAGGGGGGAAGTGTGTTAGTGTGTGTGTGTCTCTCTCATGCAAATTATTTTGAAGACTAGCAGGGACTCTTATTTTAGCAATACTGTTCTTGTTTAATCACGGGAGTTATAGGCTGGTTTTCCTGTGCCAGTTCTCTGATGGGACATAAAATCGACACCCCGTCGGAAGCCATTTCGACGCTCCAAGAAATGACAGGCCTCTCTTCTACGCTGTGAATCCTCTGGTGTCTGTTCAGCTCCGCTTTTCTGAAAAAGCACTTTCCGCAATTCAAGCACTGGTAGGGTCTCTCCCCGGTGTGGACTCTCTGGTGCGAAGTGAGGGTCGCCCTCTGCCTGAAGTTCTGCCCACACTCCTGGCACTTATACGGCTTCTCTCCCGTGTGGATTCTTTGGTGTCTGATAAGGTTCTGCTTGTCGCAAAAGCTCTTCCCGCAGTCCGAGCAGTTGTAAGGTTTCTCTCCCGTGTGGATCCTCTGGTGGGAGGTAAGGTTGACCTTGTGGCTGAAGTTCTTCCCGCACTCCAGGCATTTATACGGCTTCTCCCCTGTGTGGGTCCTTTTGTGGCTGTTGAGATGAGACCTGTCGTAAAACCTCTTGCCGCACTCGGAGCAGCTGTAGGGCTTGTCCCCCGTGTGGATTCTCTGATGCAACCTAAGGAGAGTGCTCTGGCTGAAGTTCTTCCCACACTCCATGCATTTGTACGGCTTCTCTTCCACGTGAACTTTCCAGTGGCCGTTAACGTCTGATTTGTGACTGGCGTTTTTCACAAGCGCCGGGCAGGCATTCCTTCTTGTTCCTCTTGATTTTTCCGGCTGAACCACGATTTCGCGGACGTTTTCGCCCTGGGAAGCGACTGGTTCATCCAGCCACTTCTCCATCTGGTTTCCCTCCTGTTCTGTCGGTTCCTCGGGATTTCTGAAGTTCTCTTCCATTTCTTGAAGCTTGCTTCTCTTACAGGGTCTGCTGTTGTTCTTACTGGGCCATCCATCACCTGTTGGAAAAGAGAGACAGTCAAGGAAACAGGCGAGAAGGAACCTTTGAGCCCAACCCAGTGGTGTGGCAAATTAATACATGTGTGAAACAGAAAGAAAAAACACAAAATATACACAGCATAACAAAATACCAACATTAGAATAAAAAAGGATATCAAATCAATCTTATATCACAAATCTTTATCGACTTCTTCCATTCCCTCCCAACTATGTTTCTTTATATTACTTCCTTAGTACTTTCCAAATCTTGATTCCAATCTTTTTAATTACAGGTAGGTAGCCGTGTTGGTCTGAGTCGAAGCAAAATAAAAAAATTCATTCAGTAGCACCCTAAAGACCAACTAAGTTTTTATTTTGGTATGAGCTGTCGTATCTGATGAAGTGTGCATGCACACGACAGCTCATACCAAAATAAAAACTTAGTTGGTCTTTAAGGTGCTACTGAAGGAATTTTTTTTATTAATCTTTATAATGTTTATCTAAACCTATTAATACTCTTAATGACTTATCAATACTATAAATCTCTTATACTTATCTCAAAATACAATTCTATTCTAGTTAGGTCTTACAATTCAATACAATAATAACACTAAACTAAATCTTAATATATAATAAACTTAACCACCACTCTTCTACAACCTCCTTTTGCTTCCAGTTTTTCTGTTGTGTTTTTATAAAATCAATAAATATATATTATTTAAAAAATTAATACATGTGTGGTTCTACTTCCTTGGCCCTGCCAAAGACTTCGGAAGAACCACTAGGTTGGAAAAAAGATGAGGAAGACCGAGCAGCAATGTGGACAAAATCTCCATTCAAATTGGTTTCTGCTTCTTTAAGGGAAATGGCACTCAAAATCTTACAAGTGTTTTCCTGCTGGATTCCTTTGGAGTGCAATTGTTACAGTGATGGCCACCAATTTGGTTGGCTTGAAAGGAGAATTAGACAAATTTATTGAGGATAGGGCTACTGATGACTACTACCCTCAAGGGCTATGTTGTAAACCTCCCTGTGGTCTCTTATTATTATTATTATTATTATTATTATTATTATTATTATTATTATTATTATCACTTTTTGACAAAGTAATAATCCTAAATAAATAAGGATAAAAATGTGTACCCCTCCACTGAGACCATTCCATTGTAACTATCCAACCTCCCAAAAATTCAACACCTCTTGCGATGGTTTGATCCCTTTCCGTTTTAACAGGACAAATTCTACAAACACCCTCCACATCTCCTCAAAATCATTTTTCCTGAGTATTCCTTGTCTTACCTTAATGGCACACGTTAATTGATCATTAATGGCTATATCCCACACCTCTTTATACCATTCTTTCACTCTATATTCTGCTTGCCCCTTCCACTTCCTAGCTATCGTAATTCATGCAGCTGTCAATAAATTTGTGAGCAAGGCCTTGATAGCCTGCGTAACTTCCACCCCATTGTAAATTGAAAATAATGCTACCTCTGGTCTTTCAGTCAGCTTTAACCCAGTGATTTCTGTTATCTCCATAAACACCCTTTGCCAAAAAGAATTGTGCATATTTACACCCCAGCAGGAACCAGAGACCAAATTGCAAACATGCACTGGATTATGGAGAAAGCTAGAGAGTTCCAGAAAGACATAATATTTCTGCTTCATTGACTATGCAAAAGCCTTTGACTGTGTCGACCACAGCAAACTATGGCAAGCTCTTAAAGAAATGGGAGTGCCTGATCACCTCATCTGTCTCCTGAGAAATCTCTATGTGGGACAAGAAGCTACAGTTAGAACTGGATATGGAACAACTGATTGGTTCAAAATTGGGAAAGGAGTACGACAAGGTTGTATATTGTCTCCCTGCTTATTTAACTTATATGCAGAATTCATCATGCGAAAGGCTGGACTGGATGAATCCCAAGCTGGAATTAAGATTGCCGGAAGAAATATCAACAACCTCAGGTATGCAGATGACACAACCTTGATGGCAGAAAGTGAGGAGGAATTAAAGAACCTTTTAATGAGGGTGAAAGAGGAGAGCGCAAAATATTGTCTGAAACTCAACATCAAAAAAACCAAGATCATGGCCACTGGTCCCATCACCTCCTGGCAAATAGAAGGGGAAGAAATGGAGGCAGTGAGAAATTTTACTTTCCTGGGTTCCTTGATCACTGCAGATGGTGACAGCAGTCACGAAATTAAAAGACGCCTGCTTCTTGGGAGAAAAGCAATGACAAACCTAGACAGCATCTTAAAAAGCAGAGACATCACCTTGCCGACAAAGGTCCGTATAGTTAAAGCTATGGTTTTCCCAGTAGTGATGTATGGAAGTGAGAGCTGGAAGAAGGCTGATCGCCGAAGAATTGATGCTTTTGAATTATGGTGCTGGAGGAGACTCTTGAGAGTCCCATGGACTGCAAGAAGATCAAACCTATCCATTCTGAAGGAAATCAGCCCTGAGTGCTCACTGGAAGGACAGATTGTGAAGCCGAGGCTCCAATACTTTGGCCACCTCATGAGAAGAGAAGACTCCCTGGAAAAGACCCTGATGTTGGGAAAGATGGAGGGCACAAGGAGAAGGGGACGACAGAGGATGAGATGGTTGGACAGTGGTCTCGAAGCTACGAACATGAGTTTGACCAAACTGCGGGAGGCAGTGGAAGACAGGAGTGCCTGGCGTGCTCTGGTCCATGGGGTCACGAAGAGTCGGACACGACTGAATGACTAAACAACAACAACACACCCCAGCACATGTGAACATAATTCCCTGTTTTCTGGCATCCCCTAAAACATAACTCCGAATACAGTGGTACCTCGGGTTAAGAACTTAATTTGTTCTGGAGGTCCGTTCTTAACCTGAAATTGTCCTTAAGCTGAGACTTTAGCTAATGGGGCCTCCCGCTGCCACCACACGATTTCTGTTTTCATCCTGAAGCAAAGTTCTTAACCCGAGGTACTATTTCTGGGTTAGGGGAGTCTGTAACCTGAAGCATCTGTAACCACTGTATTCCTTGCTTATTTGATTTGATCTAATTGGTGTTAAATACCATCTCCAAACTGGTCTCTTGATGAAGGACTGTACATAATTTAATAATTTGTGGCAATAATAATAATAATAATAATAATAATAATAATAATAATAATAATAATATATGCTCTGCCTCCACAGTTAGAGGCAGCAATGCTTCTGAGTAAAGGTAAAGGAAAAGGACCCCTGGACGATTAAGTCCAGTCAAAGGTTACTCTGGGGTTGCAGAGCTCATCTCGCTTTCAGGCCGAGGGAGCCGGCGTTTGTCCACAGACAGTTTTCTGGGTCATGTGGTCAGCATGACTAAACCGCTACTGGTGCATGGAGGACCATGACGAGTGCCAGAGCACACAGAAACACCGTTTACCTTCCCACGGCAGCGATACCTATTTATCTACTTGCACTGGCATGCTTTCGAACTGCTAGGTTGGCAAAAGTTAGGACAGAGCAGGAGGAGCTCATCCCGTCGTGGGGATTCGAACCGCCGACCTTCTGATCAGCAAGCCCAAGAGTCTCAGTGGTTTAGACCACAGCGCCACCCGCATCCCTAGGCTTCTGAATACTAGTTGCTGGAAATGACAGGAGCGCAACCTTCTCCTCAAACCTTGCTTGTGGGTTTACCACAGGCATGTGCTTGGCCACTGCTGGACTAGATGGGCTATTGGCCTGATCCATGACTGCTCTCCTTTAATCCCGGAACCCATGGGTGGCCCGTCAGTGACATCTCAGCACAAGGAATGAAAACCCCAACTTGAAAGCCACCTACTCGTTGGGAAGATTCAGGACCACCAAGTACAGATTTTTTCCTACTTGTGAAGAGACCCTGAAACCCTGACAGGCCAGAAGATAATGGAGTAGGTCCACAGAGGCTCAAGAGCAGCCCCTCGCCACCCTCCGGCAAGCCCACAGACCTCCCCGGTGAAATCTGCACTTGCAATAGAGAGCAAGAGTCCTTTCTGTTGGGGATAACGCAGACTGAAATTCCCAGGTGTCAAAAAAGACTATTTGTGTATGCCACTACCATGGCCCGTGTTTTGTTGGCCCAAAAATGGAAAACGAGCAAAGTCTTAACTAAAGAAGAATGGCAAATTGATGGAATATGTGCAGCTTGCAGGTTTAACATATAGAATAAGAGAACAAGAAGAACATACGTTTAAAGAAGATTAAAAAGAGCAAAAACTTACCTAGCGAGGCTAGATTCCCAAAGTCCTCCACCAAGACTTCCCTGGGCAGGGCGTTTTGGCCTGGGTCCAGCAGAGCCCATTCCTCCTCCTCTTCCTTGGTGAAAGGCACAGGAACCTCCTCAAAGGTCACAGGAATCTTGCGGAGGAAGAAAAATTCCCTATGAACATGCGAGCCCAAGAAGAGTGTGACCATTTTTACTCCTCTACTGCTCCAGTGCATTACCCACAGTGACTGGAAGCATAGTGGACCTTCTGGTTACAAATTTAATTCGTTTTGGGGGTCCGCACCCCGAAAAAATCCGTAACCAGAGGCGCTGCATCTGAACCAACATGCGACGCGATAGAGCGTTGTGTACATGCGCGAGCCGCAAAACCCAGAAGAATATACTTCCGGGTTTGCCGCTTTCGCAACCCGAAGATTACGTAACCTGAAGGTTCACTGTACTATACTTTTCCATATACAGTGGTCCCTCGACTTACGAAGTACTCGACTTACGAAATTTCGAGTTACGAATGAAAAAAAATGGCCGCACGCTTACGTTTTTTTTTGACATCCGAAAGGAAAACCATTGTGGTTTAGATGGTGTTTTCTCGACTTACGAATTTTAGATGGTGTTTTCTCGACTTACGAATTTTAGATGCGGTTTTCTCGACTTACAAATTTGTCCGTTTCCAATGCATTCCTTTGGAACCGCTTTTTTCGACTTACAAACTTTTCGACCTACGAATGTGCATTCGGAACGGATTAAATTCGTAAGTCGAGGGACCACTGTATAAGACTAGGTCTTTTTTTAAAAAAAGCATCTGAAAAATTGGGGGGCATCTTATACACGGATAGTGCAAAGTGGGGACGTGGGATTGACTGCTGCCGCGAGCCGGAGATTATCAGCGGCTATAGGGCGTGTTATTGTTGGCTGTAGTGCTGGCGATTGGCTGTTCCTGCCGGTGTGGGGATAGGTATATTTATCGATGCAGTGTTGAGCGATTTTCCTGTAAAAAAAAAAGGTCAACAACTCTGGGCAACCTTCCCCCCCAAAAAGCTCAACAACTCTGAATTTGGAGTCCCCCAAAATAGGGGGAGTCTTATACACGGGGGCATGTAATACACGGAAAAATACGGTAGCTCCACAGTGTTTCAGACGCCTGGAAGAGGGGAGGTCTTTCTAAGCTGTGATCCTGCCATTGCAGAGGGTTTGAATTGCTTTGAATTTTATTGCCCATTTATTTTATTGTGTTCTTATCTTCCCTGGCGGGCTGTGCAAACCGCTACACTAAAGAATGCTTTTTATAGGGAGGGGGCGCACTGGGCGTGTGATTATAGAAATAAGGTGTGTATGGTGGCGCGGGGGGGGGGATAAGTTTGGGAACCACCAATAAAAATTGTTGAAATGAAGAAATTAAAATAAAACAATTTTATAGGGGGGAAGGGAGAGGGAGGGGGTGTTGGTGAGTGAAGAGATTAGTGGGAGTGGGGATGTCTAATGTTTGATGTTCTATCGTGTTTTAAATATTCTGTTGGGAGCTGCCCAGAGTGGCTGGGGAAACGGGTATAAATAATAAATTATGGTGGTGATGACGATGACGTCCGGTGGGGGGTGTTAGCAATGCCAGATAAAACCCTGTGAAGGCCCTTAGGCAATAAAAATCTTGCTCCCCCCCCCCCCAAAAATGATTTAGGTCAAGGAGGTTGTAGGACGCCTAGGCCAGTGCCAACTCTGCCTATTTGGTAATCCGGCCCTGAGCGTTAGTGAGGTTTGTGCATGAGGTTTGGAGAGGGGGAATCAGGAGGGCATTTTCAACTCCGAGATCAAGATGAAATACTCACCTGTTCCTCCTCCTGTTTCTTCCCCTCCGCCTGGCTCAGGAGGAAGCCTTCGGCCAGGGCCACCGCCTGGGAACTGGTCTCGGCTCCGCACTCCCTGACCCAGCTCTCCATCTCCGGAGGGAGGACAGCCAGGAACTGCTCCAGGATCACCAGGTCCAGGATCTGGGCCTTGGTGTGCCTTTCCGGCTTCAGCCACTGGCGGCAAAGGTCGTGGAGTTGGCTGCAGACCTCGCGGGGCCCCTCGGCCTCCTGGTAGCGGAAATGTTTGAAACGCTGGTATGGTCCCTTTGAGCAGACTGTGTCTCCGCCCAGGAACTCCTGCACACTTCCTACCCATAATTCCCCGCTGCCCCTGGCCTCCAAGGCGTGAGGGGCTCCTCCTGCCCCTTTCCCAGATTCGTCGCCTGCTTGGCTTTGCATGCTAAACTTCTCTTCGTGCTCAAGCGGAGCCCCGTATGACTCCAAAGGACTTCCTTGCTCCAACTTCACTTTCATTCTTGCTCCTTCTCTGTCTCACAAGGTCAACGGGTTTCCTGGCAATTCAATTGATGCCTCTCTCTGAAGGAAAGGAAAAAGAAAAGAGAAACCGAAGAGCCAGAGGATGCTGACATGTACTTTAATCTGTTTCTAGTTTCTCATTTAATTCTTTTTGAAAGCTTTAAAAAGGTTTTTTTTCAATGGCTTTTAGTTTTATTGTTATTGATATTTATTGCTGATTTTACTGGTTTATTCTTTTTGTAAACTGCCTTGAGGCTTTCCCCCCCCCTTTCAATCAAGCAATGTGTAAATATTACAAAATAAATATATAAATGTTGCTTCCACTGTTTTTTTATATTGTATTTTTATATTGTGAAGCGCCCTGAGATTTACGGATGGAGGACGGTATACAAATTTAATCAATCTATATATATAAAAATGTAAAAATGGTGAAACTGTGGGCTCCACTTTTCTCCGAAACCGCTTGACCGATCGCCCTGAAATTTGGACAAAACGATCCATGCCACTTCCCGAGTGTTTGCAGAACCTCGGATGCCTCACATCGCATACCTGCACAGGTACAGACCTGCTTTCCCACAAACTAAAACAGTGCCCTCAAGTGGCGTTATTCCCTCAGCTCCTCCTCCTACACCCCCTCCCTTCCTGTGAAATCTACACCACACCCACAAACCCCGCCTCCACACGAGATCCACCACTCACATACATCCATGAGGGCCAAACCAACTGAAAACAGGCCTTTTGCAGCAACAAGGCCCAACATTGCCAAGTGGAGGTAGGGGCCTGCCTGGGGGGGATGGGGCCCCGAATAGAGGGCAGGGATAGGTAATGGGTCAGAACAGGGTGGGATGAAACACAGGGATGAAACCTGCCCTCTCCACAGTATCTCGCCTCGACTCAGGGGGACTCTGAGGCTCAGGGGGATCTGAAGGGGACCTATTACCCGCCATCTCACAGACTAACGCACAGCAACGCGTGCAGGGCCAGCTAGTATTAATAATAATAATAATAACTCTGTGTGACCGGTGGGAGCAAATAAAGTTTTCTGCTCGCTGTTCTCTCTGCCAAGGCTTTGCGAGCAGGAGTCTTTAGATCCTACACCCCCTTCCAAATTGACTTGATGGGGTGTACCATGTTCATTGCCCCACCCCCTACTCCCCAGAAAGACCCCAGGAAAAAACCCTCTCCTCCAACTGGCTTCTTCCAGCTCTGCTAAATGACACCCATTTAATGGGATCCTAAGGAGGGGCTTTTCTGCCAACTGAGCTATGGATGCCATCCTCACTCCCGGCACAGAAAACTGAAGACCAGCTCACGCATGCAAAGCTGGAATCTTAAAGCAGAACCCCTTTACCAGACGCTGACCTCCAGATATTTCCTGGTCCTCTTTCATCCCACCCACCATCAACCTCCCTCCATCTCCTGCCCCTGTGACAGAGGAAGGCAGCGGGACAGGGAAAGATCCTACAGCTTCCCCACTCAACTGTTGCTCTGGTCTCACAGATGAGAGTCTGCTGGATCGCTCAGAGATCCCGACCACAAAAGGCTTCTGCTTCCGTCACAGCAACTGGCACTCTCTGCAGCCAAGGCTTCCCTGGTGAGCCTGTAAAACCAAGGACATGGTTTAAAACCAATGACATGGTCCTCGTACCTATGGGACCGCCTCTCCCGGTATGCCCCGCAGAGGACATTAAGGTCCACAAATAATAACATACTGGAGATCCCGAGTCACAAGGTGGTTAGACTGGCCTCGACCAGGTGGACCCTGGTCGACCAGGGCCTTCTCAGTACTGGCCCCGACCTGGTGGAACGATCTGTCTCAGGAGACTAGGGCCCCGCGGGATTTGTAATCTTTTCATAGGGTCTGCAAGACAGAGCTGTTCCGCTTGGCCTTTGGACTGACGCAGTCTGACGCCGGGGTCACCCTCCCCTAAGGTTTTATTTTATAATGGTTTTATCTTACTTGTAGATTTTTATTTTTAAAATTGAATTTTAACATTGTATTAATCTGCATTTTAACTGAATTGTTTCTTTTATACTTGCGTCGATATCCTTGCTGTTAGCCGCCCTGAGCCCGGTCTTGACTGGGAAGGGCGGAGTATAAATAAAATTATTTTTATTATGAGAGCAGCTTCCCCAAGGAAGAACTTAAGAAGAGCGTAGCTGCTGGATCACACCTGATAGCCATCTAAGCCAGGATCCTGCAACCAGAAGTGTGCAAGCAGTCCAACTCCAAGGGCCTTCTGGCTCCACCTGGTACGCCAACTGAGACCCTACCTGCCCGCAGACTGTATCACCAGAGTGGTGCATGCTCTAGTTATCTCCCGTTTGGACTACTGCAATGTGCTCTACGTGGGGCTACCTTTGAAGGTGACCCGGAAACTACAATTAATCCAGAATGCAGCAACTAGACTGGTGACTGGGAGTGGCTGCTGAGACCATATAATGCCAGTCATTAAAGACCTACATTGGCTCCCAATACATTTCTGAACACAATTCAAAGTGTAGGTGCTGACCTTGAAAGCCCTACATGGCCTTGGCCCAGTACAGTGGTACCTCTGGTTACAGATTTAATTCATTCCGGAGGTCCGTTCTTAACCTGAAACTGTTCTTAACCTGAGGTACCACTTTAGCTAATGGGGGCCTCCTGCTGCCGCCACTGCACAATTTCTGTTCTCATCCTGGGGCAAAGTTCTTAACCTGAGGCACTACTTCCGGATTAGCGGAGTCTGTAACCCGAAGTGTTTGTAACCTGAGGTGTTTGTAACTCAAGGTACCACCGTATACCTGAAGGTTCGTCTCCACCCCCATCGCTCAACCCGAGACACTGAGGTTTTTTGCTGGTTCTCTCACTGCGAGAAGCGAAGTTACAGGGAACCAGGGACAGGGCTTTTTGGGTGGTGGGCCCCCTGTGGAAAGCCCTCCCACTAGATGACCCGGAGATAAAGAATGACACAATTTTTAGAAGACATCTGAAAGCAGCCCTGTAACAGAGAGGTTTTTAATGTTTGGTGGTTTATTATGCTTTTATATTTGTCGGAAGCCGCCCAGAGTGGCTGGGGAAACTGAACCAGATATATTATTATTATTACTGTATATTATTATTAAGCAGTGGAAGAAAAATGGGTGCTCTGCAGTTGTTTTGAGTGTACGGTTGGTGAAAATGTCAATTTTATTTAATTTTGGGAATGGCAGTTGGGGCACCCTGGGAGATGAAACAGCAGGAAAAGCTGGTCTTAGACAGGCATGGGAGAGAGCCAACAAAATGGAGCGTTGAGGGGAGAGCGAACCAATCAGGAAGCAAGGCCCCAAAGGCCCGGGCCTCCTCTGTGGTCTGAAGAGAAGAGCCCCATTTGGTCCCCCATTTGGTCTAATGAGACAGGCACAAGAGACAGCCAATGGGATGAAGCACTGAGAGGAGAGCGAGCCAATCAGGCCATGCCTCTGTGCTCTGAGGGAAAATGGGGTGCATCTGGTTCTGCCTGAACTGAGCCAGAGCCATGACTGACTAAACTGGGTTGACGTTTCCTAGGCGCAACAAAACACATGATGCATATTTCATCCTGAAGTACCAACAATGTACATGAAGAACACTGGCAGTTTTTAAGCAGAGGTTGGATGGCCATCTGTCATGGGTGCTTTAGCTGAGATTCCTGCATCGCAGGGGGTTGGACTAGATGACCCTTGGGTCCCTTCCAACTCCACGGTTCTAGGGTTTTATAATATATCAGAAGAATCCTGAGGCAGCTGGCTCTGCCCAAACAGAGGTTCACCCAGCCCAAACATTCTGTTCTCACAGTGGCAAAAGCTGTGTAACCATTATGGGATGCCCCACAAACCGTCAGTACTCCCCCCTATTCAGAATCCCAGGAACTGGGTTTTTCCGGAGGCATCGTGAGTTGCCACCAAACACTATGAATTCAGGCCAGAAGAAGCAGACGGGGAGCCAGTACTTTGCAACCGGTGTGTTACTGGCTGCTGCACTGTTCCGGAGCTAGTACAGTATGTCTCTGAAAAACACCAATTTATTTTTATTTTTTGAAAAATGCCAACCACTATAAATTAAAAATAAATAAATGTGGTTTTCAATACACATTTCTGGGGCTCACAAGTTTGGCCGCTGTGAGAACAGGATTTTGGACTTGATCCAGCAGCCAATGGCTATGAAAAATGGGAGGTGTATCTCATAGCCCTTTGAAGGGCCACAGGTTGGTGACAAAGTCAACCTTTACTTGAAACTCCAGAAAGCCGCTGCTGCCAGTCCGTGCAGGCACTACTGAGCTAGATGGTCTAGTAGGTCTGATGCTGGCAGTTAAAGCATTCCAATTTGTCGTCCGTCCGTCCCCGTTAAGTCGCATGGGGACGTCAGGGTAACGAACCATTCACTGGTCTAATTGCCGTTATTATGAATGATAAGTAATAACATTGCAAAGTGACGCAGAGCACAGTTGCAATGCAGGGGGCTGGACTTGATGACCGCTGGGGTGCCTTCCCAGCTCCAGAACACGATAACAATAATGTACATTGCAACAATACTATTAACAATGCAGAGTGTAATTTAACGAAGCAGGGCATAATATAATGCAGATAGCTGTAGTAGTAATAAATAATAATAAATAATAATAAAAATAATAATGCAACGCAGGCGCTTTGCCAGTGACACCCCCCACCCCGCGTGCCTTTTCCCCTCTTTCCTGCCCCACACGGCCTGCTTTGCGTTCCCCAGATCCCACGGGGGGGGGGGCCAGACGTGGCTCGCCCCGCCCCGCCCCCATCTGTCCGCATCATCTGAGGCTCCCCCGCCCGAAGATGCACCGACAATTTCTGGTCTTAACCCCGGAGGTGGGGGTGAGGGTCTCCCCAAACCCACAAAAGATGTGACACCCCCCCCCCCGCGGAGTCAAGAGATTGCATCATACAAGGAGGAAGAGCGAGGTCCAATGAAGAGGCGACAACCTGCGTGGACCTTTTCTTTCCCGGATTACGATTACAGGAGAGGGTGCGGGGGGGGGAGTGGGGGGAGATCAAATAGATTCTCCTGCGCTGCAATTGCGGCCGTGTTGCGATTGCGACACAAAAGGTCCAGGAACAACCTCCCCTCCCCTCCCCCCTCCACTTTGCTCTTGCCCCCGTTTCCTCTCCAGGACCTTCCCCGACCCCAAAAAGAACCACCATTCCTCCTCCGGCCCACCCACCCCCCCACCCGCACGCCCCCCAGTTCCCCCATTTCACTCACCAGACCCCTCCCAACTTTCCCAAAAAGGGGGAGGAAGTGACCTTCCCGTCTCCGCTTCCTCCTCCTCCTCCTCTTCCTCGGTGCCTGTCTAGGAAAGCGCAGGCGACTTTCCCCCCCCCTCCCCGCCGCCTTATTAACCCATTTTCTTCGCTCTCTCGCCCGAAGAAAGCAAAGAAAGAGGTTTGGCAAACCTCGCAGTTAAGAATTGTAAACAGAATTGCAATTATGATTTGCAAAAATGCTGATCTCTTCCCCCCCCCCCCATTTTTGCAGTCATTACAATTCCGTTTGCAATTCTTTCTAACTGCGATTCTGCTAGATGCAGAGAAGCCCAGCAGGGGCGTGAGAAAAAAGAAAGCCCACGGCCTGCAAAAAGTAAAAAAAAAAAATCCCTTTGCTTTTTTTGTTGCTTTTTGTTTTTGTTTTCCCAAGGGGATCGTGCAAAGATTACCCCACTTTTCCTCTCCCCCCCCTTTTGGAGAGTAACCCAACACAGGGTTAAGGAGGGAGAGAGAGCCGGATGCCTAGAGAGGCCATGAAGCGCCCACTTCCTGCCCTCCCCCCCCCGCCATGTACAGCCTCCCCTACCACAACCAAAATAAAAATAAAAATATTTGCATGGGAACTGGCGAGTGAGTGCATTTTGGGTCCAGTATGCAAGGAGAAAAGACCAGACACTTAAAGGAAGAGGAGAGGAGCATGCTGGGAGGAAAAGTTGGGGGGGGGGGTTCGGGTCTCGATTGCACCCACCCCCAACTTGCCCCCAAATGGAGATGGGCCTTTTTGGCTACAAACCTATACCGCCGTGCAGGCAGCCCCTTACCTTCCTCCTCTGCTATTGCAGAAGGTTCCCAGTTTGCATTTCCACCTGTAGCAGGAATTTATGTAAAGGTATTGGGGGTGGGGATTTTGCCCCTCCAGCAGATATCATGCACACACACCCCGACTGCCAAAATCAACGCAATCACTTCAAATGTCCCCACAAAACACTTCACAGTTTTCTCTCTCTGTTTTCTCTCTCTGTTCAAAGGGCCTCTGCTTGCACATATATAATATATATAGCAGCAGCAACTGTTTCAGCTGTCCTACAATCTCCCCAAGTAGGCCTGCTCTACATATTGCAGTAGGTGGGACGTCTGGATGACACTCAGAAAAAAAAATATAGGTCTTTGTTGGGGGCTTTGGGGGGGGGAGATATAATCCCAGCCCCTTGAAACCGCCAGGATGAAATTTCTCTTTTTCTCACCTGTTCCTCCTCTTTATCTCTCCCCCCCCCCGCCTTGCATGGAAAGAGTTTTTAAGCCAGGGGATCTCCAAACTAAGGCCCGGGGGCCGGACGCGGCCCAATCGCCTTCTAAATCCAGCCCACGGACAGTCCAGGAGTCAGCATGTTTTTACATGAGTAGAATGTGTCCTTTTATTTAAAATGCATCTATGGGTTATTTGTGGGGCATAGGAATTTGTTCATATATTATTATTTTTCCAAAATATAATCCGGCCCCCCACAAGGTCTGAGGGACAGTGGACAGGCCCCCTGCTGAAAAAGTTTGCTGACCCCTGAATAATTTAAGCTCTCTTGTCTTACACTGGGAGGCAGTGGCTCTGGGGTGCTCTCATGAAAACCTAAGGGGCCATCTCAAGTTCCCATGTCATGTCAGCATCCATGGCCTTCCAGAGCCAGTGCACTGAGTGGGACTGTCTTGGCCCCCTATCAATGTTGTTGTTGTTTAGTCGTTTAGTCGTGTCCGACTCCTCATGACCTCATGGACCATATCACGCCAGGCACTCCTGTCTTCCACTGCCTCCCGCAGTTTGGTCAGACTCATGTTCGTAGCTTCGAGAACACTGTCCAACCATCTCGTCCTCTGTCGTCCCCTTCTCCTAGTGCCCTCCATCTTTCCCAACATCAGGGTCTTTTCCAGGGAGTCTTCTCTTCTCATGAGGTGGCCAAAGTATTGGAGCCTCAGCTTCAGGATCCGTCCTTCCAGTGAGCACTCAGGGCTGATTTCCTTCACAATGGATAGGTTTGATCTTCTTGCAGTCCATGGGACTCTCAAGAGTCTCCTCCAGCACCATAATTCAAAAGCATCAATTCTTCGGCGATCAGCCTTCTTTATCTACAATATCAAGGTAGAGAGCCTAAAGGCTTTCTTCGTGCCAGGCCCACGCCTGGTACGTGTAAGCTTTCTGCCTTGTTTGGAGGGGACAACACCCGCTTGAGACACAAATTCCTGGGGCTTCTCTCTTTTCCGGCTCCCACCAATCCACAGTCCGCAAGGTTATTTAGGGCTTTAAAGGTCAGCACCAACACTTTGAATTATTGTGCACAGAAACGTAGATACCAAGTACAGTATAAATCTTACTGTTGACAAATCATCAGTAGAACAATTATTTATTCATATCATTTATTTATGAAATTTGCATAGCGCCCTCCATCCAAAGATCTCAGGGTGGTTTACAACATAAATCACTAAAATGCTATTAGCAACTAAAAAATTACTGTAAGTTTAAATGTCACATGATTTTTGGCATAAATAAGGGGAAGAGCCTTTAGGAATGGGGCAGTCAAAAGTTGTGGGAGTAGGGATTACAGGATTTTCTTGGTCATTTTTTTCTGCTGTTTTGCAGTACAGTGGTACCTCGGTTTATGAACACAATTGGTTCCGGAAGTCTGTTCATAAACTGAAGCGTTCATAAACTGAAGCGAACTTTCCCATTGAAAGTAATGGAAAGTGGATTAAACCGTTCCAGACGGGTCCGCGGAGTACTCAACTTGAAGCGTACTTAACCCAAAGCATGGGTGTAATTGGTTCCGGAAAACTGGTTGGTTCATAAACTGTGGTTCATAATTGGTTTATAAACTGAAGCGAACTTTCCCATTGAAAGTAATGGAAAGTGGATTAATCCGTTCCAGATGGGTCCGCGGCGTTCGTAAACTGAAATTTCGTAAACCGAGGTGTTCATAAACCGAGATTCCACTGTACTAGGATAAAACAGTACCAGGATAAAGTCTCTCT
Source organism: Zootoca vivipara (assembly GCF_963506605.1). Lineage (NCBI taxonomy): Eukaryota > Metazoa > Chordata > Lepidosauria > Squamata > Lacertidae > Zootoca > Zootoca vivipara. Next base: position 3,459,041 of record NC_083277.1, read on the forward strand.
CTCACCTGCTCCTCCTCTTCCTGCTTTCTGGCATCTTCCTGGCTCAGGATGAGACCTTCTACCAGGGCCACTGCCTGGGAACTGGTCTCGGCTCCGCACTCCCTGACCCAGCTCTCCATCTCCGGGGGGAGGACAGCCAGGAACTGCTCCAGGACCACCAGGTCCAGCATCTGAGCCTTGGTGCGCCTCTTCGGCTTCAGCCACTGATGACAGAGAATGTGGAGTCGGCTGCAAACCTCTCGGGGCCTCTCGGCCTCCTGGTAGCCAAACTCCCTGAACCGCTGGCGGCGAACATCTGTGCCAGCTTCTCCCGAACTTGGGATCTTCTGCACAGGTCCTTCCCAGAATCCTCCACTGCTCCCAGTCTCAGAGGCATCAGGGCCTCCCTCCTGCTTCAAGGCCAGCTGAGTTTTGTTCCACCATCTTTGCTCTCTACTCAAAGGGAAGCTCTACCTCCTCCTTTGTAGTCTTCAACTGCTACGGAGACCTGGAAAAGTGCAAAGGGTCAAAGGAGAAATTGGGTTTGGGGAAGGTTTTAGAACTTTGGCACTAGATCGAGTTGAATGTTGGAAGATTCAAGAGGACAAGTAAAGAAATAAGTTCTCTGTAGCCTTATCAACTACTAAGGGTCCTTTAAGTTGCGCCGAGGCAGGACAGAGATAGTCAATAACGACACCGGGGTTGAATTCAGAGAAAGAATTTAATTCTTATTAATAAGAGACTCAAGGTGATCAGCTCACGACAAGAGTAGAGAAACACAAATTGCAAAGCTTCTTATACACTTCTTTGGGCTCCTTTCCCCCTCCCTGTAAATGTGCGCACGCAAGGGGGTTACGCACGCAAGGGGGTCACAAGTACATATAAGGATCTTCCTGTGTCAGGTCTTATGCATAAACACATGCTGACTCAGGCAGCCTTGACTATCTTGCTGCTCTTTGCGTCAGACTGCTAGCATCAGACAAAACAGTCATCCGGCCTTGATAGCTTAGCTGGGCATCCTGTTTTGTGTACATTATCCTTTGGCACACATGGCAGCAACAGGACAGACTCCTATTAACGTTTGATTTTTATTATTATTGCCCAGAGTGGTTGGGGAAACCCAGCCGGTTGGGTGGGGTGTAAAAATTGTTGTTGTTGTTGTTTTACTGAAATTGTTGTTGTTGTTGTTATTCTTGTATATTAAGGTACCGTAGGTGAGCTATTTCAAACAGGTTGCAGTAACAGACCTTGCCAGTTACTTATATACTTAAAGAGATTTAGGGAAACTTTTAATGTTTGATGTTTTATCATATTTTTAATATTTTGTTGGAAGCCACCCAGAGTGGCTGGAGAAACCCAGCCAGATTTGCGGAGTACAAATAATTTGTTTTTATTGTTTTTATTTAGGTTTTTTTTTTCCTACCGAAGCAGGACCTCAAAAAATTATTTACGAACTCATAAACGCTCCTCCCCACAGAAATCTTTAGTAAAAGGCGAAAGATTTATACAATCTGAGCAGAAGCCAGAGTATATTTTTATTTTTATTTAGTTCACATGGTAGAGCATGAGACTCTTAATTTCATTTTTGTTAATCCCCCCCCCCATTTACAGCTTTTACAAAACAAGAAAAACAGAATCTTTACAAATTTATTTTACCTTCCCCTCGATTTCCCTCCCCACCTCTCTGCGGAGGATCTTTTTATCACTGCATATCCGATTCAAACATATTTGCAGATTTCCCCTTATTCCCTTTCCCTTGTTTCTTACTGCGCGTGACCTGCTGATGTTTTAATTTGTTTACAATGTGCCATCAAACAGTCGATAATTTTTTCCCATTCTATTTTTTAAAAAGTCTCTCTCCTGGATTTCTTATCCTCACAGTGAGTTTTGCCATTTCTGCATATTCCGTTAATTTTAATTGCAACCGAGGTAGCTTACATAAACATTTTTTTCCTGGAATTTCCTGGACATAGCCAGGGTCCGTCCTATAAATCAATTAAAAAACACATAGCAAACTGAGGTTCTGCGCCACCCCCACCCACCCCCCCACAAAAATCTTGGCTACAGTACACCCATGTATCCAGAATATCACCTTTTTGAAATATGGCAACCTGTAGTTTCAAGCCCAGTGTTGGGTGGAATTGCAGGGGGGTTGGACTAAATGACTTTGGGGGTCCCTTCCAATTCTAGGATTCTATGTCATTGGTATGAGCTTCCGTGTCTATTGGGGACCCATTGCCCCGCCTCCCCCCACGTGGGACAAGGAGCTCGGCTTCCTAGAGAGGCAGGAAGTTTCAGAGGAGGCGGGAGGGGCGCTATCTTTGTCGGTCTCTGCAGCCACGTGAGGAGGAGAGACCTTGGCAAGGAGGCGAGGTGGCTGCAGAGGGAAGAATTCAGAAAGGTGCAACATATTTTGGGGAGAGATACTTTGGGTGGTTGGGGATATTTGCAAACCGGGCAGCCGGGGGAGGAGGAGGAGGAGGGAGGGGAATTTTTTGGGGGGGAGGGGGTATGAAGAAAGGTTGCCACGTCTTGGGACTTTGCAGCTTAGAGAAGTTTGTAGAACCAAGCATGGCATGGAGGGGAAACGTTTTTCTCCCTCTCCCGCAATGCTTGAACTGGTGGATCCCCCCCCCAAAAAAAGCTGCAAGTTGGAAGTTTCAGTAATCATAAAAACGATAGGGTCCTCCAAGGGCCATCTAGTCTGACCCGCTGCAATGCACGAATCTCGGCTAAAGCATCGCAGTTGCTTAGAGGGTGGTGCTGATAAGGCCAAGGTTGCGTGTTCGATCCTCACCCCCAGGCTAACTATTCTTGCATTGCAGGGGGTTGGACTAGATGACCCTGGGGGGGTGGACCCTCCCAACTTTAGGGTTCTTTGATTAGCTACATGCAGTGCAGAGTCAGGCTGTGAAACTCGCTTCCCCCCCCCCGGGGGGGAGGGCAGCAATGGGCCACCCTTGGGTGGCTTTGAAAGAGAATTGAGACAAACTTATGGGAAGGTAAGGCTATTAATGGCCTGCCAGCCTGGGAGGGTGTGCTCTGGTGCCCCACATTGAATGCCAGTTGCTGGAAACATTAATCTATTAAACATTAAAACATTAATGCTTTTAATGTTTAATAGATTATTGTATTTTAATATTTTGTTGGAGGCCACCCAGAGTGGCTGGGGAAACCCAGCCAGATTTGCGGGGTACAAATAATTTGTTTTTATTATTTTTATTTAGTTCAGTAGGTAGAGCATGAAACTCTTAATTTCATTTTGTTAATATTTTTTCCATTTACAGCTTTTACAAAACAAGAAAAAACGGAATCTTTACAAATTTAATTTACCTTCCCCTCGATTTCCCTCCCCACCTCTCTGCGGAGGATCTTTTTATCACTGCATATCCGATTCAAACATATTTGCAGATTTCCCCTTATTCCCTTTCCCTTGTCTCTTACTGCACGTGTTTATATCAGTCCTGCTGATGTTTTAATTTGTTTACAATGTGCCGTCAAACAGTCGATAATTTTCCCCCGTTCTATTTTTAAAAAGTATCTTTCCTTGATTTCTTATCCTTCTAGTGAGTTTTGCCATTTCTGCATATTCCATTAATTTTAATTGCAACCGGGGTAGCTTGCATAAACAATTTTTATCTGTTCCCTAGTAGGGCTGCCATACTTCCGGAATTTCCTGGACATAGCCAGGGTCTGTCCTATAAATCAATTAAAAACACATAGCAAACTGAGGTTCTGTGCCCCCCAAAAAACAAAAATCTTGGCATTAATGGGCCACCCTTGGGTAGCTTTGAAAGAGAATTGAGACAAACTCATGGGAAGGTAAGGCATATCAATGGGCTGCCAGCCTGGGACGGTGTGCTCTGAATTGTTGGAAACAGCAGGAGGGGAGAGTGGCCTTGTGTTCGAATCCTGCTTGCTTGTCTCCCACAGGCACCTGGTTGGCTTCTGTGAGAATTGGGTGCTGGGCCATTGCAGGGAAGTGTCGTCACGCACCCCACCCCACCCCGCTTTTCCCTCTGGGAATCCGCATAGATTCTGCCCTCTGCCATGCATGCTTTAGATTTCCTGCAGAGGTGCCCCCCCTTCCAACTCTGCAACAGATCCTCTCTGGAGCTGCTTTCACCTCTCTGTAGATATCAACCCAGGCCTTGCTTGGTGGGGGTGGGGGAGTTAAATCTTTGTTACAGAGGAAGGAAGCAGAGGATTCCCCCCCTCTGCTTTTGTAGCCCCCAACTCAAAAGAATAGAAACAGCCTTTGGAGGAGATAATAGCGGGTGAGTAATAAGACAATGACAAACTGGCCAAGTGAGATTCCTTGATGAGTCAAGGCAGGGGCTGGAGGAGATTTCTACATTTAACACAGGAGTGGCCAACTCCAAAGAAACTGCAATCTACTCACAGAGTTATAAACTGGCAGTGATCTACCCCCTTTTTTTGGGTTCAGGTCAAAGTTGAGCTTTTTAGGGAGAAAGCCCCATTTTTTGGGGTGCCGGGCAAAAATGTTAAGCTTTTTTTTTTTAGGGGAGCCAAAGTTGTTGAGCTGTTTTGGGGGGAGACTGTAATCTACCAGTGATCTACCACACCCGTCCGACCTGTTGGACGTGCCTGAATTAACAGAATTTATAAACCTCTTGGGACGCAAGTGGCGCTGTGGGTTAAACCACTGAGCCTAGGGCTTGCCGATCAGAAGGTCAGCGGTTCGAATCCCTGCAACGGGGTGAGCTCCCGTTGCTCGGTCCCAGCTCCTGCCAACCTAGCAGTTCGAAAGCACGTCAGAGTGCAAGTAGATAAATAGGTACCGCTACAGCGGGAAGGTAAACGGCGTTTCCGTGCACTGCTGTGGTTCGCCAGAAGCGGCTTTGTCATGCTGGCCACATGACCTGGAAGCTGTACGCCGGCTCCCTCGGCCAATAATGCAAGATGAGCGCCGCAACCCCAGAGTCGGCCACAACGGGACCTAATGGTCAGGGGTCCCCTTTACCTTTACCTTTACTCATCTCGCTCTATAGGCCGAGGGAGCCGGTGTTTGTCTGCAGACCACTTCCGGGCAGGGAAGGCGCCTCTCTGATATCCATAGGCAGGAAGTTCCAAAGTTCCTGTTGAAATATGTTGGGGAGGTTATTGGATTGTTTTTTGTTTTTGTATTGTATTTTGTGGTTTTATGCTGTACCTGCCCCGAGACCTGCAGATTTAGGGCAGTATGCAAATTCAATAAATAAGAAAAACAAATATTTATATACCGCTTTATATTTTTAATAAAAAAGCTCAAAGCGGTTTACAGCATATTAAATCAATAAAACAATAGCCGGGCGATGTTCCTCCGGCCTCAATGAGTAGCCTCTTCAGTGGGGCTGGTGAGTGTGGGCCCAGCCCCCTAGGCCTCAATAATTACCGTAATTGTTTGTGCTGCTTAATCTCGGGGTCGTAGTTTGAATTTTTTTAAAATTTAAATTGCATCTTTAAAATAAAATGCTTTTGGAGGGAAAAACTTTTTCTAAAGATAGTTTTCTATTTAAGTTCCATTATAGTCCAAAGGCTATTCATCAGGACATAAGGATTTGTTTTAAGTTTTTCATGTCTATGTTTTTCTTTTTTAAAAAAAATTGTTTACCACATCAGTTAATGTTAAAACATGGATACATAGGCTATAATGTTATTGATTTAGTTAAATAAATTGTTTAAATTGCTATTAAGGAAATGGTTATTTTTCTCCTTCCAATAAAGTACAGCAGTAAAGTTCAAATATAAACAGGTAACTTATTAAACCTCACAATAATATCATAATTATCAGTCTATGTATTTCTAATAGTATAACCAAATCAGTAATTTTTGATATAACTGTAAAAACTACTCTGAGAATTTATTATTCCAAAAATGAAACCTTTATCTGGTTGTAAATATTAAGATTATACCACCAAGAATGAGTCTGTCTGCAAAAAAAGATTTAAATCAAGTCTTACTTGTAAGACAGAGTTGTTCTGCATAGCCTTTGGCCTGGAACCAACTTAACCCCCTCCCCCTCTCTCTTTTTTCCTTTTTCCTTTTTCCTTCTGTGATGGAGCTCATATTTGGGGTCTTCCCTGGTTTTTTCAGGCCTATGTAGGATCAGTCTGGATAGTTGACCTGATGAAGATCTGACATTTTCTTCCCCAAACAGTTTTTGATTTGAGTTCCTATTGAAATGAGGCTGCATTTTAATGTTTATTTAATCTTGTTTCTAAGCTGTATTTTAATCAATCTATATATATATATATAAATGTAAAAGGTCCATGTTTGTAGCTCATGACCTTTCCCCGAAACGCTTACCCGATTCCATTGAAATTGGGACACAACGTTCCAGTCCAATACACTAGGTACAGGTAGGTAGCCGTGTTGGTCTGACACAGTCAAAACAAAATTAAAAAATCCTTCCAGTAGCACCTTAGAGACCAACTAGGTTTGCCATAGGTATGAGCTTTCGTGTGCATGCTGTTTGCATAAACTGTTTGCATAAACTCAGAGTATATATATTTCATACCTGAGACAGGTATAAACATGATTTTCTGTTTAAAATATAGCGCCTTCGAGTGGACGTCAAAGCAACAGACGCCACACACATCGCACACCCCCTCCTCCTCCTACCTCACCAGGCTGGGCCCCACCGCCGCTCCAGCCGCTGCCTCGAGAGCCAGGCCGGGCCCCGATCCCACGTCCGCTGCCACCAACATCACCTGCAGACCGAGGCCAGGCCTACAACTCCCCTCCGCCCACACCATTGACAGCAGGAGAGGCAACCCGGCGCCGCTGCTGTCTCCAGAGTCAGGCCGGGCCCCGATCCCACATCCGACACCAACAATGCCGCCTCCAGAGCCAGACTGGGCCTGGGCCCCACAGCCGCCGACCCCCCGGTCACAGACGCTGCCTCCACTGGACCTGCCGACGACACGAGAGGCAGCCCAACCCCGAAGCTTCGACCACCGACGACATGGGAACGGCACAGCGGACAGGCAGGGACAGGGGGCATCCATGATGAAGTAGGAGGAGGAGGGGGAGGGGGAGGGGACAGATGGGGGTGCCGGTACTGCTCAAGGCTCGGGGAAACATGGTGACAGCCGGGGGAACTTCCACTTTCCTTTTCCCTTCCTTTCAATGTCACAGACTAAGCTGCAGCAACGCGTGGCTGAGTACAGCTAGTTAGTTTTTATCCCGTGTTAGCTGCCCTGAGCCCAGTCTTGGCTGGGGAGGGCGGGGTATAAATAAAATTTATTATTATTATTATTATTATTATTATTATTATTATTATTATTACAGTCATACCTTGGTTTAAGTACACCTCAGTTTGAGTATTTTCAGTTTAAGTACTCTGCGGACCCATCTGGAACAGATTAATCCACTTTCCATTACAGTGGTACCTCTACTTACGAATTTAATGCATTCCGAACGCACATTTCGGGGGGGGGGGGGAATTGTAAGTCGAAAAAAATTGTAAGTCGAAAAAAATTGTAAGTCGAATCCCATAGGAATGCATTGGGAGAAAAAATTCGTAAGTCGAAGCAACCCTATATAAAAATTCGTAAGTAGAAAGAAACCTATCTAAACCGCATCCAAGATGGCGGACGGAGCTCCATTTGTAAGTAGAAACATTCGTAAGTAGAGTTATTCGTAAGTAGAGGTACCACTGTACTTTCCATTGGAAAGTTCGCTTAAGGTTAAGTACGCTTCAGTTTAAGTATGGACTTCCGGAACCAATTACACTCATACCTCGGGTTAAGTACGCTTCAGGTTGAGTATTCCGCGGACCCGTCTGGAACGGATTAATCCACTTTCATTACTTTCAATGGGAAAGTTCGCTTCAGCTTACGCACGCTTCAGGTTAAGTACAGACTTCCGGAACCAATTGTGTACTTAAACCGAGGTACTGACTAGTGATTTAAATCAAATCCACCCTGCTCCCATATAAAGGATGAAATTTCCCCCCTCCCCTGCAGGGACCACTTGAGAGCTACTCCCTTGGTTGAAGTGCAGCCCAGTTTCTGCCTCCTTATCCTCCATCTCCTTCCAAAGGCAGCGAAGTGGCGTCATAGGCGCAACCTGGACCTTCTTCGCTTAGGGGAGGAGTGGAAAGAGGGGCCATGCAGCGCCCACAGGTAGGGAAAGAGCAACGGGACGAGGGAAGAGGCAACTCTGCCTCCCTCTGTGTCGAGTATGGAAGGGATCTAAGAGAAGCTATACCTTCTTCTTCCAGGGTCTGGTCACCTTTGAGGAGGTGGCCGTGCATTTCACGGAGGAGGAGTGTGCTCTGCTGGATCCAAGCCAAAGAGCTCTGAACAGGGAAGTCATGGAGGAGATTTACGAGGCAGTGACCTCTCTGGGTACGGAAACATATTTCTGCATGCAGTGGAGGAGTAACTGGTCCAGCCCAGTGTCCTGTTCCTGGTAGTATCCTGTTCATCCCAAGGAAATGTCTGCGGGGAAGCCCACAAGCAAGATCTTAGCGTTAATAACATCTTGCCCACCTGTGGTTCCCAGAGAAAACTGATACATTTGGCGGAGCCTTAATAGCAGGCACCCCCAAACTTTGGCCCTCCAGGTGTTTTGGACTACAATTCCCATCTTCCCTGACCACTGGTCCTGTTAGCTAGGGATCATGGGAGTTGTAGGCCAAAACATCTGGAGGGCCGCAGTTTGGGGATGCTTGCTTAAGAGCAAACAGTTGCAAAACTTCCGCTTTCGCATGTAACCTCAAGATTTATTATTAATACTATTACAGTGGTACCCCAGAAGTCAAATGGATTTCGTTCCGGAAGTCTGTTCGGCCTCCAAAACGTTCAGAAGCCCCGTCAGACGTTCGGCTTCCGAAAGTATTTTCCCTCACCTCCATTAGCTCAGTCGGTAGAGCAGGCATCCCCAAACTCGGCCCTCCAGATGTTTTGGGACTACAATTCCCATCATCCTTGACCACTGGTCCTGTTAGCTAGGGATGATGGGAGTTGAGTTTGGGGGTGCCTGCGGTAGAGCATGGGGCTCTTAAATCTCAGGGTCATGGGTTTGAGTCCCACATCAGGCAAAAGATTCCTGCATTGGACTAAATGACGCTCGAGGTCCCTTCCAACTCTACAATTCTATGAGCACACAAATGTTGCAGTGGCTTGAATTAAAGTACGGTACCCCACAGCCTTGGCTTGCTGTGGATGAGGAAGAAGGGCTGGTTTTTGCTTTCTGTGTTTTGAGCTGCTGTAGTCCAAATCAAGACAGCTCGCTTCGCTAAGTTCTGCAGCGTCATCCCTGCAACAGATGTTTTATGCTGAGCCCTTTTGCTAGTCAATAAGGGATCGGAATTGTCCTCCTTGGGTTTGAGGTCGTAGGCTTTGCTTGACTGGGAATGGCTGGATGTTTTGCGGTCCAAAGTAACCGCTCTCTCTTTCCTTGAAAGAATCAGACCACAGTTCGTACTGGGAAGAAAGGCAAGAGCAGCTTCTCCAGGATGACAAAGAAGGGGAGACATCAGCCGGTAGGTTGTGTTTTCACTCGGGGATCTGAAGGTGTGACAATTATGCTCTGATTGGAGGACAAATCTACACCTGATTTCTGCGCAGCAGAAACCGAGCTGACGGTTAACTTTTTCAGCTTGATTCCTCCTTTAACTTCTGCCACATTGAGGAAGTTAGTCGTATCAGTCCAGTGTACAAGGGTGAGCATTCCAGCACGTGGAAAATACATTTCTTCCATATAACTTAATCAAACTTCATCAGAAAAGGAGATCAGTGAGGTTAATGACATAAAAACCTGATAAAATATCAGCATTCCTATTCTAAAAAATAATGACTAGTGATGCAGGGCTGAGTAACCCTGATCTAAATCCTAATTAGGTAAAGATAAAGGGGCCCCTGACCATCAGGTCCAGTCGTGTCCAACTCTGGGGTTGCGGCGCTCATCTCGCTCTATAGGCCGAGGGAGCCGGCGTTTGTCCGCAGACAGCTTCCGGGCCATGTGGTCAGCATGACAAAGCTGCTTCTGGCAAACCAGAGCAGCGCACGGAAACGCCGTTTACCTTCCCGCCGGAGCGGTCCCTATTATCTACTTGCACTTTGATGTGCTTTCGAACTGCTAGGTGGGCAGGAGCTGGGACCGAGCAACGGGAGCTCACCCCACTGCAGGGATTCGAACTGCCGACCTTCTGATCAGCAAGCCCTAGACTCTGTGGTTTAACCCACAGCACCACCCTGGGTCCAGAAATCCTAATTACCTGAATCAAATTGGACAGTGAGCAACAGGTGATATGTTCCTCCCAAATAAAAAGAGAAAGAGATGCTCCGATTTCCCTTTGAATGAGATTTTTTTTTTGTAAGCTTTATCAATTATCAAAGGAAAACAAGATGTACTGGCTGAGTACCTGGCAGATTTACAAGTGTCTTTTGACCGCAGCCAAAACCATAGCCAAGGTTGGTTCCCTGCTTGATCTCTTCCCCAGCCTTGTTCATGTCTTATCTCCCCCAACTCCAACCCCAGTTGCATCAAAGGAGGAAGGCAAAGAGACACACCTGTGCTTAGTGAAAGCAGGTGGGAGATAGAGCAGGAAGGGGCTTGTGCTGTTGTCTTGAGACTGTAGGATATTCAGAAGCTAACCTCAGATTCAGCTGGGCATGAAGAGAAGAAATGGAAGATGCTTAATAATAATAATAATGATGATGATGATTTTATTTTTACCCCACTGGGAACAACCGCCAAGACCACATAACCACATAACACCGGTCTTGAAAGATCTACATGGGCTCCCAGTACGTTTCCGAGCACAGTTCAAAGTGTTGGTGCTGACCTTTAAAGCCCTAAAGGGCCTCGGTCCAGTATACCTGAAGGAGCGTCTCCACCCCCATCATTCTGCCCGGACACTGAGGTCCAGTACCGAGGGCCTTCTGGTGGTTATTATTATTATTATTATTATTATTATTATTATTATCTGGCTGTGTTGCCCCAGCCATTCTGAAAATGGCGAAATCAGAGAAGCAGAGAACTGGGCTCAATCCATAACGAGAACTCTGCTTGCCGTTTGAGTGACATTTCCTTTTTCTCCCTCCCCTGAAACAGGCAGTGGGCAGAACAATGAGAATTGTGGGGAGACATCGTCAGAAAACTCAGAGCACGAAGCATCAAAAGAAATGTCTGTAAATCAAATAGAAACCCCATATCGTGAAAGAAACAGGTCAAAGAAAGCGAAAAAGAAACCCCCCAGTTCTCAGGACCCTGATGTCCATGAACTCCTCATCTCAAAGGAAGATCACAAAGAAAACAAATGTACAGAGTGTGGTGAAATATTTAGATATAAATCACAATTAAAAATGCATTGCCGAGCTCATGGGATTCATGGAGAGGTGAAACCATTTAAATGTACGGTGTGTGGAAAGAGCTTCAGCCATGGCGGAAGCCTTAGCATGCATCAGAGAATCCACACAGGGGAGAAACCATTCAAATGTACCGAGTGCGGAAAAAGTTTCACTGGAAGTGGTGACCTTTCTAAACATCAGAGAATCCACACAAGGGAGAAACCGTTCAGATGCGTGGAGTGTGGAAAATGCTTTAGTCAGAGCGCTCACCTTACTTTACATGAAAGAACACATACAGGGGAGAAACCGTTTCGGTGTACCGAGTGTGGAAAAGGCTTCACTGGAAGCGGTGACCTTTCTAAGCATCTCAGAATCCACACAAGGGAGAAACCCTTCAAATGCATGGAGTGTGGAAAGAGCTTTACTCAAAGAGCTCACCTTACTTTTCATCAGAGAACATACACAGGGGAGAAACCGTTTCAGTGTCTGGAGTGCGGAAAGAGTTTCACTGGGGGTGGTGGCCTTATCAAGCATCAAATAATCCACACAAGGGAAAAACCGTTCCTATGCAAGGAGTGTGGAAAACGGTTTCTTCATAATGCTCACCTTATTTTACATCAAAGAACACACACGGGGGAGAAACCGTTTAAATGTACGGAGTGTGGAAAAAGCTTCTGTGGGGTTGGTGACCTTACTAAGCATAAAAGAATCCACACAAAGGAAAAACCGTTCCTGTGCAAGGAGTGTGGAAAGAGCTTTAGTCAAAGTGCTCACCTTACTTTACATCAAAGAACACACACAGGGGAGAAACCGTTTAAATGCACAGAGTGCGGAAAGAGCTTCAGTGGGAATGGTGATCTTACTAGGCATCGAAGAATCCACACAAAGAAGAAACCATAGAATTATAAAATCATAGAACCACTTCTTTCTATTTTGGGCTGCAGCTCCTTCCTTTGCTTATTTTGTTGTCACCAGGTTTGGCGCTGCTTTCTTTTGGGGTGAAGACAGAGGCAAAGTTGGTGTTGAGCAGCTCTGCCTTCCCTTCGTCACTCAATAATATTTCTCAGTCTCCTCCACATGGAGGACCTACCACTTGCTTGTTCTTCCTCTTGCTTTGAACATAGCGGAAGAAACCTTTATTATTATGTTTAGCTCTCTTGCAAGCCTGAGCTTTAGCCCGCCTGACATTCACCCTGCAGCTTCCATTTCTTATACATGCCCTTGTTAATTCTCAGCTGATCTCTAAGCCATACCAGTTTCTTTAAGACGCCTCCCACGTTTCTGTCTTGTTTGGATTGTCTGCATTTGGGCATTCAGTATTTCACCTTTAAGAAACTCCCATCCACTTTAGACTCCCTTCCTCTTGGAGTATTTCTGACCATGGGAGCTCCTTAAGCTTTTGGAAATGGGCCTCCTTAAAGTCCAGAGTGCATGTCTGACTACACTTGTGTATCATGAAACCCAGGAGGACATGATCACTTCCAAGTTTCCCAGTACTTCAACCAGTTCCTCTCTGTTGGTGAGCATCCGTTCCAAGATAGACGATCTCTCCTTGTTGCTCCTTCCATCTTCTGGGAAATGAAATAGTCAGCAAGGCAATGGGTGAATTTATTGGAAGAATTTGAGTTCCAACAAAGAAAGGCAATTGAAAAAAACTCTACACAACGGATGCTTCTAATGGTTTCCCCAAATTCCGCTGACAGTGCAACTTATACTGCCTTATTCAAACTTATACTCTTATTCAAACACTTCATGGCAAGAATCTTTAGGACTTAGTAGAGCAGCTTTTTGCTCCTGTGACCTGCAAACGAGATGCATAGTCAAACAGCAGCTTCTGGCAGCTGAAGAATCTTAGGCCATTCCTCATGAGCAATGGCCTCCAGTTCAGTAATATTCTTGGGTTTGCATGCTGAAACCGCCCTTTTCAAATCCCACCAGAGGTTTTCAAGTAGGGTGACTGTGATGGCCACCTTCCAGGACTTCTGCAACCAAAGTCTTGGTGGGATTTTTGCTTAAGTCAAACCCTTCCTGACAGCACCACTTGCATGACCAGTGGTTTATTTCCAGTATTTTCCTCTCTCCCTGGGCTACAACCCTCAACAGGAAGAAATTATGAACACACCACATGTGCCCAAAAGCCCTTCAGCTTCCTGCCCAGAGTCCCTTGTTAGACGTTGAAGGCTGTGTGTGGCGGTATTGTGAATCAGAAGGAATTCTCTTTCACCTCTGCAGAGTGGCAGAATTGTATTCACTATGGCTGCTCCCACATCAACAAAATACAGGCACATCCAACACGTAGATTGTGATCTACCAGTAGATCACTGGACGTCTGTGGCAGATCACTGGCTCCCCCCCAAAGAAGCTCAACAAGTTTGGCTGCCCTAAAAGAACCTCATCATTTTTGCCCTGCACCCCTAAAAATGTGGCTTTCCCCCCTCTCTAAAAAAAGTTCAACAACTTTGTCCTGAACCACTAAAAAGGAAGTAGATCACTGCCAGTTTTTAACTGTGAGTAGATCACAGTCTCTTGGGAGTTGGCAACCCTTGAACAAAAACAAGCAGCTCTAATGTTTTTAGACGCTGAGAAAGTATTTGATAATGTTTCCTGGGATTTTTTGTTCAAAGTTTTAGAATATATGAGTTGTTGGAGCATCTGAAGGGTTTAGAATGAGTCCTCTAAGTCAGTCATCTCCTCCTCTAGTGTGTGTGGCAGAAATCATTCTGGGCACGACCTTTTGGAGCCACTTTGGTGTATTCTGAGGTCAGCAGTTGCTGTCCTAGCTCCTCTGGCCCAGAAACGGTGTCTGAGGTGAGGCCATGGAACTGATTTTGTGCATACCTCCAGCGTCTTGTCTCCTGCAATGGGTGATCTTCCACCTCTGTAGGGGCACCTATCCGAGTTGGTGTTCCAGCACAGTCCACTCAGCTCTGTCAAGGGACTCCACATCTTGGCCCGAAGCTCAAAGTCTGGCAACTAGGTGGGCCTCAAATTGCTGTACCTTCTCTTCCAACAAGGCAACCAATTTGCGCTTGTTGCAGGTGTGCTTTTGCACATTCTCGGGCAGGAAGATAAACGTGGCACAGGTATGGCAAGTCCTTGTAGCAGATCCCTCACCTTCCTATGCCCCATACACATTCTGAGACAGCGCTGCAAGCCTCGCCCTCAAATCCCCCACCAAACGCCTTCACAAATCCCCCTCCCGTTCACAAGCTCCTGGAAGCTGCAATCGGCTAAGTATATATGATGCTGGTTTCTCCTTCCCTCAACTTCCTCCTCCAACGTGGCTTCCTCTCAGCAGTAGCTTCTCCTCCTCGGACCGTGGGCTCTAGCAGAGCACACAGCTACAAACCAGCTCACCCTCAAGCCTCCAAACAGCTCAAACAACCATCTGTTTTGTTTTGTTTTAACATGTTTTATTAAAGATTTCTTGGTTGACAAAAGTGTGTGCAATGTCTTTTTTTTCCAAGATACATTTCCTACAGATCAGTTTCATTTGTGGAGACATTAGTGTTGCATTAGGAAGAAAAGGGAAAGGTGGAGGGGGGGCATGGTGGGTGGGGGGTCAGGGCCAGGTGGCAATGCTTCTACTTCATGTATGTGGGGTTTTGTGTCAGCATCACTTATTTTCTTTACTATTCGCTTGTGTTTCTTTGGTGGTGAGAGAGGTTGGAGTTGGCTCAGGGTATGGTGGTTTCTTTGTGATTGGCTGTGGTGATCTTTGTTTCCATGTGTGAGAGGGGTGGGTGGGTGTTTATGAATCAGGTTAGCCATATCAATTTGTATGCTGTTGGTGGATTCTTGTCGTTGCCTTCTTGGGCTGTGTATGTGATAAAGAAACGTTCATTGCAGAGGGTTGGACTAGATGACTGTTGGGTCCCTTCCAGTTCTAAGATTCTATGATCCGCACACATCAGAATACTGTACTGAGATTTGGGGTATGTTAAAAAAGGGGGTATATGGGACACACATGCTCCTTCTCAGGTAAAAGCAAAGGCCTAAGTGTAGAACCTTACATTTGTCCCTACTGAAATTCATAATCTGGTGCTTTACTCCCTCCCCTGGCTGGGTCTGAAAAAAATCTGTTGAACGTGCTTGGTGTGTATTGCAAGCAGGGACGTTTTATCCATAAACTACTCTAAGACCAATATTGTGGTTTTTGGTAGGCATACATGGTTCTTAGACCAGGACGCCATACAGTAAAATCTAAAGCACTGAAAACTATAGGGGCATTGATGGAATTTTATAGGGAAGTCAACTGACTTCTTTTTCGATATTTCCCTCCCTACTGGATACTTCACCTTTTCTTTCCCTTAGTTATTTTTCTGTGGGATTGAGCGTTCATAAGTATCAGCACCCTGAAGAGCACACGATTTCTTCCCTGACTTGTTTCTCTCTGTCCTTATCATTCCTTTTCTATTCCCGGATGCCTCTTCTCCTGGTTTCTGCTTGCCTGTTTCTGATGACACCACAGACAACACTTTCTCCTGTCCTTTGCCTCTTTGGGGGAAAGAAGGAAGAAGGGGAATGTGTTAGGAGTTCAAGGCAGGGACCAATGATCTGATCAGGGGGTCAGAACCAATGACCTGCTTCTCTTCATTCATCACCTCCAGAGTTCTTCTCTTTCCTATTTCCATGCCCTCTGAAGACAAGAATACAGCTTTCCAGGAGGCAGGAAACTGGCTCAAATCGTCTGAAAGAGGAGAAGGCAGAGTGACTCCACCGGCAGCTGATCAGCCTTCAAGGTCTCAGAGGAGAAGGAGAAGCAGAGGAGAAGCAGCTGGCTTCGTCCTTCTTAAGCAGAGCATCAACCAGCCGTCAGATGCTGAAAACAACGCTTATAGTTCCTGGCCCTACCTTGCTGCTTCCTGCTCACTTTGACCCTTATCACTAGGATCATTGGATTCCCTGGACCATCTGACCATGTGGGTTGCTGTTCGTCCGACCAAATTTTTTGCCCAAGTGTAGTATTTTACATTTCTCCCTTTTAACAGTACTACACTTGGGCAAAAAAAAAAAATGAAAGGCACAAATACAGGATGGGAGACACCTGGCTTGAGAGCAGTACATGTGAAAAGGATCTAGGAGTCTTGGTAGACCACAAACTTGACATGAGTCAACGGTGTGATGCAGCAGCTAAAAAAGCCAATACAATTCTGGGCTGCATCTATAGGAGTATAGCATCTAGATCAAGGGAAGTAATAGTACCACTGTATTCTGCTCTGGTTAGACCTCACCTGGAGTACTGTGTCCAGTTCTGGGCACCACAGTTCAAGAGGGATACTGACGAGCTGGAACGTGTCCAGAAGAGGGCAACCAAAATGGTCAAAGGCCTGGAAACGATGCCTTATGAGGAACGGCTTAGGGAGCTGGGTATGTTTAGCCTGGAGAAGAGAAGGTTAAGGGGTGATATGATAGCCATGTTCAAATATATAAAAGGATGTCATATGGAGGAGGGAGAAAGGTTGTTTTCTGCTGCTCCAGAGAAGCGGACACGGAGCAATGGATTCAAACTACAAGAAAGAAGATTCCACCTAAACATTAGGAAGAACTTCCTGACAGTAAGAGCTGTTCGGCAGTGGAATTTGCTACCGAGGAGTGTGGTGGAGTCTCCTTCTTTGGAGGTCTTTAAGCAGAGGCTTGACAGGCATATGTCAAGAATGCTTTGATGGTGTTTCCTGCTTGGCAGGGGGTTGGACTGGATGGCCCTTGTGGTCTCTCCCAACTCTTATGATTCTATGACCCTAGGTCTGGACCTGACTTTGGATGCTGGCATCTCAGAGTCTCTTCGAGTTGGCTGGTCTCACTCCACTGAGCTCTGAACATTGAAGCTCAGCAACGAGACTATGGCAAGGTGGAGATTTAGACAGCTGCGTGCCCCTGCTCCGATGAGGCCAATCCTGAGAAAATGTTCTCCACCCCCTAGTAGCTGGCCAGAGAGAAAAGCCCAATAACAAAATGTTTGGCACTAGAAGAATTCCTCTTTATCATGTGCATTTATCTTGTCTGCAGCCTCTAAATCTAGTCTGAAAGGGGAAAGAATTGCACTATAATTTAGAACCAACACACCTGTTGCCTTCCTTCATTTAGAGCCCCCAGAAGACTCAAGTTCCTGGTTGCCAGGATCAATACTTGGTGGGCAGCTTTCCGTCCTGTGTGTGTGTGCGTGTGTGTGTGTGTGTGTGCGCGTGCGCGCGCGCTAGAGGCAACAGTGAAAGCAAAGGTTGCAGGCAGATTAAGTTCTATAGCAGGAAGGAGGGATCCAAGGGTAATAATTCTGAGTTGTGCCTAGGACTGGGCCTGAGATATACATGACCAAATAGTGATATCAAATTAAACAGTGAAGCAGGCAGGTGTTTCCCCGTCCTAACAATGGGGAGAGCGAAGCTTGAACCCTGAATCCTAGTCAGACCAGAAGAGTGTAGCAAAGGAAGGTCTTAGCTTAGGCAGAATGGCCAAGCCAGACCCCCAATGGTCACATCTTTCCTCCTTAGCAAAACATCCTTCCTGGTAACTAATGATACTAAGAGGAATCCAAACATTTCAGCCGTATCGAAGAAGGAGAGGAAGCTTTACCCAAAGAGACCGTGTTCCTCTTGCTCGCCAACCTCACTTCCTTCTGCAGAGCCCTTTGGCCTGGACCTGGCCGAGGCCCCTCCTCAAAAACCTTGGCAGGAAAAACAACCACCCTGCCCTGAGCAAAGCTGGAAAACCAAGGCTCCTTTGGAAGGAAGGTGGAGGTATAAATGGAATAAATAATTATCGCAGCAGCAGCAGCACTCTCTCCACTTCTGATTCCCAGCCACTTGAGGGAAAGCTCAGCCACCATGACAGTGTTAGAAACAGATAGAAAAGCTATTTGCAATGTGGCCACCTTAATCCTAGATTATAGTCGCACTAACAGAATGTCTAGGTGCCTTCCTTTTTTACAAGATTACAAAGCTGAAAATGGACACTGTACATTGTCAGCTCCAGCTAAGATCCAACTTGTCAGGCGCCCACTCTGCACCTACTAGGCATCTTCGCTTGGTCAAAAGTGACCAATAGCTCAGCAGCAATGCTTCTGAATACCAGTCAGTGGGAACCACTGGAAGGGAGAGGGCTCCTTGAAGCTCTCAAGCATCGCACATGCCATATAGTTAAAGCACACTCATTTTAGGGAGCTGCAGTTTGTTTACAGCCTCCTAACATAGCCTAAGCTCCCTTAGCAAACTAAGGACAGCTAAAGTGGAAAGGGGGAGGAGAGATACAACTGTACAGTGGTACCTCTGCGCTTTTCCTCTTTGTCCTCCCCAGGAACCGGCCTCCCCCTACCAGGAAAAAGAGTGGAGGGGTATCCTCTGAAGCCTCTCTTCCCCATTCTTAAAATCTCTCGCCTTAGAGGACCGCCCCCCCACCCCTCTTGGAAACTGCCTTCGAACAGCGCTCCCTGAAGCTTTGGAAGCCATAGATAGCAGCGACACTTCGGGTTCCTTTTCGAACGCGGCGACCCGTAGAGCTACGAAGGGGTAGAGCCGCCCCTCCCAGCATGTGATTTGCGGATGGGAGCTGGCAGTGGTGGCGCCACCGGTTTCTGCTCGCAGGGAGAGGGAGATCTCCCCCCTCCCTTTGGCTCAATGACCTCCGGCTACTAGAGAGGCAGCGGGTGGAGAGGCGGGGAGGGGGTCTCAGCCCGCTTTTCCCGGAAGAGAAGCAGGCCTGCAAAGGAGCAGGAAGAAGGGAAAGAGGTGCAACATATTTGGGGGTAATTTTGCATTGCTGGGAGGGAGGGGCGAG
The DNA here is from genome assembly GCF_963506605.1 of Zootoca vivipara. Classification (NCBI taxonomy): domain Eukaryota; kingdom Metazoa; phylum Chordata; class Lepidosauria; order Squamata; family Lacertidae; genus Zootoca; species Zootoca vivipara. The sequence continues at coordinate 3,478,096 of NC_083277.1, forward strand.
AATGGGAGAAAAGCAGGGAGGAGCGCCCACCCCCCTGGGACGTTGATCCAGGCCATCCAGTTGCAAAGTGTGGTCTCTCCACCCCACCCCAGAGGAGCCAGGTCCTAGGAGGAGGGAGGTCCCTTCCATGCCCCCCCCCTAAAAGATTTGAGGGGGCCGCTACCACCACCACCCCAAATTGATGGGCATTGCCATTCAAATGGTGTGGGGCAGGCATCCCCAAACTTCAGCCCTCCAGATGTTTTGGACTACAATTCCCATCTTCCCCGACCACTGGTCCTGTTAGCTAGGGATCATGGGAGTTGTAGGCCAAAACCTCTGGAGGGCCGCAGTTTGGGGATGCCTGGTGTGGGGTGGGTGTGTGCACTGTGTCATGTGATTGTGCAAAGTGGGGCTTCCCTGCTCCTCCAATATATGTTGTTGTTGCTGTTGTTGTTGTTCAGTCGTTTAGTCGTGTCCGACTCTTCGTGACCCCATGGACCATAGCACGCCAGGCACTCCTGTCTTGCACTGCCTCCCGTAGTTTGGTCAAACTCATGTTCGTAGCTTCGAGAACACTGTCCAACCATCTCGTCCTCCGTCGTCCCCTTCTCCTAGTGCCCTCCATCTTTCCCAACATCAAGGTCTTTTCCAAGGATTCTTCTCTTCTCATGAGGTGCCCAAAGTATTGGAGCCTCTGCTTCGGGATCTGTCCTTCCAGTGAGCACTCAGGGCTGATTTCCTTCAGAATATATTATAATAATTTTCACTTTTACAAGTTTCCACCTTCACATTCAGCAGCAGAAAACAACACATCATCAACTTCCCTCCCCGCCCTTCCATGGTTTATTCATTCTAGTTATCCTCTGTTGCTGCCTGCATAACCTAGTTGTTCCATAGTCATTCCTTCCTGCCCCGCAAATATTTTATTCAAGTTGGCACCCCTGACATTCCAAAATCCCCTTTTGTAGAATTGTAGGCTAGGAAAGGGTCCGGAGGGTCTTTTGGTGCCAATCACCTGCAATGCCGGAATATGCAGCTGTCCTGGCCGGGGATCGAACCTGCAACCTTGGTATTATCAGCACCACACTTTCACCAACTGAGCTATCCAGGCACAGAGCAACCCAGTCTCCTTGGGGGGGCTGAAGGCATTTTGCTGTCTGACACAAACACGAAAATGGCCCTTCCCCCCAGTCCATGGAAGCTGACTGGGCTATTGAACCAGGTGATAACAGTCTTTAACCCCCACTTAAACACAACCTCTTCTCAATCCATGTTTGAACAGAGGGATGGATTCTGGGACTTCCAAATTTCCTTGCATTTGGTGCAGGGATATGAAATGGATCATAGAATCATAGAGTTGGAAGAGACCACAAGGGCAGTCCAACCCCCTGCCAAGCAGGAAACACCATCAAAGCATTCTTGACATATGGCTGTCAAGCCTCCGCTTAAAGACCTCCAAAGAAGGAGACTCCACCACTCTCCTTGGCAGCAAATTCCACTGTCGAACAGCTCTTACTGTCAGGAAGTTCTTCTTAATGTTTAGGTGGAATCTTCTTTCTTGTAGTTTGAATCCATTGCTCCGTGTCCGCTTCTCTGGAGCAACAGAAAACAACCTTTCTCCCTCCTCTATATGACATCCTTTTATATATTTGAACATGGCTATCATATCGCCCCTTAACCTTCTCTTCTCCAGGCTAAACATACCCAGCTACCTAAGCCATTCCTCATAAGGCATCGTTTCCAGGCCTTTGACCATTTTGGTTGTCCTCCTCTGGACACGTTCCAGCTGGTCAGTATCCTTCTTGAACTGTGGTGCCCAGAAATGGACACAGTACTCCAGGTGAGGTCTGACCAGAACAGGATTTGGGACTTAAAAGCCTTCTAAATAGTCTCAAGGCTGGATGAATCAAATAAATGCCCCCTGTCCAGCTCATTAGGGGGAGAACATGCATCCCCATCACCACCAGCAGGTTTTGATGCTTTTTCTTTCCGAAAAGGGGATATTATCCAGATATCCTCTTGGGAGTTTGTTGGAGGGGGAGATCAAAGCCTCCAGGTGTGTGTGTGTGTGTGTGTGTGTGTGTGTGTGTGTGTGTGTGTGTGATCTGGACTCTCTTGCAGGATTGGATCAGCTCAGGGATGCTGAGGGTATTTCTCTGCTGGGGCTGCCAGCCTCATTCTCATCTGCCCTCCTCCCCTGCCTTGAAAAACATCCAGATTGACAGGGGGAACCTCTTAGTGTTAAAGGGGTTCTAAAGCCTACCACTTGGGCAGTGCTCGCACAACAACCCTGTAAGGTGGGCCAGGATGATAGGCAGAGTAAAATGTAGTGGTTGGAACAGGAGAGGGGAGCATTCTCCAGCCAGAGGGCCACATTCGCTCCCTTGGCAGCCTTCCAGGGGCCACTTCCATTGGTGGGCAAGGCCAGAGACAAAAGTGGGTGGAGCTAGGGATGCGACTGAGCTTTGTCCAGTAGGTATATTTATTCAAAGGATCCTTTCCGGCCACAAAAATGCCATCAGCAGGGACTCAGGGCAGCAATGGAGAGGGTGTTTGGCTTGGGGAGATTCCTGAGTGCTGGATGGCGAGGACTCGATTTTGGCCTAGGGAGCCAACATCACCAAACTTTGCATCTCCTTCCCCCTGTCCTGGTTTGACCTGATAGTGCTCTCAAGCTTCCCACCTCACACACCAGCTTATATGGAGCTTCTGCAACCTGGTTCCCTCCGGATATCAGTTTTCTTCCAACCAGAGACCGGCAATAATTTACAAGGTTGCCTTTTTTCTTTATCAGAAATGTTTGCAAAGGTCAGGAAATGGTTTGCCAGATGGCTGTTTGGAGGAAACGAAAAGCGGGGTCTATAGATATATGAGTGTCTGGAAGAGGTTGGAGGATGGATGGCAGCTAACAGATTGAGGTTGAATCCTGACAAGACTGGTGTACTGTTTGTGGGGGACAGGAGGCGGGAAGGTGTGGAGGACTCCCTGGTCCTGAATGGGGTAACTGTGCCCCTGAAGGACCAGGTGCGCAGCCTGGGAGTCATTCTGGACTCACAGCTGTCCATGGAGGCACAGGTCAATTCTGTGTCCAGGGCAGCTGTCTATCAGCTCCATCTGGTACGCAGGCTGAGACCCTACGTGCCCACAGACTGTGTCCACAGAGTGGTGCATGCCCTGGCTATCTTCCGCTTGGATTACTGCAATGCGCTCTATGTGGGGCTACCTTTGAAGGTGGCTTGGAAACTACAGTCAAACCTCGGTTTGCGACCGCTTCGGTTTCCAACCACCGCGGACCCGGAAGTGTTTACATCTGGGTTCCGCAACGCTTGGATGCGCAGAAGCGATCTGCGCAGCGTGTGTGTGCGCAGAAGCGCTCTATCGGTGCTTTGCGCACGTGCAGAAGCGTGCATCGGGGAGTGACCGATTCGGGGAGTGACCGGCTCTGCGGAACGGATTGCGGTCGCAAACCGAGGTATGACTGTACAACTCATCTAGAATGTGGCAACTAGACTGGTGACTGGGAGCGGCCGCCGGGACCACATAACACTGGTCCTGAGAGATCTACATTGGCTCCCAGTAAGTTTCTGAGCACAATTCAAAGTGTTGGTGCTGACCTTTAAAGCCCTAAACGACCCTGTAGACCTGAAGGACCTTCTCCACCCCCATCGTTCAGCCTGGACACTGAAGTCCAGCGCGAGGCCTGGGGAAAGCCAGCCAGATGGGCAGAGTATTATTATATTATTAACAATAACCAACCTTTATGTGTTTTTGAAAGGTTATTGTTAAAAAAAATGACAAAAAAGCAATGACAAACTTAGACAGCATCTTAAAAAGCAGAGACATCACCTTGCCGACAAAGGTCCGTATAGTTAAAGCTATGGTTTTCCCAGTAGTGATGTATGGAAGTGAGAGCTGGACCATCAAGAAGGCTGATCGCCAAAGAATTGATGTTTTTGAATTATGGTGCTGGAGGAGACTTGAGAGTCCTATGGACTGCAAGAAGATCAAACCTATCCATTCTGAAGGAAATCAGCCCTGAGTGCTCCCTGGAAGGACAGATCGTGAAGCTGAGGCTCCCTGGAAAAGACCCTGATGTTGGGAAAGATGGAGGGCACAAGGAGAAGGGGACGACAGAGGATGAGATGGTTGGACAGTGTTCTCGAAGCTACGAACATGAGTCTGAACAAACTGCGGGAGGCAGTGGAAGACAGGAGTGCCTGGCGTGCTCTGGTCCATGGGGGCACGAAGAGTCGGACACGACTAAACGACTAAACAACAACAACATGTGTTTTTGAATTTGACCCTAAAACTTTACTAACTTGTGTATCTGGATATGTTGAATGTTCCCTTAAGGGCTGAAACAGCTTATAATACTATAAACCTCCTGTACATAGGTTGACATGGCACCTGTTCCCTGTCTCTCCTGCAGGTACCACTTGAGAACTGCTCCCTGATTTGAAGTGCATCGCAGCAACACCTGAGAGATCCCCCAGAAGTGGCCCAGTTTACACCTCCTCCTCCTCTGTCCTTTCCACTGTCAACGCAATGGCCTCCAAGACACCCTCTGAACGGTCTCTTCTTAAAGATGGAATGGAAAGAGGGGCCAGGCAGCTTCCTCAGGTAGCAAAAGAGCAACGGGAGGAGGGAGGAGGGAAGAGGCACAGATGGGACAACTCAGCTTCCCTCTGTGTTGAGTGAGGATGATGGAGATCTAAGGAGAAGCTCTGTTTTCTTCCTCTTCTTCCAGGCCCTCTTGACCTTTGAGGAGGTGGCTGTGTTTTTCACGGAGGAGGAGTGGGCTCTGCTGGATCCCGGCCAAAGAGCTCTGCACAAGGAAGTCATGGAGGAGAATTATGAGATGGTGGCCTCTCTAGGTAAGGATGCATTTTTTATTCCTCTTGGCTGTTAGACGTTGGAGGCGTGAATTCGCTCTTTGTGCCATTTAATAATGCAGTGTAGGAAGAACATAAGAATAGCCTGTTGGATCAGGCCAGTGCAGTGGTCCATTGGGCCAGCATCCTCTTTTCATAGTGGCCAACAGATGCCTGTGGGGAACCCGCAAGCGGGATATGAACACAAGAGAAACTTTCCCCTTCTATGGTTTCCAGCAACTGGCATTGAGAAGCATTGCTGCCTCTTGATTGGTCCAACCCCCAGCAATGCAGGAATACGCAGATATCCCATGCAGGGACTGAACCTGCAAGCTTGGTGTTATCAGCTCCACGCTCTAACCAACTGAGCTATCCTGGTCGTCGGGTACGGAGGCTGATGAAGGGACAAGTTACATTTTTTCGATACAAGATCAGCAATTTAAGTTCTTTGTGAACTCTTGGAATGGATGCCTACTGGATCCAGCGATCTATTTTATTTATTTGTTTTTCTTTTTAAAACATCGTTTTAAATTACATTTGAGTGTAGATTGGCTTCAACTAGGGCCTTTTCAGCACTGGCCCCGACGTAGTGGAACGGTCTGTCACAAGAGACTAGGGCCCTGCGGGATTTGGCATCTTTCCGCAGGGCCTGCAAGATGGAGCTGTTCTGCTGGGCCTTCGGCATAGACTCACTCTGACCCCTTATATGGGATTTGATATATAAATTTTCCCTTGGCTTTTTTGCTGGCCCATGTAGGACCAGCATGGGTAGCTGGCTCGGGTGAATATCTGATGTTTCCTCCCTTTAGGGTCTTGATTTATGGGCTACTACTAAAATGAGGCTGTATTTTAAGCTGTATTTTAATTAACTGTTTGGTGGTGGTGGTTGTTTCTATTACGTTTTATTGTAATTCATATTTGGTGTTAGCCTCCCTGAGCCCGGCCCTGGCCGGGGAGGGCGGGGTATAAATAAAAATATTATTATTATTATTATTATTATTATTATTATTATTAAATGTATTATTGTTTTATAAAAATATGTGTGATACATTCATCTGACTATGCTGACATCTATTTTTTATATATAATATTTTTATTAAGTTTTTACATATATTTCCCATAAATCATTTAACATTCATTCATTTCTTATATAATATTTTTGGACTTCCATAAACCACGTCTCAAGATTTCCAAACTTTTTAACTTCATTTTGTATTCCTTCTTTCACTATTACTTTTAATAATCACTCATCTATTTTCATTTTCCTAATTTATCCCTGTAATATTTCATACATTTCTCCTTACAAAACTTCCCGCAAAGCTACAAGCGTAATTTGTTGATTACTATTGTTTTTCAAATATTTCTCATATTTAGTCCAATCCTTCAAGAACTTCTGGTTCCGACAGTTTCGAATTCTCCCTGTCATCTTATCCAATTCTGCGTAATCCATCAACTTCATCTGCCATTCTTGTATCATTGGTAGTTCTTCTTGTTTCCATCTCTGCGCCAACAATACTCTTGCTGCCGTAGTCGCATACAAAAACAGTTTTTTTATCTTGTCTATTAATGTCCTCTCCTGTAATACCAAGTAAAAAAGCTTCTGGTTTTTAAATAAATGTATATTTCAACATCTTTTTCAACTCATTATATATCATTTCCCTGAAACTTTTTTACTTTCTTACATTCCCACCACATGTGAGAAAACATTCCTTCTTTTTTCTTTACATTTCCAACATTTATTATTTATTTTGTACATTTTAGCTAATTTTACTGGCGTAAAATACCATCTGTACATCATTTTCATTATATTTTCTTTCAAAGCATTACTTCATTCCTCTGACATCTGTTTTGAAGTGTTGCTCAGAGAAAAATAAGGAGCCCCATTAATCTCTGAGCTGATCAGGTGCTCAGATGATAAATCAGATAGCAAGGTCCAGCAGAGAATAATACGTAGTAAATGAATCCGCTTTTGAATTATGGTACTGGAGGAGACTCTTGAGAGTCCCATGGACTGCAATAAGACCAAACCTATCCATTCTGAAGGACAGATCGTGAAGCTGAGGCTCCAATACTTTGGCCACCTCATGAGAAGAGAAGACTCCCTGGAAAAGACCCTGATGTTGGGAAAGATTGAGGGCACTAGGAGAAGGGGACGACAGAGGACGAGATGGTTGGACAGTGTTCTTGAAGCTACAAACATGAGTTTGACCAAGCTGCGGGAGGCAGTGCAAGACAGGAGTGCCTGGCGTGCTATGGTCCATGGGGTCACGAAGAGTCGGACGCGACTAAACGACTAAACAACAACAAAATGAATCCGCCACAGAAATTCCAAGCCGTTGCACGTTGGCCATGTGCATAAGCTTCTCGCTAGCACCGAGCAAGGTATTAACTGTTCAGAACACACTTGAAGAAGCACAATATGGCCCCATGCTGGTTTCAGCTGCCTCCAGAACAGAGGTGTTGACAGACAGCTAAAATGGGCAGTACCTTTATCTTCCAGCAGTGCAACACTCCACAGGACATGGTCATGACAAAGAAAGCTGACCACCCCTTGAGTTTTATTTTATTAGGCCCAGAACTTCATGTCTCACTATCTGCCTTACTTCTCTAGACTTTGCCTCCTGCAAAGGTTAATTCAGGTCCGGTCCTCTGTTGTGATATAATTTGTTCAGCTTCTCTGCAATCTCTGATTCCTCCTTCACAACTCCTTTGACTCTCTGGTTTCCTGCTAGTGATATATAAATAACTTAAATCATGTTTAAATCACTTCTTGTCGTTGGCCTTGATACGTTTCTAGCTATTCGTTCCTCGGTGTCTTTTCTAGCAAGCTTTTATGTCTGCTAGCATCTTTTCTTGCCATAGTTTTTGTTCCTTTTTGTTCTCTTCATTTGGACAACATTTCAGTTTTTCAAAGGAAGCCTTCTAGTCTCTCACTGCTTCTTTGCCTCTGCTGATTAACCGTCCCGGTGTCTTCTTTGCCGTCCCGGTACCTTTCCTGATCTACAGTATAAAATCAAGTGGAATGATTAATAATAATAATAATTTATTTATATCCCGCCCATTTGGCTGGGCTTCCCCAGCCACTCTGGGCGGCTTCCACAAAATATTAAAATAAAATAATCTATTAAACACTAGCTGACCCGGCCACGCGTTGCTGTGGTTCTTTCCTGTGATCCCCCATCCCACCCTGTCCCGATCCATGACGTATCCTGCCCCTCCTCCCTCCACCCTGGCTCATCCCTGTGTTTCGGTAGGATACCCTTTCCTCTGTTGTCCCTGGGGAGTGTTGGCCCCTACCCCCGGTATCTTCCTACATTGGCCCCCAGCCTTGGAGAATGAGCTGTCAGTTTCTGGGTTCCATTTCCCAGTATTTACTTTTGTCTGAGCCCTCTGTTGTCCCCTCCCCCCTGTGTCTCCATACATTGGCCCCTGCGCACGCATCGTGAACATTTCTATATATTTAGATTAAGGATCGGGGGTGATGATGCGCCCTGGGACCCAGAGAACTACTTAAAGAATCCCAACCCGGGGGGGGGGGTCAAATAGCGAAGCCCCATAGCCCCGTAGCAACAGACAGGCCCAGACAGAAGGAGGGGGGTCATATGGGCCACTTGGCGCGGGCCTCCAAATCTAAAGGGGGCCTCGGTCAGCATATTCACAAAGTAACAAAAGGGTTAAAAACAGGGCCACATTATCAGTTCCATAAAAAACCCAGGAAGTGGCAAGGAGAAGGTAGGGGATTGTAAATGGGGTGGGGGGGGTGGCCACTACAAATATCTGGGGAGAGAAAGTGCATGGTTGTTGTTGTTTTTAAAAAAGACACAGAGGCTTACAATCAGTTGTTTCTCCTAAAATAAGACATACCCATAAAATAAGCCATAGCAGGATTTTTAAGCATTTGCGCAGTATAAGCCATACCCCGAAAATTAGACATAGTGATAAGCACAGTTCTGGAGTGCCCCAAGGAAGAGGCAAGGCTGGACACGTAATAAAAAATAAGTCATCCCCTGAAAATAAGCCAATGTGGGGTTATTTTAGGAATAGGTATAAGACGGTGTCTTATTTTTGGAGAAACACGGTAAAGCCTAGGTTGAAAGGGGCACAACTGCCCTTACTTAAAATGGCCACCGGAGCCTCGCATGTGACAGAACGCCCACTAAATTATAAAGTGAAAACCCCTTACTGTGCCCCCAAGTGCATGTTAGGAGAAATGATGAACGGCTGCCTAATGCTGCCAGGCGTTTATTAATGCAGCCGCCGGGAGAGGCTTTGGGCTTGGGGTGGAATAGCTGTTTTGGTGGTTGCAAGGCCTCCTGTTTTACAGGATCTCGTGGCGGAGGCGGGGTTTGTGGGTGTGGTGCGTTATTGTGCCTAATCCCTGTGACTGCCCCCATGTGTCCCGATCTATGACCTATTCAGTTTGTCGTCCCCCCTCTCCATGACTGGCGTATCTCATGATGTTTTGAAGGATGGTATTTATTTTTGTTGTCTTGTGGATTTGGGGGGGGGTAGTGTTGCTAAATGGTAAAGTAAAAACCCCTTGCTGTGCCCCCAAGTGTGTTGCCCCCCCACCCTACATCAGCCCATGACCTATTTGGGCTCCTCCTCCCCCCACCTCCCACCCAAGGGCTCCATTTGGGATAGTAATTAAAGGGCTGTAGACCTGAGGCCTAGTATGTAAAATGGAGCCTTGACCTCCTGTTTTACAGGATCTCGTGGCAGAGATGGGGTTTGTGGGTGTGGCGCGTTATTGTGCCTAATCCCTGTGACTGCCCCCACGTGTCCCAATCCATGATCTATTCAGTTTGTCCCCCCCCCTCCATGACCGGCGTATATCATGACGTTTTGAAGGATGGTATTATTTTTGTTGTCTTGTGGATTTTGGGGGGGGGGGTAGTGTTGCTAAATGGTAAAGTAAAAACCCCTTGCCGTGCTGGGGCCTACAAAAATCAAAGGCCGTGCTGCGGTCTGTGCCACCCCACCCCCCAGGCAGGCCCCAACCTCCACTTGGAAATGTTGGGTTTTTGGTGGGGGTTTTTGTGGGGGGTAGTGGTGCTAAATGGTAAAGTAAAAACCCCTTGCCGTGCCCCCAAGTGTGTTGTTGTGGGTTCCCCCCCCCGGCCTGTCAGGGGCCTCCATAAAACGAAAGCCTAGTGGTTGGTGTGATAATGGCCGTCTTGGGGGTTTGATTTGCTTGGTTGATGATGATGTCATTTGGTTTGTGGGTGTGGCTTAGATTTCACAGGAAGGGTGGGGGTGTACTGTGGGAGGAATTCCACTTGAGGGCGCTGTTTGACTTGGTGGAAAGCGGCTCAAATCCTGCTGAGGTGTGTGATTTGAGGTTTTTCATGTCCTCTACAACCCTTGGGGAGTGGCCTGGATCACTGTGTCAAAATTTCAGGACGATCGGTCAAGCGGTTACGGAGAACATAGTGGCCGTCAATTTCAAGATTTTTACATTTTTATATATATAGATTAAAAACCCTCCCTAAACAGGGCTGCCTTGAGATGTCTTCTAAAAATCTGGTAGCTGTTTTTCTCTTTGACATCTGATGGGAGGGCGTTCCACAGGGCGGGTGCCACCACCAAGAAGGCCCTCTGCCTGGTTCCCTGCAACTTGGCCTCTTGCAACGAGGGAACCTCCAGAAGGTCCTCGGCGCTGGACCTCAGTGTCTGGGCAGAACGATGGGGGTGGAGACGCTCCTTCAGGTATACTGGACTGGTTTAGGGCTTTAAAGGTCAGCACCAACACTTTGAATTGTGCTCGGAAATGTACTTCCTTTTTTTTACCAGCCTCCTCATTTTGGGGAAGTTTTGTCTTCTGAAATCAAACCATGTTGCATTTCCCTGGTATCAACCATTTACACTTGCATTTCAAGTAGTTAACCAGCCTTCCTTTATTCTTCTTGTGTGTGTGAACTTCTTATGGGCATAACATTATGGGGTAAATAACATAATGCATCATAACCCCACACTTTGTAATAGCAGGGACCACACTGGCCCCTCCTAGTTATGTGGTGCATGTTTATAGCATCTCAATACATAATCCCTTTCCTTGGCTTTGAACTCGTAGATAAAAGATGTTTTGTGACCAAAGGTATCTAACACTGTCTATTTCCTTGAAAGAATCAGACCTCCGTTCCTGTTGGGAAGAAGAACACAATCCATTTCTCCAGGATCTCAAAGAAGGGGAGACCTCCGCAGGTAATAATAATAATAATAATAATAATAATAATAATAATAATAATAATTATTATTTGTACCCCGCCCATCTGGCTGCGTTTCCCCAGCCACTCTGGGCGGCTTCCAACAAAGATTTAAAATACGTTAAAATGTCACACATTAAAAACTTCCCTGAACTGAGCTGCCTTCAGGTGTCTTCTAAATGTCACGTAGTTATTTAACTCTTTGACTTCTGATGGGAGGGCCTTCCACAGGGCAGGTGCCACTACCGAGAAGGCCCTCTGCCTGGTTCTGTTGGTTTTTGCTATTGTGGGTGTCATGTTTAGATAGCCACAAGAGCAATCCCACTCTGGTCCAAGCTACCTAGGAAATTGGGGTGGGGGTGGGGTTCCCTCCTGTAGCACCAGAGCAGGGGTAGCTAACATGATGCCACCTGGATGTTGTAGGCCGCAACTTCCATCATCTCTGACCATTTGTGATGCTGGGAGTTGTGAATCAATAACAGCTGGAGGACGCTACATTGGTTCCCCCTGTCCTGGAGTTCTTTTCTCTTTTTTTGTTAAAGTATTGTTATCCTATTTCTCAGTCAAACCAGCATTAAACCCAGGTTCCACTAAATGCAAGAAATACTAAAAAAAAAAAAAGGTATTCTACTGTTGTCCAAATGGCTAGAGTGGGAACATGATGAACTGAAAGGGGTCTTCATAGATGAGGTGCCACAACTGAGAAGGCCCTGTTCCCTTCAAGACTGATTCCAAAGATGGCGGAAAACTCATTTTGAATCAGACCGGACACGGGCTAGAGCTCAACTTCGAGCCTACCAAGTGGCAATGGCGACGGCGAAGAGGACCTTCTTCACCGTCTCCATCGCATCTGCAGAAAACAGCAGCAGGAGACTCTTCCAGGTGGTTCGCAATTTAGCGGAACCACCTGCTCCATCCGGGCCCAGTATGGGCCACATGATCTCCTGCAATGATTTTGCAAAGTTTTTTGCAGATAAAGTCGCTCAGATTCGGGAAGAGGTAGACTCCACCGTGGGAGCAGGGCCGGGGCGGGGGAGTGCTAGAGTCCTGTCTAGTCAAGCTTTGTGGGATCAATTTCAATCTGTTACCTCCGAGGATGTGGACAGGCTGCTTGGACGAGTGAAACCAACCACCTGTCTCCTTGATCCTTGCCCATCCTGGCTTATAAAAGCTAGCCGGGAAGGGCTGGGCGATGGGCTTCGCGGGTTGGTAAATGCTTCTCTCCATGAGGGAGCCTTCCCAGACCCGCTGAAAGAGGCGGTTATTAAACCGCTTCTTAAAAAACCATCTTTAGATCCGGCCAATATGGCCAACTATCGCCCAGTCTCAAATCTTCCATTCTTGGGCAAGGTGATTGAGCGAGTGGTTGCTGAACAACTCCAGGCACGCCTGGAAGAAGCGGACCATTTGGATCCCTTCCAGTCAGGATTCAGGCCTCATCATGGGACTGAAACTGCCTTGGTCGCACTGGTCGATGATCTCCGGCGGGCTAGGGACAAAGGTAAGAGCTGTTTCCTTGTTCTGCTGGATCTCTCAGCGGCTTTTGACACCATCGACCATAACATCCTTCTGGACCGTCTAGAGGGCTTGGGAGCTGGGGGCACTGTTATGCAGTGGTTCCGCTCCTTCCTCCTGGGCCGTGTTCAGAAAGTGGTGGTGGGGGATGAGTGTTCAGACCCCTGGGCTCTCACTTGTGGGGTGCCTCAGGGTTCTGTCCTCTCCCCCATGCTTTTTAACATCTATATGCAGCCGCTGGGAGAGATCATCAGGGGGTTTGGGCTGGGTGTCCATCAGTATGCTGATGATACCCAGCTCTACCTCTCTTTTAAATCAGAACCAGTGAAGGCGGTGAAGGTCCTGTGTGAGTGCTTGGAGGCGGTTGGAGGATGGATGGCGGCTAACAGATTGAGATTGAATCCTGACAAGACAGAAGTACTGTTTGTGGGGGACAGGAGGCGGGCGGGTGTGGAGGACTCCCTGGTCCTGAATGGGGTAACTGTGCCCCTGAAAGACCAGGTGCGCAGCCTGGGAGTCATTTTAGACTCACAGCTGTCCATGGAGGCACAGGTCAACTCTGTGTCCAAGGCAGCTGTTTATCAGCTCCACCTGGTACGCAGGCTGAGTCCCTACCTGCCCACTGACTGTCTCTCCAGAGTGGTGCATGCTCTAGTTATCTCCCGCTTGGACTACTGCAATGCGCTCTACGTGGGGCTACCTTTGAAGGTGACCCGGAAACTACAACTAATCCAGAATGCGGCAGCTAGACTGGTGACTGGGAGCGGCCGCCGAGACCACATAACACCGGTCCTGAAAGACCTACATTGGCTCCCAGTACGTTTCCGAGCACAATTCAAAGTGTTGGTGTTGACCTTTAAAGCCCTAAACGGCCTCGGTCCGGTATACCTGAAGGAGCGTCTCCACCCCCATCGTTCTGCCCGGACACTGAGGTCCAGCTCCGAGGGCCTTCTGGCGGTTCCCTCACTACGAGAAGCCAAGTTACAGGGAACCAGGCAGAGGGCCTTCTCGGTAGTGGCACCCACCCTGTGGAATGCCCTCCCACTAGAGGTCAAAGAGAACAACAACTACCAGACCTTTAGAAGGCATCTCAAGGCAGCCCTGTTTAGGGAAGCTTTTAATGTTTGATGGATCTCTGTATTTTAATGTTTGATGGATTTCTGTATTTTAGAATTTCTGTTTTGTTGGAAGCCGCCCAGAGTGGCTGGGGGAACCCGGCCAGATGGGCGGGGTATAAATAATAAATTATTATTATTATTATTATAAAGAGGAAGTGGAAGGTGCTTCCTAATCCAGGTGTCCTATGAAACGGTTGAAATAAATAGGTATTTAGCTGTGTTGTGGGGCTGTTTTTCTTCTGGAAAGAGAGGAAGGAGAGGTCTATTGCCTTTATGTCTTGCTTCTGGGTTCCTGTCCGCATCTAGTTGGCCTATGTAGGGCTCTTGGAAGAACACACAGGGACAAATGTGGACCCATAAGCTTCTCCTGCTAGTCCTTGGGACTCCTCCCCGCCCTACTACATGACACATATCCCTTGCTAACCTCAGATTCAGCTGGGCACGGAAAGAAGAAGGGGAAGATGCTTGAAAATGGTAAAATCAGAGTAGCAGAGAAACGGGCCCGATTCATAGTGTCTGCTTCTACCTTGCAATTTGAATGACATTTTCTTTTTCTCCTTCCCCTCCGAAAAGGTAATGGGCAAAACACGGAGAATAATAGGGAGCCATCCATTGTGTCATCAGAAAATGTAGAGCAAGAAGCATGGAAAGAGACTTCTGTAGATCAAGGAGCACCCCAAAAGCATGTAGGAAACATGTTGAAGAGTGGGGGAATGAAATCCTCAGCTACTGAGGACATCGATGTCCATGAAGATCACACAGGAAACACTGGGAAAGCATGTCCAGAACGCAGCAAACTATATAGTCACCCAACTCAATTTAATGGATGTTACAACATCCACACAGGAGAGAATCCACTGAAATGTTTGAAGTGTGGAAAGAGCTTCAGCCATAGTAAAACTCTTACTCAACATCAAAGAACTCACACAGGGGAGAAACCGTTTAAATGCCTAGAGTGTGGAAAGAGCTTCAGTCGCAGTGGAACTCTAACTCAGCATCAAACAACGCACACAGGGGAGAAGCCATTTAAATGCAGAGAGTGTGGAAAGAGCTTCAGTAGCATTAGTAACCTTACTAAGCATCTAAAAACCCACACAGGGAAGAAGCCATATAAATGCAAGGAGTGTGGAAAGAGCTTCACCCATAGGAATACCCTTACTTTACATCAAAGAACCCACACAGGGGAGAAACCGTTCAACTGCATTGAGTGTGGAAAGAACTTCACTCATAAGAATACCCTTACTTTACATCAAAGAACCCATACAGGGGAGAAACCATTTAAATGTATGGTGTGTGGAAAGAGTTTCAGACATGGTGGAAGCCTTAATTTACATTACACTACGCACACAGTGGAGAAACCATTTAAATGCAAGGAGTGTGGAAAGTGCTTTAGTTGGAGAGGTTACCTTTATTCACATCGAAGAACCCATACAGGAGAGAAACCATTTAAATGTATGGAGTGCGGAAAGAGCTTTACCCAGAGTGGAAACCTTACTGCACATCAAAGAATCCACACCGGGGAGAAACCATTTAAATGTATGGAGTGCGGAAAGAGGTTTCGTGGGAGAGGTGACCTTACTCAGCATCAAAGAACGCACACCGGGGAGAAACCATTTAAATGTATGGAGTGCGGAAAGAGTTTCAGTAGCAGTGGGTATCTTAATGTACATCAAAGTACACACACAGGGGACAAACCATATGTGTGCATAGAGTGTGGAAAGAGTTTCAGTACAAGTGGAAACCTTAGATTCCATCAACAAACCCACACAGGGGAGAAACCATTTAAATGCATGCAGTGTGGAAAGGGTTTCAGTCAGAGCGGAAGACTTATTGCACATCAAATCACCCACACAGGGGAGAAACCATTTAAATGTATGGAGTGTGGAAAGAGCTTTAGCCAGAGAGGAAGCCTTATCGCACATCAAAGAAGCCATACTGGGGAGAAGCCATTTAAATGTATGGAGTGTGGAAAGGGATTTAGCCAGAAGGGAAGACTTACTGCACATCAAATAACCCACACAGGGGAGAAACCATTTAAATGTATGGAGTGTGGAAAGAGTTTTAGTCAGAGTGGAAACCTTGCTTCACATCAGATAACCCACACAGGAGCAAAACCTCACAGATGTATGGTGTGTGGAAAGAGTTTCGGTTCAAGGCGTAACCTTGCTGTGCATGACAGAACCCATACCAGTGAGAAACTACTGAAATGTATGGCGTGTGGAATGACCTTTAGCCAGAGCAGAAGCCTTACTGCACATCAAAGAACCCACACGGGGAAGAAACCATTTAAATGTATGGAGTGTGGAAAGAGCTTTAGTCGCAATTACTATCTTACTTTACATCAAAGAACCCATAGAGGAGAGACACCATATGAATGCATGGAGTGTGAAAAGAGCTTCTGTGATAAGGGAAGCCTGAAATCACATCAAAGAATCCACACTGGGGAGAAACCATTTCAATGCATGGAATGTGGCAAGAGATTCCCTAGGAGTAGTGCCCTTACTGTGCATCAAAGAATCCACACAGGGGAGAAACCATTTCAATGCAGAGAGTGTGGAAAGAGCTTCCGTAGGACTAGTGACCTTACTGTGCATCAAAGAACCCATACAGGGGAGACAGCCTATAAATGCATGGAGTGTGGAAAGAACTTCTGTGATAGGGGAAGCCTCAAATCACATCAAAGAATCCACACAGGGGAGAAACCATTTAAATGCATGGAGTGTGGGAAGAACTTTCGTAGGACTTGTGACCTTACTGTGCATCGGAGAATGCACACAGGGGAGAAACCCTTTAAGTGCATGGAGTGCGGAAAGACCTTTAGTCAGGGAAATAGACTTACTTTACATCAAAGAATCCACACAGGAGAGAAACCCTTTAAATGCATGGAATGTGGAAAGAACTTCAGACAGAGAAGTAAACTCACTTTACATCAAAGAATACACAAAGGGGAGAAACCATTTAAGTGCATGGAGTGTGGGAAATGCTTCACTCAGAGGAGTAAACTTACTTTACATCAGAAAATCCACACAGGAGAAAAACCATTTACATGTATGGAGTGTGGGAAATGCTTCAGTCAGAAGAGTAATCTTACTTTACATCAAAGAACCCACAGCGGGGAGAAACCGTTTAAATGTATGGAGTGTGGAAAGGGCTTCAGTCAAGGGAGTAATCTTACTTTACATCAAAGAACCCACAGCGGGGAGAAACCTTTTAAATGTATGGAGTGTGGAAAGGGCTTCAGTCAAAGGAGTAATCTTACTTTACATAAAAGAACCCACACAGTGGAGAAATCACATTAATGTATGGAGTATTGAAAGAGGTTCAGTTGTTCTTACCCTCTTATTTTACATCAAAGAATCCACACTGGGGAGCCATATTTAGACATGGAGTATGGGAAGAACTTCAGCTGGGAGAGGTGACCTTATTAAGCATTAAAGAACCCACACAGGGTAGAAGCCATTTAAATGCATGGTGTGTGGAAAGAACCACTCTGAGCCTCAGATCCCATCGACCAATCCACACAGGGGAGAAGCTCTTTAAATGTATGGTACATCAAAAGAGTTTCAGACATAGTGGAAGCCTTAACTTCTATCCAAAACCCAAGCTGGGGAGAAATTCATGAGTGTGGAAGAAACCATGATATGGGAAGTCTCAAATCACAACACAAAACCCACACCATGGAGAAACCCTCTAAGTGAATGGAATAGGAAAAGAGCTGCAATGGGAGCAGGAAACCTTACTGTACATGGAAGAACCAAGACAGGCATGAAACTACAGTGTAGAAACAAGAACTTTGGGGCACCTGGACATGTATTGTGATGTAAGTGTTCCATTGCCTAGAGTCTCCTTCATCAGATGCTGCATAGAGAGCACGCTTTGGTCCAGCTGTGCCGCCATGGCCCATAGTGGGATGGAGGGCTGACAATAGGCATGTCCATTGGCTTTGGTCCACCAGAGGCTACCCTGAAAAAGCTCTCAGATCATCGTGAGTTGCCCAAAGAAAAAGCGAAGATTTTATTGGGCAATGAATTAGTTGTTATAAGTAAAAAAAAATTATTTTCTCCTTTATTTTCCCCATTTCATTTTCCATTTCATTGTTTCACAGATATTTTAACAAAGAAATTACATAATCAATTTAAAATACCGAATCTTAATATCGACCCTCTCCCCTCCCTTTCTGCAGTTACAGTACTTATATTATCTCTTTTACTACTGCATATCCAATTCAATAGTAATTTGATGGGTGGCGCTGTGGGTTAAACCACAGAGCCTAGAGCTTGCCGATCAGAAGGTCAGTGGTTCGAATCCCTGCGATGGGGTGAGCTCCCGTTGCTCGGTCCCAGCTCCTGCCCACCTAGCAGTTCGAAAGCACATCAAAGTGCTTCTGGCGGGAAGGTAAACGCCGTTTCCGTGTGCTGCTCTGGTTCGCCACATGACCTGGAAGCTGTACGCCGGCTCCCTCGGCCAATAGAGCAAGATAAGCGCCGCAACCCCAGAGTCGGTCACAACTGGACCTAATGGTCAGGAGTCCCTTTACCTTTACCGTTATCCGATTCAAACCATTTTTTCGAACTTTTCATATTCTATTTAACTTGCTCTTGCTGCACATTTTTATATCAGTCCTGGCAATGATTTTAAGTTGTTTACAATGATCCTTCAAATAGTCCATAAATTCTATACTAAAGCATCTTTCTTACTGATTTCTTATTCTTCCAGTAAGTTTCTGCATACTCCCATCAATTTTTGTTGCCAATCCTCTGGGGTCGGAACTGCTTATTCTTTCCATCACTGGGCATATATCATTTGAGCAGCTGTAGTAGCATACATAAACAATTTTTTCTGTTCTTTGGGTACCACTAAACCAGGTATTCCTACTAGAAAAGCTTCTGGTTTTTTTTAAAATAAAAGTTATCTTTGACAGTTTTTCCAGCTCATTATAAATCATTTCCTTTCATTTATTCCGAAGTGTGGTTCAGACTTAAGTATTTTATTAATTTTGTATCTTGCGCTTTCCTTGACGTTTATCCTGGAGACCAGTTTGACCTTGGGCCTAACCTGCCTCCAAGACCAGAGGAGCTTGTTCCCTGGGATTAACCTCTCTGTTGGCAGCTTCTGTTAAATTAAGACGTCGCTCTGGGAATATAGAAGCATTAGATTACAGGAGGGGTGGAATTTAGCTGGGCGAATGCATGTTAAATTCATAGTTAATTTTAATCCCCTGAGCTAGATTATAAGATTGTGGGTAGTGCCCACTTTACCAGATACTTTCATAGATTTAGTTTCACAACTTCTTTCTCCCATTTAATCAATGTGTTGTATAGTGTCGTTTTTATTATATTTTTTAAGAATGGTAGATGATTGCACTTTAAATAAAATGAATTGCATTCACTTTTATCATGCTGGCGATTTTTTAAAGAATAATTTCCCCAAACGTGATTTCTGCTTCCAATTGTTATCTGGGTCTCCGGTCGACCAGTTTACCTCCTCAGCCTAGGTGTCTATATCAGCGGACTGCATAAGCTGAAATGGGTCACACAAAACATCACCAGCCACGAAACTGGGAATTTCATCTGAGAGCTGCAATAATTGCAAAGATAAGGTCACTCTGAGCTTGGTATAAGAGGAGGTAACTGAACCAATATACCCATCTGGTTTCCAAAAGGCCCCAAACACGATGAGGATGGCTGGAGAGAGAGTGGGCAGGGAGCAAAATTCACACACACACACACCCCGCCGAGCACTAAGGGGGAGGTATACACAGTTCTCTGGTGGCAAAAGCACGAAACTTTAGTTCCTAGAGAGGCAAAATGTTTTCGTTGTTCTTCCTGTTTATTTTTAAAGGAGGGGGGAGAGGCAATATTGAAGGTGGAGGGCATCCTCATCAAATTATTGGGAGAAAAAGAGGCCCTATTGGAGAGACAGTGGGAGGAGCAAAATTCACAGGGTTCCCCCCCCCCCAAGACATCAAGCGGAAGAAATTGTCAGTTCTCTGATGGCAAAAGCATGAAACTTTGGTTCCTAAAGAGGTAAAACACTTTTGCTGTTCTTTCTGTTGCCAGTCTAGTCCTCTCTGGCGGTAGAGGGGGTGGTTTGCCGCTGGGGTGGGGGTGGGGACTTGGTGCAGAGGAAGCAGCCTTGATAGGGAGAGGAAAGTAATAATAATAATAATAATAATAATAATAATAATAATAATAATAATAATAATAATTTATTATTTATACCCCGCCCATCTGGCTGGGTTTCCCCAGCCACTCTGGACAGCTTCCAACAGAAAAATAAAACACAGTAATCTATTAAACATTAAAAGGCTCCCTAAACAGGGCTGCCTTGCGATGTCTTCTAAAAATCTGGTAGCTGTTTTTCTCTTTGACATCTGATGGGAGGGCGTTCCACAGGGCAGGCGCCACCACTGAGAAGGCCCTCTGCCTGGTTCCCTGCAACTTGGCTTCTCGCAACGAGGGAACCGCCAGAAGGCTCTCGATACTGGACCTCAGTGTCCGGGCAGAACGATGGAGGTGGAGACGCTCCTTCAGGTATACTGGACCGAGGCCGTTTAGGGCTTTAAAGGTCAGCACCAACACTTTGAACTGTGCTCGGAAACGTACTGGGAGCCAATGCAGGTCTTTCAAGACCGGTGTTATATGGTCTTGGAGGCTGCTCCCAGTCACCAGTCTAGCTGCCGCATTCTGGATTAATTGTAGTTTCCGGGTCACCTTCAAAGGTAGCCCCACGTAGAGCGCATTGCAGTAATCCAAGTGGGAGATAACCAAAGCAAGGGCGTACCCACCATGCGGCAAGTTAGGGCAGCTGCCCTACTCTAGAAGCAGGGCTGGTGGGCAGAGGCGGAACACAGCCCGGCGGAGCGCGAGTTCGCCATTCCCGCCGCACCGCGCCGCACCCTCCCTCCAGCTCCCCGGCGCGCCCTCAGGCAAGGCCAAGCGCGGCGGGGAACCAGGGAGCGCGGCGCGGCGGGCAGGAACGCTGAACTCGCGCTCCGCTGGGCTGGGCTCCGCCTCCGCCCACCAGCCCTGCTGCTAGGGAGGGGCACAGCCCGGCGGAGCGCGAGTTCGCCATTCCCGCCCGCCGCGCTGCGCCCTCCCTCCAGCTCCCCGTCGCGCCCTCTGGCAAGGCCAAGCGCGGCGGGGAACTAGAGAGCGCGGCGCGGCGGGCGGGAACGCTGAACTCGCGCTCCGCTGGGCTGGGCTCCGCCTCCGCCCACCAGCCCTGCTCCTAGGGAGGGGCACAGCCCGGCGGAGCGCGAGTTCGCTGTTCCCGCCCACTTTGTGGCCCCTCCCCTTCCGTGCCTTGGCCCCTCCCCTTGCCCCCCCCCTAGTTTTGATCCTGGGTACGCCCATGAACCAAAGTATGTACCACTGTGGCGAGACAGTCTGCAGGCAGGTAGGGTCTCAGCCTGTGTACCAGATGGAGCTGATAGACAGCTGCCCTGGACACAGAATTGACCTGCGCCTCCATGGACAGCTGTGAGTCCAAAATGACTCCCAGGCTGTGCACCTGGTCCTTCAGGGGCACAGTTACCCCATTTAGGTGTGCCCAATATTTGATCCCACCCCTGAGAGCAGCTGGAACCCCCCAAACTACCGCCACATGGGCAAGGATGACTTGTGAGGAGGGGGCACACTTCCAGTGATGATGGGATTATGAAATCTTGAACTTGCTGAGCAGCAGGGGGGGGGGAAGAGGGCCTGTGGGTGTTGAAATTAAGCCAGAAAGCAGCATTGCATTTTACAAAATAGGTCTCTGCTTGTTTTATCGGGTGTGTCATGCTGGCAAGTACTGGTCTACTATCGTATGTTCTCTGAACTTTCCCTGGCATCTTCTAGCAGTAACAGCCACTCGCATTCATCAGACAGGCAGACAAGGCTTCTGACATGACTATCATCAAAAGGTTACTTAAAATTTTAAATCCCTCCAAGGTGAAATGGAGGCCGCTGGAACCAAAGACCTCTTCATCTTATTGATGATGAGGATGAAGACTGTCTTACTTGGCTACGAGTGATCGCCATAGAAGATGATTATTAAATTGTGAATAGGATTCATGCTGTCTTGACCTAGAATATGGACCCAGGGTGTAGCTAAGGATTAACAAGGTCTAACGGTTTAAATCAGGCACCCCCAAACTTCGGCCCTCCAGATGTTTTGGACTACGATTCCCATCATCCCTGACCACTGGTCCTGTTAGCTAGAGATCATGGGAGTTGTAGGCCAAAACATCTGGAGGGCTGCAGTTTGGGGGTGCCTGGTTTAAATGCACACGAGTCTAGCTATCGCCTCTGAGGAAATCAGCTTCAACACCACAATACCTTAATTAAATTCTAGCACATATTGAACCTAGACATTTAAGAAATGAGGAAAGAAAACAAAATGAAAACTCCAAGAAAAAGTGGACACATAGTTTCTCGTGGGCTTAGCTTAGGGGATAGTTGAGAGATGAATTTTGAATCCAGTAGATAGGATCCAGAAAAATCCAGACGGTAGGAACAGGGTGGAAAATGCTACTTTGTTTTCTCAGTTTTCTAAGACAAAGACCTTGTCAGCATTTTTTTTCTTCCCTTGTTCCAGAGTCTAGACCCGTGGTTCCCAGCATGGGGCACACGCCCCACATGGAGGCAATTTGAGAATGAGTTATCAACCTTTTAGGCTTCCTCCATGTGAACAGGAGTTCACTTTTTGAATAATAAGAATTATATGTAACAGGGGGGGAAAGGGCATCAGGATTTTAGAGATGCTTAGGTGGGGCACGGCCAAAAACAGTTGAGAACCACTGGTCTAGGCAGAGACAGGCTTTTCTGCCCCCACTGTTCCCAAGCAATGTTCAAGGCTGCTTAAGCCAATTTGTCTAATCCTCTTTAAAAGCCACCCAACTGGGTGGCCATCACTGCGTCATGCAGGAGCAAGTTTCAGTTTGATTATATGCCTTGTGAAGGAGGAGGGAGAAAGGTTGTTTTCTGCTGCTCCAGAGAAGCGGACACGGAGCAATGGATTCAAACTACAAGAAAGAAGATTCCACCTAAACATGAGGAAGAACTTCCTGACAGTAAGAGCTGTTCGGCAGTGGAATTTGCTGCCAAGGAGTGTGGTGGAGTCTCCTTCTTTGGAGGTCTTTAAGCAGAGGCTTGACAGGCATATGTCAAGAATGCTTTGATGGTGTTTCCTGCTTGGCCGGGGGTTGGACTGGATGACCCTTGTGGTCTCTTCCAACTCTATGATTCTATGATTGATTCTATGACTTTCATCTTCCATCATCCAGATTCCTTGGAGGTCAACAAGTTCTAGTTTCTAGACTTGCAGGTAGGTATAGGGCAGGCATCTCCAAACTTTGGCCCTCCAGATGTTTTGGACCACAATTCCCATCTTCCCCGACCACTGGTCCTGTTAGCTAGGCATCATGGGAGTTGTAGGCCAAAACATCTGGAGGGCCAAAGTTTGGAGATGCCTGGTATAGGGCGATAAAATAAAAATAAAAATAAAAACAACAATTTCTCTCCCCACTTATACTCAGCTTTTGCAATGCTTAAATCTTTCAGCTCCTTTCAGCCCTTCGCCCTTCGCCCGCTGTGTGTGTGCGTGCGCGCGCGCAGCATCACCACTTCCGGTTCCCACTCGAACGCAGGCAGGAGTACGCAATAGCTCTACGGCTCCACCCCCCCCTCTGCGTTCGAAAAGGAACCCGAAGTTGCGAGTGACGCACTTGAAATGCGTGGAAAGAGGCGGTTGAGTGGCGAGAGACGGTTTCCGGCCAGGGTTTGCGATTCCTAGAGGGGCAGGAGGAGGAGGAGGAGGAGGAGGAGGGGGTCACAGTCCCTCCCTTTATTTTTATTTTCCTCTTTTTTGTGCAGGGAAGGAAATCGTCTTCTCGTCGAGGGGGAGGAGGCTGGTGCCTGGAGAGGTCAAACAGGTAAAAGGGCCAGAGAGGGGAGGGTAATTCTATTTTTATTTGCTGTATTTTTTGGAATGGGAAAGGAAGGATCCACGGAGAAGGTCGGGGTGGAGGGGGGGCGCTAATCCATGCAAAGGAGCTGCAAAGTGGAGGCCGGGCGGCTGCATGGCTCTCTGTTGCACCAAATCCTTTGAAGCCCCCCCTCCTCCGGCCCCCAAATCCCAGAGCTCAGACGACATTGGATGTACGGGGTGGGGGTGGGGGTGGGAAGCAAGCGCCTGGATGCAGAGGAAACAGCCTTGCCCGAGCGGGATGGGGGGAGGGAGAGAGCAGGCAGGAGCACGACTCCTCCTGCCTCCCCTTCCCCACAAAAAAAGAGGAACGAAGGGGGACCCCCCCATCTCAAAGAGAATCCAGGCTTATCCAGCTGCAGCGAGCACTGGGTCCCTTCCAACAGCCCTCAATGGCGTGGTTGGGAAGCGCGAAGGTTAGAGGCCTCTGCTCCTTTCCTGTAATGGAATCATATAATCTTATAGAGCTTGCAGGGACCCCCATGGGTCATCTAGTCCAACCCCCTGCATCTAAAGCCAACCTCTGCTTAAAAACCTCTGGGGAAGGAGAGTAAAAACTAATGAACGTATTAAAAAGTTAATAAGGCGGTATAGTTTGTTTGGGATCTTTGGTTGCTTTGTTTTCAGGGATGTTGTTTTCATGTTAGGTGAACTGCTCTTTGCTTTTTTAAAATAATAATAATTTTTATTCGTTTTCTAATTAAACACAACCGACAACACATAATACAAACGTAATACAAACCTAAAAACAACATAAAAAATAACAAATAAAAAAAAACTACGATACAATACTCGTTTTCCTTTAACATTCTAAAAGGGGACTTCCTCAAACTTCCCCTATCTGCGGTTCATTTCTGCTCTTCTTTAGCAAGTTCTGCTTCTTAATTTTAAATTCTTCCCATTTCCATTCTCTCAATATAACAACTAATTTTGCATAATTCATAAACCTGCAGTTTCTACCGTGTTTCTCATATTATAAGTCATGTCTTATATTAATTTTTTCTTCAAAAAAACACGACATGGCTTATTTTTGAGGGATGTCTTATTTTTTAATAAAGTGCACGCGGGCGCTGTTTGCCGGGCTTGTCAAGCCCAGCAAACAGCGCCCGCCGATCTTCGGTGACAGGCGGGGGTGGGCGGAGAGCGGAGAACGATCTCCGCTTCCCCCCCACCCCCGCCTGTCACACAGCACAGGTCGGCGGGCGCTGTTTGCCGGGCTTGTCAAGCCCAGCTAGGAGCGCCCGCCGATCTTCGGTGACAGGCGGGGATGGGGGGAGAGCGGAGAACGATCTCCGCTTCCCCCCACCCCCGCCTGTCACACAGCAAAGGTCGGCGGGCGCTGTTTGCCGGGCTTGTCAAGCCCAGCTAGGAGCGCCCGCCGATCTTCGGTGACAGGCGGGGATGGGGGGAGAGCGGAGAACGATCTCCGCTTCTCCCCCACCCCCGCCTGTCACACAGCACAGGGCCGAAGATCGGCGGGCGCTGTTTCCCGGGCTTGTCAAGCCCAGCAAGGAGCGCCCGCCGATCTTCGGCTCTGTCCCCCGATGCGCGACGGCTCGGGGAAGCAGGCAGGGAGCTCCTGCTGGGTCCCGCGCCTTCGCCTCTCGCTCGGTCGGGGCTACACGACATGGCTTATTTTCGGGGTATGTCTTATTTTTCACTAACCCTTAGAAATCCTGTCATGGCTTATTTTTTGGGGATGCCTTAAAATATGAGAAACACGGTATACACTTCTAAATCCACTCCTAATACTCAGTTTTAGCATAATTTTAAAAATACATTTAAAAATCTTTCCAATCTTCTCTTTGCTTTTTTTCCTTGACCCGAAAATAAAGGAGCCGGGTCGGCTTCCTTCCTGCTAAGCAAAGGGTGGCGTTTGTAACTGACTAGCGTCCTGAGAACCAGGCTGTCAGTGGCCTTGTTAAAAAGGCTGGAAGAAATAAAGAATATTTGCTTCCCTCCTCACCTGGACTTCCCCAGGTGTTTGATGGAGGGAATTCCTGGTCTGCGCTTCTCTTGCAGGACTGGCTCCGGGCAGAATGGTGCTGAGTTGAAGGGTCCTTCTCTTCTGGGGCTTCCACTACCACCCTCTCCGGTAACACACAAATTCTTCTTCTTTGGTGATCACTCATAGCCGAGAAAGATTGTTTTCCACAAACACGGTCTTAACAGTGAGTCCGTAAGAGACTGTGGAGGCCAATTCTGGATCCACACATCCTTCCACAGTAGGGGCGTAGGTTTCCAAGCAGGAGTTGATCACAGTGAGGGTTTGCCAAGCGTGCCTTCCTCTTAGCACATTTCTCCCTTGCGTCCTGAGTTCGAGTTTCTTCAAAGCCCATGACACCTTTGGTAAAGGTTGTTCTCCAATTGGAGCGCTCGCAGGTAAGTGCTTCCCAATTGCTGGTGTTTATACTACTTTTTAAAAAATAAAAAAAATTGCCTTGAGACAGTCTTTAAACCTCTTTTGTTGAGTACCAGCATTACGCTTTCCATTTTTAAGTTCGGAATAGAGTAGTTGCTTTGGAAGACGATCATCAGGCATTCGCACAACATGACCAGTCCAACAAAGTTTATGTTGAAGAATCATTGCTTCAACACTGGTGATCTTTGCCTCTTCCAGGACACTGGCATTAGTTCGCCTGTCTTCCCAAGTAATGTGTACAATTTTTTTGGAGACACCATTGACACAAATACACACACACACACACACACACACAGAGAGAGAGAGAGAGAGAGAGAGCAGGCCTCACTACTTCTTAAATGAAATTTGCATCCTGTTAAATTGTCAGCAGAATTGCAGATGAAAAAGACATGCTGACTTTTACGTGCCTCAGGAGGCATGCCTAAAACCATGAGTCCGGAAACTTTGGGTCCGGAAAAGAATACAGCGAAGGTAGAAAGTAGAAATTATTGGCTGAGTGTTCAAAGTACAGTCTCACAAGAGTTGTGTAAGGTGGGGCAGTATGACAGCTAGGGTTGGTTTAGGGTTGAGGTTGTGGTTGTGGTTGGGGCAGCTAAACCTTTCTCAGACCAGCCCACCTTACCAGATGGTGGTGGTGGTGGTGGTGGTTGTTGTTGTTATAGTTGTTGTTATATTTATTTATACCCCACCTTTTCTCCTGACAGAGACTCAAGGCGACTTACAGATAAAATAAGAACAGCGAAAAAGTTTCCGAAAGCCCATTGGGACAAGAAAGTATTCACCTGCCGGCGGAAAGACACCAAGGAAAGAGCTTCTCTGGCTTTTCTAGGGAGGCAATTCAAAAGTGGGGGAGCAGCCACCAAGAAGGCCCTCTCCCGTGTCCCCACCCAATGTGCCAGGGAGGGTAGCGGGACAGAGAAAAAGGGCCTCCACTGCAGATCTCAAAACCCAGGTAGGTTCTTAGGAGGGAATACAGTCTTTAAGATAGCTTGCTTTCAATTGTGCCAGGAGGCAGACTGCCATCCGGTGCAGTTGTTGTAACAAGGAAGTCTTATGGCCCCCCCATAACCAGCCCTGGTTAACAATCTGATTGCAGTTCTTTTGATCCAGCTGAAGTTTCTGAGCACTTTCCCAAGGTAGAGCCCCACATAGAGCCCCACATACAGTAACCCAACACTTGTTAGCCAGTGAATTAGAATCGTAGAAACGTAGAGTTGGAAGAGACCCTGAGGGTCATGTAGTCTCACCCCCTACAATGCAGGAACGTGCAGCTGTCTCATACGGGGATCTAACTTGCAGCCTTGGCATGAGTGTGGTTGGGATTTCTGTTGCAGCCAGAAATAATAATAATAATAATAATAATAATAATAATAATAATAATAATATATACCCCACCCATCTGGCTGGGTTTCCCCAGCCACTCTGGGCAGCTTCCGACAAATATAAAAGTATAATAAAACAGGGTGGATTTGATTTAAATCAAACTGATTTAAATCACGATTTAAATCACTAGTCAGTAAGGCTTGATTTAAATCATAGTTTTCTACATAAAGACTAATTCTTGCTGGTATAACTTTAATATGCAAGTAGATGAAGATTTTTAGAATAACAACTTTTCATATTAGTTTTTTATCCCCAGTTTAATAGGTTAATCATTCATATTTGGACAACTTTACTGTTGTACTTAGGAAGGAGAAAAATAATCATTACCTTAATAATAACAATTTAAATAGATTTATTCAACTGAAACAATAACATTACAGCATATGTTATTTGCTTAAACAAACATCCATGTTTGTTAACTAATTTGGCTAAACAAAAACAATATATATATATTTTAAGAAACTTAGACTGTCAGCCCAGCCTACACATGAAAAACTTAAATACTGTCCACTCCAAACAATCAGAAAAATATTGTTTCTATTCTATTCACTGAACTTCTTGAAACTTAGCACTGAAGGGGTTGTTTCTGTATTCATAGGTTTGTAGAACAATAGGATTAAGGTCTTTTTCTCAACTCTGTGCATGTTATAACATTTTTGCTGTGAGGAAGAGGCATGTGATCTCTGTTGAGTCAAATTCAGTTTTGAGAACTGCAAAAGTAAACCAAGTATCTGTGATAATATCTTGTAGGCAGAGGAACTGCCCAAAAATCTTACAAAAACCTCTGGAAGAGCATGACATTGTGAATGGATTAATGGAATTTATTTACCCAAAAAATTAAACATATGCAACCTTATTCTACATAATTAAAAAAACTAATCTTTATTTCATGATAGAATAACCTTTGGATGGTAATATATTTTCCTCAAAAAGCATTTTATTTAAAAAAAAAAATCTGATTTAAATCAAAAAAATCGATTTAAATTAAAAAAAATCCGATTTAAATCAAAAAAATCTAATTTTTTGTGGGGTTTTTTAAAAAAACATTGATTTTTATCCACCCTGTAATAAAACATCAAACATTAAAAACTTCCCTGTACAGGGCTGCCTTCAGATGTCTTCTAAAAGTCGGATAGTTGTTTATTCCCTTGACATCTGATGGGAGGGTGTTCCACAGGGCGGGCGCCACTACCGAGAAGGCCCTCTGCCTTGTTCCCTGCAACCTCACTTCTCGCAGTGAGGGAACTGCCAGAAGACCCTCGGTGCTGGACCTCAGTGTCTGGGCAGAAGGATGGGGGGTAGAGAGGTATACAGGGCTGGTGCTGTTTAGGGATTTAAAGGTCAGCACCAACACTTTGAATTGTACTCAGAAATGTACTGGGAGCCAATGTAGGTCTTTTAGGACCAGTGTTATATGGTCTTGTGAATGTCATGAATAGCAGTAGTTACAGGTAGGTAGCCGTGTGGGTCTGACGTAGTCGAAAATTTTCGTATGAGCTTTTGTGTGCATGCACACTTCTTCAGATACCTTTCTGAAGAAGTGTGCATGCACACAAAAGCTCATAGCAAAATAAAAAACTTAGTTGGTCTTTAAGGTGCTGCTGGAAGGATTTTTTAAAAAATTTTTGTCATGAATAGCAGTTATGCTTTTGCTTTATGAGGAGGAATGGCCCCTGTTGCTGAAATCTGAGCTCATCTCCTGCTTTGTAAGGGGGGGGGGAGATGTTTGTGCAGGACACACAAAGCCATAAGATATATTGCAAGAATGTTTATTTGTTGGTACAGTCATACCTCAGGTTGCTATCGCCGCGGGTTGCGCGTTTTCGGGTTACGGACGCGCCGAACCCGGAAGTACCGGAACAGGTTACTTCCAGGTTTCGGTGCATGCACAGAAGCACTAAATCGCACTTTGCGCATGCGCAGAAGCGCTGAATCGCATCACGCACATGCACAGACGTGTCGCTGTGGGTTGCGAACGTGCCTTCCGCACGGATCACGTTCGCAACCCGAGGTTCCACTGTATGCATTTTTAACTTCAGTTTACTCTCTTACTGGGTGTGCAACACAAGGCAACCAAGAACATAAAACAGTTTCTAGGTCGACAGCTCTATAAGACAAAAGCAGGAAGCACCTTAAAAACATAGAAGAGCAGTCCTAAACTAAAAAAAGTCAGAGGCTGTGTGTATGCCTAATTCGGGGCTCACTAATCTGATGCCCACAGATGGCACTTGTGAAAGTCAAATTCAATGCCCCCGGATGAAGCACAGTCTCCACATTCCCAGCTAAAAACACTGAAAGTAGATAACAATCTTCTCTTTTCTCCTAAGAAGTTAGTCTGTTCGACCTTACCCTCCTCCTCATAAACCCACACATGTGAAAGAGAGAGGTGTGCTTGGGAGATGAAGAGAGGTATCAAGAGGGAAGAGAAAGGAATTTATGTTATTGTCTTCAGACAGTAGCATAATCAATTTATTCAGCAGGGCATAGAAAAAGGAAGAGAGAAAACTCTGAAGATGATTAATAGAGTAGCAGGCTTGAACACCTAACAGGTTTTCATGTCCATTTCTTATTTCCCCAAACAGGTCAAAAGCAGGAAAACTAAAATTATAGGAATTCATATGTGGTGTGAGCAGAAAGAAGGGAGAAAACACGTCTAGAAATCCAAGGATACCTTTGAGGCACAAAGGAAACCAGAGAGAGAAACCCTTCCATGTTGCTGCTATCTATGAAATCTTGATCCCAGTGGAATATGACAAAGGGACAATAAGCAAGGGAAAAGGGCCCTGGGGTGGGGAGGCGGGATATTCTAAAATAAACCAAAGTTAAATAAATATTGCGGAGCCCACACCAGGGGAGAAGCCATATAAATGCAAGGAGGGCAGCAAGAGTTTGCTAAGGAAGCACTTCCTGAACATCAAATAGCCAACACAGGGATGAAACCATATAAATACATGTGGAGTTATGCACATAGCAGAAGCCTTACGGCACATGAAGGAACCCACACAGGAGATAAGCCACATGAATGCATGCAGTGTGGAAAGAGCTTCAGTTTCATTGGAAACCTTAGTACACATGAAAGAACCCACACAGGAGACAAACCGTATACATGTACGGAGTGTGGAAAGAGCTTCAGCCAGAGTGGACACCTTAGTTTACATCAAAGAACCCACACAGGAGAGAAGCCATATGAATGCACGCAGTGTGGAAAGAGCTTCAGTTACATTGGAAACCTTATTTCACATGAAAGAACCCACACGGGAGAAAAACCCTATATATGCACAGTGTGCGGAAAGCGGTTCAGTCAGAGTGGACACCTTACTTTACATCAGAGAACCCACACTGGGGAGAAACCATACGAATGTCGTGAATGTGGAAAGAGGTTTAGTCAGAGTGGCCTCCTAACTTCACATCAGAGAACCCACACAGGGGAGAAACCATATGAATGCAAAGAGTGTGGAAAGAGATTCAGTCAGAGTGGACACCTTCGTTTACATCAGAGAACCCACACGGGGGAGAAACCTTACGAATGCCACGAATGTGGAAAGAGCTTCAGTCAAAATGGACGCTTAACTTCACATCAAAGAACTCACACAGGAGAGAAACCATATCAATGCATGGAGTGTGGAAAGCGCTTCAGTCAAACTGGGCACCTTACTTCACATCAGAGAATCCATAAACGGGAGAAGCCACACAAATGTCTGGAGTGTGGAAAGGGTTTCATGGATAATGGAGCACTTACTAAACATCAAAGAATCCACACAGAAGAAAAACCACACACGTGTTTGGAGTGTGGAAAGAGCTTCAGTCGAAAGGCAAACTTTAGTTCACATGAAAAAACCCACACAGGGGAGAAACCATTCAAATGTCTGGAGTGTGGAAAGAGTTTTAATTCTCGTAGGAGTCTTACTTTACATCAGAAAAACATGGGAGAGAAACCCTGTATATGCGCTGAGTGTGGAAAGAGCTTCAGTACAAGCTGCAAATTTACTTCACATCAAAGAACCCATACAATGGATCAGCCATATGAAATAGCATGGAATTTGCAACAGCTTGAATTAGAATGAAATGTATTGACCCACGGATTGAAAGTTCCTCTCTCCCTAGAATTGTAGTGTTGGAAGGGTCCCCCAGGGGTCATCTAGTCCAATCATCTGTTATATAGCACCATGAACTTGCAGATTATTAGCTTCTTTTCTTTTATGTCTTGCTCTTTCCTCTCCCCCACCTTTGTTTTTGTCTCATTTTGTTTATTACAGAAAGTTATGGAATAAGCAATGCATACTAACATTTTTGTTATATGTATTATGGAAGAATTGTAATAAACAGGTGGGGGAGACCAGTTTTTTCCATGATGGGTTTGACCGTTATGGATGTCCCATATCCTTCCACTTCTGCGGAGGTTCTGTCACAGTGAGGCCCTTACTATCTCTCATATGAGAGAGACAGCAGAATTGATCACTGTGGTTAAAAGCTTCTGTCCAGGCCTTATTAAGCCTATAGTCTCTTCCAGATGTCTTGCTTATTCAGATTATTCCGCATTCCTCCGCAGTTAAAGCATGGCGGTGAGACTAAATCTGGTGTCATTGGGCATTCATTCTGGTTTGTTTACGGGGCAGTCGTATCGCTAGCCTGATCTGCTGATATGGCGTCAATCATTCATAACTTTCCAAATCACAAAAGGGCCGTTTAAACACCCACAAACACCAGTGGTTTGTTGTGCTGTTGTGGGTGTCCTGTGTTCTTCCACTTCCACAAAGAAAAAGGAGCAGGCCTAGACCACATAGCCAGAATACCCCATTTTCTCCAGCGTAATTCAGTTCAGTGTCCAGAGAGCTGGTGAAGGACCCAGGAGCTCCCTTGACGGAAGTGCCAAGCAGTGCGTTCCAACCCCCTGGCCTTTCTAAACAAGCCAAGCCTCAAAGCGTCTCTCTGTTGTCAACAATAAAATCTTTATAACAAACTGCTCAGCAAATTAAAGGACTGATGTGCCAATTAATATCTGTGTAGACTGAAAAAGAACTATGTGACCTAGCAGAAATCCACATCTACTGAGTGCCAACTTTTAGTCTAAGCACATCAAATATCAAAGTAAAGGATGTTTCAATGAAAACAGCTGTATGCGTAGCCTTCATATTAGAACGATTGCTTTCTTTTCATGTGTACAGATCTCCTACAAATCGGATAGCTTTCCTTTGGTCTAAAAGAGATATTTCCCTCTGGCAATTGTGAAGATGACCAATCATTTTGAATGTGTATTGTAAAAATTTCCTCTTCAGAGGGGAGACGGGGTATAGATATTGCTACCTTCTGGGGAACCAACTGTCTTCTCTTGTTGATAGAATCAGGCCTGTGCCTAGGGAATTACCGTATTTGTTACTTTTGTGGTAATTTGCTAGGTGGCATTTTCTGTATGAGTTTTTCTCCTTTGTAATCTTGAATTGCGCTTGCTTAAGTAAATAAACATGCTAAATAAAACGACGAGACTGCAAGTCTTCCCTGAACCCTAAATATTCTCTGTGCTGATATGGAGGGGGGGAGTATAAACACACATCCCTAAATCTAATTCTTTTCCCTGGAAAAGACCCTGGTGTTGGGAAAGATGGAGGGCACTAGGAGAAGGGGACGACAGAGGACGAGATGGCTGGACAGTGTTTTCGAAGCTACGAACGTGAGTTTGACCAAACTGTGGGAGGCAGTGGAAGACAGGAGTGCCTGGCGTGCTATGGTTCATAGGGTCACGAAGAGTCGGACATGACTAAACAACAAATCTAATTCGGTGAGTGGCCCCTGGGTCCCATGTCAAGGTATTATTGCTACCCGCTTGGTCTGAGGGGTTGGACTGCCCTGCTTTGAATTAAAAAGCCCACAAAAGCTGCAAACTTTCCTCATAGGGGAATTGTTCCATCTCTCTTTTTTAAAAATTATTTTTTATTAAATTTTATAAAAAGAAGAAAGTAACATCTGTATAATCATACATTATTATAACACCCATATTAAAAAACAGAAAACAATAATGAAAGATAAAAACAATGAAGAATTTTTTTAAAAAAAACATCTAACTGTCCATTCCCTTTTTCTCAATAGTGGACTTCCCCAAGTCCCCCTTCTAACGGTTCATTGCATAACATTCTTAGCAGATTCTATATCTTATTTTCTAAACTTAATACATTTACAATTAATTCTTTCCTCAACTTTGCTATCCGTTATAATATTCTAACCTATTTTCAAATATCTCTCACTTAATTTCTTAACCTGCAACTTCACAATTGCTTATATTTCTCCTCATACTTCAATTCTACAATATTTTTTATAGTAAATTCTGAATTTCTTCCAGTCTTCTTCCACCTTCTCCTCTCCCCGGTCGCATAGTCTTCCAGTCAGGTCAGCAAGTTCCATATAGTCCAACATCTTCATTTGCCATTCCTCCACTGTAGGTATCTTCTGAGTCTTCCAGTCCTTTGCTAACAATATTCTGGCTGTGGTTGTGGCATATAAAAACAGATTTACATCTTTCATAGGTAATTCTTTTCCTACTATACCCAATAGAAAGGACTCTGGTTTCTTAACAAAGGTGTTTTTCAACACCTTTTTTAATTCATTATAAATCTTATCCCAGAAGTCCTTAACTAATGGGCAAGTCCACCACATATGATAGACTGTTCCTTCCACCTTTTTACATTTCCAACACTTATTATCTTGATTATGGTAAATCTTAGCAAGTTTTACTGGCGGTAAGTACCACCTGTACATCATTTTCATCATATTTTCTCTTAAAACAGTACATGCAGTAAATTTCATATTGTTCCATCTCTTTGCTTATTTTGGGTCGCCTGAGCTATACTTGCACACTCATATGCAATGCAATAAAATCAACAGGTAAGTGCATAGGCCCTGAACTGATGCAACATGGACAGGCTAATGGAGTATTTAAAGAGCAATTAACAATAATTTGATATAAAACTGGGAAAACGAGAAAGGGGGGAGGGGAGAATAGATTATGTATTAGAAAAGAGTTAATGAAATGAACCGTGGGGGGGGGGAGTCAATTTTAAGTTCAAATACAAAATATACATTTATCTGTTTAAATTTGTAAAAAAAGAAAAAGGAAATGGTGTGTGTGAAACAGAGAGAGAGATCGGCGTGGCCTCCCCATCCATCCAGCCAGGAGTTGCTGCAACCCCAGACCATTGGTTTTTCCTCTCCCGGAATACTGCATTTCGCTTGCCACTCAAACGCAATTTCTGCTCTCCTCGCCTCCTCTTGCGGGAGGAGGAAGAGGGAGGCGCTGCTGCTGGAGTCACGTGGGGTGACAGAACGTTCCAAGTTCCAATCACAAAAAGCAACAACAAATCTGCTTTCAACGTTCTGTTTCCACCACCTTGCAGGGCCCGGAGGGACGTCCTGCATGCCCCTGCAAATGCCCCCTCTTTGTGGTGGCATGGAAGCAGCAGGTGTGCAGCCAGCTCAGGTAGGAAAACAACCGTCTCAGGACATGTGGGGGTGTTTTGCCTGTGTTATAAGCCCCCAAAGCATAACCCAGGATTTCTCAAATGAAGGGCTGCATAGAATCGTAGAATTGTAGGTACAAATACCTGTTGGAAATGTAAAGAAAAAGAAAGCACTTTTTATCATATGTGGTGGACGTGTAAGATCATAAAAGCATTATGGGAAATGATATACAATGAACTGAAAAAAAAGTTCAAAATAACTTTTACCCCCAAAAAAACATCCTAGAGGCTTTTATATTAGGAATTGTAGGTGCTGAAATTCCAAGAGAGCAGAAAAGACTATTTTTTATGTACGGTATGTGACGAAAGCTGTGCAGATGTTGTTAGCCCAGAGATAGAAAGTAGGTAAAGTCCCTACCACTTGAATCTGAAATGTTTCCGCTCACGATTTCTTCAGGCTTGGTTTCCTCAGCTTAGGTCTAAAGTCACACATCAAGTTCTTTCAGTCAACTTTATTCAGTGTACTTTATCCTGACCTTTTACTAAAAACCTTTCCGCCAGAAATAGTTTCAAATGCAACGCAAGTTTGTATTCCTCTCACAATCCCTCAGCTTTAGGAGCAATCACACCCTAGGGGCAAGGCAATCCTTTCCTGAATTCACCCACTCCCTTTCCAGGTGTATGCGATCCCCTTCCTGACTGGATTGTAGAGGCTCAACACTTTACGTTTAATTCCGTTCAATCTCTACACCTCCCGCCTTTTGCTAACAACTTCAAATCTTTCTCGAATCCCGACGCTGCCACCACTTTATGTCACAGTCTCTGCACAACTGTGCAGCACCCCCGGACGTTTCACGGTCTATGAGTACTACACCAATGACAAATGGTACCCCACCAGACTGCTAACTGGTACCTGCTCGTTTTATTTGCCACAGACGAGGAGGATGTGAATAAACAAGTTGCTTTATTGTGTACAAAGGCTTGCGGTTGCTGGATAATAAACAGTGTTCAATAAACTTATAATAGATGACCTATACCGGCCTATTACCGCTATAAAGTTACCGGCCTACTACTGCTAAAAACAGCTAATTAATAAACACAACAAGTTTCACAATAACTCCTCTTCATCCTGGAGAGAAGTGACTAGTGGGGTGCCACAGGGTTCTGCCTTGGGCCCAGTCTTATTCAACACCTTCATCAATGACTTGGATGATGGGCTTGAGGGCATCCTGAGCAAGTTTGCAGATGACACGGAATTGGGTGGGGTGGCTAATACCCCAGAGGACAGGATCACACTTCAGAATGACCTTAACAGATTAGACAACTGGGCCAAAGCAAACAAGATGAATTTTAACAAGGAGAAATGTAAAGTACTGCACTTGGGCAAATAAAAAATAAAAAAATTAAAGGCACAAATACAGGATGGGAGACACCTGGCTTGAGAGCAGTACATGTGAAAAGGACCTAGGAGTCTTGGTAGACCACAAACTTGACATGAGTCAGCAGTGTGATGCAGCAGCTAAAAAAGCCAATGCAATTCTGGGCTGCATCAATAGGAGTATAGCATCTAGATCAAGGGAAGTAATAGTACCACTGTATTCTGCTCTGGTCAGACCTCACCTGGAGTACTGTGTCCAGTTCTGGGCACCACAGTTCAAGAAGGATACTGACAAGCTGGAACGTGTCCAGAAGAGGGCAACCAAAATGGTCAAAGGCCTGGAAACGATGCCTTATGAGGAACGGCTTAGGGAGCTGGGTATGTTTAGCCTGGAGAAGAGAAGGTTAAGGGGTGATATGATAGTCATGTTCAAATATATTAAAGAATGTCATATAGAGGAGGGTGAAAGGTTGTTTTCTGCTGCTCCAGAGAAGCGGACACGGAGCAATGGATTCAAACTACTAGAAAAGAAGATTCCACCTAAACCTTAGGAAGAACTTCCTGACAGTAAGAGCTGTTCGACAGTGGAATTTGCTGCCAAGAAGTGTGGTGGAGTCTCCTCCTTTGGAGGTCTTTAAGCAGAGGCTTGACAGGCATATGTCAAGAATGCCTTGATGGTGTTTCCTGCTTGGCAGGGGGTTGGACTGGATGGCCCTTGTGGTCTCTTCCAACTCTATGATTCTATGATCCTGTCTGCTAGCTACCACCAATGCTACACCTATCACTCCCAGACCCAGCTCTCACTTCGGACTCTTAGCTCTCCCTCTCCTAACTCTCCCTCTTCTCTCCTGACTCTCCTACCAACTCCACAGGGAGGGGCTTTTTATACCCTGGCTGAGCCCGCCCCTCTGGGTTCTAACTGGCACAAAATTTAACCCTTACTTGTTCGGGCCTGGCTCTGGGGCTAATCGCCACAGGGGGTGCCTCTCTTCTTCCACCGCCCCCCTGACTCGCCCCCTTGCACTCCACTTCCCTTTTGCCGTTGCCCACCTCCCTCTTTCCCACAAGCCCACCGGCCACCTTGCATCAAAGCAGAGCACAAGGCAGCAACTGAGCAAAGGAAGGTGCCGGGGGTTGGGTGGGCAATGCGCGCTGGGTGGGAGGGCCCCTCGAAAGCTGGTGGCCGCCTCATCATCACCTCACTGGGCCTGGACGCAGAGCTTGCAGTAGAAGAGCCTGCAGTGCTTGGACGGGCTCTGCTCTCCCTGGACTACAACTCTCCTCCCCGGACACTCAGGTTTGCCCCCTTCAGAGCTGGGTGCCCTGGCACCCCGAGCCACTTGAACCACGAGGGGTAGAGGCAGCCCTAAACGTAGTTCAGATTGAAAGAAAACCTTACTATACACCAGGCAAATTCACATTTAACAAATTCACATTTAAATGTATGACGTGTGAAAAGTCAAAGTCAATCACTTAAGCAAAGTTGGCATCTGGGTTTATTGCAGGCTCTGGTACCAGTGTCCATGTTAAGTCTGGTGGTTGAATTATTGTGGGTGAGGAGTTGTTTAAGATTGGGTAGGCAATGAAAGGTTTTCCTCCCAGAGCTTGAGAAAGGGAGCTGTCATTGTCCAGGAGAGGTTGTAGATCTCCGATGATGCGTTGTACTGTTTTAACTTGGGAGCTGTATGTGATTACTGGTGGTGTTCTGTTACGGTATTTTCTTTTTTGGGTCTGTCTTGCATCAAGTTCTCTCTGGTTTGGTTTACCTTTGTTCTAGTTTTTAGCATGTGCTTAGTACCATAGTTTCCGGCTGTGAGCCACCCTGATATTTAGGGCAGTAGTAGTAGTAGTTGTTTAGTCGTGTCCGACTCTTCGTGACCCCATGGACCATAGCATGCCAGGCACTCCTGTCTTCCACTGCCTCCCGCAGTTTGGTCAAACTCATGTTCGTAGCTTCGAGAACACTGTCCAAACATCTTGTCCTCTGTCGTCCCCTTCTCCTAGTGCCCTCCATCTTTCCCAACATCAGGGTCTTTTCCAGGGAGTCTTCTCTTCTCATGAGGTGGCCAAAGTATTGGAGCCTCAGCTTCACGATCTGTCCTTCCAGTGAGCACTCAGGGCTGATCTCCTTCAGAATGGATAGGTTTGATCTTCTTGCAGTCCATGGGACTCTCAAGAGTCTCCTCCAGCACCATAAGTAGTAGTAGTAGTAGTAATAATAATAATAATGGTGATATTTTTCGCAGGGCTTGGAGTGAGCGGGTGATGGCCAGCTGCTGGAATGAATGGGGTCGGTGCTAAATGGTCTGGCTTGCTTTACAACCCCTAGCGACCTTGGTGGCGGGGGCCCGGGGAAGAAGCCCACCCCCGAATAATAGGAAAGGGAGAAGGCTTCCCCTCCCTGGGATTCCCTTGTGAACTCACACGGGAGAGAAACAAATTGGATGTGTGGAATGTGAAGTCAAGCCTTAGTTCACATGCGCAAACTAACACAGGGTATAAACCATTTAAATGTACGGAGTGTGGAAAGAGTTTGTTAGAAGGCACAGCATACTTTGCATCAACAAACTCACAAAGGGAAAGACGTTCACCGATATTAGAAGCCATGCAAAACATCAACAAACAGGGGGAAACCCATTGAAATGTATGGAGTATGGAAAGTATTTCACTCAGTTCACTCCTTCACATCACAAAAAACTCAAAGGGGAAAAGCAATTTTAAATGTACGGAGTGCATACAATGTTCTGGTGTTCATATGTAAATTTGTTTAGCTATGTATTAAAGTAATGAAGGTATAATCTACAATGTGTATGAAGTAAGATGCACGGAGGGAGGGAGAGTGAATCTGGACAGCTCAAGGTGTGTGATGAGTCAGTTGAGTTTTATCCTCCCCCTTTCACTGCCAAAATGATGGGCTGCCCTTGTCCTGTGGCTCAGCATCCCTTCTGAGATTCAACAGGCGCTGACTACCTGAACTTTACGTAATCTCTTGAAGACCTTTTTACAGAAGAAGAAGAAGAGGAGGAGGAGGAGTTTGGATTTGATATCCCGCTTTATCACTACCCAAAGGGAGTCTCAAAGCGGCTAATATTCTCCTCTGGGTATAAATTGCTGAAATGTCCAGGAAAATCTGCCCATGTCACAAGTGTCGATTTCTGCAAACTTCACTTAAAATATATACCCCCCCCCCAGTTCCTTCAAGCACTCCTCATAAGGCTTGGTTTCAGACCCTTGACCATCTTGGTTGACCTCCTCTGCATCACCTTCATGAAGTTTTCCCTTAGCATGTAGCAAGCTGTGAATCTTAAATTTACTTTCCACAGTTGTTTCCATAAAGCAAAGTCAGTGTTGTGTCCTACATCTCTGGCCCAGCTTATCACTGATAATTTAATGATTTCATTCTTGGTATCCCACTCAAGTAAGAGCTTATACATTTTAGATAACGTTTTAACCCTGGAGCCTAATTACTCCCTTTCAAACTGTGAGTAAAAAAAATAACAGAATATGCAGGAATAGCCAGATTATTAGGGGAAATTAGGCATCAAGGAGACGAAGTATTTGACAGGGAATGGAAAAAACTTATGGAGTATATTGAGAAATTAACTTGAAACTCAAGATAAGATCAGTAGAATGGACGCAAATGGTATAATGTGTTGATACTTGGAAATTATATGAATATGTAAAAAGAAAATGCGCCAGAAAATCAAAAGACAGCAAAGGAAGAATGGAAGCTAGCTAAAGGAAAGATAAAAACGTGCAACTGGATGGACTTATCCTATATAATAAAGTCCAAGTTGTCCCTGCGTCCAAGCTGTCCCGTGTGTCCCTGGGTCACTGCGCATGTCCCCCAGAGACGCAGGGATTGGACGGAGGGACAACGGCCAACCGCCGCTCCGCCAACCGCTGCTCCGAAGCCCAGTCTCATGCTGGAGGTGCGCGGTGAGGCGGCGGGGGAAAGAAGTGCTCCCCCCGGCAGCCTTGCCGCGCACCGCCGGCATGGGACTGCGCTTCCTCGGCGAACACAAGCAGGCAGACAGCCCGCCTGCTTGCCTTCCCTGTTCGCATTTCTGGAAATACTTCCCCCATTCTGGATGCTTTGGAAATGTTGCACGTGGGAATTTCAATGAATTGTATGTTCAATGGTAATTTCAAAGCGGAATGAGCAGTTCTTGCACCTGGTAGCAATGTTGCAGCTATTCCGGACGAGGTAAAATATTTAGTATAGCATGTGTTGCTTTTACGTCCAACAGTTGGCGTTTCTTTTTTTTAAAAAAAAACATGTTTTTACCTGCCACACGTGTGACATCTATATAATATATATAATATATAAACGTGCATAATTGAATGCAACGTTGTATCAAAATTTCAAAGCAATTGGTGAATAACTTTCAGAGTTTTTAGATTTTGAACAAACGAACATTTACATTTTTATTTATAGTCCTGTATAGTCCTCCATGGATCAATGCCTTGTCGTGGCGAAGGGGCTTGAATAACTCAGAGAAGCTATGAGCTATGCCGTGCATAGCTCCACCCAAGATGGACAGATTATAGTGGAGAGTTTTGACTAAACATGATCCTCCTGGAGAAGGAACTGGCAAGCCACTCCAGTATCCCTGCCAAGAAAACTCCATGGACAAAGACAACAGGCATATAAAAGTTATGACGCTGGAAGATGAGCCCCTCAGGTCGGAAGGCGTCCAACATGCTACCGAGGAAGAGCGGAGGACAAGTACAAGTAGATTCAGAGCTGATGAAGTGGCTGGGCCAAAGCCGAAAGGTCGCTCAGTTGCGGATATGCCTGGAAGCGAAAGGAAAGTCCGATGCTGTAAAGAAAAATATTGCATAGGAACCTGGAATGTAAGAACCATGAACCCTGGTAAGCTGGATGTGGTGAAAAATGAGATGGCAAGAATAAATATTGACATCCTGGGCATCAGTGAACTAAAATGGAAGGGAATGGGCGAATTCAGTTCGGATGACTATCATATCTACTACTGTGGGCAAGAATCCCATAGAAGAAATGGAGTGGCCCTCATAATCAACAAAAGAGTGGCAAAAGCTGTAATGGGATGCAATCTCAAAAATGACAGAATGATCTCGATACGAATCCAAGGCAGACCTTTTAACATCACAGTATTCCAAGTTTATGCACCAACTACCGGTGCTGAAGAAAGTGAAATTGACCAATTCTATGAAGACTTACTTCTCATTACAGGGGATTGGAATGCTAAAGTAGGGAATCAAGAGATAAAAGGAACAACTGGCAAGTTTGGCCTTGGAGTTCAAAATGAAGCAGGGCAAAGGCTAATAGAGTTCTGTCAAGAGAACAAGCTGGTCATCACAAACACTCTTTTCCAACAACACAAGAAACGACTCTACACATGGATATCACCAAATGGGCAGCATTGAAATCAGATTGATTATATTCTCTGCAGCCAAAGATGGGAGAAGCTCTATACAGTCAGCAAAAACAAGACCTGGAGCTGACTGTAACTCAGATCATCAGCTTCTTATAGCAAAATTCCAGCTTAAACTGAAGAAAGTAGGAAAAACCACTGGGCCAGTAAGATACAATCTAAATCAAATCCCTTATGAATACGCAGTGGAAGTGAGGAACAGGTTTAAGGATTTAGATTTGGTGGACAGAGTGCCTGAAGAACTATGGATGGAGGCTCGTAACATTATACAGGAGGCAGCAACAAAAACCATCCCAAGGAAAAGGAAATGCAAGAAAGCAAAATGGCTGTCCAATGAGGCCTTACAAATAGCGGGGGAAAGGAGGCAAGCAAAATGCAAGGGAGATAGGGAAAGATACAGGAAACTGAATGCAGATTTCCAAAAAATAGCAAGGAGAGACAAGAGGGCCTTCTTAAACGAGCAATGCAAAGAAATAGAGGAAAATAATAGAATGGGGAAAACCAGAGATCTGTTCAAGAAAATTGGAGATATGTAAGGAACATTTCGTACAAAGATTACCATAATCAAGGACAAAAGTGGTAAGGACCTAACAGAAGCAGAAGACATCAAGAAGCGGTGGCAAGAATACACAGAGGATTTATACCAGAAAGATATGGAGGTCTCGTACACCCCAGGTTGCTGACCTTGAGCCAGACATCTTGGAGCGTGAAGTCAAATGGGCCTTAGAAAGCACTGCTAATAACAAGGGCAGTGGAAGTGATGATATTCCAGCTGAACTATTTAAAATTTTAAAAGATGATGCTGTTAAGGTGCTACAC
Organism: Zootoca vivipara; assembly: GCF_963506605.1. Taxonomy (NCBI): domain Eukaryota; kingdom Metazoa; phylum Chordata; class Lepidosauria; order Squamata; family Lacertidae; genus Zootoca; species Zootoca vivipara. Next base: position 3,520,624 of record NC_083277.1, read on the forward strand.
CCAATATGCCAGCAAGTTTGGTAAACTCAGCAATGGCCAGAGCAATGGAGAAGATCAGTCTACATCCCAATTCCAAAGAAGGGCAGTGCCAAAGAATGCTCCAACTACCGCACAATTGCGCTCATTTCACACGCTAGCAAGGTTATGCTTAAAATTATACAAGGCAGCCTTAGGCAGTATGTGGACCAAGAACTCCCAGAAGTGCAAGCTGGATTTCGAAGGGGCAGAGGAACCAGAGACCAAATAGCAAACATGCACTGGATTATGGAGAAAGCTAGAGAGTTCCAGAAAAACGTCTACTTCTGCTTCATTGACTATGCAAAAGCCTTTGACTATGTCGACCACAGCAAACTATGGCAAGTTATTAAAGAAATGGGAGTGCCTGACCACCTCATCTGTCTCCTGAGGAATCTCTATGTGGGACAAGAAGCTACAGTTAGAACTGGATATGGAACAACTGGCTGGTTCAAAATTGGGAAAGGAATACGACAAGGTTGTATATTGTCTCCCTGCTTATTTAACGTATATGCAGAATTCATCATGCGAAAGGCTGGACTAGATGAATCCCAAGCCGGAATTAAGATTGCCAGAAGAAATATCAACAACCTCAGATATGCAGATGGCACAACCTTGATGGCAGAAAGTGAGGAGGAATTAAAGAACCTTTTAATGAGGGTGAAAGAGGAGAGCGCAAAATGTGGTCTGAAACTCAACATCAAAAAAACCAAGATCATGGCCACTGGTCCCATTACCTCCTAGCAAATAGAAGGGGAAGAAATGGAGGCAGTGAGAGATTTTACTTTATTGGGCTCCTTGATCACTGCAGATGGTGACAGCAGTCACGAAATTAAAAGACGCCTGCTTCTTAGGAAAAAAGCAATGACAAACCTAGGCAGCATCTTAAAAAGCAGAGACATCACCTTGCCTACAAAGGTCTATATAGTTAAAGCTATGGTTTTCCCAGTAGTGATGTATGGAAGTGATAGCTGGACCATGAAGAAGGCTGTTCGCCGAAGAATTGATGCTTTTGAATTAAGGTGCTGGAGGAGACTCCTGAGAGTCCCATGGACTGCAAGAAGATCAAACCTATCCATTCTGAAGGAAATCAGCCCTGAGTGCTCACTGGAAGGACAGATCGTGAAGCTGAGGCTCCAATACTTTGGCCACCTCATGAGAAGAGAAGACTCCCTGATGTTGGGAAAGGTGGAGGGCACAAGGAGAAGGGGATGACAGAGGACAAGATGGTTGGACAGTGTTCTCGAAGCTACCAAAATGAGTTTGACCAAACTGCGGGAGGCAGTGGAAGACAGGAGTGCCTGGCGTGCTATGGTCCATGGGGTCACGAAGAGTCGGACACAACTAAACGACCAAACAACAACAGTCCTGTATTGTAATGTGTTTATCAGTATTTTTTAAATTATGTGGAGAGCTTTATTTGAGTTGATACAGCAACCGAGGAATTTTGTTGTTTCCTGCAAGGGGACAATGACAATAAAGATCTATTCTATTCTATTCTATTCTATTTTCCACAGTTTAAGGCTCTAAGCAGTGATGGGGTTTCACCCCTGTATGAATTCTTTGATGGGAAGTGAGTCTATCCTTCCGACTGAAGCTCTTCCCACATTCTAAGCATTGATAGGGTTTCTCCCCTGTATGAATTCTTTGATGGGAAGTGAGCTTACTCCTCTCCCGGAAGCTCTTCCCACATTCAGAACACTGATAGGGTTTCTCCCCTGTATGAATTCTTTGATGGGAAGTGAGACTGGACAACCGACCGAAGCTCTTCCCACATTTGAAGCACTGATAGGGTTTCTCCCCAGTATGAATTCTTTGATGAGAAGTGAGACTCTGGCTTTGACTGAAGCTCTTTCCACATTCAAAGCACTGATATGGTTTCTCCCCTGTATGAATTCTTTGATGGGAAGTGAGATGGTTTCTGTGACTGAACCTCTTCCCACATTCGAAGCACTGATATGGTTTCTCCCCTGTATGAACTTTTTGATGAGAAGTCAGCTCCCCACTCAGACGAAAGCTCTTTCCACATTCCAAGCACTGATAGGGTTTCTGCCCTGTATGAATTCTTTGATGAGAAGTGAGCTCCCCACTCCGACGAAAGCTCTTTCCACATTCCAAGCACTGATATGGTTTCTCCCCTGTATGAACTTTTTGATGGGAATGGAGACTCTGCCTATGACTGAAGCTCTTCCCACATTCCAAGCACTGATACGGTTTATCACCTGAATGAATTCTTTGATGGGAAGTGAGATCATGCCTGTGACTAAAGCTTTTTCCACATTCCAAGCACTGATAGGGTTTCTGTCCTGTATGAATTCTTTGATGGGAAGTGAGATGGGAACTTTGACTGAAGCTCTTTCCACATTCCAAGCACTGATATGGTTTCTGCCCTGTATGAACTCTTTGATGGGAAGTGAGATGGGAGCCTTGTCTGAAGCTCTTCCCGCATTCCAAGCACTGATATGGTTTCTCCCCTGTATGTACTCTTTGATGCAAAGCAAGCTCACCTCTCAGTCGAAAGCTCTTCCCACATTCCCAGCACTGATAGGGTTTCTCCTCTGTATGAATTCTTTGATGGGTAGTGAGAATTTCCTTCAGACGGAAGCTCTTTCCACATTCCAAGCACTGATATGGTTTCTCCCCTGTATGAATTCTTTGATGGTAAGTGAGACTTTCCTTCCAGCTGAACCGCTTCCCACACTCCAAGCACTGATAGGATTTCTGCCCTGTATGAACTTTTTGATGGGAAGCGAGACTGTCCTTTCGACTGAACCTCTTCCCACATTCCAAGCACTGATAGGGTTTTTCCCCAGTATGAATTCTTTGATGGTAAGTGAGCTTCTGACTGTGACCGAAGCTCTTCCCACATTCCAAGCACTGATAGGGTTTCTCCCCTGTATGAACTTTTTGATGGGAAGTGAGATTCTGCCTGTGACCGAAGCTCTTCCCACATTCGAAGCACTGATAGGGTTTCTCCCCTGTATGAATTCGTTGATGGTAAGTGAGCCTATCCCTCTGAATGAAGTCCTTTCTTTGATGGGAGGTGGACTGGGAGCTCTGACGGATGTTCTTTCGACACTCTGAATATTTATTTAACTTCTCCGCTATGTGGATTCTGTTGTGGTCCCCCTTGTTCTTCCCTTCCAATTCATCACCATCTGCAATGAAGAGAGAAGCTAATTAGAGCCCCAGGAAGAAATGGAGCTCCAGATTATTGAACAATGTTAATGAATGCTTGTGATAGAGGAAGAACTGAAGAGAGTTACTGTAGATGTGAGGCCTTATTATAGTTTTCACTGCCTTTTTTGGCTGGAATGGCTTGGCTTTTATCTGGGATAGATTTTGTTTGGCTCATTCATGGAATCCACTCCATCGCAAAGGTCAGTCATCTCTTTGGGTTAACCAAATGCAGACAGAAACAAAAGCAAAAACAACAATCCTGACAGAAGTTACTTCCAACTTCCCAAAAAACTCTCAAGCCGACATTTAAGAAGGCCTGGGCAGTTCAGACAAGTCTGGTCATTGTTTAAAAAGGCATGACTAGACAAAGAATATTCACAGAGAAAAGAGTTGATATCCCTCCATTCAGGGCTCACAGTGGGGATGTTAGAATCCCATATGCTGTTGGTCTCAATCCAAATAGTGGAGGTTCATCACATAGAGGTATCTATGTATGTATGTATGTATGTATGTATGTATGTATGTATGTATGGAATTTTACCGAGAGGGTCCATGATTCCACGATTCCCCTCCTTGACTTCCTTATGCAGAACTTTCACTTTGTACCACCCTCCCAAGTTCATGAGGAGACCAACTCTGTATTGTTTCATTGGTAACTGTAAGAGAGAGGGCTTGCAGAGAGCAGCCCACTCTGCTTACTTCCATCAGATGGGAGAGCAGCAGCAAGTCTGGGAGGGAAAACCAGGAACAGGAAGGGTTAAGAAGGGTCCAGGGCTCTGCAGAGTCCTGGAGGCTCAGCTCCAGGCTGGGAGAAGGGAAGCAGGGGCGGAGCTAGCTTCAGCAGGGGCTGGAAGGGAGAAGGTAGGTAGAACGGCACCTCAGGAGTCTGGTTTGGGACCACGGAGGACCCGTAGAGCGAAGAGGAGGGGCGTTTGGATGCCCCGTCTTAAAAGAGGGGTCAGAGCCCGCAAGACGCCATTGCGGGCTTCTCCCCCATGCAGAGCAGACATGATTTGAGACATCTCACCACTGTATATAGCATGCACAATAAAACTCTGAAAAATCCAGAGGATGTGTGGAGTGCTTACTCGGGAGTAGCCAACACCCATCTGTGACAGCAAGCCCGCAATCTTTGATGGCTACCCCAAGGGGAGAGAGCGGCGAAGGTGGCAGCAGGCATGGAATTGGCAGCATCTGAAGCGGAAGAGAGAGATGCCAAGGGAGGATTGGCACGCTTGAGGGGAGCAGCAGAGAGCAAGCCACAGCCAGCACCCTGCAACTATGGAATGGCTCAAGCACCAGGTAGGCGCCCGGTCACAGGGGAAGCCAGGCTTAGTGAACCGAGCAGCTCTGAACACAGCCAAGCCGGAGGAGCGGAGGCTGGACAAGCAGAGAGGACACTCGGGAGGGCTGAGGAGCAGGGTGCCGTCATGGGCCAGCACTTTGAAAGGCGACCCCCCAGCACAAGCTGGCTCTGAGGCTGAGAGGCATGGTGCCGTGAAAGCGCAGGAGGGGGTGCAATGCGAGTCCGGGCAGAGGGGACAGACGGAGGGGAAAGGCAGCCACCCCAAGTTCCCACACAGTCCTGGTGAGGCAGCTGCAGCCCAGCACAGACCCCTCCCACCAGATGTGATGCAGAGGGACAAAGCCCGCGCGCGGGTGCTTTCAAACGCTGACGTGGGAAAACAAAAGGAAGAGATAGGCTGGAGATGCCTCCTTTACAATGCGTCCAGCCACTTGACCGCCCCCAGAGGAAGGAATGGCGAGAGCAGGCAAGCACAGACATGGAGGCGCTCAGAATGCAAACTGGAGCGTGGGGAAACGCGCCAGCCTGGCTGCCAGATCAGGAGGGGAGTGGCCAGGCGGAGGAACAGCAACAGAACCCTCCTATAACACCCCACAGCATGGCAAAGTGATGGAAGTGAGTCTGCAGCTGCCAAGAGGCCAGACCCAGGAGACAGTTGGGCGTCTCTGCAGGGGCAGCAGGAACGATTTCCTGTCGGTGGACTTTGCTAGGCAGAATCAGATTTCCCTTTTCCCAAGGAAGCTGCCCATGAGCGTCTCGACCATAGACAGCAGGCTATTGTAGGGGAGTGGGATCACGCAACAGACCCCCTCTCTGAAAATGACAGTGAACAAGCACTCAGAAGTGCTAGCTTTTGACTTAATGGACCATGACCCTGTGGGCAGCCAGCGTCAGGGAGATCTCACCTTTGGAGATGCAGAAGGCAAGGAGCACTGCAGGAAAGGAGGAGAACACCAAGAGCGCGCAGCCACTGTGGCCATCGTGAAAAGGAAAGAGGAACTGAGCAAACTCACCAAAGAGGACATTTTTACCCAGAACATATGGAGGGACTTGAGGGAGGAAGAGGGGGCAGGGAGGGGGCAGGGCTTGCAGAGAAAGAGGGCTTACTCTTTAGCAATGACGCCCAAGGTTCAGAGGATGTGACACACATCCAACACAAGACGCTGACAGGAGGGAGGGGGAGGAAATCACACAAAAGACACCAGACAGAAGGGTGGAGGGAGAAGGCAGGCAAGAGGTTCCAGACAGAAGGGAAGAGGAGGAGGCCTACAGTGCCACAGCGAGCCCAGGCTACCGATGGGGGGAGGGGGGTTAGAATGTCTGATGGCAAGGCAGGACACTCCTGCTTCCCAAAACGCGGAGGCACCCACGCACACCATGCAAGGGGAGGGCCGCACGCTGGAACTGCACGCCCCTTTCTCCCACAGACCCGAACCACCACACGTCAGTAGCACAGGGGACACAGAGGGGGAGGGCGATCCCAGGTGGAGAGCTTGGGAGACGCAGATCCACGGAGCCCTCCAGGAATCGGAAGCAATTTCCCAGAGGGAGGAGGAGGATGACAACGGAGGGGACTACACGGACCAGCCACCCAGCACCGACTGGGAACAGGATTTTACACACACTACAGCAGAGGAGGAAGACCTGTCAGGCTTCCAGCCCTCTTTACAGACACCAGACCAGGCAACCCAAGCCTCAGAAGGGGGGAGGGGGGCTGGAGGGGGGTGGATGTAAGAGAGAGGGCTTGCAGAGAGCAGCCCACTCTGCTGACTTCCATCAGATGAGAGAGCAGCAGCAAGTCTGGGAGGGAAAACCAGGAACAGGAAGGGTTAAGAAGGGTCCAGGGCTCTGCAGATTCCTGGAGGCTCAGCTCCAGGCTGGGGGAAGGGAAGCAGGGGTGGAGCTAGCTTCAGCAGGGGCTGGAAGGGAGAAGGTAGGTAGAACGGCACCTCAGGAGCCTGGTTTGGCACCACGGAGGACCCGTAGAGCAAGGAGGAGGGGCGTTTGGATGCCCAGTCTTAAAAGGGGGGGTCAGAGCCCGCAAGACGCCATTGCGGGCTTCTCCCCCATGCAGAGCAGACATGATTTGAGACATCTCACCACTGTATATAGCATGCACAATAAAACTCTGAAAAATCCAGAGGATGTGTGGAGTGCTTACTCGGGAGTAGCCAACACCCATCTGTGACAGTAACAGTAGAGGAAAAAGAGCTCCTGACAAGGCATTCGGCTATGTGATGCTGAATGTTCCCTGTTCTCTCCTGTTTCCGCCTTTTTTGTTTCAATTTAAACCAATTCACGAACCCAGAACTCATACATTGACCACTAATGATGAACCATATGCAGGATCAGGTTACTTTAAAGAGTCGTGGTTTCTAGTGCTGCGTGATGGATCAATAAGTTGTCTAACATTGGTAGAGCATTCAGCCACGGTACTGGTTGTAGACATTTTGAGCTGCCAATACATTGTGGTGGCTGGGGAACTGTGATGTATTCCTAGCTCAAATTGCCTGCAGATGACAAAGGCACAGGCAGGCAGGTGGAGGAGCCCAAAAATGTGCTCACCTTATCCATCTCTATCTGCCTGCCTTCCTGCTTCCTCCCACCCACAATCTGAGCAAGTCCCATTATCTCTCCAGCTCCATCCCTCCATGTCCCCATCTCTACTCCCCTGGAACTCACCTGATCTCTCGGAAGTCCCTGAGAGGGAACACCTGGAGGCCGTGAAGAGGGATGCAGGAGACAACCTGACCAGGTCAACTGTCCATCTTCCCCCTTCCATCCTCGCTAGGTTAACAGATTCAGTCTCTTCCATCCTTCCTGAGGAGTCGAGAAGCCACAACAGGCTGCAGGGTCCTGGGAGAGAGGAAGAAGCAAAGGGAGCTTCAGAGGCCCTGCAGGGATTCTCCTGCCCTAGATATTGCCCTGCTCCTGGAGAAGCACAAATGGGGCAGCCCCTTCCCAACAGAAGCCACATTTTAAACATCTCCAGTGATTCCAATTTTATCCGTTTGCGTCTCACCCCACTTTGTAAGGCTAGCATGGTATGCACAGTAGTGACCTGGGAGTAGACCCCATTGAACTCAGTGGGGCTTATGGACAGAACTTCTTGCAAAAACCAGCCAGCATTCTGTCCCAAAGCCTGAAAAGTGCAACCCCAGAGCATGGGCAGAAAATAGCCAAGTAGCTATTACATGGAGGTGCCCCCACGTCTCAATGCAAGAGATGACTTAGCAGTTGAGCTGGCTGGGCCCAAAACCTCTTTCTGCTCATCATTATAGCTGCTGAGAGACCCTATACAGTTGGTAATAGTATCTGGCTCCTGCTGTTTCTTAGCCACCTCCTCATTTTCCTTATTCACGTAAAATTGAGTGATTTTTGCTTCTGCTTCCTTTAGAGAAGCTCTCTTTGGAGGAGGGTTCGTGGCACTCGGGGAGAGACCAGAAATTTTGTAACCACTCCAGGTCAACACCATCTTCCCCTTAATTCCTTATCATGTTTCCTAATACCATTTCTAGCAATTAAAGCTTTTCTAACTTTAGTCTCCAGCAACTTCTGTGTCAACCATAAACAAATGGTTGGGACAATAATTTATAGCATCAGATTGTAAAAAGAAAAGAGGGGTGGTGATTTATGTGAATACTAAACTACAGGCAAAACAATAATTTAAAGATGATGAAGAAAGGACATTAGGAGTAGAAATACTAAAGGGAAAAGAACGTGTGGTGATAGTGGGAATATATGCACCTAACAGGAGCAAAACAGAGTATTATAAACAATTATAAACAAAAATAATAGATTACAATAATTAAGATATAATTTTGGAGGGGGACCTTGACGGAGTGACCTCAATAAATCTTGACAGAACAGAAAAAGAAAGGAAAACTAGGAAAGGGAGGCTACCACACTCCCTTTTTCATTTACTGGAAACCTTTTATTTACAATATGCAAATAAAAGTTATTCCAAGAAGAAAAGAAAAAGGCAACACACAGAATCTGCGTTCAATCTGCGAAGCAGGATCAGGTTACTTTAAAGAGTCGTGGCTTCTAGTGCTGCGTGATGGATCAATAAGTTGTCTAACATTGGTAGAGCATTCAACCACGGTACTGGTTGTAGACATTTTGAGCTGCCAATACATCGCAGTGGCCAGGGAGCTGTGATCTATTCCTAGCTCAAATTGCCTGCTGATGACAAAGGCGCAGGCTGGCAGGTGGAGGAGCCCAAAACGTGCTCACCTTCTCAATCTCCATCTGCCTGCCTGCCTGCTTCCTCCCACCCCCAAGCTGAGCAAGTCCCAATATCTCTCCAGCTCCATCCCTCCATGTCCCCATCTCTACTCCCCTGGAACTCACCAGATCTCTCGGAAATCCCTGGGAGGGAACGCTCAGAGGCTGTGAGGAGGGATGCAGGAGACAACCTGACCAGGTCAACTGTCCATCTTCCCCCTTCCATGCTCGCTAGCTTTGCAGGATCCATCTCTTTCATCCTTCCTGAAGAGTCAAGGAGCCACAACAAGCTGCAGGGTCCTGGGAGATAGGAAGACGCAAAGGGAGCCTCAGAGGCCCTGCAGGGATTCTCCTGCCCTACAGACTGCCCTGCTCATAGAGAAGCACAAATGGGGCAGCCCCTTCCCAACAGAAACCCCAGTCAGGATTCAGGCCTCATCATGGGACTGAAACTGCCTTGGTCGCACTGGTCGATGATCTCCGGCGGGCTAGGGACAAAGGTAAGAGCTGTTTCCTTGTTCTGCTGGATCTCTCAGCGGCTTTTGACACCATCAACCATAACATCCTTCTGGACCGTCTAGAGGGCTTGGGAGCTGGGGGCACTGTCATGCAGTGGTTCCGCGCCTTCCTCCTGGGCCGTGTTCAGAAAGTGGTGGTGGGGGATGAGTGTTCAGACCCCTGGGCTCTCACTTGTGGGGTGCCTCAGGGTTCTGTCCTCTCCCCCATGCTTTTTAACATCTATATGCAGCCGCTGGGAGAGATCATCAGGGGGTTTGGGCTGGGTGTCCATCAGTATGCTGATGATACCCAGCTCTACCTCTCTTTCAAATCAGAACTGTGAAGGCGGTGAAGGTCCTGTGTGAATGCTTGGAGGCGGTTGGAGGATGGATGGCGGCTAACAGATTGAGATTGAATCCTGACAAGACAGAAGTACTGTTTGTGGGGGACAGGAGGCGGGCGGGTGTGGAGGACTCCCTGGTCCTGAATGGGGTAACTGTGCCCCTGAAAGACCAGGTGCGCAGCCTGGGAGTCATTTTAGACTCACAGCTGTCCATGGAGGCGCAGGTCAATTCTGTGTCCAGGGCAGCTGTCTATCAGCTCCATCTGGTACGCAGGCTGAGACCCTACCTGCCCACTGACTGTCTCTCCAGAGTGGTGCATGCTCTAGTTATCTCCCGCTTGGACTACTGCAATGCGCTCTACGTGGGGCTACCTTTGAAGGTGACCCAGAAACTACAACTAATCCAGAATGCGGCAGCTAGACTGGTGACTGGGAGCGGCCGCCGAGACCACATAACACCGGTCCTGAAAGACCTACATTGGCTCCCAGTACGTTTCCGAGCACAATTCAAAGTGTTGGTGTTGACCTTTAAAGCCCTAAACGGCCTCGGTCCGGTATACCTGAAGGAGCGTCTCCACCCCCATCGTTCTGCCCGGACACTGAGGTCCAGCTCCGAGGGCCTTCTGGCGGTTCCCTCACTACGAGAAGCCAAGTTACAGGGAACCAGGCAGAGGGCCTTCTCGGTAGTGGCACCCACCCTGTGGAATGCCCTCCCACTAGAGGTCAAAGAGAACAACAACTACCAGACCTTTAGAAGGCATCTCAAGGCAGCCCTATTTAGGGAAGCTTTTAATGTTTGATGGATCTCTGTATTTTAATGTTTGATGGATTTCTGTATTTTAGAATTTCTGTTTTGTTGGAAGCCGCCCAGAGTGGCTGGGGGAACCCGGCCAGATGGGCGGGGTATAAATAATAAATTATTATTATTATTCTAAACATTTCCAGTGATTCCAATTTCATCTGTTTACTCCTCTCCCCCATGTTATAAGGCTGGCATGGTATGTATGCACAGTAGTGACCTGAGAGTAGACCCCATTGAACTCAGTGGGGCTTATGGGCAGAACTTGGTGCAAAAACCAGTCACCCTTCTGTCTCCAAGCCTGAAAACTGCAACCCCAGAGAATGGGCAGAAAATAGCCGAGTAGCTATTACATGTAGGTGCCCCCATGTCTCAATGCAAGAGATGACTTTACAGCTGAGCTGGCTGGGACCAAAACCTCTTTCTCCTCATCATTATAGCTGCTGAGAGACCCTATAAGGTTGCAGGTAGGTAGTCATGTTAGTCTGACGTACTCGAAACAGGTATGTATCTGAAAAAGTGTGCATGCACACAAAAGCTCATACCAATGGCAAACTTAGTTGGTCTATATAGGTGCTACTGAAAGGAATTTCCCCCCCTATAAGGTTGGGAATAGTATGTGGCTCCTGCTGTTTCTTACTCACCTCATTTTCCTTATTCACGTAAAATTGAGTGATTTTTGCTTCTGCTTCCTTTAGAGAAGCTCTCTTTGGAGGAGGGCCCGTGGCACTTGGGGACAGATCAGAAATTTTGTAACCACTCCAGGTCAACAACATCTTTTCCCTTAATTCCTTATCATGTTGCCTTATACCATTTGTAGCAATTAAAGCTTTTCTAACTTTAGTCTGCAGCAACTTCTGTGTCATCCATTTACTGTTGTGCAGAATGCAGAGGCTAGACTGGTGGATGGGAGTGGCTGTTGGGACCATGTAAGACCGCTCCCGGACACTGCCCGGACACTGAGGTCCAGCACCAAGGGCCTTCTGGCGGTTCCCTCACTGCAAGAACAGAAGTTACAGGGAAGCAGGCAGAGGGCCTTCTCGGTAGTGGCGCCCTCCCTGTGGAACACCCTCCCATCAGAAGTCAAGGAAATAAAGAACCACACCACTTTTAGGAGACATCTAAAGGCAGCCCTGTATCGGGACATTCTTAATGTTTGATGTTTTATTACGTTTTTATACGTGCTGGAAGACTCCCTGGGGAAACCCAGTTAAATGGGTGGCATGTAAATATTATTATTATTATTATTATTGACACAGGATGTTGATGGTGGCGGCAGCTTCACCGCAGTGCCTTGCTAGGGCAAGAGGGGCATGGGTCTTCCTAAAAATATTTAGCTGAGCAAGATATGATAGCCATGTTCAAATATATAAAAGGATGTCGTATAGAGGAGGGAGAAAGATTGTTTTCTGCTGCCCAGAGAAGCGGACACGGAGCAATGGATTCAAAGTACAAGAAAGAAGATTCCACCTAAACATTAGGAAGAACTTCCTGACAGTAAGAGCTGTTCGGCAGTAGAATTTGCTACCAAGGAGTGTGGTGGAGTCTCCTTCTTTGGAGGTCTTTAAGCAGAGGCTTGACAGGCATATGTCAAGAATGCTTTGATGGTGTTTCCTGCTTGGCAGGGGGTTGGACTGGATGGCCCTTGTGGTCTCTTCCAACTCTATGATTCTATGATTCTAAGACTGGATTGCTCACGGGAGTGGTACATGCTCAGTGGGGAGGGGGCAGATGTTTAGCTGCTGATCCATCACAAGGTTGGAAACCAGATCTCACCTGGCCCTAGGACTCCTCCCAAGAAACCTGGGAACCAGAATTGGTTCAGGACGCTGAGAGTTGCAAGGAGACCCCTTCAGTCCTGCTGTCCAAAGACTGCAATTCCCAGAGTGGTCCCCAATCCACACTTCTTGCCAGGGAACTCTGGGAATTGTAGTTGGGTAGGGGGTGGGAGAGGGTCTCCTATCCAGTCTCCACACTTGGGGGGGGGAGCTGTATCTCCCCACTCCCCACAGGGCTTCTCCTCCCTCGGATTCCTGGGATGCTTATCTGTGTTATGAAAGGCGACTCTCCCCTAAATCTGAAGGGGGCTTATTTGCATGCCCTGTTTTTGTTGCCCCAAAGACTCCTCCCCAAAAAGGAAGGCAGCATCTCCGTCCAAAGGAAGAACAGAGTTGCAGACCTGCTGGACACTCAGCCCCCCCTCCCCGGCTTGGCAGAGAGGAATTGGGGGCAGGACCCTCTGCTCCCTGTCCCTGACTTGGGGGTCTCTCCCGCCCCCCACCATGCATGAGCTGAACGGGGGAGGGCTCGCCTCCTCCCTTGCAGTCCTGGGACCCCCTTCTCCCAATTGCACCCTAAGGGGGAAGATAGAAGAGACTCACCAGATTCCACGAGGGGCACCGAGGAAGTTTTTGCAAAGCAGAGAGAAGAAAGCTGCCTCCTCTTTGCTTGCAGGAAGGGACTGGGCAGGGGAGGGCTTCTGCTCTGGAGGACCTTGCCCTCCCCCGCCCTCCACTTCCTGTCCTCTCTAGGAATCCAGCTCTGCTTCTTTTAACCTCCCTCTCCCTGCCTGCCGTTTTTCTGCTTCTGCGCCTGCGCTCTAGGGGCTGCCCTCCCTTCTCCATGTGTGCCAAGGACTCTGAAATCAAGCCCCCCCCCCAGTCATATGCAGAATAACTACAAGGGAGAAGGGGGTTCCCCGTTACTATTCTGCAGTGTACACCTGTTAATGCCGCCTTCTCAAGAGCACACCGGGTGGGGGGGGGCAGGGAGGGGCAGCTGCCCCCAATCAATTAAAATCTGGAAAAATACATAGGAAACTGAGGTTCTGCACACACACACCCAAACAAAAATCCTGGCTACGCCAGAAGATAACATGTCAGCGAGGAAGAGCAAGAGGTTCTCTCCAGGCTGCAAAATCCCAGAGCGCATTTTCATGAACAGAAGGAGAATACCATAGGAAACAAGAAGATCCTGCAGTTCAGGATACAATTACAAGTTAGGCTTCAGTAGCTAAAAAGAAGTGGCAACTCAGTTACCTATTACAAGGCTTTATTTATTTTTCCCCACAGAGAAGCCCCGACATTAAGAACTTGTCCTGGCACATATCCCTTGTTGCTTATCCGGTGTTTTAAGTGCTCAGGGGATGTATTTGACTCCTCCTTGTGCTCATATGCAGCCTCCCAAGAAGTGTGTGTGTGGTTGAAGCAGTTTTTAAAACAGGTGCTGGCTTTGAATTTCTTTGCTGGCTGTGGAAGATGTGAAGAAGAAGAAGAAGAAGAAGAAGAAGAAGAAGAAGAAGAAGAAGAAGAAGAAGAAGAAGAAGAAGAAGAAGAAGAAGAAGAAGAAGAAGAAGAAGAAGAAGAAGAAGAAGAAGAAGAAGAAGAAGAAGAAGAAGAAGAAGAAGAAGAAGAAGAAGAAGAAGAAGAAGAAGAAGAAGAAGAAGAAGAAGAAGAAGAAGAAGAAGAAGAAGAAGAAGAAGAAGAGTTTGGATTTGATATCCCTCTTTATCACTACCCGAAGGAGTTTCAAAGCAGCTAACATTCTCCTTTCCCTTCCTCCCCCACAAGAAACACTTTGTGAGGTGAGTGAGGTTGAGACAGTTCAAAGAAGTGTGACTAGTCCAAGGTCACCCAGCAGCTGCATGTGGAGGAGCAGAGATGCGAACACAGTTCTCCAGATTATGAGTCCACTCTTAACCACTACACCACACTGGAGAGAGCCTTTTGGTGCAAGCAAAGTCCTTTGGGTGCAAGCGCATGTTTCTGGGTGGGGGTGCACCTTTCTTGCATTCTGGGGCCATGCTCTCAGACGGAACTATCTCCACACCTCCTCTGCTCGCTCAGACCACCTTTCCGTCTCATTCTGGATCCCCTCCCCTCCCTCGCTCTGTGTGCTCCTGCTAGGCCCAATCTCACTCTCCCAACTCAGACCCTCTGATGACGCCCAAACACTCTCTCTGGGCAAGTGCAGTGGGCGATAGGATTGAAAAGTGTTGCTTCCTGCTCTCTCACCCCCCTCCTGATGTTTTCCTACGGATTACTGTATATATTTTGAATTGTGGAAGGTAGCGATCGTGCAAGTAAAGTGAGCATAAATTGTGGGTTTGCTGTATTTTTTAAGGACCCTCCTTTTTCTGTGATTGTGAGTTGTTTTAAACACTTAAAATGTTTTAACTTCTGTAACCTACCCTGGTACCTTAGGGTGGAGGGCAGGGTAATAGTTATAATAATAGAAGCTTGTGACATACGTGGAAGGTGACCAATGAAGGTGCTTTTCTGCATCTCTTAGGTCATAGAAATGTTCTAAAGGATGGTGTGAAAAAATCAGGGCTGGGGGACAATTGTGAAAGGGGTTGAGGAATGTGAAAGGGAGGGGGAGAGGGAGAGAAGTCTCTGAGTCATTTGGTGAGGGATGTGGCTGAAGGCCTTGGTTTCTCCCCCACCAAATGTAACTGCTCCATATAAAAGACTCTACAACCTAAAAATGGACACATTGCATGTATTTTTGTAACCCAAGAATATATATATATATATATATATATATATATATATATATATATATATATATATGAAATAAAGGCTTTGGTCTCCTTCCATCAGACGTTCCTTTAAGCAAAGCAGCCCCTGTATCGCAGCTGTTCCTCCGCTTGCGCTGGGCACCACACCCCACAGGTGGCATGCCATGGCCCCAAGACGCACACCAGTCCCACCCCCGCCTGCTCTCCGACCCCAGAGCATGAAGCTCCGTCACTGGGCATGTGTGCAAGACAGCTGCCCAAGCAGATTTGTCCCCACTGACCCTCGCCATGGGGTCCATAACTGCTTCTTCCATACCACTGGGAAACTGACCATTCCCTGTGCTGCTCATTAATGTGCTTGAACTACTATATTGTTAGTGGATAGGCTAGGATTAGTCCATCTTATGACCTACAGTGTTTTGCTTTTGTAATCTGTTTGACCTCTTTTCTTCCTCACTTCCCCACCTTTTATTCTATCCACCACTCCATGAGCTCATGGGGATGCTGTGTTTGATTTCAGGCAAGAAATGAGGGTTTTGATCTCATTACAGGAGACTGGTTGCCAATCAGGCTTCCTCTGATGATCTGTCTTAAAATTAAACCCTGGGCCACCAGCTCCCAGCATTTGTCTTCCCTCTGTTCCATTAGCTAGTCCCAAGGGTTTCGTATTTTCAACTTTCTTGTCGTGGAGCACTCTTGTATTCCAACCTACGTTTGATCAAATTTCCTGTGGGTTCCTCTGATGGATTCTTATGTCTTGTCTTAGCTAGAGCTTATTAGCTGCTTTGAATCAACCGTCAAACCAGCCAAGGTTTGTTGATTCTGTGTAATTAGTAATTGTAGACGTTATCTGTGATGGGCAGCTGAGCTGGACCAGAGTCAGGGGGTGCAGTGCCTCAGAATTCCATGAGAGGGCTAGAGCCTCTCTCTGATTGGCTACTAAGACAGGGGGTGGAGCCAGCACTTTTGGAGGGAAAATAAAATGAGCAGTTTCTGAGAGAGTGGAGGGATAGTTTTGTGGGAGAGGAAGGAGAAAGGAGGGTTGGTTCTGGTCTGTGTATGAAATCCACTCCGAGGAAATTATACAAAGCTAGAGAAAGGGGTCTCTGAGCTTAGAAAGACTTGTGTCTTGTGAGAGTATTCAGACAGGAGTGAACTTGAAGGCTGGAAGCAAGAAGTAGAAGCTGTGAGGATACTGTCTATTTGGGTCTCATTTCAGTCACAAACGGAAAAATCTTCTAGAAAGAGAAGAATTCCAAACCACTTATGAAGCGTGTGGTGACCCCTGGTCTGCTATACTGCCAGAATAGCAGGAGTGTGGAAACTAACAGAAAGTACCACCTTGATTAAGAATCAAAATATTAAGCTGCAACAGCTAAGTTAAGAAGCTGAAGCGAAATAACTGGAAATAAGCTCAGCATTGGCCATCCTCTCTACACACTTGTAACATCGAAGAGAAATAACTTAAAAGAAGCAACAGACGTTTAAAAGAAGTTTTGTGTTTACTACCTTGTTTAGAAGCCTGTAACATACACTAAATTTAGTACAATTTATTATTAAGGTAACTGTTTCCTGAAAGAACATTATATTCTGACACATCCTTTGCTTTTTTCAACTTTGTTCTGTAAAATAAATATTTCTTGTTTGTTCAACTTCTGCCTGAGTCTCCAAGGATCTTTGCTTACGTTCACACAAAAACTATAAGATAACCCATTCTGGTTATATAGTCAGTCAGGACTGACTGAAGAAACTGACTACAGTGGTACCTTGGTTCTCAAACTTAATCCGTTCTGGAAGTCTGTTCGAAAACCAAAGCGTTCCAAAACAAAGGTGCGATTTCCCATAGAAAGTAATGCAAAACAGATGAATCCATTCCAGACTTTTAAAAACAACTCCTAAAACAGCAATTTAACATGAATTTTTCTATCTACCGAGACTATTGATCCATAAAATGAAAGCAATAATCAATGTACTGTACTTTAAAATAAAGAAGACAGTACTGTATATTAAATTCTTTTTTAAAAAAACATTTTACGTGCACTGATGATACACATTGTTTGGATGGGCCGCTTTTATACAGTGCCGCAGTCACACAATCAATCAAAAACGAAGAACAAGCCACAGTCACAAAAACAAAAAAAGCCAAATATGAACACTTTTTTTTTTTTAGCAAAAACAAAAGCACCAAATATGAGCTCCAAATATCACCTCAGAACACTGCAATCGGAAATGGAAGACTTTGATTACAATGCAGGGGGACACAAATTAGCAGCGCAACAGTAAAAACAGAAGATCAGGAGCACGGTTGACTTCCAAGGCAAAGTTCGCAAACTGGAACATTGATTTCCAGGTTTGCAGGGTTCAAGTTCAAAGTTGTTCGGGAACTAAGCTGCTTGAAAACGGAGGTACCACTGTATGTAGATATGGTTGCCACACATCCAGAAATGTAAGCAGCGTCTGGGCGGAAATTGCTGAAATGTCCGGGAAAATCTGGATGTATGGCAGCCCATGTCGCAAGTGTAGGTTTCGGCAAACTTCACTTAAAATAGTTACCCCACCCCCCCAGTTCCTTCAAGCACTCCTCATAAGGCTTGGTTTCAGACCCTTGGTCATCTTGGTTGACCTCCTCTGCATCATCTTCATGAAGTTTTCCCTTAGCATGTAGCAAGCTGTGAATCTTAAATTTACTTTCCACAGTTGTTTCTATAAAGCAAAGTCAGTGTTGTGTCCTACATCTCTGGCCCAGCTTATCATTGATGATTTCATCATTTCATTCTTTGTATCCCACTCAAGTAATATGTTATACATTTTAGATAATGTTTTAACCCTGGAACCTAATCCATTTTTTAAAAATCCAACTTAAATATTGCATTCAACTGATGGTAACTGGATCAGTCTCCTTCCCACCTAGAGAAATAAGTTCCATTTATAGGGATCCCACATACAATAAAGCAATAACAAGCGGCCCTAAACCTAACCTGCCAATACATCTACCTCAGCAGGTAAACTATTGGTCGGCTGTGTCAAAGTTTTACTGGACATTAGGACAATATTGGCGAGAGCACCTGTAATCTCACAGTCACCACTTCCCCTGGAATAAGAATCACTTCCATCCAAACCAGTAAGTATGTCTGTAATTATGACAATCTGAACAATGCCTAGATGACTTAAGCCCTATACTGGACTCCTCTCCATGGGTTTCGCACCAAATATAGAGCATGGTCCAATCCCCTGGAAATTCTCAAACTTATAGAAGTCCTTCTCAAGGTCATGAAGGAATCTGAAGAGGTGATTCAAGCAACAGAAAAGGAGATTTCTCCTAAAGATTAGGAAGAACTTTCTGATAGTAAGAGCCAGCAGTGAAAAGGAACTCCCACAGAAGGGGGTGGACTCTCCTTCATTGGAGGTATTTAAGAAGTTGGATGGCCATCTGTCATGGATACTTGAAATCAGATTTCTTCATTGGAATAGATTCTGAATCTACCTTTCTATAATTCACCCAGTGAATTCTTGAATTGACTTTTTTATGAGTGAAATTTTATCCACATTACATACGCTGATATGCTTTGACAAATTGAAGCACTTTTGGAATGTTTATTCCTACCCGGCTGGCAAAGAGTTAACCCACCTCCAGCCTGACTGACATAGAACTCTGATGGGGGCGGGACTGTGCCCGGTTCAAAAGGAGGGAGTGTCGGTTTGGTCAGTTTGGAGGGAGAGGGAGGAGGGTGTGGTGGCTTGTATGAAGAAAGTGAAGAGGCTAGGAAAACTTAAAGTTAAATGTTTGACTGAGGTTTTTTTTCTTGTACAACTGGAACAAGGCAAATAAATACACGACACGTTAAAGAAACACTTATGCTTTTAAAACAATAAAACTTCATCTCTGTTTTGCCAAAAAGGTTCGTCCTTATTTGTCCAGCGAGGTACCAGGACTCACAGCCGTGGTGGCTCAAGAGAGGGCAAAACTCACCTCAGGCAGGGAGGTGGCAGTTTGTGTCCTGGGGTTACACGGGGGAGGCTTTGTAGGGTAACCTGAGGCGCCAAGAAGTTGCCAGAGTGAAAAGGGCAAACTTTTACAGTGGGGAATCCAACTGAGGGAGACCCTTTACTGTAGGCAAGAGGTTATTCCATCGGACAGCCTAGAGTTCCCTAAGGTACCAGGCCACGTAAGCTGGAAGGCTCTCCTTACTAAGAAACCCACTAGTAAAAGGGGTTTATTTTTGAGGCGGCAGGAGAAGAGGGTGGGTGTTTTCCCCTCTGGATTCCTGTGCCGCACTGATAGTAAGAGAGAGTGGGACACTGGTCGTCACAGATGGCCATCTGTCATGGATACTTGAAATCAGATTTCTTCATTGGAATAGATTCTGAATCTACCTTTCTATAATTCACCCTGTTGTGAATTCTTGAATTGACTTTTTTATGAGTGAAATTTTATCCACATTACATACGCTGATATGCTTTGAACCCTGTATTAATTATTTGGTGGGCCATGAGAGTGGCACTGTGACTGAAGTTTTCCCCACATTCCAAACACTAAGAAGTTTTCTCTCTTCTATTAATTCTTTGATGGGAAGTCAGATGGTGTTTCTGCCCTGTATGAATTCTCTTTGTGTGTGTGTATGAATTCTTTGATGGGAAGTGAGATAGTGCCTGCGACTAAAGCTCTTTCCACATTCCAAGCACTGATATGGTTTCTCCCCTGTATGAACTTTTTGATGGGAAGTGAGACTGTCCTTTAGACTGAAGCTCTTCCCACATTCGAAGCACTGATAGGGTTTCTCCCCATTATGAATTCTTTGATGGTAAGTGAGGCTCTTACTGTGCCTGAAGCTCATTGCACATACAAATGTGGAAAGAGCTTCAGTCGAAAGGAGGAGTCAAAGAGCTTCAGCGGATGTATTTGACTCCTCCTATTCCACATACAATAAAGCAATACCACATGGCCCTAAACCTAACCTCCCAACACATCTACCTCAGAGAGTAAACTACTGGTCTGCTGTGTCAAAGTTTTATTGGACGTTTGGACAGTATTGGCGAGAGCACCTGCAATCTCACAGTCACCACTTCCCCTGGAATAAGAATCACTTCCGTCCAAACCAGTTTGTGTGTAATTATGACAATCTCACCAATCCCAAAATGACTTAAGCCCTATATGGGACTCCTCTCCATGCGTTTCCCCCGATAGGGTTTCTCCCCTGTATGAATTCTTGGATGGGAAGTGAGACGGTCCTTCCTTGTGAAGCTCTTTCCACATTCCAAGCACTTAAAGGGTTTCTCCCCTGTATGAATTCTTCAATGGAAATTGAGTTGGGAGTTGTGACTGAAGCCCTTCCCACATTCCAAGCACTGATAGGGTTGCTCCCCTATATTAATTATTTGATGGGAACTGAGACTCTCCTTCCGAGTGAAGCTCTTTCCACATTCCAAGCACTGATAGGGTATCTCCCCTGTATGAATTCTTTGATGGGAAGTGAGACTTTCCTTCAGGCAAAAGCATTTTCTACAGTCTAAGCACTGATAGGGTTTCTCCCCTGTATGAATTGTTTGATGGGAAGCGAGTCTTTCCTTCCGACTGAAGCTCTTCCCACATTCCAAGCATTGATATGGCTTCTGCCTTAAAGGAACTCTTTAATGCAAAGTGAGACTGTCCTTTCGACTGAAGCTCTTCCCACATTCGAAGCACTGATAGGGTTTCTCCCCGGTATGAATTCTTTGATGGGAAGTGAGATTATGGCTGTGACTGAAGCTCTTTCCGCATTCCAAGCACTGAAAGGGTTTCTCCCCTGAATGAATTCTTTGATGGGAAGTGAGATGGGGGCGTTGACTGAAGCTCTTTCCGCATTCCAAGCACTGATAGGGTTTCTGCTCTGTATGAATTCTTTGATGGGTAATGAGATGCGCCCCGTCCAGGAAGCTCTTCCCACATTCAAAACACTGATATCTTTTCTCCCCTCTATGAATTCTTCGATGCAAAGTGAGACCTGACCTCTGACAGAAGCTCTTTCCACATTCCAAGCACTGATAGGGTTTCTCCCCTGTATGAATTCTTTGATGGGAAGTGAGATAACCACTCAGACGAAATCTCTTCCCACATTCCAAACACTGATAGGGTTTCTCCCCTGTATGAATTCTTTGATGGGAAGTGAGATCACTACTCAGACGAAAGCTGTTCCCACATTCTAAACACTGATACGGTTTCTCCCCTGTATGAATTCTTTGATGGTAAGTGAGATATTTCTTCCGACTGAAGCTCTTCCCACATTCCAAGCACTGATAGGGTTCCTCCCCTGTATGAATTCTTTGATGGGAAGTGAGACTTTCCTTCAGACGGAAGCATTTTCCAGTCTAAGCAGTGATAGGGCTTCTCCTCTGTATGAATTGTTTGATGGGAAGTGAGTCCATTCTTCCGACTGAAGCTCTTTCCACATTTGTAGCACTGATAAGGTTTATCCCCGGTATGAACTCTTTGATGCGAAGTGAGACTGTCCTTTCGACTGAAGCTCTTCCCACATTCAAAGCATTCTCCTGTGAAAGAGCGTTTCCCCAAGTTGGAGCCAATACTGAAAAGGCCCTGGCCCTAGTTGAGGCCAATATAGCCACCTTATGGCTTGGGATCTCCAGAATATTGTTGTTTGTGGACCTTAAGGTCCTCCGCGGGGCAACATATATTGTTGTGTGAGAACGGGAGCTATTTATGTATCTCCTCCCTCTTCCCCCTAGGCGTTGCCCTCCTCCCCTCTGGTGCTTGCACCTGGCTTTTGCTGAAGTATAGGGGTGCATGAGTCAGCTCCCCGTTCTGTTGACTTATTATTTTCTTTTGTAAAAAAATCTTGATGCTGCGTTCCAATGACAGTTTGCTTCTGCTGTACTCTGCTACTACAGGCTAAGTTGCTCACCATTCAGACAAGTGAGGGAGGGTGTTGGCCCAACAGTAGAAAGTATAAAAAGATGAGACGTTCACATCACATATTCTGTAGCAGAGCGATGAAAGTCCTGTCGAAGCCCAAATTCAAATTTTGTTGAAAAAACAGGAATGCTCCCGCTCATGGCGTTGGCATTGGAGAGTTTCCAAATCGTGCAATGCTAAACATCCAGAGCCCCTGTCCCTGCCTTCCATTGTAGCAAGCAAGATTCACATTGTTTAATTGCACGACTGGGGTGCGGTGTCCTAGGAAAGCAGTCAAACGCCATAGGCCATCACACCGGAAGTATTCTCCAAAGTCTTTTTTAATATTTTATCTGTAATAGTAATACCTGACAGTGAAAAGGAACTCTATCAGAAAGTAGTGGACGTTCATTGGGGGTTTTGCAAGAAGACGTTGGATGGCCATCTGTCATGGATGCTTAAAATGAAATTTTTGGAGGGGGTTGGACTAGATTCTGAATTTATAATTCTATAATTCACCCTGCTGTGAAATCTTAAATTGACTTTTTAGTAAGTGAAATTTTATACACATTCCATGTGCTGATATGCTTTCAACCCTGTATTTGGTGGGCCATGACTGAATCTTCTCCCACATTCCAAACACTAAGACGTTTTCGCTCTTGCATGAATTCTTTGATGGGAAGTGAGACTATCCTTCCGACTGAAGCTCTTTCCACATTCCAAGCACTGATAGGGTTTCTCCCCTGTATGAATTCTTTGATGGGTCTTGAGATTGCTCCTTTGACTGAAGCCTTTTCCACATTCCAAGCAATGATAGGGTTTCTCCTCTGTATGAATTATTTGATGAGAAGTGAAACTATTCTTCTGACTGAAGCTCTTTCCACATTCCAAGCACTGATAGGGTTTCTCCCCTGTATGAATTCTTTGATGGGAAGTGAGATCTCCACCCAGACGAAAGCTCTTTCCACATTCGAAGCACTGATAGGGTTTCTCCCCTGTATGAATTCTTCGATGGGAAGTGAGGCTTTGGATGTGACTGAAGCGCTTTCCACATTCGAAGCACTGATAGGGTTTCTCCTTTGTATGAATTCTTTGATGGGAAGTGAGACTATCCGTCCGACTGAAGCTTTTTTCACATTCGAAGCACTGATAGGGTTTTTCCCCTTTATGAATTCTTTGATGGAAAGTGAGACTATCCTTCCGACTGAAGCTCTTTCCACATTCGAAGCACTGATAGGGTTTCTCCTCTGTATGAATTCTTCGATGAGAAGTGAGATGGCCGCTTTGACTGAAGCTTTTTCCACATTCGAAGCACTGATAGGGTTGTTCCCCTGTATGAATTCTTCGATGGGCAGTGAGACTATTACTGTGACTGAAGCTCTTTCCACAGTCCAAGCACTGATAGGGTTGTTCCCCTGTATGAATTTTTTGATGGGAAGTGAGATCACCACTCAGACGAAAGCTCTTCCCACATTCCAAGCAGTGATACGGTTTCTCCCCTGTATGAATTCTTTGATGGGAAGTGAGATGAGCACTCTGATGAAAGCTCTTTCCACATTCCAAGCACTGATAGGGTTTCTGCCCTGTATGAATTCTTTGATGTGATGTCAGATGGTGGCTGCGACTAAAGCTCTTCCCACATTCCAAGCACTGATAGGGTTGTTCACCTGTATGAATTCTTCGATGGGCAGTGAGACTAGTACTGTGACTGAAGCTCTTCCCACATTCCAAGCACTGATAGGGTTTCTCCCCTGTATGAGTTCTTTGATGGGTCTTGAGAGTGCTCCTTTGACTAAAGCTCTTCCCACATTCCAAGCACTGATAGGGTTGTTCACCTGTATGAATTCTTCGATGGGCAGTGAGACTATTATTGTGACTGAAGCTATTTCCACATTCCAAGCATTGATAGGGCTTCTCCCCTGTATGAATTCTGTGATGGGAAGTGAGATCACCACTCAGACGAAAGCTCATCCCACATTCTAAGCACTGATACGGTTTATCCCCTGTATGAATTATTTTATGGGTCATGAGTTTGTTCCTGTCACGGAAGCTCTTTCCACAGTCTAAGCAGTGATAGGGTTTCTCCCCGGTATGAACTCTTTGATGCAAAGTGAGACTGTCCTTTCGACTGAAGCTCTTCCCACATTCAAAGCACTGATAGGGTTTCTTTCTAGTATGAATTATTTGATGGGAAGTGAGGCTATTCCTTCGAATTAAGCTCTTTCTTTGATGGGAGGTGGATTGGGAGCTCTGACGGATGTTCTCTCCACACTCTGAATATTTATCTGACTTCTCCTCTATGTAGATTCTGTTGTGGTCCCCCTTGTTCTTCCCTTCCAATTCATCACCATCTGCAATGAAGACCGAAGCTAATTAGAGCCTCAGGAAGAAATGAAGTGCCAGAGTATTGAACAATGTTAATGAATGCTTTTGATAGAGGACGAACTGAAAAGACTTAGATGTGACGCCTTACTATAGTTTTCACTGCCTTTGTTGGCTGGAGTTGCTTGGCTTTTATCTGGGATAGATTTTGTTTTGCTCAATCATGGAGTCCACTCCATCTCAATGGTCAGTCTTTTTTTAAAATTGAAATTTTATTTTCCTTTCAAATTACAAAACTAATGCAAAACAAGCAAAAGGAACATAAAGACAAACAATAATAAAATAAAATATAAGAAAAGATTCCAATTCCCACCACACCACACCCCCACCTTGTGCTGACTTCCAGCCTTTTCTGTATTGAGCTTTACATTTCTCAGTTCTCGTGTATACCTGTATGTCTATTTGTTCCCTTCCTTTTATTTATTTCTGGCCTGCTATAAGTCTGCTATAAGATCAGCTTTTTTAAAAAAACAAAATACATTATATAATACTTTAAAATCTTCCAATCTTTGTCTATTTTTTGATCAGATAACCCCTTAATTTCCCCTATTTTCTTCGCCAGATTCTGATATATTATCAATTTGGTTTGCCAATCATTCTTACTTGGTACTCTCTTACTTTTCCAATTCTTCACAATTAGGAGTCTAGCAGTTGCAGTTGCATACATCATTATACATCTGTCTTTTTCTTTAATATCATCATTTAACATTCCTAATAAAAATATCTCTGGGTCCTTCCTGAAGGAGTAATTAACTACTTTTTTCAGCTCTTTGTAGATTTCTTCACAAAATTTCTTGATTTCTTTGCAATGCCACCAGAAGTGTATGAATGTTCCAATTTCACTATGGCACCTCCAACAAATATTACTACTGCCTTTATATATCTTTGCCAATTTTGCCGGTGTTAAATACTACCTATATCGCATTTTAAGCATTTTCTTTCAAATCATAATTTGGGGTAAAATTTATATCCCTTTTCCATAATTTCCCCCATATTTCTAACATAATCGTTCCCCCCAAATCTTGTGCCCATCTAATCATTACTTATTTTATCTGTTCATCTTTTGTTTCCCATTTCAATAACAATTTATATAATTTTTAACATATTTCCTTCCCCCCTCTAATAATATATTATCCATTTTTGAAATTTCGAAGCAAATTTTTAAAATATTTTTGGAATCTTTAA
The DNA here is from genome assembly GCF_963506605.1 of Zootoca vivipara. Taxonomy (NCBI): domain Eukaryota; kingdom Metazoa; phylum Chordata; class Lepidosauria; order Squamata; family Lacertidae; genus Zootoca; species Zootoca vivipara. The sequence continues at coordinate 3,545,964 of NC_083277.1, forward strand.
TTTGAAAATACTCTAACCAGACATTCAGATGTAATTTTATTTCATTATATTCTCTTAATTCAGCATCAACTAACATTATTGCAGCCTGTTTCCCTCTCTCATTTTCTAAGCATTCAAAAATATTTATTATATTTCTTATGTTGTTCTTCACTTGTCTTCCTTTCACAAATCCCGCCTGATTTCCATGGATTATATCTTCTAATATTAAATTGAATATCTCAGCTAATACTCCTGCTTAAATTTTATAATCACAATTTAACAATGATATAGGTCTATAATTGATTGGTAATTCTAAATCAGTATTTTGATTTGGTAGTAGTGTTATCAATGCTTCTTTCCAGGTATCTGGCATAATTCCTTTTTTTCATTCATTAAATCTTTTAGTGGTGTTATTAATATTTCTTCTAAGCTTTTATAATACTCTATTGGGATTCCGTCGGGCCCAGGCGCTTTCCCTATCTTCATTATTTGAGTTACTTTTTTTATTTCTGTTTCAGTAAATGCCTCATTCAATAATTTAATTTTCTCTATGGGTATCTTTGGAAATTTATGATTTTTTAAATAAATTAATCTATATCCTGTTTACTAATTTTCTCTCTCTTGTACAATACTGTATAATTTTTTTCAAAAACTTTCATAATTTCCTTTGGTTTATCTATAATTTTTTCTTCTACTCTTAATCTAATTATTAATCTCTCATTTTTCCATTTTTTTAGCTGCCACGCTAACAACTTGCCTGGCTTATTTGCCCTTTCAAAATTTTTGTATTTCCAATATTGGATATGATATTCCATCTCTTGATCAATTATGCTCCCATATTCTGCCCTTCAAAACAAATTATTTTTTTTTATTTTCTCTTGCTTTTCTGAGGATCGAGTTCTGTTGAATAAAATAACCCCTTACCACTGCTTTTCCAGCTTCCCAAACTGTTTTTAAATCTACTTCTCCATTACAATTTAATTCAAAATAGTCCTTCATTAAGTTACGTGCTCCTTGTAATACTTTTTCATTCCTTAATAGAAAAACATTCATTTTCCATTTTTTATTAATTTCTTGATCCTTTTCATTTAAAATTAATGTCACCAGATTGTGATCTGCTATTGTCTTGGGTTGTATCTCTACTTTGCCTATTCTTATTCTTAAGTCCTTCAATACCCATATTGCATCGAGTCTACATTCTTTTTGAATGGGGTGTCTGTACCTCCACGAATAAATCAAATCTAAATTATCCACCATTCCAAAGAAATTTTTTGGTAATTTATTCTCTCTGTTTTTTCTTTCTGTTTGCTGTTCTATCAAGTTCCGGATTTGTTACTCCATTTAAGTCTCCCATAATGAGGAGACCAACTCTGTATTGCTTCATTGGTAACAGTAGAGGAAAAATGACTATGACTCACACTTATTCTAAGCACACAAGAGCTCCTGACTCAGCATTCGGCTAGGAGATGTTGAATGTACTCTGCTCTCTCCTATCTCTCCTTCCCAACCCCCAATTTAAACCAATTCATGAACTCAGAACTCATACACTGACCACCAATGATTAACAATATGTTATAGATCAGTGTTTCTCAACCACTGTTCCGTGGCACACTAGTGTGCCGCGAGATGTTGCCTGGTGTGCCGTGGGAGAATTACTTTATATATAGTCAATATAGGCACAGAGTTAATTTTTTTAACATTTTCTAATGGTGGTGTGCCTCGTGATTTTTTTCATGAAACAAGTGTGCCATTGCCCAAAAAAGGTTGAGAAACACTATTATAGATATTCCTGCGAATTTATTCTGCTATTTTTGAGAATCATATGAGAAGACTGAGAGGACTCAGTCTACATATTTGTATCATTTATTAGTCCTATATGATCCTTGTTTTTAAAAGAAAATAAAAAGTTTTTCGAAAAAGAAAAGAAAAAAGACAAAACACCGAGGCCCCATCTGCTTTCAATCTGCAAAGCAGATTCAAGAGTCATGGCTTCTAGTGCTGCCCGATGGATCGGTAAGTTGTCTGACATTGGTAGAGCATTCAATCACGGTACTGGTTTTAGAAACCTGGAGCGGCAAACATGACATGCACACAGGGGGCGGGGCATCACTATATAGCGCGCATGTGCAGCATCACTACATACGACACATGCCTCGTATGTAGTGCTGTCGCTCATGTGCTGTACATAGCGGGTTGCCGTCGGTGCCACTCCAGCGCCGTACGGACGGTGCCAGGATCCTTTAACATTGTTGTCTAACAAGTTGTCTAACATGAGTAGAGCATTCAATCACGGTACTGGTTTTAGACATTTTGAGCTGCCAATACATCGTGGTGGCCAGGGAGCTGTGATCTATTCCTAGCTCAAATTGCCTGCAGATGACAAAGGCGCAAGCAGGCAGGTGGGTGGGTGGAGCCCAAAAATGTGCTCACCTTCTCAATCTCCATCTGCCTGCCTGCCTGCTTCCTCCCACCCCCAAGCTGAGCAAGTCCCATTATGTCTCCAGCCCCATGCATCCATGTCCCCATCTCCACTCCCCTGGAACTCACCTGATCTCTCGGAAGTCCCTGAGAGGGAATGCTCAGAGGCTGTGCGAAGGGATGCAGGAGACAACCTGACCAAGTCAACCGTCCATCTTCCCCCTTCCATCCTCGCTACCTTTGCAGGATCCATCTCTTTCATCCTTCCTGAGGAGTTGAGAAGCCACAACAAGCTGCAGGGTCCTGGGAGAGAGGAAGAAGCAAAGGGAGCCTCAGAGGCCCTGCAGGGATTCTCCTGCCCTACAGACTGCCCTGCTCATAGAGAAGCACAAATGGGGCAGCCCCTTCCCAACAGAAACCCCATTTTAAACATCTCCAGTGATTCCATTATCATCTGTTTGCACCTCACCCCCACTTTGAAAGGATGGCATGTAGTGACCTGAGAAAACCCATATTGTGAGAAACAGTTTGTTGCGTACAACAGGATGTTGTTCCCCTCTCCATTGCCATGGACATTTGCTAGAAGACTATTCTCTTTGTACTAACCAGTGACGGTAAAGCTCCGCTTATCTTATCTGTGGAATGTTGCTTGGAAGAACCAATAAAGTTTGTTCAGAACAATAGAGCTTATGTGAGAATAGGGGAAGTTAAGTTTAAAAGGAGTGAGGAAGGATGTTGTTGAACAATTAGCTAATGAATATGTAATGCTTCATGTATGTCAGCCAGAAATAAAGTATATAAGCCTCTGGGCAACCATAGTGAGGCGCTCAGCTTTTGGAAGTATCCTCTGAGGCACTGCTTCCTGTCAGCAAACAATAAATTGTTATTTTTAATTTTAAAAAACTGTCTTTTTTGTTAAAAAACATATCCACTCCCCTGGAACTCACCAGATCTCTTGGAGGTCCCTGGGAGGGAAGGCTCAGAGGCTGTGAGGAGGGATGCAGGAGGCAACCTGACCAGGTCAACTGTCCATCTTCCCCCTTCCGTCCTCGCTATGTTTGCAGGATCAGTCTCTTTCATCCTTCCTGAGGAGTTGAGAAGCCACAACAGGCTGCAGGGTCCTGGGAGAGAGGAAGAAGCAAAGGGAGCCTCAGACGCCCTGCAGGGATTCTCCTGCCCTAGATATTGCCCTGCTCCTGGAGAAGCACAAATGGGGCAGCCCCTTCCCAACAGAAACCCCATTTTAAACATCTCCAGTGATTCCAATATCATCTGTTTGCGCCTCACCCCCACTTCGTAAGGCTGGCACTTTCTGCACAGAAGTGACTTGAGAGTAGATCACATTGAACTCAGTGGGGCTTATGGGCAGAACTTGGTGCAAAAACCAGCCAGCATTCTGTCCCCAAGCCTGAAATCTGCAACCCCAGAGCATGGGCAGAAAATAGCCGAGTAGCTATTACATGTAGTGCCCCCACGTCTCAATGCAAGAGATGACTTAGCAGTTGAGCTGGCTGGGCCCAAAACCTCTTTCCGCTCATCATTATAGCTGCTGAGAGACCGTATAAGGTTGGTAATATTCTGGCTCCTGCTGTTTCTTAGCCACCTCCTCATTTTCCTTATTCACGTAAAATTGAGTGATTTTGCTTGTGCTTTCTTTAGAGAAGCTCTCTTCGGAGGAGGGCCCGTGGCTCTCAGGGAGAGACCATAATTTTTATAACCACTCCAGGTCAACACCATCTTCCCCCTTAGTTCCTTATCATGTTTCCTTATACCATTTGTAGCAATCAAAGCTTTTCTGACTTTGGTCTGCAGCAACTTCTGTGTCATTCCCTTAGTGTTCTGCAGAATGCGGAGTCTAGACTGGTGGCTGGGAGTGGCTGTTGGGACCATGTAAGACCGATCCTAAAGGATCTATGTTGGTTCCCAGTATGTTTCTGAGCACACTTCAAAGTGTTGGTGCTGACCTTTAAAGCCCTAAAAGGCCTCGGCCAAGTATACCCGAAGGAATGTATTCAACCCCATCATTCAGCCCGGACACTGAGGTCCAGCTCCGAGGGCCTTCTGGCGGTTCCCTCACTGCCAGAAGAGAAGTTACAGGAAAGCAGGCAGAGGGCTTTCTTGGTAGTGACGCCCTCCCTGTGGAACACCCTCCCATCAGATGTCAAGGAACTAAAGAACCACATAACTTTTAGGAGACATCTGAAGGCAGCCCTGTATCGGGAAGGTTTTAATATTTAATGTTTTATTATGTTTTTATATGTGCTGGAAGCCGCCCTGAGTGTCTGGGGAAACCCAGTCAAAGTGGTGGCAGATAAATATTATTATATGGGACACGCGTGACGCTGTGAGTTAAAGCACTGAGCCTAGGGCTTGCCAATCAGAAGGTCGGCGGTTTGAATCCCTGTGATGGGGTGAGCTCCCGTTGCACGGTCTCTGCTCCTGCCAACCTAGCAGTTTGAAAGCATGTCAAAGTGCAAGTAGATAAATAGGTACCGCTCCAAGCGGGAAGGTAAACGATGTTTCCGTGCACTGCTCTGGTTCCCCAGAAGCGGCTTTGTCATGCTGGCCACATGACCTGGAAGCTGTACACCAGCTCCCTCGGCCAATAATGCGAGATGAGCGCCGCAAACCCAGAGTCGGTCACGACTGTACCTAATGGTCAAGGGTCCCTTTACCTTTAAATATTATTATTATTATTCTTCACACAGGATGCTGATGGCGGTGGCAGCTTCACCCCAGTGCCTTGCCAGGGCAGGAGGGGCGTGGGTCTTCCTAAAAATATTTAGCTGAGCAAGACTGGATTGCTCAAGAGAGTGGCACATGCTCAGTGGGGAGGGGGCAGATGTTTAGCTGCTGATCCATCACAAGGTTGGGAACCAGATCTCACCTGGCCCTAGTGACTCCTCCCAAGAATCCTGGGAACCAGAATTGGTTCAGGACGCTGAGAGTTGCCAGGAGACCCCTTCAGTCCTGCTGCCCAAAGACTGCAATTCCCAGAGTGGTCACCAATCCAGACTTCTTGCCAGGGAAATCTGGGAATTGTAGTTGGGTAGGTGGTGGGAGAGGGTCTCCCATCCAGTCTCCACACTTGGAGGGGGGTGTATCTCCACACTCCACACTTGGAGGGGGCTTATTTCCATGCCCTGTTTTTGTTGCCCCAAAGACTCCTCCCCAAAAAGGAAGGCAGCATCTCCGTCCAAAGGAAGAACAGAGTTGCAGACCTGCTAGACACTCAGCCCCTCCCCCCCGGCTTGGCAGAGAGGAATTGGGGGCAGGACCCTCTGCTCCCTGTCCCTGACTTGGGGGTCTCTCACCCCCCCAATGCATGAGCTGAACGGGGGGGTGGCCCTTCCCTCCTCCCTTGCAGCCCTGGGACCCCCTTCTCCCAGTTGCGCCCTAAGGGGGAAGATAGAAGAGACTCACCAGATTCCACGAGGGGCACCGAGGAAGTTTTTTTGCAAAGCAGAGAGAAGAAAGCAGCCTCCTCTTTGTTTGCAGAAAGGGACTGGGAAGGGGAGGGCTTCTGCTCTGGAGGACCTTGCCCTCCCCCCTCCACTTCCTGTCCTCTCTAGGAATCCAGCTCTGCTCCTTTTAACCCTTGGCAAGCCGAGGGCACCGAGACAGCCCCTCCCTCTCCCGGCCTGCCGGTTTCCTGCTTCTGCGCCTGCGCTCTAGGGGCTGCCATGGACTCTGCATCAAGGCCCCCCCCACTCCCAAGCACATGTTTCAGGGTGGGGATGCACCTCCCTTGCATTCTGGAAGGTGACCAATGAAGGTGCTTTTCTGCATCTCTTAGGTCATAGAACTGTTCTAAAGGATGGTGTGGAAAAATTAGGGCTGAGGGACAATTGTGAAAGGGGTTGAGGAATGTGAAAGGGAGGGGGAGAGGGAGGGGGAGAGAAGTCTCTGAGTCATTTGGTGAGGGATGTGGCTGAAGGCCTTGATTTCTCTCACACCAAATGTAACCGCTCTGTAGAAAATACTCTACAACCTGAAAATGCTGCTGCTCCGCTTGCGCTGGGCATCACGCCCCACAGGTGACATGTCATGCCCCCAAGACGCACACCAGCGCCACCCCTGCCTGCTCTCCGGCCCCAGAGCATGAAGCTCCATCACTGGGTGTGTGTGCAAGACAGTTGCCCAAGCAGATTTGTCCCCACTGACCCTCGCCATGGGGTCCATAACTGCATCTTCCATACCACTGGGAAACTGACCATTCCCTGTGCTGCTCATTAATGTGCTTGAAATACTATATCGTTAGTGGATAGGCTAGGATTAGTCCATCTTAAGACCTACAGTGTTTTGCTTCTGTAATCTGTTTTACCTATTTTCTTCCCCCCCCCTTCCCCACCTTTTATTCTATCCACCATTCCATGACCTCATGGGGATGCTGTGTTTGATTTCAGGCATTTGATTTCAGGCAAGAAATGATGGTTTTCATCTCATTACAGGAGACTGGTTGCCATTCAGGCTTCCTCGGATGATCTGTCTTAAAAATTAACCCTGGGCCACCAGCTCCCAGCATTTGTCTTCCCTCTGTTCCATTAGCTAGTCCCAAGGGTTTCGTATTTTCAGCTTTCTTGTTATGTAGCACCGTGGGTTCCTCTGATGGATTCTAATGTCTTAATTGTCTTAGCTAGAGCTTTCTTAGCTGCTTTGAATCAACCGTCAAAACAGCCAAGGTTTCTTGATGGTGTGTAATTAGTCATTGTAGAAGCTATCTGTGATGGGCAGCTGAGCTGGACAAGAGCCAGTGCCTCAGAATTCCATGAGGGCTGGAGCCTCTCTCTGATTGGCTACTAAGACAGGGGGTGGAGCCAGCACTTTTGGAGGGAAAATGAAATGAGCAGTTTCTGAGAGAGTGGAAGGATAGTTTTGTGGGAGAGGAAGGAGAAAGGAGGGTTGGTTGGTACCTCTACTTACGAATAACTCTACTTACGAATGTTTCTACTTACGAATGGAGCTCTGCCCGCCATCTTGGATGTGGTTTAGATAGGATTTTTTCTACTTACGAATTTTTAGATAGGGTTGCTTCTACTTACGAATTTTTTCTCCCAATGCATTCCTATGGGATTCGACTTACCTTTTTTTTTCGACTTACAAATGTGCGTTCGGAACGCATTAAATTCGTAAGTAGAGGTACCACTGTAATTGTAGAAGCTATCTGTGATGGGCAGCTGAGCTGGACCAGAGTCAGGGGGTGCAGTGCCTTAGAATTCCATGAGAGGGCTGGAGCCTTTCTCTGATTGGCTACCAAAACAGGGGGTGGAGCCAGCACTTTGAGGGAAAATAAAATGAGCAGTTTCTGAGAGAGCGGAGGGAAAGTTTTGTGGGAGAGGAAGGAGGAAGGAGGGTTGGTTCTCGTCTGTGTATGAAATTCACTCTGAGGAAATTATCCAAAGCTAGAGAAAAGGGTCTCTGAGCTTAGAAAGACTAATGTCTTGTGAGAGTATTCAGACAGTGTTGCTGGGATACCTGGGACCCTAAGGTATGAGGCCTCTCAAGGATCACAGATGCAGCAGTTGAAGAAATAGAAAGTCAGTTTATTCCTAACAGCAACAGGCCAAGAGGAGTCTTCTCCCGAAGTCTGGACCCAGGGCAACAGTGCCCAGAGTTTACAGTATATACCTTTTCAGCATACAACATCAGAAATGCATATTCATATATTGCAGCAAAATTAAACCAATAAGCTTGGACATCACCCTTCCTATAGCCTTTTAGGATTACTTCTGATTTTTTTCTGCCAAGGCACAGCATACTCTTACCCTATTTTGGCCTCATACACAGTCAAAGCCAAAAATCCCCTTTTGGCAGGCAAGGCAAAAAGCCCCTTATCTTTATCAGACATCCTGTGTGGAAAGCACCCAACTTCAACTTGCACATCATTTTTGCCAAACATCTTGCGACTAAGTGATGGATGCCTTCCTTTGCAGACTGTGAACACAGCTAAAGATATATGTTCTCTCAGTATGTTTTCTCGGCTAAATATATGCTTTCTGTTAATGCAGCAGTTAGGCACAGTGATTATTGCCTTTTTGAACAAGACACTAATTTGAAGCATACAGTTAGTTTCAGGAATAAGGCACCAGATTGTGAGGTACAGGTACAGTAATATGCTTTCTTCAGGTAGCCTTGCCACAACAGGAGTGAACTGGAAGGCTGGAAGCAAGGAGAAGGAGAAGCTGTGAGGATACTGTCTACTTGGGTCTCATTTCAGTCAGGAAGGGAAAGATCTTCTAGAAAGAGAAGAATCCCAAACCACTTATGAAGCGTGTGGTGACCCCCTGGTCTGCCAGAATAGCAGGAGCATGGAAACTGACAGAAAGTACCACCTTGATTAAGAATCAAAATATTAAGCTGCAACAGCTAAGTTAAGGAGCAGAAGTGAAATAACTCGAAATAAGTTCAGCATTGGCCATCCTCTCTAGACACCTGTAACATCAAAGAGGAATAACTTAAAAGAAGCAACAGAAGTTTACAAGAAGCTGTGCGTTTACTTCCTAGTTTTGAAGCCTGTAACATACACTAAATTTAGTACAATTTATTATTAAGGTAACTGTTTCCTGAAAGAACATTATCTCCTGACACATCCTTTGCTTTTTTCAACTTTGTTCTGTAAAATAAATATTTCTTGTTTGTTCAACTTCTGCCTGAATCTCCAAGGATCTTTATTTACGTTCACACAAAAACTGTAAGGTAACCCATTGTGGTTATATAGTCAGTTAGGACTGACTGAAGAAACTGACTACAATGGTACCTTGGTTCTCAAACTTATTCGATTCTGGAAGTCTGTTCGAAAACCGAAGCATTCCAAAAAAATAGATTTAACCCCCCCCCCCAGTTCCTTCAAGCACTCCTCATAAGGCTTAGTTTCAGACCCTTGATCATCTTGGTTGACCTCCTCTGCATCATCTTCATGAAGTTTTCCTTTAGCATGTAGAGAGCTGTAAACCTTAAATTTACTTTCCACAGCTGTTCCCATAAACTTTAAAGCAAAGTCAATATTGTGTCCTACATTTCTGGCCCAGCTTATCATTGATGATTTCATCATTTCATTCTTTGTATCCCACCCAAGTAAGAGCTTATACATTTTAGAAAACATTTTAACCCTGGAGCCTAATAACTCCCTTTCAAACTGAGTTTCGTTCTGCAAATCCATTTTTAAAAATCTAACTTAAATGTTGCATTCAACTGATGGTAACTTCTCACCTACAGGAAGAAGTTCCCTTTATAGGGATCCCACATACAATAAAGCAATACCACACAGCCCTAAACCTAACCTCCCAATACATCTACCTCAGCGGGTAAACTCTTGGTCTGCTGTGTCAAAGTTTTACTTGACGTTTGGACAATATTGGCAAGAGCACCTGTCATCTCACAGTCACCACTTCCCCTGGAATAAGAATCACTTCCATCCAAACAGATAAGCATGTGTGTAATTATGACAATCTGACCAATGCCTAGATGACTTAGGCCCTATATCGGACTCCTTTCTATGGGTTTCCCACCAAATATAGAGCATGGTCCAATCCCCTGGATATTCTCAGACTTACAGAAGTCCTTCTCAAGGTCATGAAGGAATCTGAAGAGGTGATTCAAGCAACAGAAAAGGAGATTTCTCATAAAGATGAGGAAGAATTTTCCGATAGTAAGAGCCAGCAGTGAAAAGGAACTTCCTCAGAAGGGAGCGGACTCTCCTTCATTGGAGGTATTTAAGAAGAAGTTGGATAGCCATCTGTCATGGATGCTTGAAATTAGATTTCTGCATTGGAGGGGTTTGGAATAGATTCCGAATCTAACTTTCTATAATTCACTTCCGGGCTTGAAAAGGTATTTTGAAGCGGCTTCTTGGACTTGGTTAAAAGAGTGGTTTGTCTTGAGAACACCTGATATTTTGGAATTGGAACGATGCAACAAAATTTATGGCTGGCATGGCTACCTGATGTACGAAAAGGGTAAAATCCATAAAGAATTTAAAAATCACACGATTAGGAGGGTGTTGATAGAGGTCTGGGAGAGAACAAGAGAAGGAATAATAGGAAAAACACCCTGGTGGTTGTCGCCAGTGGAAGCAAACACAACTTTAAACTGTTATAAAAAAGAAAATTGGCCAACATATAGAGAGATAATGGAAAATGGAAATGGAAATATTACATTGAAAAATTATGAGGAATTAAAAGAAAAGGGAATAACGTGGTTAGAGTATTTTCAAATCAAGGCAACATTCGAGAAAGATTAAAAAACAAGGGGATTCGAAAATAGAGTAACGCGATTTGAAAAGGAAATTCTGAATTGTAATGAAAAATTACTTTCAAAAATGTATAGGCTTCTAGGGGAATCAGAAATAGAACATGAAGTGAAAAATAAAAACATGTATAAATGGGAACAAGACAGGATATGAAATAGAATTAGATGATTGGAAGAAATTTTGGATGAATAACATAAAGTTTACAGCCTGCTATTCTTTAAGAGAGAACTTTATGAAACTCCATCACAGATGGTACTTGGCCATGGACAGACTAACGAAAATGAACAAAAATATGAATAACTAATGCTGGACGTGCCAAAGTACGGTTGGAACCCTATTTCATATGTGGTGGGCATGTCCAGACGTGCAAAAGTTTTGGGAAATGGTACACACTGAAATTCAAAAGTTAATAAAAATATATTTCTCTAAAAAAGCAGAAGCCTATCTTCTGGGCATTTTAGGTAAGGACATACCACACCAATATTTTCTTATATGCAACGACAGCCGCTAGAATGTTAATTGCCAAAAACTGGAAAGGAAACCTTATACCAACAAAAGCAGAATGGATGAATAAATTATGTGAATACCTGGAACTGGCGAAACTCACAGTTATAAAAAGCCAAAAGACAGGATTAAAAAACAATGGGAATGCTTAAATGATTATTTAAAGAAAACGGGCAAGGGGATTAAAACATGGCTATGTTTAGAATAACCTTGTAAGGATGTGAAATCTAAAAAGATTATGATCGACAGATAGGTTTCAATGTTTGAATTATATTATAATACTAATTGACAGGAAGACAAAGATTGAATGTGAACTACTGTGTCGAATGCGATGGAAGCATTATGTTACAATATGAATTCTTTTGTATTGATCTTATTTTATTTTTATTCGAAATTTTTCTCTTTATATTCCTCCTTTAATTTTTTCTTTTCTTTTTTTCTGTTTTGTATTCTGATTTTTGATTTTCTATAGCTAAGCAATGGAATATGCAAAGAGTGTAAAGAATGTATTTGGACTCTTTCGAAGAAGCTTTGTATTGTTTTAATGAATATTGAAATAAATAAATTTAAAAATTGGGGGGGTTCTTGTGAGTTCTTTAATTGACTTTTTTACGAGTGAAATTTTATCCACATTCCATACGCTGATATGATTTGAATGCTGGATTAATTATTTGGTGATTTATGAGAGTGGTACTGTGACTGAAGCTTCTCCCACATTCCAAATACTAAGTAGTTTTCTCTCTTGTATGAACTTTTTGATGGGAAGTGAGAATGTCCTTTCGACTGAAGCTCTTTCCACATTCCAAGCACTGATAGGGTTTCTGCTCTGTATGAATTCTTTGGTGGGAAGTCAGATGGTGGCTGTGACTAAAGCTCTTTCCACATTCCAAGCACTGATAGGGTTTCTGCCCTGTATGAATTATTTGATGGGAAATGAGATTGGAGTTGTTACTGAAGTTCTTTCCACATTCCAAGCACTGATAGGGTTTATCCCCTGTATGAATTCTTTGATGGGAAGTGAGATCCCCACTCTGACGAAAACTCTTTCCACATTCCAAGCACTGATAGGGTTTATCCCCTGTATGAATTCTTTGATGGTTAGTGAGACTCTTACTGTGCCTGAAGCTCATTCCACATTCCAAGCACTGAAAGGGTTTCTCCCCTGAATGAATTCTTTGATGGGAAGTGAGATGGTGGTGTTGACTGAAGCTCTTTCCGCATTCCAAGCACTGGTAGGGTTTCTGCCCTGTATGAATTCTTTGATGGGTAATGAGATAGGCCCCGTCCAGGAAGCTCTTCCCACATTCAAAGCACTGATATCTTTTCTCCCCTCTATGAATTCTTTGATGCAAAGTGAGACCTCGTCTCTGACTGAAGCTCTTCCCACATTCGAAGCACTGATAGGGTTTCTCCCCTGTATGAATTCTGTGATGGGTAGCGAGATCACCACTCAGACGAAAGCTCTTTCCACATTCCAAGCACTGATAGGGTTTCTCCCCTGTATGAATTCTTTGGTGGGAAGTGAGACTTTGCTTCAGACGGAAGCATTTTCCACAGTCTAAGCAGTGATAGGGTTTCTCCCCTGTATGAATTTTTTGATGGGAAGTGAGACTGTCCTTTCGACTGAAGCTCTTGCCACATTCCAAGCATTGATAGGGCTTCTGCCTTATATGAACTCTTTGGTGCGAAGTGAGACTGTCCTTTCGACTGAAGCTCTTCCCACATTCGAAGCACTGATGGGGTTTCTCCCCTGTATGAATTATTTGATGGGAAGTGAGATGGGGGCGTTGACTGAAGCTCTTTCCGCATTCCAAGCACTGATAGGGTTTCTCCCCGGTATGAACTCTTTGATGCAAAGTGAGACTGTCCTTTCGACTGAAGCTCTTCCCACATTCAAAGCACTGATAGCGTTTCTCTCCAGTATGAATTATTTGATGGGAAGTGAGGCTATTCCTTCGAATTAAGCTCTTTCTTTGATGGGAGGTGGATTGGGACCTCTGACGGACGTTTTCTCCACACTTTGAATATTTATCTGACTTCTTCTGTATGTGGATTCTGTTGTGGTCCCCCTTGTTCTTCTTCCCTTCCAATTCATCACCATCTGCAATGAAGAGAGAAGCTAATTAGAGCCTCAGGAAGAAATGATGCGCCAGATTATTGAACAATTTTCACTTCACTGCCTTAGTTGGCTGGAATTGCTTGGCTTTTATCTGGGATAGATTTTGTTTGGCTCAATCATGGAGTCCACTCCATCTCAAAGGTCAGTCATGGTTTTTCTTAAATTAAATTTAATTTTCCTTTCAAATTACAAAACTAATACAAAACAAGAAAAAGGAACATAAATACAAACAATAATAAAAGAAAATATAACAAAATATTCCAATTCCCACCCCACCCCCACCTTGTGGTGACTTCCAGCCTTTTCTGTATTGTGCTTTACATTTCTCAGTTCTTGTGTATACCTGTATGTCATTTTTTCCTTCCTTTTATTTATTTTGGGCCCTTCAACAGTCTGCTTTGAGATCAGCTTTTTCTTTTTCTTTTTTTATAAAATGCATTTTATAATCCTTAAAATTTTTCCAATCTTTGTCTATTTTTTGATCAGTTTTGTGTCTATTTCCCGTTTTTTTCCGCCAGATTCTGATATATTATCAATTTTGTTTGCCAATCATTCTTACTTGGTACTCTCTTACTTTTCAAATTCTTTTTTTATATATAAAGCATTTTATTACATTTTCCAATTAAAGCACATATAAGACAATACACAAAACAAACAAACATTAAAAAATACAATACTACACATACATCAATCTTTGTAACAATTCTTTCCAAATCTCTCATTCTCAATGCTCTGCCGAGCTTGACTTCCCTCCCTCCCCTCATTTGGTTTTCTATTCAGTTCTTATCTCGCAGTTCCTTTATACCTCCCATTTAAAGTCAATTTGTAGGATTTATTTCAGTCCTGCAAGTGTCTTTAAACTTCTACAGTTATTTTCCATATAGTCCACAAATTTACTCCAGTCCCTTTGGAACCTTGCTTCCCCCTAGTTCCGAATCCTGCTAGTCAGTCTCGCTAATTCCGCATAGTCTATCATTTTTGTCTGCCACTCTTCAATCGTCGGTAAGTCCTGGGTTTTCCATTTTTGGCCTAATAATGTCCTAGCCGCAGTTGTCGCATACACGAATAATGTACAGTCCTCCTTTGTGATCTCTTGTCCCATAATTCCTAACAAAAATGCTTCTGGTTTTTTGGGGAAAGTGTACTTGAAAACCTTTTTCAGTTCATTATATATCATTTCCCAATTTTTTAAAAACTTTTTTGCATTTCCACCACATATGATAAAAATCCCCTTCCTTCTCATTACATTTCCAGCACATTTTATTACTCATTCTATACATTTTAGCTAATTTATACATCCATCTATACATCCATCTTCCAAACATTCTCTTTCAGGGCAGTACATGCAGTAAACTTCAATGTTTGATTCCATAATTTCGACCACGCACCATATTCAATATTATGCCCAAAATCTTTTGCCCATTTTATCATCACCTCCTTTGTCAATTCATGTTTTGCATACCATTCTAACAACAGATTATACATTTTAGACAACAATTTTATTCTGCCTTCCAGCAATTCTATTTGAAATTTAGACCTGTCACGGTCCGGTCTCATCAATGGCTCCTCCTCATCCTGGAGAGTAGTGACTAGTGGGGTGCCACAGGGTTCTGTCTTGGGCCCAGTCTTGTTCAACATCTTTATCAATGACTTGGATGATGGGCTTGAGGGCATCCTGAGCAAGTTTGCAGATGACACCAAATTGGGAGGGGTGGCTAACACCCCAGAGGACAGGATCACACTTCAGAATGACCTTAACAGATTAGACAACTGGGCCAAAGCAAACAAGATGAATTTTAACAAGGAGAAATGTAAAGTACTACACTTGGGCAAAAAAAATGAAAGGCACAAATATAGGATGGGAGACACCTGGCTTGAGAGCAGTACATGTGAAAAGGATCTAGGAGTCTTGGTTGACCACAAACTTGACATGAGTCAGCAGTGTGATGCAGCAGCTAAAAAAGCCAATGCAATTCTGGGCTGCATCAATAGGAGTATAGCATCTAGATCAAGGGAAGTAATAGTACCACTGTATTCTGCTCTGGTCAGACCTCACCTGGAGTACTGTGTCCAGTTCTGGGCACCACAGTTCAAGAAGGATACTGACAAGCTGGAACGTGTCCAGAAGAGGGCAACCAAAATGGTCAAAGGCCTGGAAACGATGCCTTATGAGGAACGGCTTAGGGAGCTGGGTATGTTTAGCCTGGAGAAGAGAAGGTTAAGGGGTGATATGATAGCCATGTTCAAATATATAAAAGGATGTCATACAGAGGAGGGAGAAAGATTGTTTTCTGCTGCTCCAGAGAAGCGGACACGGAGCAACGG
Source organism: Zootoca vivipara (assembly GCF_963506605.1). NCBI lineage: Eukaryota > Metazoa > Chordata > Lepidosauria > Squamata > Lacertidae > Zootoca > Zootoca vivipara. The sequence goes on from NC_083277.1 coordinate 3,561,557, forward strand.
ATTCAAACTACAAGAAAGAAAATTCCACCTAAACATTAGGAAGAACTTCCTGACAGTAAGAGCTGTTCGGCAGTGGAATTTGCTGCCAAGGAGTGTGGTGGAGTCTCCTTCTTTGGAGGTCTTTAAGCAGAGGCTTGACAGCCATCTGTCAGGAATGCTTTGATGGCGTTTCCTGCTTGGCAGGGGGTTGGACTGGATGGCCCTTGTGGTCTCTTCCAACTCTATGATTCTATGATTCTATCAAGACGTCGGCAAGGCAAGGGTCCACGGAGCAAAGATCAAGACGTCGGCAAGGCAAGGGTCCAAGGAGCAAGGATCAAGACGTCAGCAAGGCAAGGGTCCACGGAGCGAGGATCAAGACGTCGACAAGGCAAGGGTCCACGGAGCAAGGATCAAGACGTCGGCAAGGCAAGGGTCCATGGAGCAAAGATCAAGACGTCGGCAAGGCAAGGGTCCAAGGAGCAGGAGGCCAGATGCAATCAGGCAGGGATAGCGTTGCTGTAGCAAAGAGCTGAAGGGAAATGCTGGGCTTTTATCCCTCCCAGCTCCTGCCACCAGGTGCAGTGAGATCTCAAGTGGCCTCACCTGGGTGACTACTCCTTGCCTCTCCAGCACAAGCTGATGCCTTCACCTGTGTGGCCATGCCTTGCTTCCCCAGCACAAGCTGAGGCAGGCCCCAGTCCTGCAAGGCACTACAGACCCCAGAGTCTGACTCCTGCCCATACTCCTGACAGTACTCCCCCCCCATAGGGAAAACGGGGTTCCACCCCTGGTCATGGCCCAGGCTACCTGGGAACCTCTGATGGAAGACCCGAACCTTATCCCCAACCTGGAACGCAGGTCCTTGCCACCGCCGTCGATCCGCTTGCACCTTATAGTCCACTTTGGCCCTCTCTAGGTGCTGTACCAGGTCGGCTTGTGTCTCCTGGATGTGGGAGACCCGATCATTGGCGGACGGCACGAGAGAAGCCGCGGGGGTGCAGGGATGATTGCATGGGTGGTACTCTTGGAGGGCCCCGAGTTCAGGGGACGACAAGTTCATGGGCCGACGTCCGGTGCGGTGATGTTCCAGGAACAGCCGAACCTTATCCCCAACCTGGAACACAGGTCCTTGCCACCGCCGTCGATCCGCTTGCACCTCATAGTCCGCTTTGGCCCTCTCTAGGTGCTGTGCCAGGTCGGCTTGTGTCCCCTGGATGTGGGAGACCCGATCATTGGCGGAAGGCACGAGAGAAACCGTGGGGGTGCAGGGATGGTTGCATGGGTGGTACCCTCGGAGGGCCCCAAGTTCAGGGGCCGACAAGGCATAAATGCGGCCAAAGGGTATCTCTGCTCCCGGCTGCAGATCAATGGGGCAATCATAAGTCCGATGGGGGGGCAAAGTCTCGGTCCCTTCCTTCTCAAACACGTCCACCAAGTCCCGGTAGGGCTCCGGGATTAACCGGACATCCGGAGATGCTATTCCGTCAGGGGCAGTCCCCTGTAAGGTGGAAGAAGTAAGAGTCGGCTGGTGAGACGCCCCCGGCGCTTGTGGCAATGGAGGTAACACTGGGGGTTGAGCGCAGACATCCTGGCAGAAGGATGATGAAAAAGACAGTGTCCGCTGCGCCCATGAAATGGCGGGGTCATGCCGGATCAACCAGGGACTACCCAGGACCACAGCCTGGGGGGGGGGTAGTGGCTGGAGGAGCCCCACGCCTCCCCCTGAATTTATGTGGCACTGGGACGGGGAGAGTCCGTTGGGCTGGGGCCGCAGCAGGGATTGCTCGAAGAGCTCACACCTCCCCCTGGAGCGTAGCTACCTGCATGTGGAGGTGCTTCAGCACAGTGGCGAGGTCCATAGGCTGGGCTCTGTCCATCTCGCACCCTGGCCGGGACGTGGGTGGGCCACAGCAAACTGTCACGGTCCGGTCGGCGGGCGTCAGGACCAGAGGCAAGATGGTGGTGAAGAAGCAGGAACAGGTGCAGGGCTGAGGGTCCAGCAGCAGGCAGTTGCAGGGTCAAGGAGCAAGGCAGAGACGAAGGTCCAAGGGGCAAGAAGCAAGGCGAAGGCGCAAGGAACAAGAAGCAAGGCGAAGGCTCAAGGAACAAGACGCAAGGCGAAGGTCCAAGGGTCGAGGAGCAAGGCAAAGGCAAAGCAAGGGTCCCAGGAGCAAGGAGCAAGGCGAAGGATCAAGGAACAAGAAGCAAGGCGAAGGTCCAAGGAACAAGAAGCAAGGCGAAGGTCCAAGGAACAAGAAGCAAGGCGAAGGTCCAAGGAACAAGAAGCAAGGCGAAGGCAAAGCAAAGGTCCCAGGAACAAGAAGCAAGGTGAAGGCCCAAGGGTCGAGGAGCAAGGCGAAGGTCCAAGGGTCGAGGAGCAAGGCGTCGACAAGGCGAGGGTCCAAGGAGCAAGGATCAAGACGTCGGCAAGGCAAAGGTCCATGGAGCAAGGATCAAGACATCGGCAAGGCAAGGATCCAAGGAGCAAAGATCAAGACGTCGGCAAGGCAAGGGTCCAAGGAGCAAGGAGCAAGACGTCAGCAAGGCAAGGGTCCATGGAGCGAGGATCAAGACGTCAACAAGGCAAGGGTCCATGGAGCAAAGATCAAGACGTCGGCAAGGCAAGGGTCCAAGGAGCAGGAGGCCAGATGCAACCAGGCAGGGATAGCGTTGCTGTGGCAAAGAGCTGAAGGGAAATGCTGGGCTTTTATCCCTCCCAGCTCCTGCCACCAGGTGCAGTGAGATCTCAAGTGGCCTCACCTGGGTGACTACTCCTTGCCTCTCCAGCACAAGCTGATGCCTTCACCTGTGTGGCCACGCCTTGCTTCCCCAGCACAAGCTGAGGCAGGCCCCAGTCCTGCAAGGCACTACAGGCCCCAGAGTCTGACTCCTGCCCATACTCCTGACAAGACCTTTTGTCCTCAAAGCCTATTTTTTATCCTTTGAGAATATATCATTTACTTGATGGTATTGCAACCAACTAGTCAAAGAGTCTTTAATTTCCTCATAAGATTTCAATTTCCAGCCATGTTCGGATTTTCTTAATATTTCCTCATAGGTTGGCCTCCTCCCTTCCATATTAATCTTTTTCTCTAACAGCGGTTTATTTCTTTCCCATACATCAAACAAAGACTTTCTTATCACATGATTTGTAAAACCTTTATGAACTTTTTTTCTTGTCATACCAAAGATATGAATGCCAACCAAATCTGTTGTCGTAACCTTCCAAATCTAATAAGTCTGTATTTCCCAGTGTTATCCAATCCTTTAGCCAACAGAGACAGGACGCCTCATAATATAGTCTGATGTCCGGCATGGAGAGTCCACCTCTCTCTTTTCTATCCACCAAATTTTTATATTTTATTCTTGGTTTCTTCCCCTGCCAGACAAATCTCTGCAAATCTTTTTGCCATTCTTTGAATTATCTTGTCCCCTTTATTATAGGAATCGTTTGAAACAAAAATAACATTTTGGGTAATACATTCATCATTACTGCAGCTATTCTCCCAAGGAACAACAACTTCATTCGGTTCCATATTTCTAGATCTTTCTTTATCTCTTTCCATGTTGGTTCATAATTGTCATTAAATAAGTTTATTTTTTTTGCTGTCATCCAGATTCCCAAATATTGTACCTTTTTTACTATTGCAATACCATGTTTCTGCTGTAATTGTTCCTTTTCTTCTTTTTCCAAATTTTTGGTCACCATCTTCGTTTTTTGTTTATTTAGTTTAAATCCCGCTAATTGTCCAAATTTTTCTATTGCTTCTATCACTTCTGCAACACTTTCTTTGGGGTTTTCCAAGGTAAGAACTAAATAATCTGCAAAGGCCTTTAATTTAAATTCTTTTGCACCTACTTTAATTCCTTTGATTGTTTGGATTTCTCTGATTCTATTTAGCAATACTTCCAGAACCGTGATGAACAATAACGGCGATAGTGGACATCCTTGTCTAGTTCCTTTCGTAATTTCGAAGTAATCTGTTAAAACATTATTTATTATCAATTCTGCTCTTTGTTTTGAATAGATTGCTTCTATTCCATTCAGGAAGGATCCCCCTACTTCCATCAATTCCAGGTTCTTCTTCATAAACTGCCAAGATATATTATCAAAAGCTTTTTCTGCATCAATAAACATTAAAACTGCAGGTTTATCTATTCTGGTCTCCAAATACTCTATTACGTCTATAATATGTCTTACATTATCCTTTAATTGTCAACCAGGTAGAAATCCTGCTTGATCTTTATGAATCATCTCCTTCAATATCTCTTTCAATCTTGTTGCCATTATTCTGGTTACAGGTAGGTAGCCGTGTTGGTCTGGATCGAAGTAAAATAAAAAAATTCCTTCAGTAGCACCTTAAAGACCAACTAAGTTTTTATTTTGGTATGAGCTTTCGTGTGCATGCACACTTCTTCAGATACAGTGAAATGGAAGTTTCCAGGCACTTATGTAGAGAAGGGGTGGGGAGGGGTGGGGATGGGGATGGGGAGGGGGGATCACTCAGAAGGGTGGTGGAAATGGGTGATTGACTGACTGATAGCTGTTGATGACCGCAAACGACTGCAAATGGTTTTGCATGAAAAAGCAAGGGTTGAAATGGCTGAAGATCGCTTATCATGTATAATGTGATAAGAACCCGATATCTCTGTTCAAACCAGGTCCCTCCATGGTTTTGAGCTTGGTGATAAGTTGCAATTCAGCAACTTCTCTTTCCAGTCTATTTCTGAAATTCTTTTGTAGTAAGACAGCTACTTTGAGATCTTGTATAGAATGTCCTGGGAGATTGAAGTGTTCTCCTACTGGTTTTTCTGTCTTCTGGTTCCTGATGTCAGATTTATGTCCATTTATCCTTTGGCGTAGGGTTTGGCCTGTTTGTCCAATATAGAGAGCTGAAGGGCACTGTTGGCATTTGATGGCATACACAATGTTAGAGGATGAGCAATTAAATAGTCCTGAGATGGTATGTTGGATGTTGTTGGGGCCAGTAATGGTGTTGTCTGGGTGTATGTGGCAGCAAAGTTGGCATCTGGGTTTATTGCAGGCTCTGGTACCAGTGTCCATGTTAAGTCTGGTGGTTGTATTATTGTGGGTGAGGAGTTGTTTAAGATTGGGTGGCTGTCTGTAGGCAATGAAAGGTCTTCCTCCCAGAGCTTGAGAAAGGGAGCGGTCATTGTCCAGGAGAGGCTGTAGATCTCTGATGATGCGTTGTACTGTTTTAGCTTGGGAGCTGTATGTGATGACTAGTGGTGTTCTGTTATTTTCTTTTTTGGGTCTGTCTTGCAGCAGGTTCTCTCTAGGTATCTGTCTGGCTCTGTTGATCTGTTGTTTAACTTCATCAGGTGGATATTTTAGTTCTAAAAAGGTTTGCTGTAGATCTCTTAGGTGAGATTCTCTGTCTGTAGAGTTGGAACAGATGCGGTTGTAACGTAAGGCCTGGCTGTATACGATGGATTGTTTGGTATGTTTGGGATGGTAGCTAGAAGCATGTAGATATGTTTGTCGGTCAGTTGGTTTTCTGTATAAGGTGGTGTCTATACGTCCATCCTGTATTTTTATAGTAGTGTCCAAAAAATGTATTTCTTGCATAGATTGGTTCATTGTTAGGTTGATGGTGGGGTGAAAGTCATTGAATGTCTGGTGGAAGGTTTCCAGGGTCTGTTGTCCATGTGTCCAGATAATAAAAATATCGTCAATGTATCGCAGGTACAGGAGAGGTTTGAGTGGGTAGGAGTTAAGGAAACGTTGTTCTAAATCTGCCATGAAGATGTTGGCATACTGTGGGGCCATGCGGGTGCCCATGGCTGTGCCGCTGATCTGGAGGAACAGGTCATCACCAAATTTGAAGTGGTTGTGGGTAAGGACAAAGTGGCAGAGTTTGGTAGCAAAGTCCGCTGTGGTTTTATCTGAAATGGTGTTCCTTATGGCTTGTAAACCATCATTGTGTGGGATGTTGGTATATAGAGATTCCACATCCATAGTGGCTAGTATAGTATTGTTAGGAAGATTGTTCAAATATTGTATTTTCCTCAGAAAATCTGTGGTGTCACGTACGTAGCTGGGAGCACTGATAGCATATGGTTTCAGAACAGAGTCCATATAGCCGGAAACACCCACTGTAATGGTGCCAATACCTGAGATGATGGGGCGTCCTGGGTTTCCTGGTTTGTGTATTTTGGGTAGAAGATAGAAAGTTCCTGGCCGAGGTTCCGCTGGTGTGTTTGTGAGGATCTGTTCTTGGATGTGTAGGGGTAGCTCCTTAATAATCTTGTTCAGTTCTTTTTTGTATGCTTGTGTGGGGTCTGAGTCCAATTTCATGTAAAAGGCAGTATTGGAAAGTTGTCTGTGGGCCTCTTGGATGTAATCAGTTTTGTTCATGATGACGACAGCTCCACCCTTGTCTGCCTCTTTAATTATAATGTCTGGGTTGTTCCTGAGATTTTCCATGGCTCTCCTTTCAGCATGGTTTAGATTTTGTTGTAAGCGATGGTGTTTTCTGGTCACATCCGTTTGGATTCTGTGGCGGAAGCATTCGATGTACAGATCTAGTGTGGTATTGCGTCCATCAGGAGGGGTCCATGTGGAGTCCCTTTTTGTGTAACTTCTTTTCGGTGGTAGTTGGTGGTCAATGTTCTGTTCATTGATGCGTTTGGAGGGTGATGGTTGTTCCCCAGTAAGTTGAGAGGTGTTGTGTTGCCATTATTGTTGCCATTATGTCTGCTAAAATATTATAATCATTATTCAACATTGGTCTGTAATTTTTCACATCTAATCCATCTGCGCCTGGTTTTGGAATCAAAGTTATATATGCTTCTTTCCAAGTGTTTGGGATCCTTCCTCCTATAAGTATGTTATTCATTACTTCTACTAAAACAGGTGTTAATTGTCCATTTAAAACTTTATAATATTTTGCTGATAGTCCATCCGGTCCTGGAGTTTTTCCTTGTTTCATTTTCTTTATCGCATTTTGAATCTCTTGTACTGTTATTGAAGCATTCAATTTCTTTCTCTCTTTTTCGGGAATTTGCATTAATTTATATTTCTCCAAGTACTCTTTTATCTTCTTACCATCTTCTTTTCCTCTGCTATATAAATTTCTATAATATCTTTGAAGGCTCTCCTAATTTCCTTTGGGTCTTCCGTCATTTCTTCATCAACCTTAATTTTATTTATTACATACTTTTCGAATTCTTCACGATTAGGAGTCTAGTGGTCAGGGCCGGCTCTACGGCCAGGCTGGGTGGCGCAGGGCGCCATGACGCCAGCCCGCCAGGGGGGGCGCCATGCAGCCCGCCTGCCCGCCCGCCGGCCGCGCAGCAAGCCCGCGCGCCCACCTGTCACGCAGCAGTGCTCTCGGCGGTCGCGCTGCACGCTGAGCCCGCCCACCCGCCTGTTGCGCTGGAAAACAGGGCGGCGGGGGGCGGCAGAGGGATCCGTCGCACCACGGCGCCAGGGCACCAAAGGTGCTTAAGACAGCCCTGCTAGTGGTTGCAGTTGCATACATCATTATGCATCTGTCTTTTTCTTTAATATCATCATTTAACATTCCTAATAAAAATATCTCTGGGTCCTTCCTGAAGGAGTACTTAACTACTTTTTAAAGCTCTTTGTAGATTTCTTCACAAAATTTCTTGATTTCTTTCCAATGCCACCAGACGTGTATAAATGTTCCAATTTCACTATGGCACCTCCAACAAATATTACTACTGCCTTTATATATCTTTGCCCGTGTTAAATACCACCTATATTGCATTTTAAGCACATTTTCTTTCAAATCATAATTTGGGGTAAAATTTATATCCCTTTTCCAAAATAATTCCCATCTTTCTAACATAATCGTTTCCCCCAAATCTTGTGCCCATCTAATCATTACTTCTTTTATCTGTTCATCTTTTGTTTCCCATTCCATTCCCATTTGTTTCCCATTTTCCTGGTTTTATATAATAATTTTTCTTTTCTCTTTATTTCCTCCAACAAATTCATTTTTTTTCTTTTCTGAATATCGAGTTCTGTTGAATAAAATAACCCCTTTGTTGTTGTTTAGTCGTTTAGTCGTGTCCGACTCTTTGTGACCCCATGGACCATAGCACACCAGGCACTCTTCCACTGCCTCCTGCAGTTTGGTCAAACTCATGTTTGTACCTTTGAGAACACTGTCCAAGCATCTCATCCTCTATCGTCCCCTTCTCCTAGCACCCTCAATCTTTCCCAACATCAGGGTCTTTTCCAGGGAGTCTTCTCTTCTCATTAGGTGGCCAAAGTACTGGAGCCTCAACTTCAGGATCTGTCCTTCCAGTGAGCACTCATGGCTGATTTCTTTAAGAATGGATAGGTTTGATCTTCTTGCAGTCCATGGGACACTCAAGAGTCTCCTCCAGCACCATAATTCAAAAGCATCAATTCTTCGGCGATCAGCCTTCTTTATGGTCCAGCTCTCACTTCCATACATAACTACTAGGAAAACCATGGCTTTAACTATACAGACCTTTGTCGGCAAGGTGATGTCTCTGCTTTTTAAGATGCCGTCTAGGTTTGTCATTGCTCTCCGCCCAAGAAGCAGGCGTCTTCTAATTTCGTGACTGCTGTCACCTCAACTTCAGGATCTGTCCTTCCAGTGGGCACTCAGGACTGATTTCCTTGAGAATGGATAGATTTGATCTTCTTGCAGTCCATGGGACTCTCTTGCAGTCCATGGGACTCTCAAGAGTCTCCTCCAGCACCATAATTCAAAAGCATCAATTCTTCGGTGAAAAGGAGAAGGAACTTGAGAAGGAACTGACAAGCCACTCCAGTATCCCTGCCAAGAAAACTCCATGGACAAAGACAGCAGGCATATAAAAATAACCCCTTACCACTGCTTTTCCAGCTTCCCAAACTGTTTTTAAATCTACTTCTCCATTACAATTTAATTCAAAATACTCCTTCATTAATTTACGTGCTCCTTGTAATACTTTTTCATTCCTTAATAGAAAAACATTCATTCTCCTTTTTTAAAAAAAAAATTCTTGATCCTTTTCATTTAAAATTAATGTCACCAGATTGTGATCTGCTATTGTCTTGGGTTGTATCTCTACTTTGCCTATTCTTATTCTTAAGTCCTTCAATACCCATATTCCATCGAGTCTACATTCTTTTTGAATGGGGTGTCTGTACCTCCACGAATAAATCAAATCTAAATTATCCACCATTCCAAAGAAATTTTTGGGTAATTTATTCTCTCTGTTTTTTCTTTCTGTTTGCTGTTCTATCAACTTCCGGATTTGTTACTCCATTTAAGTCTCCCATAATGAGGAGACCAACTCTGTATTGCTTCATTGGTAACAGTAGAGGAAAAATGACTATGACTCACACTTATTCTAAGCACAACAGCCACAAGAGCTCCTGACTCAGCATTCAGCTAGGAGATGTTGAATGTACTCTGCTCTCTCCTATCTCTCCTTCCCAACACCCAATTTAAACCAATTCATGAACTCAGAACTCATACACCGACCACCAATGATGAACAATATGTTATAGATATTCCTGTAAATCTATTCTGCTATTTTTGAGAATCATATGAGAAGACTGAGAAGACTCAGTGTACATATTTGTATTAGTCCTTTATGATCCTTGTTTTTAAAAGCAAATAAAAGTCATTCCAAAAATAAAATAAAAAGGCAACACACAGAATCTGCGTTCAATCTGCAAAGCTGGATCCGGTTACTTTAAAGAGTCATGGCTTCTAGTGCTGTGTGACGGATCGATAAGTTGTCTAACATTCAACCACGGTACTGGTTGTATACATTTTGAGGTGCCAATACATTGTGGTGGCCGGGGAAACTGTGATGTATTCCTAGCTCAAACTGCCTGCAGATGACAAAGGCGCAGGCAGGGAGGTGGAGGAGCCCAAAAATGTGCTAACCTTCTCAATCTCCATGTGCCTGCCTTCCTGCTTCCTCCCACCCCCAAGCTCAGCAAGCCCCGATATCTCTCCAGCTCCATCCCTCCATGTCCCCATCTCTACTCCCCTGGAACTCACCTGATCTCTCGGAGGTCCCTGAGAGGGAACACTCAGAGGCTGTGAGGAGAGATGCAGGAGACAACCTGACCAGGTCAACTGTCCATCTTCCCCCTTCCATCCTCGCTAGATTTACAGATTCAGTCTCTTTCATCCTTCCTGAGGAGTTGAGAAGCCACAACAAGCTGCAGGGTCCTGGGAGAGAGGAAGAAGCAAAAAATAAAATTAAAAAATTCCTTCCAGTAGCCCCTTAGAGACCATGCACACGAAAGCTCATACCAATGACAAACTGAGTATCTCAGGTTCTACTGGAAGGAATTTATTTATTTCCTATAAGTTTGGTAATAGTATCTGGCTCCTGCTGTTTCTTAGCCACCTCCTCATTCATGTAAAATTGAGTGATTTTTGCTTGTGCTTTCTTTAGAGAAGCTCTCGTCGGAGGAGGGCCCGTGGCTCTTGGGGAGAGACCATAATTGTTTTTGTAACCACTCCAGGTCAACACCATCTTTCCCCTTAGTTCCTTATCATGTTTCCTTATACCATTTGTAGCAATCAAAGCTTTTCTAACTTTAGTCTCCAGCAACTTCTGTGTCATTCACTTAGTGTTCTGCAGAATGTGGAGGCTAGACTGGTGGCTGGGAGTGGCTGTTGGGACCATGTAAGACCAATCCTAAAGTATCTACATTGGTTCCCAGTATGTTTCCGAGCACAATTCAAAGTGTTGGTGCTGACTTTAAAGCCCAAAATGGCCTTGTCCCAGTATACCCGAAGGAGAGTCTCCACCCCTATCATTCAGCTCGGACACTGGCGGTTCCCTCACTGAAAGAAGATAAGTTACAGGGAAGCAGGCTGAGGGTCTTCTCAGTAGTGGCACCCTCCCTGTGGAACACCCTCCCATCAGATGTCAAGGAAATAAAGAACCACACAACTTTTAGCAGACATCTGAAGGCAGCCCTGTATCGGGAAGTTTTTAATGTCTGATATTTTATTATGTTTTTATATGTACTGGAAAACCCAGTGCAGGGAAACCCAGTCAGATGCGTGGCTGGTATATAGTATTATTAGTACAGTGGTACGTCGGGTTGCATACGCTGCAGGTTACATACACTGCACGTTACAAACTCCTCTAACCCAGAAATAATGCTTCAGGTTAAGAACTTTGCTTCAGAATAATAACAGAAATTGTGCTCTGGCGGCGCAGTGGAAGTGGGAGGCCCAATTAACTAAAGTGGTGCTTCAGGTTAAGAACAGTTTCAGGTTAAGAACAGACCTCCAGAACGAACTAAGTACTTAACCCGATGTACCACTGTCTGCTATGGCTTATTTTATGGCTACGTCTTATTTTTGGAGAAACAGGGTATTCACAGGATTCTGATGGCAGCGGCAGCTTCACCCCAGTGCCTTGCCAGGGCATAGGGGGCATGGGTGTTCCTGAAAATATTTAGCTGAGCAAGACTGGATTGCTCACGAGAGTGGTACATGCTCAGTGGGGAGGGGGCAGATGTTTAGCTGCTGATCCATAACAAGGTTGGAAACCAGATATCACCTGGCCCTAGGACTCCTCCCAAGACAAGGAGGCACCTACAGTCCTGCTGCCCCGAAGTCCAAAGACTGCAATTCCCAGAGTGGTCACCAATCCACACTTCTTGCCAGGGAACTCTGGGAATTGTAGTTGGGTAGGTGGTGGGAGAGGGTCTCCACACTTGGGCTTCTCCTCCCTCGGATTCCTGGGATGCTTATCTGTGTTATGAAAGGCGACTCTCCCCTAAATCTGAAGGGGGCTTTTTTGCATGCCCTGCTTTTGTTGCCCCAAAGACTCCTCCCCAAAAAGGAAGGCAACATCTCCGTCCAAAGGAAGAACAGAGTTGCAGACCTGCTGGACACTCAGCCCCCCCCCCGGCTTGGCAGAGAGGAATTGGGGGCAGGACCCACTGCTCCCTGTCCCTCACTTGGGGGTCTCCCCCCCACCATGCATGAGCCTCCTCCCTTGCAGCCCTGGGACCCCCTTCTCCCAGTTGCACCCTAAAGGGGAAGATGGAAGAGACTCACCAGATTCCAGGAGGGGCACCTTGGAAGTTTTTGCAAAGCAGAGAGAAGAAAGCAGCCTACTCTTTGTTTGCAGGAAGGGGCTGGGCAGAGGAGGGCTCCTGCTCTGGAGGACCTTGCCCTCCCCCGCCCTCCACTTCCTGTCCTCTCTAGGAATCCAGCTCTGCTCCTTTTACGGGAAGACACCGAGACCGCCCCCTCCCTCTCCCTGCTTGCCGTTTTCCTGCTTCTGCGCCTGCGCTCTAGGGGCTGCCCTCCCTTCTCCATCTCTGCCCCCTCCCTTCTCCATCTGTGCCAAGGACTTTGCATCAAGGCCCCCCCCCCCAATCTTATGCAGACTAAATACAAGGGAGATGGGGGTTCCCCGTTACTATTCTGCAGTGTACATCTGGATCCCTAAATAACTGGATGTTAAAGCAGCCTTCTCAAGAGCACACGGGGACAAACCCTACAAGAGACAACGCGCCTTCTCACATACCAGAGAATGCACACGGGGGGGGGAGGGGGGAGCCGTATCAGGGCCCCGAGTGCGGGAAGAGGTTTGACGATAAGTATATTCTAAAGAGCCATCAAAGGAACCACAGGGGACGAGAGATGTCGAAACAGCTTCTGACGGCGCCCCCGTCTTGCATCCTCTCAGAGAATTGACACAGGGACACCAGCACATGATTTGTGAGATTGAATAGCAAGGATTTGGCCTTTATAAACATTAAGGCATCCACCTTCGAGATGAACCTTCCCCTCCCTCCCTCAACAAATACTTGAGGTGGGAAATGGCTTAATAAAAAGAGTTAACAAGGACTCGAACCAAGGGCTTCAAGTTACAGGGATGGAGATTCCGACCAAACATACAGAGAAACCTTCTGACAGTAAGAGCTGTTCGAAAGTGGAATGGTCTACCTCAGTAAGTTGTGGACTCCATCTTTAAGCAGAAGTTGGATGGCCTTCTGTCATGGATGCTTTAGCTGAGATTCCTGCACTGCAGGGGGTTGGACTAGATAACCCTTGGGGGTCCCTTCCAACTCTAAGATTCTATGATTCCAATATAGATCATTGGCATACCAATACACACACACACACACACATATATATATATATATATATATATATATATATATATATATATATATATATATATATATATTTGTATTGGCATTAAAAATGTACAATAATAATAATAATAATAATAATTTATTATTTATACCCCGCCCATCTGGCCGGGTTCCCCCAGCCACTCTGGGCGGCTTCCAACAAAACAGAAATTCTAAAATACAGAGATCCATCAAACATTAAAATACAGAAATCCATCAAACATTAAAAGCTTCCCTAAACAGGGCTGCCTTGAGATGCCTTCTAAAGGTCTGGTAATTGTTGTTCTCTTTGACCTCTAGTGGGAGGGCATTCCACAGGGTGGGTGCCACTACCGAGAAGGCCCTCTGCCTGGTTCCCTGTAACTTGGCTTCTCGTAGTGAGGGAACCGCCAGAAGGCCCTCGGAGCTGGACCTCAGTGTCCGGGCAGAACGATGGGGGTGGAGACGCTCCTTCAGGTATACCGGACCGAGGCCGTTTAGGGCTTTAAAGGTCAACACCAACACTTTGAATTGTGCTCGGAAACGTACTGGGAGCCAATGTAGGTCTTTCAGGACCGGTGTTATGTGGTCTCGGCGGCCGCTCCCAGTCATCAGTCTAGCTGCCGCATTCTGGATTAGTTGTAGTTTCCGGGTCACCTTCAAAGGTAGCCCCACGTAGAGCGCATTGCAGTAGTCCAAGCGAGAGATAACTAGAGCATGCACCACTCTGGAGAGACAGTCAGTGGGCAGGTAGGGACTCAGCCTGCGTACCAGATGGAGCTGATAAACAGCTGTCTTGGACACAGAGTTGACCTGTGCCTCCATGGACAGCTGTGAGTCTAAGATGACTCCCAGGCTGCGCACCTGGTCTTTCAGGGGCACAGTTACCCCATTCAGGACCAGGGAGTCCTCCACACCCGCCCGCCTCCTGTCCCCCACAAACAGTACTTCTGTCTTGTCAGGATTCAATCTCAATCTGTTAGCCGCCATCCATCCTCCAACCGCCTCCAAGCACTCACACAGGACCTTCACCGCCTTCACTGGTTCTGATTTAAAAGAGAGGTAGAGCTGGGTATCATCAGCATACTGATGGACACCCAGCCCAAACCCCCTGATGATCTCTCCCAGCGGCTGCATATAGATGTTAAAAAGCATGGGGGAGAGGACAGAACCCTGAGGCACCCCACAAGTGAGAGCCCAGGGGTCTGAACACTCATCCCCCACCACCACTTTCTGAACACGGCCCAGGAGGAAGGAGCGGAACCACTGCATGACAGTGCCCCCAGCTCCCAAACCCTCTAGACGATCCAGAAGGATGTTATGGTCGATGGTGTCAAAAGCCGCTGAGAGATCCAGCAGAACAAGGAAACAGCTCTTACCTTTGTCCCTAGCCCGCCGGAGATCATCGACCAGTGCGACCAAGGCAGTTTCAGTCCCATGGTGAGGCCTGAATCCTGACTGGAAGGGATCCAAATGGTCCGCTTCTTCCAGGCGTGCCTGAAGTTGTTCAGCAACCACTCGCTCAATCACCTTGCCCAAGAATGGAAGATTTGAGACTGGGCGATAGTTGGCCATATTGGCCGGATCTAAAGATGGTTTTTTAAGAAGCGGTTTAATAACCGCCTCTTTCAGCGGGTCTGGGAAGGCTCCTTCATGGAGAGAAGCATTTACCAACCCGCGAAGCCCATCGCCCAGCCCTTCCTGGCTAGCTTTTATAAGCCAGGATGGGCAAGGATCAAGGAGACAGGTGGTTGGTTTCACTCGTCGAAGCAGCCTGTCCACATCCTCGGAGGTAACAGATTGAAATTGATCCCACAAAACTTGACTAGACAGGACTCTAGCACTCCCCCGCCCCGGCCCTGCTCCCACGGTGGAGTCTACCTCTTCCCGAATCTGAGCGACTTTATCTGCAAAAAACTTTGCAAAATCATTGCAGGAGATCATGTGGCCCGTACTGGGCCCGGATGGAGCAGGTGGTTCCGCTAAATTGCGAACCACCTGGAAGAGTCTCCTGCTGCTGTTTTCTGCAGATGCGATGGAGAGGGTGAAGAAGGTCCTCTTCGCTGTCGTCATTGCCACTTGGTAGGCTCGAAGTTGAGCTCTAGCCCGTGTCCGGTCTGATTCAAAATGAGTTTTCCGCCACCAGCGCTCTAGCCGTCTCAACGACTGTTTCATCGCCCTCAGCGCCGGGGAAAACCACGGGGCTGTCCGGGCTCCATGCAATCTGAGAGGGCGCTTCGGAGCCAGACAGTCAATAGCGCTGGTTAACTCCACATTCCAGCGGGCCACCAGGGAATCAGCTGAAAGGCCATCGACATGGGATAAAACATCCCCTACCACTCTCTGGAAGCCAATTGGATCCATTAAGTAGCGGGGGCGGACCATCCGAATCGGTCCCACCTCCCTGCAGAGGGGAAGGGTTGCGGAGAAGTCCAGTTGCACCAGAAAGTGATCTGACCATGGCACTTCTTTTGTTTCGCTTTTACTTAATGTCAGATCACCAACATCCATAGAGGTGAACACCAAGTCCAAGGCATGTCCGCGGCTATGAGTTGGGCCAGACTTATTCAGGGACAGCCCCATGGTGGCCATGCTTTCCACGAAGTCCCGAGCGGCTCCTTGTAAGGTCGTGTCGGCATGGATGTTAAAATCCCCTAAGACAACCAAGCTAGGTGTCTCCAGGAGCACATCCGACACAACCTGAAGCAGCTCGGGCAGGGAATCCTTGGTGCAGCGGGGAGGTCGGTACACCAAAAGGAATCCTGTACTGCCCCTATTGCCCAACTTCCAGAACATGCACTCAGAAAACTCCGTCTTACCAATAGGACGCCTGGTGCAAACTAATGACTTCCTAAAAATCACTGCAACCCCCCCTCCCCGCCCAGATGGCCTGGGTTGCTGTGCATAAGAGAAACCTGGTGGACAAGCAGCGCCAAGAACGGGCCCATCGGCTTCATCCAACCAGGTCTCTGTCACACATGCCAGGTCAAATCCTCCATCCACAATCAGGTCGTGAATGGCAGTGGTCTTATTCATCATCGACCTGGCATTGCACAGCAGCACCTTCAGGTCATGTGGGTATCCCTTGCTGATTCCAATATCCGTCCGGTCAGGACCAGACCCGGAGGCAGGGATAGTCCTCAGACAACGACTAAGTCTGCCTCCTCGGTAATGACATGGTCTGGTCTTAGCGTAACTCCTCCTCCTACCCGTGACCACTGAGATCGGTTGTCCCAGTGCATCACCCCCTGTGGAATCTGCCCCAGCCATTTTGCTTGCTGGGACCCCCTCCCGGGCAGCCCTGACCCCTCCCCTTAAAAACAAAATAAAACCTCTGTAAAAACAGCAAAGAACAGAACAAAAGAAAAACACAAAAAACACAATAAAACAATAAAACCAAAAACAATAAAAATTACAAATACACTAAAATTTAACAGATTCCCACACCCGACTAAAAATCCCTCCCTAAAACCTATGTAAATCAAAAAATACAGTAAAACAATACAAAGACAGAAAATTACAAACTAAAATTGACCCCTCCCCTTAAAATCAAATTTAAAACCAATACAGAAAACAAACTAATGCAATAAAACAATACAAACAAAGACAGAAAATTACAAACTAAAATTGACCCCTCCCCTTAAAATCGAATTTAAAACCAATACAGAAAACAAACTAACAGACTAAACGCTAAACAAAAACCAAAAACAATAAAAGTTACAAACACATCAGAATTACAAGAAAAGCAGCAGCGGCACTGTTTCAGGCCTCCTAGGAGCCTTAAAGCTGTGGTAGAGTATGGGTCCCGCCCCCGGGCCCAAGGTGGAAGTGGGCTTCAGGGGGAGCAGTCCTTCCAGTACTCACAGCAGCAGTGATGTTCCAGGCCTCCCAGGAGCCTCAAAAGCTGTGGAGGAGTGGGGGACCCGCCCCAAGCCCAAGGTGGAAGTGGGCTTCAGGGGGAGCAGTCCTTCCAGTACTCACAGCAGCAGTGATGTTCCAAGCCTCCCAGGAGCCTCAAAAGCTGTGGAGGAGTGGGGGACCCGCCCCAAGCCCAAGGTGGAAGTGGGCTTCAGGGGGAGCAGTCCTCCCAAACACTCCCTGGCAGAGCAGCAGCAGCAGCAGCAATGTTCCAGGCCTCCCAGGAGCCTTAAAAGCTGTGGTGGAGTGGGGGACCTGCCCCAAGCCCCAGGTGGAAGTGGGCTTCAGGGGGAGCAGTCCTCCCAAACACTCCCTGGCAGAGCAGCAGCAGCAGCAATGTTCCAGGCCTCCCAGGAGCCTTAAAAGCTGTGGTGGAGTGGGGGACCCGCCCCAAGCCCCAGGTGGAAGTGGGCTTCAGGGGGAGCAGTCCTTCCAGTACTCACAGCAGCAGTGATGTTCCAGGCCTCCCAGGAGCCTCAAAAGCTGTGGTGGAGTGGGGGACCCGCCCCAATAATAGGAAGGACAGATCCTGAAGCTGAGGCTCCAATACTTTGGCCAGCTCATGAGAAGAGAAGACTCCCTGGAAAAGACCCTGATGTTGGGAAAGATGGAGGGCACAAGGAGAAGGGGACGACAGAGGATGAGATGGTTGGACAGTGTTCTCAAAGCTAACAACATTAGTCTGACCAAACTGCGGGAGGCAGTGGAAGACAGGAGTGCCTGGCGTGCTCTGGTCCATGGGGTCACGAAGAGTCGGACATGACTAAACAACAACAACATCATTGTATTGGCAATAAAAATGTACAAAAATAGCAGGGAGTACAAGACACACACCTCCTGCCCCACATATGCAGCCTCACCCTTGTACCCAGTGGCTTCAGGTTGTTTATCAACATATGTGTTCCTTTTTTATCCATAAAGATCTGTTCAGTGTTCAAGAGACTGCTTTATTCCAGGGGTTTAGTCAAAGTCGATCACTTAAGAGTACATAAATGAACTCACACAGGAGAGAAACAAGTTGAATGTGTGGAATGTGAAGTCAAGCCTTAGTTCACATGAGCAAACAAGAAGTTTAAAAGAAGCTGTGTGTTTACTACGGTACCTTGTTTAGAAGCTTGTAACATGCACTAAATTTAGTACAATTCATTATTAAGGTAACTGTTTCCTGAAAGAACATTATCTCCTGACATATCCTTTGCTTTTTTCAACTTTGTTCTGTAATATAAATCTTGTTTGTTCAACTTCTGCCTGAGTCTCCAAGGATCTTTGTTTATGTTCACACAAAAACTGTAAGATAACCCATTGTGGGCATATAGTCAGTCAGGAGTGACTGAATAAACTGACTACAGTGGTACATTGGTTCTCAAACTTAATCCGTTCTGGAAGTCTGTTCAAAAACCAAAGTGTTCCAAAACCAAGGCGTGCTTTCCCATAGAAAGTAATGCAAAACAGATTAATATGTTCCAAACTTTTAAAAACAACTCCTAAAAAACAATTTAACATGAATTTTACTAACGAGACCATTGATCCATAAAATGAAAGCAATAATCAATGTACTGTACTATAAAATAAAGACACTACTGTAAATTAATTTTTTTTCTTACCTGCACTCATGATAGCCATTGTTTGGAGGGGCCGCTTTTATACATTGCCGCAATAACACAATCAATCAAAAATGATGAACAAGCCACAGTCACAAAAACGAAAAAAGGACCAAATAGAAGCTCCAAATATCAACTCAGAACACTGAATTGGAAATGGAAGGCTTTGAATACAATGCGGGGGGGGGGACACCCAAATTAGCATCACAACAGGACAAATGGGAGGAAAAAGGCTTTGATTACAATGGGGGGGGGGGTGCAAATTAGCAGCGCAATAGTAGAAACAGAAGCTTAGGAGAATGTGCGCCTTCCAAAGCAAAGTTTGCAAACCGGAACACTGACTTCCAGGTTTGCACCGTTCGAGTTCAAAGTTGTTCGGGAACTAAGCTGCTTGAAAACTGAGGTACCACTGTATATTAAAATAAATTTGAACCCCCACCCCCACCCCTCCACCAGTTCCTATAAGCACCCCTCATAAGGCTTGGTTTCAGACCCTTGATCATCTTGGTTGACCTCTTCCGCATCACCTTCATGAAGTTTTCTTTTAGCATGTAGCAAGCTGTAAATCTTAAATTTGCTTTCCACAGCTGTTCCCATAAAGCAAAGTCAGTGTTGTGTCCTACATCTCTGGCCCAGCTTATCACTGATGATTCCAACATTTCATTCTTTGTATCCCACTCAAGTAATATGTTATACATTTTAGATAACGTTTTAACCCTGGAGCCTAATAGCTCCCTTTCAAACAGTGAGTTTTGTTCTGCAAATCCATTTTTTAAGGTCTAACTTAAATGTTGCATTCAACTGATGGTAACTTGACCAGTCTCCCACCCACCTAGAGGAAGAAGTTCCCTTTATAGGGATCCCACATACAATAAAGCAATACCACACGGCCCTAAACCTAACCTCCCAATACACCTACTTCAGCGGGTAAACTATTGGTCTGCTGTGTCAAATATTTACTGGATGTTTGGACAATATTGGCGAGAGCACCTGTCATCTCACAGTCACCACTTCCCCTGGAATAAGAATCACTTCCGTCCAAACCAGTAAGTATGTCTGTAATTATGACAATAAAATAATGTTCTGGCTGGCCAGGAGAATTATTATTATTTATTTCTTGTTCCAGCTTTTCTCTCTCTTACTTATACCCAATATCATACCAATCTTTTTTAAATAAAGTTTTTTATTAAAGAAAAAAAATACAAAAGCCATACAAATTATCAGCAGTGCAGTCAATTACATTCCCCCCCTTTCCCTCCCTCCCCCCTCACAGTTTCCCCTGCTCCCTTAACTGTTTTAATAAATCAGTTTCTGCATGTTGTACAGTTGTAAATATTATTTTCCTATTGTTCCAATTCATTTTTGTGCTAATAAAATTGTGTACATTTATTCAAATCCTGCCAATGATTTCAAGTCTCTTTGTTGTTTATTTCAAATAGATTTTAAGCTGACCTTAATCCTTTATCTTATCTTGACAGCCACTGGTTTGCGACTTTCATCATATTTAACATATCTATATGCAAATTAACATGTTCGAGTAAAATTTTGTTCTTCTTCCTGTTGTCCATCAATTGCTTTTGGTGCAATTCCTCCTCAGGAGGCCCTATTTCATTCCACCGTCTTCTCTTCCAGGACTCTGGGCTGTCCTCCAGCTTTCTTTGGTTTAGTTAAAATTAAGACACAGCGGTCTTTCGTGTCTTTTAACGAACTGATATTTTCCCAAACCGAAGAATCTTCCTTAAAAGCCCATACCATTTGATATATTTCACAGTCACCGGTAATAATTATTTGGTTCCTCTACAATTCAGGTTTGCTCCCCCCGGGCCCTAGGGGAACCTTCCAAAGATCAAAGACTGGCCTTCACTTTTATAAATCCTTATATGGCAAAAGTCCATGCGAGCAGATGTGGTTTCCTGTGTGAAATATTCCCCAGTTGTAATCTGTTGGTTGTCCTCTGTCCCCTTTGAGAGGGGCTCCTTTTTTCCTAATGCGCCATCATTTGTGCCATTTTATCATTCCCAGCCGAAAACATATTTAATCATGTATTTGAACAAAGTCTCTTCATAACTTCAAACAAGTTGATACCTTGCCACTTCTAATTAGAGCCCTCCACAAAGGATCGCGCCATTAAACATCAAATTCTCATGTTTTTTTTATAAAGTTTCACTTGCATTCCATTTAATTAACTGAATATTTCTCCATGAGGCTTGCCAAATCATGAAGTAGCTGTCAGTATTGCAGCGTTTCATTCTTTCATTGCATAGTGTGACATGCTACCTTTAACTGCCTAATTACCTAATCTTCTGAAGAAGTTTGCATGCACACAAAAGCTCATACCAATAACAAATTTAGTTGGTCTCTAAAGTTCTACTGGAAGGATTTTTTAATTATACCCCACTCTCCACAGTCAAAACCAGGCTCAGGGCGGCTAACATCAATAAAATTACAATAAGACATAAAAGAAAAGAAAAGAATTAATTAAAATACAGATTAAAATTTAAAAAGCATCCTCATTTTAAGTAGTCCATAAATCCAAACCATTAGGGAGGAAAACACAGGGGACAGACTGAATCCAACCCAAAGGCCAGACGGAACAGCTCTGCCTTGCAGGCCCTGCGGAAAGATGACAAATCCCGCAGGGCCCTGGTCTCCTGTGAAAGAGCGTTCCACCAAGTTGGGGCCAATACTGAAAAGGCCCTGGCCCTAGTTGAGGCCAATATAGCCACCTTATGGCTTGGGATCTCCAGAATATTGTTGTTTGTGGACCTTAAGGTCCTCCGCGGGGCAACATATATTGCTGTGTGAGAACGGGAGCTATTTATGTATATCCTCCCTCTCCCCTCTGGGCGTTGCCCTCCTCCCCTCTGGTGCTTGCATCTGGCTTTTGATGAAGGATACGGATGCGTGAGTCAGCTCCCCGTTCTGTTGACTTATTATTTTCTTTTGTAAATAAATCTTGATGCTGCGTTCCAATGACAGTCTGCTTCTGCTGTACTCTGCTACTACAGGCTGAGCTCCTCACCATTCAGACAAGTGAGGGAGGGCGTTGGCCCAACAGTAGCAAGTATAAAAAAGATGAGATGCTCACATCACATATTCTGTAGCAGAGTGATGAAAGTCCTGTCAAAGCCCGAATTCAATTCTTTGTTGAAAAACAGGAATGCTCCCGCTCATGGCGTTGGCATTGGAGAGTTTCCAATTCGTGCAATGCTAAACATCCAGAACCCCTGCCCCTGCATTCCATTGTAGCGAGTAGCAGATATTGGACGACCCGCAGATGAAGGCACATTCGCCCCGTCCCTGCGGGGTTCAACAGGGATAATTACCCCCAGATTCACATTGTTTAATTGCACGACTGGGGTGCGGTGTCCTAGGAAAGCAAAGGCCATAGGCCATCACACCGGAAGTCTTCTCCGGAAGCCTTTGTAAGGCCAGCATGGTCTGCACAGTAGTGACCAATAGATCCACTGAACTCAGTGGGTGGGATGTCACTACGGAGCGTTCATGCGCAGCGTTGCTACCTACAACACATGTGTCGTATGTAGCGACGCCGCACATGTGCTGTATATGTGCTGTATATAGTGGGTTGCCATCGGTGCCACTCCAGCGCCGTACAGACGGTGCCGGGATCCTTTGCTTTAAAGAGTCATGACATCTAGTGCTGTCTGATGGTTCCCTTGTTTTATTAAATCATAGTTTCTGCATATTGTACAGTTGTAAATATTACTTTTCTATTGTTCCAATTCATTTTTGTGCTAATAAAATTGTGTACATTTATTCAAATCCTGCCAATGATTCCAAGTCTCTTTGCTGTTTATTTCAAATAGATTGTAAGCTGACCTTAATCCTTTATCTTATCTTGACAGCCACTGGTATGCAACTTTCATCAAATTTAACAGATCTATATGCAAATTAACATGTAAGAGTAAAATTTTGTTCTTCTTCCTGTTGTCCATCCATTGTTTTTGGTGCAATCCCTCCTCAGAAGGCCCTACTTCATTCCACCGTCTTCTCTTCCAGGACTCTGGGCTGTCCTCCAGCTTTCTTTGGTTTGGTTAAAATCAAGACACAGCAGTCTTTCGGGTCTTTTAACGAACTGATATTTTCCCAAACTGAAGAATCTTCCGTAAGAGACCATACCATTATTTTCTTTTGTAAATAAATCGTGATGCTGCGTTCCAATGACAGTTTGCTTCTGCTGTACTCTGCTACTACAGGCTAAGTTCCTCACCATTCGGACAAGTGAGGGAGGGCGTTGGCCCAACTGTAGCATTCCATTGTAGCGAGCAGCAGGTATCGGACGACCCCGCGGATGAAGGCACATTCGCCCCGTCCCTGCGGGGTTCAACAGGGATAATCACCCCCAGATTCACATTGTTTAATCGCACGACTGGGGTGCGGTGTCCTAGGAAAGCAGTCAAAGGCCATAGGCCATCACACCGGAAGTCTTCTCCAAAGTCTTTTTAAATATTTTCACTCTGATAGTAAGAGCTGACAGTGAAAAGGAACTCTATGAGAAGGGGGTGGACCTTCATTGGGTTTTTTTGAAGACGACGTTGTATGGCCATCTGTCATGGATGCTTGAAATGAAATTTCTGGAGGGGGTTGGACTAGATTCTGATTCTATAATTCTATAATTCACCCTGCTGTGAAATCTTAAATTGACTTTTTAGTAAGTGAAATTTTATACACATTCCATGTGCTGATATGCTTTCAACCCTGTATTTGGTGAGCCATGACTGAATCTTCTCCCACATTCCAAACACTAAGACGTTTTCACTCTTGCGTGAATTATTTGATGGGAAGTGAGACTATCCTTCCGACTGAAGCTCTTTCCACATTCCAAACACTGATAGGGTTTCTCCCCTGTATGAATTCTTTGATGGGAAGTGAGACTCACCCTGTGACTGAAGCTCTTTCCACATTCCAAGCACTGATAGGGTTTCTCCCCTGTATGAATTCGTCGATGGGAAGTGAGATCCCCACTCTGACGAAAGCTCTTTCCACATTCCAAGCACTGATACGGTTTCTCCCCTGTATGAATTCTTTGATGGGAAGTGAGAATATCCTTCCGACTGAAGCTCTTTCCACATTCCAAGCAATGATAGGGTTTCTCCTCTGTATGAATGCTTTGATGAGAAGTGAGACGGGCACTTTGACTGAAGCTTTTTCCACATTCGAAGCACTGATAGGGTTTCTCCCCTGTATGAACTTTTCGATGGGAAGTGAGACTGTGCCTGTGACTGAAGCTTTTTCCACATTCCAAGCACTGATAGAGTTTTTCCCCTGTATGAATTCTTTGATGGGAAGTGAGACTGTGCCTGTGACTAAAGCTCTTTCCACATTCCAGGCATTTATATGGTTTCTCCCCTGTATGAATTTTTTGATGGGAAGTGAGATCACCACTCATACGAAAACTCTTTCCACATTCCAAGCAGTGATACGGTTTCCCCCCTGTATGAAGTCTTTGATGGGAAGTGAGATCACCACTCTGACGAAAGCTCTTTCCACATTCCAAGCACTGATAGGGTTTCTGCCCTGTATGAATTCTTTGATGTGTAGTCAGATGGTGGCTGCGTCTAAAGCTCTTTTCACATTCCAAGCACTGATAGGGTTTCTGCCCTGTATGAATTCTTTGATGGGAAGTGAGATTGTGTCTGTGACTGAAGCTCTTTCCACAGTCCAAGCACTGATAGGGTTGTTCCCCTGTATGAATTCTTCGATGGGCAGTGAGAATAGCAATGTTGCTGAAGCTCTTCCCACATTCCAAGCACTGATAGGGTTTCTGCCCTGTATGAATTCTTTGATGGGTCTTGAGATTGCTCCTTTGACTGAAGCTCTTTCCACAGTCCAAGCACTGATAGGGTTGTTCCTCTGTATGAATTCTTCGATGGGCATTGAGACTATTACTGTGACTGAAGCTATTTCCACATTCCAAGCATTGATAGGGTTTCTCCCCTGTATG
This sequence comes from Zootoca vivipara, assembly GCF_963506605.1. Taxonomy (NCBI): domain Eukaryota; kingdom Metazoa; phylum Chordata; class Lepidosauria; order Squamata; family Lacertidae; genus Zootoca; species Zootoca vivipara. The sequence continues at coordinate 3,586,137 of NC_083277.1, forward strand.
AATTCTGTGATGGCGAGTGACATCACCACTCAGACGAAAGCTAATCCCACATTCTAAGCACTGATACGGTTTATCCCCTGTATGAATTCTTTGATGGCAAGTGAGTTTGTTCCTGTCACTGAAGCTCTTTCCGCAGTCCAAGCACTGATAGGGTTTCTCCCCAGTATGAACTCTTTGATGCGAAGTGAGACTCGCCCTGTGTCTGAAGCTCTTTCCACATTCCAAGCATTGATAAGGTTTCTCCCCTGTATGAATTCTCTGATGCGAAGTGAGACTGTACTTCCGATTGAAGCTCTTCCCACATACTCTGCACTGATACAATTTCTCCCTACTGTGTGTTCTTTTGTGTGAAGTCAGGCTATCCCTCCGAACGAAGCTCTTTCTTTGATGGGAGGTGGATTGGGAGCTCTGACGGATGTTCTCTCCATACTCTGAATATTTATCTGACTTCTCCGCTATGTGGATTCTGTTGTGGTCCCCCTTGTTCTTCCCTTCCAATTCATCACCATCTGCAATGAAGAGAGAAGCTAATTAGAGCCTCAGGAAGAAATGGAGCTCCAGATTATTGAACAATGTTAATGAATGCTTGTGATAGAGGAAGAATTGAAGAGAGTAGAGGTGAGCCCTTACTATAGTTTTCACTGCCTTTGTTGGTGGTATTAACTGACATATTGCTTGGCTTTCATCCAGGATAGATTTTGTTTGGCTCCATCATGGAGTCCACTCCATCTGAAAGGTCAGTAATCTCTTTGGTCAACCAAATGCATACAGAAGCAAAAGCAAAAACAACAAACCTGATAGAAGTTACTTCCAACTTCCCTAAAAACTCTCAAGCCGACATTTAAGAAGGCCTGGGCAGTTTAGATAAGTCTGGTCATTGTTTAAAAAGGCATGACTAGACAAAGAATATTCACAGAGAAAATAGTTGATATCCCTCCATTCAGGGCTCACAGTGGTTATGTAAGTATCCCAGATGCTCTTGTTCTCCATTCAGGTAGTGAAGGTTCATCACATAAAGGTATGTATGGAATTTAAAAACTGATCTTATGATCCAAAGGGGAGTTTTACCCAGAGGGTCCATGATCCCACGATTCTCCTCCATGTCTTCCTTATGCAGAGTTCTTTGGACAGGATCCAGCAACGTCCACGCCTTGTCTGTGAAAGAAACAGCAACATCTTCACTTGCACACTCCCCATCAGCAGTTACATCAATCTGGTTGGTCTCAATTTAAATTTAGACGTAAATCACTTTCTTCAGTTTGAAATCAAACACCCCCTGTAGCGGTCACTCTGACCTGCACATCACCACTGGAAGTTTTACGGTCGATTGGTGATGTGCCAACTACAAAATAAACACCTCCACCAAAACACCACAGACCAGGATACAGATAAAATAAAACGAAGTTGCTTTATTGTGTGTTCATATGCTTAATGGTTGCAGTACAAATCTTAGGTTGTTCTAAATTTCAGATGGTTCCTATACCGGCCTATTACCTCTAATTATAAATTACCGGCCTATTACCGCCAAAGTCAACTAAGTAAATATTTATTAATAATCTCCCAACTTTGTATCCCGTCTGACTAAATCACCACCTATTCTCCTTCCTCAATATATTAAATTAGCTCTCTCTGCATATAACCAACCACTCCTAGCTCAACCTCAACTGACTCCAACCTCAACTCACTCCCCCCTAACTGCCACTCGGGAGGGGTTTTTATCCCTGGGCTGAGCCCGCCCCCGAGGGTTCTATCTGCTCTAAGCTTAACCCCTCACATGCTGGGTCTTGTCTCGGTGGTGAATCGCCACCCCCCCATGTTCTTGAGGAGACCAACTCTGTACAGTGGTGCCTTGCAAGAAGAAATTAATTCATTCCACGGGTCAATTCGTGTAACGAATTTTTCGTCTAGCAAGTCCCAGTTTCCCATAGGAATGCATTGAAACTTAATCAATGCGTTCCTATGGGCTCTGGGGGAGTGGTGGTGGCATGCGACGGGGCTTCAGAGAAGGTCTCCGAAGCCCCGTCTGATGCCGGCTGTGTGCGAGGCGGCGGAGGGGAGAAGTTCTCTTCTCCCGCCACCACCTCCTGCCTGCCTTCTCCGATATGGGGCGCAGGTTCGGAAACCTCCGAAACTGCACCCCATGCCGGCTGTGCGCGGCGAGAAGCGGCAGTGGGGGAAGATCCATCTCTTTCATCCTTCCTGAAGAGTCAAGGAACCAAAACAAGTTGCAGGGTCCTGGGAGAGAGGAAGAAGCAAAGGGAGCCTCAGAGGCCCTGCAGAGTTTTTCTTGCCGTAGATATTCCCCTACCCCTGGAGAAGCACAAATGGGGCAGCCCCTTCCCAACAGAAACCCCATTTCTAAACTTTCCCGGTGGTTCCAATTTCCTCTGTTTACTCCTCTCCCCACTTTGTAAGGCCAGCATGGTCTACACAGTAGTGACCAATAGATCCCATTGAACTCAGTGGGGCTCATGGACAGAACTTGGCTATGGACAGAACCTGGTGCAAAAACCAGTCACCATCCTGTCCCCAAGCCTGTAAACTGCAACACCAGGCATGCTTATCTATGATATCTGTCAGGGAACAGCCCGTGGGGTGGAGGGAGGGCTTTGACAGGTATAGAGAGCCCCGGAGCCACCTGGCTTCAGACACATCTTCTTCTGCGCAGAGCAGCTCCTCCCACATTGAGGAGGGGTTAGCCATGAGTAACCGGGAGATGCATGGGCTTGAGGATGTTGCCCAAAGACCCAGCAATGCCCGGGAGACGCGCTCAGAAGGGGGTACACCTCTTCCGTCGCCCCAACTATGTAGAGGGGTGAAACGGACAGAGGGGAGGCAGAGACTGGGGGTATCAAAGAATTTCTGCTGGCGGGGGGGGGGGCGGAAGCAATCACTCGGAGATTCTGCGAGTCAATAGGATGGATCGTAGTTTTTAGAGCTCTGCACTGTAGTTTTGCACCAATAAAACTATGAAAGGCAAACTGGCTGAAGGTCTCGTTACTCGTGAGCAGCACTAGGCGGTCCTGACAGTATCATAAGGCAAAAGTTCATAAAGGTTTTCATAGTCATAATAAGAACCTCTATTCTTAAAGTTTGGACAAAATATAAAGATTTATTTGAAAAGAAAACAGCATGGTGACATTCCCCATTAGAAGCAATATCTTTGAAAAAAGTAAATATGAGGATAAATTGCCCAACATATAGAGCTGTTAACAGAAATTGAGAACCAATTAAAATTAAAAGACTTTCGAGAAGTAAGAGAAAATGTAATAGAATGGATACAATATTTCCAACTAAATGAAACTTTTAAAAATAAAAAAAGGAAAGAATTTAGTTATCGTGTCAAGTTTTCGGAGAGAAATAGTATTCAAAATGCTGTCAAAAATGAACAATCTGTTTTGGAATGGGACACTAAAGAGGAACAGGTCAAATGTTTTATGATAAAATGGGCGAAGGATGTGGGACATAATATATTAAAGAAGGATTGGGAAAGGCATTGGAAATTATATTTGATATTTTCTGCATGTTCTTTACTGAAGGAGAACTACATGAAAATGATGTATAGGTGGTATTTGACCCCGGTTAAATTAGCAAAAATGTATTTCTCACTCGCTGGATCAACACCTTGTCGTGGTGAGTGGGCTTCTCGGCATAGGAAGCTTCTCGGGCACCTGGAGCGGCAAACATGACATGCATGCAGGGGACGGGGCATCACTATGTAGCGCGCATGTGCAGCATCGCTACATACGCTGTACATAGTGGGTTGCCGCCGGTGTTGCTCCAGCACCGTACAGACAGTGCCGGGATCCTCTGCTTTAAAGTCATGGCTTCTAGTGCTGCGTGATGGATCAATAAGTTGTTTAACATGGGTAGAGCATTCAATCACGGTACTGGTTTTAGACATTTTGAGCTGCCAATACATTGTAGTGGCTGGGGAGCTGTGATGTATTCCTAGCTCAAATTGCCTGCAGATGACAAAGGCGCAGGCAGGCAGGTGGAGGAGCCCAAAAATGTGCTCACCTTCCCAATCTCCATCTGCCTGACTTCCTGCTTCCTCCCACCCCCAAGCTGAGCAACCCCGATATCTCTCCAGCTCCATCCATCCATGTCCCCATTTCCACTGCCCTGGAACTCACCAGATCTCTCAGAAGTCCCTGAGAGGGAACGCTCAGAGGCTGTGAGGAGGGATGCAGGAGACAACCTGACCAGGTCAACCGTCCATCTTCCCCCTTCCATTCTTGCTAGGTTTACAGATTCAGTCTCTTTCATCCTTTCTGAGGAGTTGAGAAGCCACAACAAGCTGCAGGGTCCTGGGAGAGAGGAAGAGGCAAAGGGAGCCTCAGAGGCCCTGCAGGGATTCTCCTGCCCTAGATATTGCCCTGCTCCTGGAGAAGCACAAATGGGGCAGCCCCTTCCCAACAGAAACCCCATTTTAAACATCCCCCGTGATTCCAATTTCATCCGTTTGCGCCTCACCCCACTTCGTAAGGCTAGCATGGTATGCACAGTAGTGACCTGAGAGTAGACCCCATTGAACTCAGTGGGGCTTATGGACAGAACTTGGTGCAAAAACCAGTTACCATTCTGCCTCCCTGTGGAACACCCTCCCGTCAGATGTCAAGGAAATAAATAGCCACACAACTTTTAGGAGACATCTGAAGGCAGCCCTGTATCAGGAAGTTTTTAATGTTTGATGTTTTATTATATTTTTATATGTGCTGGAAGCCGCCCTGAGTGTCTGGGAAAACACAGTCAGATGGATGGCAGGTAAATATTATTATTAACATATTACTATTCACCCAGGATGTTGATGGCGGCGGCAGCTTCCCCCCAGTGCCGTGCCAGGGCAGGAGGGGCATGGGTCTTCCTGAAAATATTTAGCTGAGCAAGACTGGATTGCTCAAGAGAGTGGCACATGCTGATCCATCACAAGGTTGGAAACCAGATCTCACCTGGCCCTAGTGACTCCTCCCAAGACAAGGAGACCCCTTCAGTCCTGCTGTCCAAAGACTGCAATTCCCAGAGTGGTCACCAATCCTCTTGCCAGGGAACTCTGGGAATTGTAGTTGAGTAGATGGTGGGAGAGTGTCTCCCATCCAGTCTCCACACTTGGGGGGGGGCTGTATCTCCCCACTCCCCACAGGGCTTCTCCTCCCTCGGATTCCTGGGATGCTTATCTGTGTTATGAAAGGCGACTCTCCTCTAAATCTGAAGGGGGCTTATTTCCATGCCCTGTTTTTGTTGCCCCAAAGACTCCTCCCCAAAAAGGAAGGCAGCATCTCCGTCCAAAGGAAGAACAGAGTTGCAGACCTGCTGGACACTCAGCCCCTCCCTGGCTTGGCAGAGAGGAATTGGGGGAGGACCCTCTGCTCCCTGTCCCTGACTTGGGGGTCTTTCCCTCCCCCCACCATGCATGAGCTGAACGGGGCGAGGGGCTCGCCTCCTCCATTGCAGCCCTGGGACCCCCTTCTCCCAGTTGCACCATAAGCGGGAAGATAGAAGAGACTCACCAGATTCCAGGAGGGGCACCGAGGAAGTTTTTGCAGAGCGGAGAGAAGAAAGCAGCTTCCTCTTTGTTTGCAGTATGGGACTGGGCAGGAAATGGCTTCTGCTCTGGAGGACCTTGCCCTCCCCCGCCCTCCACTTCCTGTCCTCTCTAGGAATCCAGCTCTGCTCCTTTTAACCTTTGGCAAGCCGAGGGCACCGAGACTGTCCCTCCCTCTCCCGGCCTGCCGGCTTCCTGCTTCTGCGCCTGCGCTCTAGGGGCTGCCCTCCCTTCTCCATCTGTGCCAAGGACTTTGCATTAAGGCCCCCCCCCCAATCTTATGCAGACTAAATACAAGGGAGAAGGGGGTTCCCGTTACTGTTCTGCAGTGTACATCTGGAGCCCTAAATAACTGAATGTTAAAACAGCCTTCTCAAGAGCACACGGGGGGCAGGTGCCCCCAGTCAATAAAAAACTAGAAAAATACATTGAAAACTGAGGTTCTGCACTCAAACCCCCAAACAAAAATCCTGGCTACGCCAGAAGAGAACGTGCCAGGGATGAAGAGCAAGAGGTTCTCTAAAGGTTGCAAAATCCCAGAGCGCATTTTCATGAACACGTGGAGAATCACAGCACCAAACAAGAAGATTCTGCAGTTCAGGATACAATTACAAGTTAGGCGTCAGTAGCTAAAAAGAAGTGGCAACTCAGTCACCTATTGCAAGGCTTTATTCAGGCATTTCCCCCCAAAGAGAAGCCCCGACATTAAGAACTTGTTCTGGCATATATCCCTCGTTGCTTATCCGGTGTTTTAAGTGCTCAGCAGAAGTATTTGACTCCTCCTTGAAGTGGGACCAGCCCAAGGTCACCCAGCAGCTTCATGTGGAGGAGCAGAGATGCGAACCCAGTTCACCAGATTACGAGTCTACCACTCTTAACCACTACACCACACTGGAGAGAGCCTTTTGGTGCAAGCAAAGTCCTTTTGGTGCAAGCACATTGTTAGGGAATTTTATAGGGGGGGGGCACCCAAACGAGGCTTCATTTGGAAATCAAGATTGGCACAAATGCCCTCAAGGGGACCCCGTCTGATCCTACAACACCACTCTAGTATCGCACCAACACGAACCCCTCAAGATCAAGCCCTGTGTAATAAAGGCTGCCTTTCCTACCCTTTCTCTGTTGCCTGAGACTCTATGTAACCATATTTCTTTATGAATGAATACCTTGTACTGTATCTGTATTTCTAAATGAAACCCCCTTTTGCAACTCTGGCCAAGGGCTCCCAGGGGTGCAGGGAACAGCCATAATCCTTTAAGCAAGAGGTCATGTAGCCAGGGTGGTGCTCCTCTGCATATCCATAATACATTCAGGTACCATCTCCTGCAATTCCCGACCCTCCGAAGCCAGAGGCAATACACACACCTGGACCCATTGTTTTTCCCCGCCAGGTACTCAAGGATCCCCTCCCAGATACTTACTGGTACTTGCTTATCAATGTCCTGGAACATCGTGCATTGTTACCTTATGTTAATCCTGTTTACCTCCTGTTTACCTGTATGCTAATACCCCTTGCACCTTCCCCTTTTCTGACGTTTTACCCTGTCACAAGTGATGTATGTATGATGCTTTCGATGTGCATTATGGGGTGGTGGTGGGAAGTTTTAAAAGTTCTTGCAGCCCTGTTCACGGTGTTCAGTCTGGCATTGAACCTGCTGCGCAGTAATAAACCTTGCTGTTTGCTCCAGATCGTGGCTGGACTCCTTCCTTTTATATTCCACAATGACCACAGGCCCTTGCCTGATGAGCTGGGTGGCTGAGCATTCTCGCACCCAGAATTTTGCCCTAACACATATGTTTCTGGGTGGGGATGCACCTCCCTGCTTTTTAGCTTCCCACCAGTTGAGGAGGAAGCTGCCTTGCATTCTGGGGCCATGCTCTCAGACAGAACCATCTCCAGACCTCCTATCCTCGCTCACAGCTTTCCCTCTCATTCTGGATCCCCTCCCCTCCCTTGCTCTGTGTGCTCCTGCTAGGCCAGGGGTCAGCAAACTCTTTCAGCAGGGGGACGGTCCACTGTCCCTCGGACCTTGTGGGGGGCCGGACTATATTTTTTTGGGGGGGGGGAATGAACGAATTCCTATGCCCCACAAATAACTCATAGAATCATAGAGTTGGAAGAGACCACGAGGGCCATCCAGTCCAACCCCCTGCCAAGCAGGAAACACCATCAAAGCATTCCTGACATATGGATGTCAAGCCTCTGCTTAAAGACCTCCAAAGAAGGAGACTCCACCACACTCCTTGGTAGCAAATTCCACTGCCGAACAGCTCTTACTGTCAGGAAGTTCTTCCTAATGTTTAGGTGGAATCTTCTTTCTTGAAGTTTTAATCCATTGCTCCGTGTCCGCTTCTCTGGAGCAACAGAAAACAATCCTTCTCCTTCCTCCATATGACATCCTTTCATATATTTGAACATGGCTATCATATCACCCCTTAACCTTCTCTTCTCCAGGCTAAACATACCCAGCTCCCTAAGCCGTTCCTCATAAGGCATCGTTTCCAGGCCTTTGACCATTTTGGTTGCCCTCTTCTGGACACGCTCCAGCTTGTCAGTATCCTTCTTGAGCTGTGGTGCCCAGAACTGGACACAGTACTCCAGGTGAGGTCTGACCAGAGCAGAATACAGTGGTACTATTACTTCCCTAGATCTAGATGCTATACTCCTATTGATGCAGCCCAGAATTGCATTGGCTTTTTTAGCTGCTGCATCACACTGCTGACTCATGTCAAGTCTGTGGTCTACCAAGACTCCTAGATCCTTTTCACATGTACTGCTCTCAAGCCAGGTGTCACCCTTCCTGTATTTGTGCTTTTCATTTTTTTTGCCCAAGTGTAGTACCTTACATTTCTCCTTGTTAAAATTCATCTTGTTTGCTTTGGCCCAGTTGTCTAATCTGTTAAGGTCATTTTGAAGTGTGATCCTGTCCTCTGGGGTATTAGCCACCCCTCCCAATTTGGTGTCATCTGCAAACTTGCTCATAGATGCATTTTAAATAAAAGGACACATTCTACTCATGCAAAAACATGCTGATTCCCGGAGCGTTTGTGGGCCAGATTTAGAAGGCAATTGGGCCACATCCGGTCCCCTGTGCTAGGCCCAATCTCACTCTCCCAACTCAGACCCTCTGATGACGCCCAAACACTCTCTCTGGGCAAGTGCAGTGGGCGATAGGATTGGAAAGTGTTGGCTTCCCGCTCTCTCACCCCCCTCCTGATGTTTTCCTACGGATTACTATATATATTTTGAATTTCCCCCTGCATATTTTGAATTTCAGGTAGGTAGCCATGTTGGTCTGACATAGTCGAAACAAAATAAAAAAAATCCTTCCAACAGCACCTGTGGGGTGCAGATTTCTGATCAAAAATATTTCACAAATATGGATTATTATTATTATTATTATTATTATTGTGTGCTTTCCTTCTGGTCATTAGCGGAAAATCATCCACTCTCTTATATGAGTGAAATGACCATGCACCAAATAAACATATCTGCAACCCAGGGAAAGAAATTGGGAACTACTGCCTCCTTTATGTACAGGAAATTGGGGTGCAGTCTCTAAGGTGCTGCTGGAAGTAAAAAAGTTTTATATTTCAAATTTGTTTGCTTATTTTTTGGTCGCTTGTGGAAGGTAGTGATTGTGCAAGTAAAGTGAGCATAAATTGTGGGTTTGCTGTATTTTTTAAGGACCCTCCTTTTTCTGTGATTGTGAGTTGTTTTAAACTTTTTAAATGTTTTAATTTCTGTAACCTACCCTGGTACCTTTGGGTGGAGGGCAGGGTAATAGTAATAATAATAGAAGCTTGTGACATACGTGGAAGGTGACCAATGAAGGTGCTTTTCTGCATCTCTTAGGTCATAGAAATGTTCTAAAGGATGGTGTGAAAAAATAAGGGCTGAGGGACAATTAGGGCTGAGGGACACAATGCATGTATTTTTGTAACCCAAGAAAATATTTTATATATAGATATACAGTGGTACCTCTACTTACGAATTTAATGCGTTCCGAACGCACATTTGTAAGTCGAAAAAAATTGTAAGTCGAATCCCATAGGAATGCATTGGGAGAAAAAATTCGTAAGTCGAAGCAACCCTATCTAAAAAATCGTAAGTAGAAAAAATCCTATCTGAACCTCATCCAAGATGGCGGGCGGAGCTCCATTCGTAAGTAGAGGTACCACTGTATATACCGTGTTTCTCATATTATAAGTCATGTCTTATAATCTTTTTTACTCAAGAAAATAAGCCTATGGCTTATTTTTGGGGGGTGTCTTATTATTTTTTTAAAAAATTACAGTATGGTACCTCCCCTGTCGCGGCTCGGCACCCGGAACTGGCTGCTGCTGCGCTGCTGGGCGCGTTGTCGGCGCTTCAGCAGGGCACGCTGCTGGGTCCCGCCGGGTCGGGGCTTCACGCGGCGCGCGCTGCGGCTCTTGCCGGATTCCGGCTCGGAGCAGCGCGCGCTGCGGCTCTTGCTGCGTCCCGCCGCCGGTTTGGGGCTTGGAGCAGCGCCAGCGCCAAGCGCCAACCCAGCGGCGGGACCGGCGGGACCTGCAGCGCGCGCTGCTCCAAGCCCTGACGCGGGGGCGGGACGCAGCAAGAGCCGCAGCACGCTCAAGCTCGGGGCGTTTTTCACTCGCTCCTGCTTGGCGCCGAGCTCCCAGCAAGACTCACCGCCGCTGCTGCCTCCGCGCGCAGCAGTTCAAAGCTCCAGTGGGGCAGCCTCTTCGCAAAGGAGCTCCGGGAGGGACCAGCGAGTGGCAGCCGCGGCGGCCAATGAAGGCTCGGCCGGGTGTTTTTTGTTGTTGTAGCTGCGTCCCGCTGCGTCCCTCCTCTTCCTGTCGCGGCTCGGCGCCCGGAACTGGCTGCTGCTGCGCGCGTTGTCGGCGCTTCAGCAGGGCACGCTGCTGGGTCCAGCCGTGTCGGGGCTCCACGCGGTGCGCGCTGAGGCTCTTGCCGGGTCCTGCCGCCGGGTCGGGGCTCGGAGCAGCGCGCGCTGCGGCTCTTGCTGCGTCCCGCCGCCGGGTTGGGGCTTGGAGCAGCACGCACTGCGGCTCTGGCCAGTCCCGCCGCCGGGTCAGCGCTTGGCGCGGTGCATGCTGCTGGACATTTTGGAGGGGCAGCAGCAGCCAGTTCCGGGCGCTGACAGGCATCTTCCTCTTCCATGGCGCCATCCAGACCTGCTCCCACCACTACGGCTTATTTTTGGGGTATGTCTTATATTTCTTCAACTCGGGAAAATCCTGCCATGGCTTATTTTGTAGGGATGACTTAAAATATGAGAAACACGGTATATTAATGAAATAAAGGCCTTGGTCTCCTTCCATCAGACATTCCTTTAAGAAAAGCATTGCGGCTGCTGCTCCGCTTGCGCTGGGTGCCATACCCCGCAGGTGGCATGCCATGTCCCCAAGACGCACACCAGCACCACCCCTGCCTGCTCTCCAGCCCCAGAGCATGAAGCTCTGTCACTGGGTGTGTGTGCAAAACAGTTGCCCAAGCAGCTTTGTCCCCACTGACCCTCGCGATGGGGTCCATAACTGCTTCTTCCATATCACTGGGAAACTGACCATTCCCTGTGCTGCTCATTAATGTGCTTGAAATACTATATTGTTAGTGGATAGGCTAGGATTAGTCCATCTTATGACCTACAGTGTTTTGCTTTTGTAATCTGTTTGACCTCTTTTCTTCCCCCCCTTCCCCACCTTTTATTCTATCCACCATTCCATGAGCTCATGGGGATGTTGTGTTTGATTTCAGGCAAGAAATGAGGGTTTTCATCTCATTACAGGAGACTGGTTGCCATTCAGGCTTCCTCGGATGATCTGTCTTAAAATTTAACCCTGGGCCACCAGCTCCCAGCATTTGTCTTCCCTCTGTTCCATTAGCTAGTCCCAAGGGTTTCGTATTTTCAGCTTTCTTGTCGTGGAGCACTCTTGTATTCCAGCCTACGTTTGATCAAATTTTCCGTGGATTCCTCTGATGGATTCTGATGTCTTAATTGTCTTAACTAGAGCTTTCTTAGCCGCTTTGAATCAACCGTCAAACCAGCCAAAGTTTGTTGATTGTGTGTAATTAGTAATTGTAGAAGCTATCTGTGATGAGCAGCTGAGCTGGACCAGAGTCAGGGGGTGCAGTGCCTCAGAATTCCATGAGAGGGCTGGAGCCTTTCTCTGATTGGCTACCAAAACAGGGGGTGGAGCCAGCACTTTTGGAGGGAAAATAAAATGAGCAGTTTCTGAGAGTGGAGGGAGAGGTTTGTGGGAGAGGAGGGAGGGTCGGTTGGTTCTGGTCTGTGTATGAAATCCACTCTGAGGAAATTATCCAAAGCTAGAGAAAAGGGTCTGAGCTTAGAAAGACTAGTGTCTTGTAAGAGTATTCAGACAGTGTTGCTGGGATACCTGGGACCTAAGGTATGAGGCCTCTCAAGGATCACAGATGCAGCAGTTGGAGAAATAGAAAGTAAGTTTATTCCTAACAGCAACAGGCCAAGAGGAGTCTTCTCCCAAAGTCTGGACCCAGGGCAACAGTGCCCAGAGTTTACAGTACAGTGGGACCTTGGTTTATGAACACCTCGGTTTATGAATTTTTGGTTTACGAATGCCGCAGACCCATCTGGAACGGATTAAATCACTTTCCATAACTTTCAATTGGAAAGTTCGCTTCAGTTTATGAACTCTTCAGTTTATGAACAGACTTCCGGAACCAATTACACCCATGCTTCGGGTTAAGTACGCTTCAGGTTGAGTACTCTGTGGACCCGTCTGGAACGAATTACTCCACTTTCCATTACTTTCAATGGGAAAGTTCGCTTCAGTTTATGAACGCTTCAGTTTAAGTACTCCGCAGACCGTCTGGAACAGATTAATCCACTTTTCATTACTTTCAATGGGAAAGTTCGCTTCAGTTTATGAACGCTTCAGTTTATGAACAGACTTCCAGAACCAATTGTGTTCATAAACCGAGGTACCACTGTATATACCTTTTCAGCATACAACATCAGAAATGCATATTCATATATTGCAGAAAAATTAAACCAATAAGCTTGGACATCGCCCTTCCTATAGCCTTTTAGGATTACTTCTGATTTTTTCTGCCAAGGCACAGCATTTCCATTACTCTTACCCTATTTAGGCCTCATGGTATACACAGTCATAGCCAAAAATCCCCTTTTGGCAGGCAAGGCAAAAAGCCCCTTATCTTTATCAGACAACCTGTGTGGAAAGCACCCAACTTCAACTTGGACATCGTTTTTGCCAAACATCTTGTGACTAGGTGATGGATGCCTTCCTTTGCAGACTGTGAACACAGCTAAATATATATGTTCTCTCAGTATGTTTTCTTGGCTAGATATATGCTCTCTGTTAATGCAGCAGTTAGGCACAGCGATTATTGCCTTTTTGAACAAGACACTAATTTGAAGCATACAGTTAGTTTCAGGAATAAGGCACCAGATTGTGAGGTACAGGTACAATAATATGCTTTCTTCAGGTAGCCTTGCCACAGCAGGAGTGAACTGGAAGGCTGGAAGCAAGGAGAAGGAGAAGCTGTGAGGATACTGTCTTCTTGGGTCTCATTTCAGTCATGAAGGGAAAGATCTTCTAGAAAGAGAATAATCCCAAACCACTTATGAAGCGTGTGGTGACCCCTGGGTCTGCTATACTGCCAGAATAGCAGGAGCGTGGAAACTGACAGAAAGTACCACCTTGTTTAAGAAGCAAAATATTAAACTGCAACAGCTAAGTTAAGGAGCAGAAGTGAAATAACTCGAAATAAGCTCAGCATTGGCCATCCTCTGAAGACACATGTAACATCGAAGAGGAATAGCTTAAAAGAAGCAACAGAAGTTTACAAGAAGCTGTGCGTTTACTTCCTAGTTTTGAAGCCTGTAACATGCACTAAATTTAGTACAATTTATTATTAAGGTAACTGTTTCCTGAAAGAACATTATCTCCTGACACATCCTTTGCTTTTTTCAACTTTGTTCTGTAAAATAAATATTTCTTGTTTGTTCAACTTCTGCCTGAGTCTCCAAGGGTCTTTGTTTACGTTCACACAAAATCTGTTAAGAAAACCCATTCTGGTTATATAGTCAGTCAGGACTGACTGAAGAAACTGACTACAATGGTACCTTGGTTCTCAAACTTAATCCGTTCTGGAAGTCTGTTCGAAAACCAAAGCGTTCCAAAACAAAGGTGCGCTTTCCCATAGAAAGCAAAAAAAAAAAAAAAAACCTTCAGTAGCACCTTAAAGACCAACTAAGTTTATATTTTGGTATGAGCTTTCGTGTGCATGCACACTTCTTCAGATACACTAGAAACAGAAGTGTCAGACCCTATATATATATACAGAGGGTGGTGGGGGTGGGTGGGAATGGGTGATGGGCTGATGGGAGTGGTAAACCTGTAGATGTTTTAAATAATTTATTACAGCCATGGCAGACTAAATTCTCTGCCCCCTTATGTATGGGGAATGGCCATAGAGCCAGAATTCATAAAATCCTTTGCATTCTCGTTGATTTTCAGCCTTACCAATTCCAGACAAAAATTTCTGGCCCTTTATTTACAGGGATGGTCAAGGCTCATTCTGCTTGATTATGAATTTGTATGTGCTTGAACTGTTGGCTGGAGTTTTGCAGTTAAAAAAATAGCTGACAATATGGTGGGGGGGGAAAACACCAGATATTTTCAATGTATGATATACCATCTCTACCTCTTTCTAAGTGGCAGCTCAAACTCTTCATGCCAAACTTTAAAAATCTATCTTTCCATCTTTCTCCACCAAAGAGTAAAGCTTGACTGAATTCAGGCCATTTCACTAAGCCACCAGAGTTTAAACTCACTTTTCAGTGCTTGAGTAATCTAGTCCACCCCTTCTGAATTATGGGGATCTCAACACTATCACCGCCCTTAGGATACACATACATTTGAGTACAGATGCCTGACTGGGAAGGAAACACAGGCTATGCCCTATCACGGAAGCACACGTGTGTACTAAGGGAAAAATAAGGAAGGGGAAGATTAAAAGTACCAACGTTATATAGAAGCCTTTAGCAAACCTTAAGATTGGATAAAGATTGGGAAATGTTCAAGACTTTCATATGTGCTTAAACTTTAAACCTTAATAGACAAAGTGATAAAAACTTATATAATCACTCCATAAAAAACAACAATGACACTCTTGTTCCAACTCTGAAAACCAATAATCTTTCCTTGCCAGAAAGCAGAGCTGGGCTGAATTTCAACCCATCACCACATCAGACACATTGCCTTTCACATAGCTCTAAAATGGGGGTTAGAAGGGACCCTGAGGTCATTTAGTCTAACCCTCTAAGATACAGGATTCACAAGATTTGAATGAAAATACCAACTTTATACAGAACCCTTTAGCAGATGAGTTTTTTCCTTAAGAGACTGGTATCAGGAGCCCAACAATAACCCTTCTGTCCAACACAATTGAAGCTAAAACTAGACTCAGATAGACAATTCACCTTTATAGGAATAGCTGTTCAATTTTCCTTTAGTCAATATTCCTCTAGTCACTTGGAGAAAGACTCTCCTTTGGAGCCTCTCTCAATAACAAACATTTGTACACCTCATGAAGTGAACATTTTCAAGTTTCAAAATATTTTCAAAGCATTGAGCAAGCATTTTCAAACTTACAACTCTTTATTTTCCTTCATCCTGCCCCCTCTTTTTACTTTTGGAGAGGAAAAAATGGCCTTCTACAGCCTCTTTAAAACAAACCTTTACACACTACCTCCACTCTTTTAAATATTTGCCATTGTTTTTGGGTTGATCAAGCCCTTACATAAGATTATTTAAGCAAGCTTGCCTTATTATTATATTATTTTAAACTATGCGTGCTTTAAAAAGGCAGTCTGTGGGTGTCATGGCCAAATTTTAAACACAAACCCCTAATTTTCTAAACCTGGATTACATCTCTCATTTACTTTAAGGGAAACAACGAACTATAGCAGACACAAGGAACAGACGCACATACACTTAACAGACAACACACATAACAGACAACATGTAACGTGTAAACATTCTGAAGGGGGTACTGGTCTTCCAGGGTCAATTTTAAAGTGGAGATTCTCTGTATGTTAAAGGAACCTCCTGGTAGCCATTTCCCCTCATCTGGGTGGTCCATAGTAAATCGGACCCAATGTTTTTTTCTTACAAAGTTTTTGCAATTGGTTTCTGTCTAGCTTGTCTGCTCCAGGGATATCACTCCAACTTTGGAGGACAAATTGTAAAGGGGTTTCTCCCTCAAAGTCCCTACCAGCTTCCACTGTGCTTTGCTCCGGTTGGGAGTTTGGGGTAGGAATTCCTTAGAAGATTGGGTGCCCATGTTCAACTCTCTGGCCTATTTATACTGCAGTGCGGGCAGAAGACCCTCCAATCCGGGACACTCTATACCTTAAACTCCTGAGTCTAAGACTCACTCAACAGACGATACCGTCTCCTGCCTACCTGTTGCGTGCACTTGCTAACTAGGTGGCTGGTGTGGCTAGATACCTAAGGACCCCCTCCTGGTCATTAATTGCCTAGGGTCCTGCAGCAACTTTCCTGCCTCTTACACACTAGACTCAGATCCTACTGAACGCTTGCCTACGCAATGTCAGGTCGGAACTGAGGAATACAAAGTAGGAAAAGGAATGGGCGCACTTGCAATCTCTGATCATGGGTCATACCCAACAAGGGTCGCCATGGCAGAGGGGCGTCTTCACCCGAAGATTAAGAGCAGAGGAACACGGAATAAGGTTGGGTAGATTGCTCAGAACCCCTGCGCAGATTGGCAGGAGCGAGCTGGGTCCGTCCTTCTAGGGATTTCGTTTTAACGAAAGGACGGATCCCAAAAGGCTCCAATTCTTCTTTATCCCTTATGCCTTTACAGCTTAGCTGCAACTAGAGCCCAAGATAAGAAACAGAAAAGGAGAGAACAGTGAAGAGTGAAGTTTTAGATTTTTAGTTGCTGCAGTAATCAGCCCACCCCAAAATGTCCCTGTTTAATACTCACAACGAATGACTCCTGAAGCTTCGGTTTTCCTCAACGATCAGGTTCCTGGGAAAAAACCAACCCTTCCCAAAGCTTTGCTTTGCCTTGGCTTGGTCCCGCTAGGCTCCCAATCACTCCCCTGAGCTCCGGACCCTGAAGTCGGGTTTCCCCCTGCAAGAGGCAGGAGCGCGCTGGGTCTCCTTTCCCCAGAAAGTCCGGGGCTCAAGGAAAAACTGGGTCCCCGAAGTGGTCACCAAATTGTTGTAAAATTTAAGCTGGTTCCTATGAACCCAGAGAAATGGATCCTGACCCAGGGAGAGCCCAAGGATCCAGGCAAGCAGGCACGATGTTGCCGCTGGCCGTAGAATGACAGAGACCAAACTAAGGCTGTCAAAAGCAAAGTACAGTTTATTAAAGAATTAAAAAAAACTGTTGCAACAGGGTTCCTCGCTCACGCAGCAGCACGGAGTGAAGAACCCAGAACAAAGGAAGGTTTACAGTTTTATAGGTTTTTCTGTACATGTTACACAATTGTATGAAAGGCGATAAATGGATTTGGGAGGAGGGCTATCCGGTGAGGACAAACAAGTTGATAGTCCTTGATGAGGAAAAACAAAAGGTGACAGTTCCTGGTGATAGTCCAGTTGATGCTTATGCGGCAGACGTCAGCGATATCAAAAATCTAAATAAAGTTGTTTTTCTTCCTTGAGCTTGTGTATTAGTGTCATTTTGTCGAAGACTGGCTAGGTGGCAGTGTGGGATAAGGAATGACAAGGTGGAAAGCGTAGAGAGTAAAAAGTCCATAGGGTATATAGGGGTTCATATAAATTTGTCCATAAACATATACTGAGCAACGGAATATACAAAGTTAATAGAAATGAAGCTTGCAGGAACGTTTTGTCTAGTGGATACAATATCAATTGAAAGGTATCAAAAGTTACACTTCAGGGCTGTTCTGGGAAGGAGTTATACAATTATTGTAGCGGGAAGGAGGGAACACAGTGGATACATAGCAGCTTCGTATTGACATTTTCAAGGAACGTTTTGACAGCTTGTAACATGGTTATAAAATACAACGAAATCTCAGCCTAGGAGAGGGCATGGAGAAAAGGCTTTGGCTATATAGTATAAAACAATTAATCCTTTCAATTGACATAGTTTATTAACACAGGATCGGTTGCGTTTCCTGGAACCGATAATCTCTTCTGGGAGGGAGACGGAGACGCTTCGTCAGCAGCCAGAACGGGATTTTGTGTAACGATCGTGATAGCTGTCATTCCAGACATCCTGACTTGACTTTTGTTATGTGTGCCCCTCTAGGGTGTTGATAGCAGGGTTTATGATAATCGTGGAATGTTTACTAGGGTGGAGAGCATCCTGGGGCAAGTCTGGGGCAAGAAGGGATTATTCTTTCCCTTGGTTCAGGCAGTCTCCCCTTTGACCTGATGTCAGGTAAAAATATGGCTTCTGAGTGGGCAATGAATGTGTCCCCTCTCTGTTCATTTCTGGACCCCTTAAACCTGGATTGTGTACCCCGATTCCTATTTCAATAGAATCATAGAGTTGGAAGAAACCACAAGGGCCATCCAGTCCAACCCCCAAGTTAACAAGGACTCGAACCAAGGGCTTCAAGTTACAGGGATGGAGATTCCGACTAAACATACAGAGAAACCTTCTGATACTAAGAGCTGTTCGAAAGTGGATTGGTCTCCCTCAGTAGGTTGTGGACTCCACTTCCTTGGAGGTCTTTAAGATCTTTAAGCAGAAGTTGGATGGCCTTCTGTCATGGATGCTTTAGCTGAGATTCCTGCACTGCAGGGGTTGGACTAGATGACCCTTGGGTGTCCCTTCCAACTGTAAGATTCTATGATTCCAATATAGATCACTGGCATACAAATACCTTTATATAATATATATATATATATATATATATATATATATATATATTATTGTATTGGCATTAAAAATGTACAAAAATGTTAATACAAGACACACACCTCCTGCCCCTCATATGCAGCCTCACCCTTGTACCCAGTGGCCTCAGGTTGTATATCAACATATGTGTTCCTTTTTGATCCATAAAGATCTGTTCAGTGTTCAAGAGGTATTCTAGGGTTGTGTGAAGTGTGGAACGTAGTTCAGATCAAAGGACAACCTTACTATACACCAGAGGAATACAGTGGTACCTCGGTTTATGAACACAATTGGTTCCGGAAGTCTGTTTATAAACTGAAGCGTTCATAAACTGAAGCGAACTTTCCCATTGAAAGTAATGGAAAGTGGATTAATCTGTTCCAGATGGGTCCGCAGAGTACTCAACCTGAAGCGTACTTAACCCGAAGCATGGGTGTAATTGGTTCCAGAAGTATGTTCATAAACTGAAGCGTTCATAAACTGAAGGAAACTTTCCCATTGAAAGTAATGGAAAGTGAATTAATCCGTTCCAGAGGGGGCCGCGGCGTTCGTAAACCGAAAATTTGTAAACTGAGGTGTTCATAAACCGAGGTTCCACTGTACACATTTAAATGCATGGCATGTGAAAATGGGTTTAGTCAAAGTCGATCACTTAAGAGTACATAAATGAACTCACACAGGAGAGAAACAAAATAATTCACTGTATCTGAAGAAGTGTGCATGCACACGAAAGCTCATACCAAAATAAAAACTTAGTTGGTCTTTAAGGTGCTACTGAAGGAATTTTTTTATTTTACTTCGATCCAGACCAACACGGCTACCTACCTGTAACCAGGAGAGAAACAAGTTGGATGTGTGGAATGTGAAGTCAAGCCTTAGTTCACATGAGCAAACAGAACTTTAAAAGAAGCTGTGTGTTTACTACCTTGTTTAGAAGCTTGTAATATGCACTAAATTTAGTACAATTTATTATTAAGGTATCTGTTTCCTGAAAAAACATTATCTCCTGACACATCCTTTGCTTTTTTCAACTTTGTTCTGTGATATAAATCTTGTTTGTTCAACTTCTGCCTGAGTCTCCAAGGATCTTTGATTATGTTCACACACAAACTGTAAGACAACCCATTGTGGGTATATAGTCAGACTGAAGAAACTGACTACAGTGGTACCTTGGTTCTCAAACTTAATCCGTTCTGAAAGTCTGTTCAAAAACCAAAGTGTTCCAAAACCAAGGCGTGCTTTCCCATAGAAAGTAATGCAATTTTTTTTAATATGTTCCAGACTTTTAAAAACAACTCCTAAAACAGCAATTTAACATGAATTTTACTAACGAGACCATTGATCCATAAAATGAAAGCAATAATCAATGTACTGTACTATGAAATAAAGAAGACAGTACTGTAAATTAATTTTCTCCCTTTACCTGCACTGATGATAGCCATTGTTTGGATGGGCCGCTTTTATACAGTGCCGCAATAACAGAATCAAAAATGATGAACAAGTCACAGTCACAGAAACAAAAAAAGAGAAGGAGCAAATAGAAGCTGCAAATATCAGCTCAGAACACTGAATCAGAAATGGAAGGCTTTGATTACAATGGGGGGGGGAGAACCAAATTAGCATCACAACAGGAAAAATAGGAGGAAAAGGGCTTTGATTACAATGGGGGGGGACCCAAATTAGCATCACAACAGGAAAAATAGGAGGAAAAAGGCTTTGATTACAATGGGGGGGCACAAATTAGCAGTGCAATAGTAGAAGCTCAGGAAAATGTTCGCCTTCCAAAGCAAACTTTGCAAACCGGAACACTGACTTCCAGGTTTGCAGCTTTTGAGTTCAAAGTTGTTCAGGAACTAAGCTGTTTGAAAACTGAGGTACCACTGTATATACATATGGTTGCCACACATCCTGAATTGTAAGCAGCGTGTGCGCAGAAATTGCTGGAAAGTCCGATAAAATCTGGGCGTATGGCAACCCATGCCAGAAGTGTAGATTTTGGCAAACTTCACTTAAAATATATAACCCCCCCCCCAGTTCCTTCAAGCACTCCTCATAAGGCTTGGTTTCAGACCCTTGGTCATCTTGGTTGACCTCCTCTGCATCATCTTCATGAAGTTTTCCCTTAGCATGTTGAGAGATGTAACCCTTAAATTTGCTTTCCACAGTTGTTCCCATAAAGCAAAGTCAGTGTTGTGTCCTTCATCTCTGGACCAGCTTATCATTGATGATTTCATCATTTCATTCTTTGTATCCCACTCAAGTAATATGTGATTCATTTTAGATAACGTTTTAACCCTGGAGCCCAATATTATACTGATCTTTTTTTAAAATAAAGTTTTTTATTAAAGAAAAAAATACAAAATCCATACAAATTTTCAGGAGTACAGTCAATTACATTTCCCCCCTTTCCCTCCCTCTCCCCTCACAGACACCTCCCTGCTCCCTTAACTGTTTTATTTAATCATAGTTTCTGAATGTTGTACAGTTGTAAATATTACTTTCCTATTGTTCCAATTCATTTTTGTGCTAATAAAATTGTGTACATTTATTCAAATGCTGCCAATGATTCCAAATCTCTTTGTTGTTTATTTCAAATAGATTGTAAGCTGATCTTAATCCTTTATCTTATCTTGACAGCCACTGGTATGCGACTTTCATCATATTTAACAGATCTATATGCAAATTAACATGTAAGAGTAAAATTTTGTTCTTCTTCCTGTTGTCAATCAATTGTTTTTGGTGCAATCCCTCCTCAGAAGGCCCTATTTCATCCCACCGTCTTATCTTCTAGGACTCTGGGCTGTCTTCCCCCTAGGGGAACCTTCCAAAGATCAAAGACTCGCCTTCACTTATATAAATCCTTATATGACAAAAGTCCATGCGAGCAGATGTGGTTTCTTGTGTGAAATATTCCCCAGTTGTAATTTGTTGGTTGTCTTCTGTCCCCTTTGAGAGGGGCTCCTTTTTTCCTAATGCACCATCATTTGTGCCATTTTATCATTCCCAGCCGAAAACATATTTAATCATGTATTTGAACAAAGTCTCTTCATAACTTCAAACAAGTTGATACCTTGCCACTTCTAATTAGAGCCCTCCACAAAGGATCGCGCCATTAAACATCAAATTCTCAATTTATTTATAAAGTTTCACTTGCATTCCATTTAATTACTTGAATCTTTCTCCATGAGGCTTGCCAAATCATGAAGTAGCTGTCAGTATTGCAATGTTTCGTTCTTTGATTGCATAATGTGACATGCTGCCTTTAATTGCCTGATTGCATAATCTTCTGAAGAAGTTTGCATGCACACAAAAGCTGATACCAATAACAAACATAGTTGGTCCCTAAGGTGCAAGTGGAAGGATATTTTTCTCATTTTTTGTTTTGTTTTAATTACCTAATATATTGTTGTGCGAGAATGGGAGCTATTATATATCTCCTCCCTCTCCCCGCTGGGCGTTGCCCTCCTCCCCTCTGGTGGTTGCACCTGGCTTTTGCTGAAGTATATGGGTGTGTGAGTCAGCTCCCCGTTCTGTTGACTTATTATTTTCTTTTGTAAATAAATCTTGATACTGCGTTCCAATGACAGTTTGGTTCTGCTGTACTCTGCTACTACAGGCTAAGTTCCTCACCATTCAGACAAGTGAGGGAGGGCATTGGCCCAACAGTAGCAAGTATAAAAAAAATGAGACGTTCACATCACATATTCTGTAGCAGAGCGATGAAAGTCCTGTCAAAGCCCGAATTCAAATCTTTATTGAAAAACAGGAATGCTCCCGCTCATGGCGTTGGCATTGGAGAGTTTCCAATTGGTGCAATGCTAAACATCCAGAGCCCCTGCCCCTGCATTCCATTGTAGCAAGCAGCAGATATCGGACGACCCCGCGGATGAAGGCACATTCGCCCCGTCCCTGCGGGGTTCAACAGGGATAATTACCCCCAGATTCACATTGTTTAATTGCACGACTGGGGTGCCGTGTCCTAGGAAAGCAGTCAAACGCCATAGGCCATCACACCGGAAGTCTTCTCCAAAGTCTTTTTTAATATTTTATCTGTAATAGTAAGACCTGACAGTGAAAAGGAACTCTATCAGAAGGGGGTGGACCTTCATTGGGAGTTTTGCAAGAAGACGTTGGATGACCATCTGTCATGGATGCTTGAAATGAAATTTCTGGAGGGGGTTGGACTAGATTCTGAATCTATAATTTCATAATTCACCCTGCTGTGAAATTTTAAATTGACTTTTTAACAAGTGAAATTTTATACACGTTCCATGTGCTGATATGCTTTCAACCCTGTATTTGGTGGGCCATGACAGAATCTTCTCCCACATTGCAAACACTAAGACATTTTCGCTCTTGCATGAATTCTTTGATGGGAAGTGAGATTATCCTTCCGACTGAAGCTCTTTCCACATTCCAAACACTGATAGGGTTTCTCCCCTGTATGAATTCTTTGATGAGAAGTGAAACTATTCTTCTGACTGAAGCTCTTTCCACATTCCAAGCACTGATAGGGTTTCTCCCCTGTATGAATTCGTCGATGGGAAGTGAGATCCCCACTCTGACGAAAGCTCTTTCCACATTCCAAGCACTGATAGGGTTTCTCCCCTGTATGAATTCTTTGATGGGAAGTGAGAATATCCTTCCGACTGAAGCGCTTTCCACATTCCAAGCAATGATAGGGTTTCTCCTCTGTATGAATGCTTTGATGAGAAGTGAGACGGGCACTTTGACTGAAGCTTTTTCCACATTCGAAGCACTGATAGGGTTTCTCCCCTGTATGAACTTTTCGATGGGAAGTGAGACTGTGCCTGTGACTGAAGCTTTTTCCACATTCGAAGCACTGATAGGGTTTTTCCCCTGTATGAATTCTTTGATGGGAAGTGAGACTGTGGCCGAGACTAAAGCGCTTTCCACATTCCAGGCATCGATAGGGTTTCTCCCCTGTATGAATTCTTTGATGGGAAGTGAGATCACCACTCAGACGAAAGCTCTTTCCACATTCCAAGCAATTATACGGTTTCCCGCCTGTATGAAGTCTTTGATGGGAATTGAGATCACCACTCTGACGAAAGCTCTTTCCACATTCCAAGCACTGATAGGGTTTCTGCCCGGTATGAATTCTTTGATGTGAAGTCAGATGGTGGCTGCGTCTAAAGCTCTTTTCACATTCCAAGCACTGATAGGGTTTCTCCCCTGTATGAATTCTTTGATGGGAAGTGAGATTGTGTCTGTGACTGAAGCTCTTTCCACAGTCCAAGCACTGATAGGGTTGTTCCCCTGTATGAATTCTTCGATGGGCAGTGAGAATAGCACTGTTACTGAAGCTCTTCCCACATTCCAAGCACTGATAGGGTTTCTCCCCTGTATGAATTCTTTGATGGGTCTTGAGAGTGCTCCTTTGACTGAAGCTCTTTCCACAGTCCAAGCACTGATAGGGTTGTTCCTCTGTATGAATTCTTCGATGGGCAGTGAGACTATTACTGTGACTGAAGCTATTTCCACATTCCAAGCATTGATAGGGTTTCTCCCCTGTATGAATTCTATGATGGAAAGTGAGATCACCACTCAGACGAAAGCTCTTCCCACATTCTAAGCACTGATACGGTTTATCCCCTGTATGAATTCTTTGATGGCAAGTGAGATTGTTCCTGTGACTGAAGCTCTTTCCACAGTCCAAGCACTGATAGGGTTTCTCCCCTGTATGAATTCTTTGATGGCAAATGAGATATGCCCTGTATCTGAAGCTCTTTCCACATTCCAAGCATTGATAAGGTTTCTCCCCTGTATGAATTCTTTGGTGCAAAGTGAGACTATACTTCCGATTGAAGCTCTTCCCACATACTCTGCACTGATACAATTTCTCCCTACTCTGTGTTCTTTCGTGTGATGTGAGACTATTCCTTTTAATTAAGCTCTTTCTTTGATTGGAGGTGGATTGGGAGCTCTGACGGATGTTCTCTCCACACTCTGAATATTTATCTGACTTCTCCGCTATGTGGATTCTGTTGTGGTCCCCCTTGTTCTTCCCTTCCAATTCATCACCATCTGCAATGAAGAGAGAAGCTAATTAGAGCCTCAGGAAGAAATGGAGCTCCAGATTATTGAACAATGTTAATGAATGCTTATGATAGAGGAAGAGTTGAAGAGAGTTAGAGGTGAGGCCTTACTATAGTTTTCACTGCCTTTGTTGGTGGTATTAACTGACATATTGCTTGGCTTTCATCCAGGATAGATTTTGTTTGGCTCCATCATGGAGTCCACTCCATCTGAAAGGTCAGTCATCTCTTTGGTCAACCAAATGCAGACAGAAGCAAAAGCAAAAACAACAAACCTGACAGAAGTTACTTCCAACTTCCCAAAAAACTCTCAAGCCGACATTTAAGAAGGCCTGGGCAGTTCAGACAAGTCTGGTCATTGTTTAGAAAGGGATGACTAGACAAAGAATATTCACAGAGAAAAGAGTTGATATCCCTCCATTCAGGGCTCACAGTGGGGATGCAAGAATCCCAGATGCTGTTGGTCTCTATCCAAGTAGTGGAGGTTCATCACATAGAGGTATGTATGGAATTTAAAAACTGATCTTATGATCCAAAGGGGAGTTTTACCTAGAGGGTCCATGATTCCACTATTCTCCTCCATGACTTCCTTATGCAGAGTTCTTTGGTCAGGATCCAGCAATGTCCACGTCTTGTCTATGAAAGAAACAGCAACGCCATCACTTGCACACTCCCCATCAGCATTTACCTCAATCTGGTTAGTGTAAATTTAAATTTAGATGTAAATCACTTTCTTCAGTTTGAACCCCCCCCCATGTTCTTGAGGAGAGCAACTCTGAATTGTTTCATTGCTAACAGAAGAGGGAAACTGACTATTACTCAAACTTAATCTAAGCACAACAACCACAACAGCTCCTTAATAGACATCAAGCTATGTGTTCATGAACCAAGAACTCATAAACTGCCAACTAATGATGAACCATGTTATAGATATTCTGCTAGTTTTGAGAGATACAAATGACATGAGAAGTCCCGGTCTACCTGTTTGTATCATTTATTATTCATATGTTCCTTGTTTTAAAAAGCAAATAAAAAGTTATTCCAAAAAGAAAAGAAAAAGGCAACACACAGAGGCCCTATCTGCATTCAAAGTGCAAAGCAGGATCACGTTACTTTAAAGATTCGTTGCTTCTACTGCTGTGTGATGCAGCGGTATGTAGTCTGACATTGGTAAGGCATTCAGATCACGTCACTGGTATTAGACATTTTGATCCACCAATACATTGTGGTGGCCGGGGAGCTGTGATGTATTCCTAGCTCAAATTGTCTGCAGAAGACAAAGGCACAGGCAGGCAGGCAGGCAGGTGGAGGAGCCCAAAAATGTGCTCACCTTCTCAATCTCCATCTGTCTGCCTACCTCCCCTGCCACCCCCAAGCTGAGCAAGCCCCAATACCTCTCTGGCTCCATCCCTCCATACTCCCATCTCCACTCCCCTGGAACTCACCAGATCTCTCAGAGGTCCCTGGGAGGGAAAGCCCAGAGGTTGTGAAGAGGGATGCAGGAGACAACCTGATCAGGTCAACCGTCCATCTTCCCCCTTCCATCCTCGCTACCTTTGCAGGACTCATCCTTCCCGAAGAGTCAAGGAGCCAAAACAAGCTGCAGGGTCCTGGGAGAGAGGAAGAAGCAAAGGGATTCTCAGAGGCCCTGCAGGGATTCTCCTGCCCCTGGAGAAGCACAAATGGGGCAGCCCCTTCCCAAGAGAAACCCCATTTCTAAATATTTCTAGTGGTTCCAATTTCCTCTGTTACCAGGAATGGTTAACTTCATAATATGTTGACACCATAGTATTGCATTAATAAAGTGAAGAAAGTTGTTTGTCCATTACTACTCTTTGTCCATTTAGCCCTTTATTGTCTAGTCTGTCTGATAATAGCTTTCTCAGGCAGAGTATTTTCCATTAGTTACCACCTGATCCTTTTAACTGAATAATAATAATAATAATAATAATAATAATAATTTATTATTTATACGCCAGCCACTCTGGGCGGCTTCCAACAGAATATAATAAAACATAACCTTTTGATGTAGGCAACCTACATCAAAAAAGTAACATTCAACAATCATTAGAATAATATAAAACAATAATATCAACATATAAAAGTTAAAACAGAAATCCACTCAACAGTTGCAATAAATAATATCTAAACTATAATCAATAAATCAACTGCAAGCCACAGTACATAAAATACAATACACATTGAGAAGCAGAGACTACAGGGTAGAGCAAGGCAGGTGGAAGGAGGCCTTGCCTGATGGAGTCTCTCCCCTCACTGAAAATGCCAGAGTTTATGAACAAGAGCCCTGCTGGATCAGGCAATAGACTCATCTAGTTCAGCATCCTGTTCTCAGAGTGGCCAACCCAGTTCCTATGGGAAACCTGCAGGCGGGAACTAAATGTTCCCCTCTCTTTTAAAATCATTAAAACAAATGACTCCCTGCAAGTAGGAAATCAGCATCACTGTTAGGACGCCGACAAGTTGGTGCACTGAAGAGCAGCAGTCAGGGCCAGGTGAAGCCAAGGTACGCAGTCCAGGTCAAAGCCAGCAGTCAGGGTCATATAAAGCCGAAGTCCGTTCAGTCAGGAAGCCGAGGTCAGGGTTAGCCAGGAGTCAGAATACAGGAATAAACACACGGCGAGCGTTTTCAACTATGCCTTCAGCACGGCAGTTGCAGACGCTGAAAAATGGGGCATCCAACCTCCCCTTAAGTATCTGATTCGCTCCCACGCTTTCTACGAGCTGCAGCTGTTTCTAATTGCAGTCTTTTTCTCTCTGCTCTGCGTTGTCGAGCAGCGAATGGAGGGGGCCGGCTGATTCCCTCCCTGACTGGGACCTGCTTCTGACCCAACTTCTCCCAGCTCTGATCTCCTTCCCCCCTCTGTCAGATTCCTCCTCCTCAGAGAAGTGCCGCTTCCAGTCTTCATCAGGCAGGAATTCCTCAAATTCTTCTGCGGGTACCTCCTCGCCAGGGTATGTGTGCCACCATTCCTCCTCATCTGTCTCGACCCTGACAATTACCTACTAAAGTCTCAGTCTGTAATGTGCACCATGCACCCTTCTGAAGTGGTGCAGCCCATTCAGGTCGCCATCTTTTTACACTTTTATGTGTACATTGGGGGGATAAAATATGGGAGTGTAAGTGGGGTTTATTCTAAGCTCTGACTCCCCCCCCCAAGCATCCAGCATACTTCCCACCCCCAAAATGAATGAAAGGAAATGAAAGAGGGAAGAGAAAATAAGAATTAACACAGAACGAGGCAGGGAAGAAGAAGAAACATCACAGGCAGAAAACTTGAAATTTGGGGAAATAAGAAAGACAGTGTGGGAGCAAGAAAAAACAAAGTTTCATTGAAAAGAATGTGGTAGTAAGGGGATTTACCCTACTGCAGTTTCTTGGGCAAAGAGATTATTTACCTTTCTTAACTTGCAGTTTGTCACCAAGACTCCCTTCCTGCTCAAACTATAACTATAAAGCTGAACCCCCACCCAGAATCCTATTTTTTGTGTGTGACTAGCGTTTGCAGTTTGTTACAAAATGACTATTCTCGCTGTAAAAGACATCGGGAAACCGTGGGGGGGGGGCGCCGGAGGGAGCTTTGCACCACGGCGCCAGATAGGCTTAAGACGGGCCCTGGTGGTCACCAACCCACACTTCTTGCCAGGGAACTCTGGGAATTGTAGTTGATGGGTAGATGGTGGGAGAGGGTCTCCCATCCAGTCTCTACACTTGGGGGGCTGTATCTCCCCAGGACTTCTCCTCCCTCGGATTCCTCGGATGCTTATCTGTGTTATGAAAGGCGACTCTCCCCTAAATCTGAAGGGGGCTTATTTGCATGCCCTGTTTTTGTTGCCCCGAAGACTCCTCCCCAAAAAGGAAGGCAGCATCTCCGTCCAAAGGAAGAACAGAGTTGCAGACCTGCTGGACACTCAGCCCCCCCCCCACGGCTTGGCAGAGAGGAATTGGGGGCAGGACCCTCTGCTCCCTGTCCCTGACTTGGGGGTCTCCCCCCCATGCATGAGCTGAACGGGGGGGTGGCCCTTCCCTCCTCCCTTGCAGCCCTGGGACGCCCTTCTCCCAGTTGCACCCTAAAGGGGAAGAGAGAAGAGACTCACCAGATTCCACGAGGGGCACCGAGGAAGTTTTTGCAAAGCAGAGAGAAGAAAGCAGCTTCCTCTTTGCTTGCAGGAAGGGACTGGGCAGGGGAGGGCTTCTGCTCTGGAGGACTTCACCCTCCCCCGCCCTCCACTTCCTATCCTCTCTAGGAATCCAGGCAGCGGGACCCAGCAGCAGCGCCGTCCTCGTCCTCCCGCTGCTGCTGTCGGTCGGTCCAGGTGGAGGCGAGCCCCCTGGGGGTCGCGGAGGAGGCTGGGCGGGGACAGCCGGAGCCCAGCCGGGCAGCAGCAGCAGCAGGAGGACGAGGACGAGGACAGCGCTGCTGCTGGGTCCCGCTGGCTGGCTGGGCGCTCGCGGTCTCACACAGCGCAGCGCGGAGGTATGGCTTATTTCCAGGGGGTGTCTTCTATTTAACAAATGTTTAAAAAGCCTGCTACGGATTACTTTATGACTACGCCTTTTTTTTTAAAGGGAAACACGGTATTACAAGGCTTTATTTAGACATTTCCCCCCACAGACAAGCCCCGACATTAAGAACTTGTTCTGGCACATATCCCTCGTTGCTTATCCGTTGTTTTAAGTGCTCAGGGGATGTATTTGACTCCTGCTTGTGCTCATATGCAGCCTCCCCAGACATGTGCATGTTCTTGTGGTTGAAGCGGTTCTTAAAACAGGTGCTGGCTTTGAATTTCTTCACTGGCTGTGGAAGATAAGAAGAAGAAGAAGAAGAAGAAGAAGAAGAAGAAGAAGAAGAAGAAGAAGAAGAAGAAGAAGAAGAAGAAGAAGAAGAAGAGGAAGAAGAGGAAGAGGAAGAGTTTGGATTTGATATCCCGCTTTATCACTACCCGAAGGAGTTTCAAAGCAGCTAACAATCTCCTTTCCCTTCCTCCTCCACAACAAACACTTAATGAGGTGAGTGGGGCTGAGAGACTTCAAAGAAGTGTGACTAGCCCAAGGTCACCCACAAGCTGCAGGGGTAGGAGCGGAGACAGGAATCCAGTTCACCAGATTACGAGTCTGCCGCTCTTAACCACTACACCACACTCGAGAGAGCCTTTTGGTGCAAGCAAAGTCATTTTGGTGCAAACACATGTTTCTGGGTGGGGATGCACCTCCCTTGCATTCTGGGGCCATGCTCTCAGATGGAACCATCTCCACACCTCCTCTGCTCAGTGCTCACTCAGACCACCTTTCCCTCTCATTCTGGATCCCCTCTCCTCCCTCGCTCTGTGTGCTCCTGCTAGGCCCAATCTCACTCTGCCAACTCATACCCTCTGATGACGCCCAAACCCTCTCTCTGGGCAAGTGCAGTGGGCGATAGGATTGAAAAGTGTTGCTTCCTGCTCTCTCATCCCCTTCCTTATGTTTTCCTACTGCTTACTGTATATATTTTGAATTTCCCCCTGCATATTTCAAATTTGTTTCCCCCCCCCGGTTGCTTGTGGAAGGTAGCGATCGTACAAGTAAACGTGAGCATAAATTGTGGGTTTGCTGTATTTTTTTAAGGACCCTCCTTTTTCTGCGATTGTGAGTTGTTTTAAACTTTCAAATGCTTTAGTTTCTGTAACCTACCCTGGTACCTTTGGGTGAAGGGCAGGGTAATAGTTATAATAATAGAAGCTTGTGACATACGTGGAAGGTGACCAATGAAGGTGCTTTTCTGCATCTTTTAGGTCATAGAACTGTTCTAAAGGAAGGTGTGAAAAAATCAGGGCTGAGGGACAATTGTGAAAGGGGTTGAGGAATGTGCAAGGGAGGGGGAGAGGGAGAGAAGTCTCTGAGTCATTCGGTGAGGGATGTGGATGAAGGCCTTGATTTCTCCCCCACCAAATGTAACTGCTCTGTAGAAAAGACTCTACAACCTGAAAATGGACACAATGCATGTATTTTTGTAACCCAAGAATATATATATATATATATATATATATATATATATATATATATGAATGAAATAAAGGCTTTGGTTTCCTTCCATCAGACGTTCCTTTAAGCAAAGCAGCCCCTGTATCGCAGCTGTTCCTCCGCTTGCGCTGGGCACCGCGCCCCACAGGTGGCATGCCATGCCCCCAAGACGCACACCAGCCCCACCCAACCCCAGAGCATGAAGCTCCGTCACTGGGTGTGTGTGCAAGACAGCTGCCCAAGCAGCTTTGTCCCCACTGACCCTCGCCATGGGGTCCATAACTGCATCTTCCATACCACTGGGAAACTGACCATTCCCTGTGCTGCTCATTAATGTGCTTGAAATACTATATTGTTAGTGGATAGGCTAGGATTAGTCCATCTTATGACCTACAGCGTTTTGCTTTTGTAATCTGTTTTACCTCTTTTCTTTCCCACTTCCCCACCTTTTATTCTATCCACCATTCCATGACCTCATGGGGATGTTGCGTTTGATTTCAGGCAAGAAATGAGGGTTTTCATCTCATTACAGGAGACTGGTTGCCATTCAGGCTTCCTCTTATGATCTGTCTTAAATTTAACTCTGGGCCGCCAGCTCCCAGCATTTGTCTTCCCTCTGTTCCATTAGCTAGTCCCAAGGGTTTCATATTTTCAACTTTCTTGTTGTGGAGCACTCTTGTATTCCAACCTACGTTTGATCAAATATTCCATGGGTTCCTCTGATGGATTCTTATGTCTTGTCTTAGCTAGA
This sequence comes from Zootoca vivipara, assembly GCF_963506605.1. NCBI lineage: Eukaryota > Metazoa > Chordata > Lepidosauria > Squamata > Lacertidae > Zootoca > Zootoca vivipara. The sequence goes on from NC_083277.1 coordinate 3,617,427, forward strand.
GCTTTCTTAGCTGCTTTGAATCAACCGTCAAACCAGCCAAGGTTTGTTGATTGTGTGTAATTAGTAATTGTAGACGTTATCTGTGATGGGCACCTGAGCTGGAGTCAGGGGGTGCAGTGCCTTCAGAATTCCATGAGAGGGCTGGAGCCTCTCTCTGATCGGCTACCAAGACAGGGGGTGGAGCCAGCACTTTTGGAGGGAAAATAAAATGAGCAGTTTCTGAGAGAGCGGAGGGAAAGTTTTGTGGGAGAGGAAGGAGGGTTGGTTCTGGTCTGTGTATGAAATCCACTCTGAGGAAATTATCCAAAGCTAGAGAAAAGGGTCTCTGAGCTTAGAACGACTAGTGCAGGGGTGTCAAACTCAAATTCATCGGGGGCCGCATCAGCAGTTTGCTCACCCTCAAAGGGCCGGTTGTATCTGTAGGACTATGTGTCCACTCTTTATTATTATAAATTATTGTCACTGCATTCAATTATTACTGTTTTTTGTAATAATGTAAGTAATAACTAGCTCTGAAAGCAAAAACATAGTCAGAATAATGGCAAGTAGGTATTCAAATGTACAATTATTGTACAATTTATTGAAAAATGATTTTTGGTAACAGAGAGTGATTTTTAAAAAAAACATACAAATATTGCCAAACACTGTTTATTACACATATGGCAAACACAAGGCATTAACTTTTTTTAAAAACTTTTCTGACTAGATTTTACTTGCTTGCGGGGTTCTTCTCTCCTCTTTTATAATGGGCTAATTCTTGTTTTGTTTTTGGAACCGAGAGGAAATGCCTCTTAGACAGATGGCCTCCTCCGGCTCCCTCCCTTCTTGGGTTAGAATGGAAAAGGTGGGGGAGGACTGCAGCTGACAAATATTATCCCTCCTTGCCATCGATCGGAGAGTGTATAGATGTGAGATCTTGAGGCCGGCTGCAAAGCGGCTGCTCCCCCGTTGTCTCCTAGCTCTCTCGCTCTCCCCCTCAGAGGCTCCCGGTTTGTCCTCCTCCCCTCCCTCCCTCCCTCCTTCTCTCCCTCTCTCCCTCCCTCCCTCCCGCCTTCTTTCCATCCATCCCCGCTTGTTCTCCTCCCCTTTCCCTCTCTTTAAAATTGATTTCAAGGCGCTGCCAGCCCGAGAGCAGCTGTTGAGCTCTCCAGAGGGAAAGTGAGCGCTCGCTTCCCTGTCAATAGCCTCCCCGCTTCTCAAACAGAAAACAATCCTCCGTGAGCTGAAACTGCCCGACCAGCCATCCCTCTCTGGTGCCAGCAGAGATCTCTAAGAGATCTCTTTCCCCGTTCCCAGCTCCTCAAGCCCCTTCCTTTGCATCAGCCTGCAACTCCAGCCTTGCCACCTAGCCAGACTTCTCTCGAAAGCAGCGGAAGAAAGACAGCGGGTGAATGAGCTGATGGTACCCAGCAGCCCAAGGGTTAATCTGCCCGGGTGGGCTCCGGCTGCTTCTGAGAGCCTCCCTCCCTCCCTCCCTGCGTCTCCAGCGGCCACTAACCTTGCTCAATGGCTCAGGAAACGATCCACTCTTGCCGCCGCCATTCATTTCAGGGGGCTTTGCAGGGCGAACTCCCATGGAAATGAATGGCGCTTGCGCAGTAGGGTCGATATCTCTCTCTCTCTCTCTCTCTCTCTCTCTCTCTCTGTTCAGCTGGGGGGGGGGTCCAGCAGGCTCACGCGGCGGCGGTCTCAGTGGCTCAGGAGCTCTTCGGGCAGTGCAAACACGATGGCTGCCCTCAGGAGCTCCGTGGCGCGCGCCGTGATGCCTCGCCGGAAGCCCAGCAAAGAGAAATTCTCCCGCTGCAGCTGGACTCCGCCCCCCTGAGCCCTATTGGCTGGCAGAGGGTATGATGCGGCGGCGGGGAGGGGCTGGTGCAGGGGGCCAACTACGCCCCCCTGCAGACGCGGGAGTCGGCCCCAGGCAGCACAGGGCGGCGGTGGCGGCAGCGGGCGGCGGGCGGGCTGCTCAGCGCCCCCTGCATTCTGGCGCTCTAGGCCACATGACGAGGTCTCGCGGGCCGCATGGCGAGGTCTCGCGGGCCACATTTGGCCCGCGGGCCTTGGGTCTGACACCCGTGGACTAGTGTCTTGTGAGAGTATTCTGACAAGAGTGAACTGGAAGGCTGGAAGCAAGGAGAAGGAGAAGCTGTGAGGATACTGTCTACTTGGGTTTCATTTCAGTCAGGAAGGGAAAGATCTTCTGGAAAGAGAAAAAACCCAAACCACTTATGAAGGGTGTGGTGACCCCTGGTCTGCTATACTGCCAGAACAGCAGGAGTGTGGAAACTGACAGAAAGTACCACCTTGTTTAAGAATCAAAATATTAAGCTGCAACAGCTAAGTTAAGGAGCTGAAGTGAAATAACTGGAAATAAGCTCAGCATTGGCCATCCTCTGTAGACACTTGTAACATCGAAGAGAAATAACTTAAAAGAAGCAACAGAAGTTTAAAAGAAGCTGTGCGTTTACTACCTTGTTTAGAAGCCTGTAACATACACTAAATTTAGTAGAATTTATTATTAAGGTAACTGTTTCCTGAAAGAACATATCCCCTGACACATCCTTTGCTTTTTTCAACTTTGTTTTGTAAAAAAATCTTGTTTGTTCAACTTCTGCCTGAGTCTCCAAGGATCTTTGTTTACGTTCACACAAAAACTGAAAGGTAACCCATTGTGGGTATATAGTCAGTGAGGACTGACTGAAGAAACTGACTACAGTGGTACCTTGGTTCTCAAATTTAATCAGTTCTGGAAGTTTGTTCAAAAACCAAAGTGTTCCAAAACCAAGGCGTGCTTTCCCACAGAAAGTAATGCAAAACAGATTAATCCGTTCCAGACTTTTAAAAACAACTCCTAAAACAGCAATTTAACATGAATTTTACTATCTAAAAAGACCATTTATTCATAAAATGAAAGCAATTATAAATGCACTGTACTATAAAATAAATAAGACAGTACAGTCATACCTTGGGCTAAGTACGCTTCAGGTTGAGTAGTTTCAAGTTAAGTACTCTGTAGACCCAGAAATGTTTACTTTCCATTACTTTCAATGGGAAAGTTTGCTTCAGGTTAAGTACACTTCAGGTCAAGTACGGACTTCCGGAACCAATTAAGTACTTAACATGAGGTAGCACTGTACATCGGTTATTGCCTTCATTTTATGGATCAATGGTCTCGTTAGACAGTAAAATTTGTGTTAAATTGCTGTTTTAGGGGGTGTTTTTCTTTGTCTGGAACGGATTAATCCACTTTCCATTACTTTCATTTTTTAAAAAAATAAAAAACAATCTTTATTTCCATTTCTTAAAATGATACATAAAAACAAAATAATCGTAACAACAAACAAAAAATGAGTTAAATGAACCAAACTAATTGTATCAAACTAATCACACACACACACACACACAAAAAAAAACATAAACCATACAAATCATAATATAATACAAATCATAATATAATACAAATACTGCTCTTCAAGTACCAAAAAAGGAGAAAAGGAGGGAAGGAAAAGAGAGCAAAAGAAAGGGTGGGGGGAAAAAGAAAGAAAGAAGAAAGAAGAAAAGAAAAAAAAGTGAAAAAGGCAAACAAACATGGTGATACTACTAGTAGTTGCTTCCTAATGCTTGCGCACCGCTTTCCTTTATTAAATTTCTTTCTCTTGGCTTACCTAATATCCTATCTACATTTCCTATATTCCCCTTCATATCTTTCAATCTAAGCAGATCACCAAATCAGTATTCATTCCTTCTTTTTTTAAATAATCCTCAACATATTTCCATTCTTTTTTACAACTCTGTTTGGGTTTATTTCTGATTGCTGATGTCATTTTGGAGAGATTCATGAATTCTACTAATTTCTCCTGCCATTCCAATACTGTCGGGACTTTTTCCCCCTTCCAGTTCTGAGCTATCAGGAGTCTGGCTGCCGCACCCGCATAGAGGAGGATATTTTCTCTATCTTTAGGGAAATTTTCAGGTGTCATACTTAATAAAAATATCTCTGGTTTTTTTTCAAATGTTGTTTTTAACATTTTCTTTAACTTTTCATATATCAGATTCCAAAATTCTTTAATTTTACTGCACTGCCACCAACAATGATAATAATTTCCAATCTCTTCTTGACATTTCCAACATTTGTTTGAATTTCTCTTATAAATTTTTGCAATTTTTTCTGGGGTGATATGCCACCTATACATTAATTTTAGCATATTTTCTTTTATTCCCGTACATGCCGTGAAATTCATCCCTTCTTTCCACAATCTTTCCCACTGGTTAATATAGATGGGTCTCCCAATGTCTTGTGCCCACTTTATCATAGTTGCTTTAACCAACCATTCCAAGAGATAATTATATATTTTAGCTAATGATTTTTCTTTGTTTACTATCAAATACTCCTCCAATTTCGAATTCCCTTCTTGAAACCCAATCTCTTTATGTTTCTGGAATAGACTCTGCACCTGACAATATTGTAACCAGCTTGTGCAATGTTTTTTTATTTGTTGGTATGGTTTTAATTTTAATTGTTCATTCTCCTTTATTAGGAGCTCCTGATACGTCATCCATTTCCCTTCTTTGTTTTTACTAAATAAAGATGTCATCTCAAGGGGGGGAGGCCCACTTAGGTGTTTTTGGTTCTAAAATTTCTTTATATTCCTTCCAGATCTTTAATAAGGGTTTTTTAATGACGTGGTCCGTAAACTCCTTGTATCCCCCCTTTTTCTCCTCCAGCAAATAAGCGTGCCATCCCTGATTGTTCCTGAAGCCTTCCACATTTAACAATTCTTTACTATCCAATTTAATCCATTCGCTAATCCAACACATCCCCGCTGCCGCATGATATAATTTAAGATCCGGCATTCCCCAGCCTCCTCTCTCTTTTGTGTCAGTTAGTAATCTAAATTGTATCCTTGCCTTCTTTCCTGCCCATATAAATTTGCTCAGATCTTTCTTCCACATTTCAAATGTCTCTCTCTTCCCTATAATTTGGATCATTTGGAATAGGAATAGCATTTTAGGCAGCACCGACATTTTAACTGCTGCTATTCTTGCCGAGAAGGATAATTTTAGGTTATTCCATCTTTCTAAATCTTGTTTGATTTCTCTCCATTTTTTCCATAATTATTTTCAAATAAATTTACATTATTGGCCGTGACCTCTATTCCTAAGTATTTTGTCTTCTTAACAATCTCCCAATTTATCTTCTTGCTTAGTTCTTCCTCGTCTTTCTTCCTCATATTTTTAACAATTATTTTCGTTTTCTTTGCATTTATCCTAAAGCCCGATATTTCTCCATACCTATCCAAATTCTTTTCTAGATTCCGAATGTTATCTATGGGATCTTCTAACGTAATAATTACGTCATCAGCAAATGCCATAACTTTATGAACATTTCCCCCCACTTTTATGCCTCCTATTCCTTCATCGTCTTTGATTTCTTTTAACAAATACTCAATCGATAATACAAATAAGAGGGGTGAAAGCGGGCATCCTTGTCGTGTGCCCCTTGTTATTTCAATCTCTTCTATTACTTCCCCATTTATTATTAATTTGCCCTTTTGTTTATTGTAAATTGCCTGTATACCTTTTAAAAAATTACCTTCTATTCCAATATGTTCTAACGCTCCAATCATGTATTTCCAATTCACGTGGTCAAATGCTTTTTCCGCGTCTAAAAAAATAAAGGCCGCTTTTTGTCCCGGGTTCCAATCTAAATATTCTATTAAATCCAATAATATCCGAATATTCTTATTCATTTTTCTATTTGGTAAAAATCCCTGTTGATTCATTCCAATTATTCTATTTAGTACCCCTTTAATCCTGTTTGCTAAAACCCCTGCAAAAATTTTGTAATCTGTATTCAATAAGGATATTGGTCTGAAATTTTCCACCTGATCATTTGTTTTATCTCCTTTAGGGATCAAAGTTATGTAAGCTTCTTGCCAGCTTTGGGGGAGGGTTCCTTTTTCTACTATTTCATTTATCAATTTCACATAAATTCCTCCAATTTCTTCTTTAAATATCTTGTAATGTTGATTTGTGAGACCGTCTGTTCCCGGAGATTTCCCAGTTTGTAATTTCCCTATTATTTCATATATTTCTTGCAGCGTTATTGGTTGGTTTAGACTCTCCCTCTCCTCATCTGTTAATTGATTTAATTTACATTTTTTGAAATGGTTTTCTAATTCTTCTTCATTTATCTCCTCTCCTTTATATAATTTTCTATAATATTTGACAAAACATTTATGAATATCCTCTCTCTTCATCCAATATTTCCCGTCCATCTTGATATTTGTGATTATCCTTTCATTTTTCCTTTTCTTTAACTGCCAAGCTAATAACTTCCCAATTTTCCCTCCCATTTCAAAGCTTCTTTGTTTCGCCCATTTGATTTTTTTCCCTATTTCTTCCCCCATCAATATTGATAACTCATTTTGCAGGATTTTAATTTCTGACGCTATTTTCTGACTTTGTGGGTTCTTCACCAATTCTTTCTCTTTATCCTCCATTTTTTTCTTTATTATATTTACATTGGCTTCCCTTTCTTTCCTATTTTTACATTTCTGTTGTATATATATACCTCGTATGTAAGCTTTGCTAGCTTCCCATACTGTAGTTAATTCAATATTCCCTACCTGATTTATTTGGAAAAATTCTTTTATCAATTTTTTAACTTTAATAACAAATTTTTCATCATTTAAAATGCTCTCATCTAATCTCCATCGATCATTCCTTTTACCTTTATCCCTCAGTTTCAGTATGATTGGATTGTGATCCGTCAATGATTTTTCCATTATCTCACATTTATGTAACCTAGTCATTATTTTATTAGTAATCCACATTATGTCTATTCTTGTTGCCGATCTCTGGGCTCCAGAATAGAATGTATATTTTCTTTCATTTGGGTTTTTTAGTCTCCAACAATCTTGTAGGTCTAACTCTTCTATTATTTCAAAAAGTTTTTTGGGCAATTTCCCTTTGTATTGTTTCCCCTTATTAGATTTGTCCAATTCAGGTCTTACCACTCCATTGAAGTCCCCGGTCAATATTATTTCCTCCTCATTTATATATTCTTCTATTTGGGCTTTTAATCTTCTAAAAAAATTGTTTTTCCTCCATTTGGCGCATAGACATTTATCACAACAATATTACCATCTGGTAAATACAACCGTGTTGCCACCACCCTTCCTTCTTTATCCTGGAACAATTTTTCTGATTTAATTTTTTTGTTGACATATATCACAACTCCCTTTTTCTTTTTCTGGTTGGAGGAAATAAATTCGTTACCCAATTTATTATTTATCAGAACTCTTTCATGTTTTTTAGGAACGTGGGTTTCTTGTAAGCACACCACGTCCCATGCCCCTTTTTAAAATATATGTTCAATTTTATTTCTTTTGATTTTATTATTTAAACCATTAATGTTCCAGGAGACCACGCTAAGATTCATTGCTTTATTGTAAGAAAACCAGGCTTAAATCTTTAATTAAGTTATAACTTCAAATTTCTGAAAAAAAGAATTTGGGTAGATTGTATAGCTTTAGGTAAATTGGGTAAGGTAAGAAATAATGGGAAAGTTCGCTTCAGGTTAAGTATGCTTCAGGTTAAGTATGGACTTCTGGAACCAATTAAATACTTAACCTGAGCTACAACTGTACTGTAGATTAAAATTATAATTAATTTTTTTTCTTACCTGCACTGAGACATTGTTTGGATGGGTTTTTTTTTATACATTGCCACAGTCACACAATCAATCAAAAACCAAGAACAAGCCACAGTCACAAAAACGAAAAAGCCAAATAAAAACGCATATTTTTAAAGCAAAAACAAAAGCACCAAATATAAACTCCAAATATCACCTCAGAACACTGCAATCTGAAATGGAAGGCTTTGATTATAATGGGGGGAGGCAAAAATTCGCAGCGCAACAGTGAAAACGGAAGGAATAAGGCATTGATTACAATGGGGGGACAAAAATTAGCAGCACAACAATGAAAATGGGAGGAAAAAGGCATTGATTACAATGGGGGGACGAAAATTAGCAGCACAACAATGAAAACGGGAGGAAGAAGGCTTTGATTACAATGGGGGGAGAGAAATTAGTGTTGGGATATTTGTTCGCTGGCGAGCTAAGCATGCAGCGAGGCTGGTAGAACTTGTGCCTGTGTTTCCCATGAGAAAGGAATGTGTTATCTCTTTCTTGTACCATGTGATGTTTTCCACCTATTCCTCTTCCGGCTTCTTCAATGTTGGACACTTTCTTTACAGCTCTGAATGTCTGAGCTGGGCAAACAGAGAAACACTGTGCATTTTGCCACAATAAATAGTTAAGCCTTATTAATGGCTTGTGTGTGTTGTTCTTCAAGCTGAGAGCAATCACATATTTGCTTGCACCACTGGACTCAGCAGTAGCCAGGAATGTGTGCACCGGCTTTCTTAGCTCTGGGGGCAGTCTAAGAATTGGCCCCCGGGTGACAAATGCTAACAATTAGCTGCGCAACAGTGAAAACGGAAGGAAGAAGGAATTGATTACAATGCAGGGGGGCACAAATTAGCAGCGCAACAGTAAAAGCAAAAGCTCATGAGCACGTTCGGCTTCTGAAGCAGAGTTTGCAAACTGGAACACTGAAGCTCTTCCCCTGTTTCAAACACTAAGTAGTTTTCTCTCTTGTATGAATTCCTTGATGGTAAGCGAGAGAGGTGCTTTGCCTGAAGCTCTTCCCACATTCGAAGCACTGATATGGTTTCTCCCCTGTAT